>NC_133537.1:32979152-34211152 GCF_048544455.1 Silene latifolia
CATGCCTCATATTGATGCGATGGTAGACGCGACAGCTGGGCATGAGATGTTGACATTCCTGGACGCATGGAGTGGATACAACCAGATTAAGATGGATCCTGCAGATCAAGAGAAGACGACATTCATGTCTGAAAGAGGAATATATTGCTACAACGTTATGCCATTCGGTCTGAAGAACGCCGGCTCCACGTATCAAAGGCTAGTTAACCGTATGTTCAAAGAGCAGATAGGATGAACTATGGAGGTGTATATTGATGACATGATGGTGAAATAAGAAAAAGCCAAAGATCACATGCGGCTTCTGGCCGAAACATTCAGCACCCTGAGGGAATACAAAATGAAGCTAAATCCACCTTCGGAGTATCTTCCGGCAAATTCTTAGGCTACATTGTAACCCAAAGAGGGATAGAGGCCAGCATCGAGCAGATCAAAGTCGTCTTACAACTAAAGTCACCTGAGAAGCCTAAAGATGTTCAAAGACTAGCTGGAAAGGTAGCAGCCTTAAGCAGGTTCATCTTAAGATCTTCAGATAAGTGCAGGCTGTTTTACGACATACTAAGAAAAAGTCGAAGTTTGAATGGATCTGCGGATTACGAGCAAGCCTTCAGAGCTGAAACACTACCTCAAGAACCCGCCACACTTTGTCGAAGCGAGAACAAGGAGAACCACTATTCATATACCTAGCCGTCACGAGAGGTGGCGGTGAGCGCTGTTCAGTCGTCGAGAGCAGAAAAGGAGCGAGAAGCTTGATGTACTACGTTAGCAAGTCTTTGCTACCGGCAGAGACCAGGTACACATCTCTTGAAAACCTGAACTATCAGGCAGAATGTCAAAATGGTCTGTACATCTCAGTGGATACGATATCCAGTATGACCCCAGAACAGCAATCAAATCACAAGCACTGGCCGACTTTGTGTCAGACTTTAGCCCAGCCATCCAAAATCTGGCAGATGAGGAAATCCTCACCCTAGGGGAAAGCAAGGGAGCAGAGGTCTGGCAGATGCATATTGACGGAGCCTCCAATCAAAGAGGGGCAGGTGTAGGGTTAATCCTGCGGTCACCACAAGGAGACCTAATAGCACAAGCGGTAAGATGTGAATTGAAGGCAACCAATAATGAAACAGAGTACGAGGCCTTGATACTAGGAATGAAGCTAGCTCTGGAGTTAGGAGTCAGGCACCTGCGCATATCCAGTGACTCTCTGCTGATAGTCAATCACGTGAACGATGAGTTTATAGCCAGAGATTCGAATATGATTGCATACTTCAAAATAGCGAAGGAATTAAAACAGAAATTCGCAACTTGCAAACTTAAGCAGATCCCCAGAGATCAGAATGTGGAAGCAGATGCCTTAGAAACTCTGGGGGCAACATTTAAACAGACAGAACTTTCCAGCATTCTAATAGCACACATGCTGGAGCCTTCTATCCAGAAGGGAGATGAAGTAGATAAAAGAGAGCTGGAAGATTCACAAAACGGAGAAGGAGTCCAGGCAGCTACCGAGGTAAGAAAGGACTCTCAATCGGACGGTCAGCCGCCTGACCAAACGGCCGAGCAGGAAGATGATTAGGATTGGCGCACACCTTACCTAGACTGGCTGCGCCATAGCAAGCTACCAGATGACAAGAAGGAAGCAAGGGCTTTCAGAGTGAAGGCCTCCAGGTTCATACTTATTGACAATACATTATACAGGAAATCACTGGCAGGCCTCTACCTACGGTGCCTGGATAAGGAGGAGGCGCAGACCGTGCTACATGCTCTCCACAGTGGCGAATGTGGAAACCATGCAGGGGGCAGGAGTCTGGCAAATAAAGCCCTCAGGCAGGGATACTACTGGCCGACAATGAAGGTAGATTCAGTAGAATACGCACGCAAATGTGACACCTGCCAGCGTTCAACACCAATGATCCATCAGCCAGCAGAACCCTTGCACCCTATCATTTCTCCCTGGCCATTCATGGCATGGGGCATGGACATAGTAGGACCTCTGCCAAGAGCCACGGGAAACATAACATGGATGCTGGCAATGACAGATTACTTCTCCAAGTGGATAGAGGCAGAAGCATTCACAGAAGTAAAAGACAAGCAGGTCATTTAGTTTATAAAACGAAACATCATTTGCAGGTTTGGTATCCCATCGGAAATCATATGTGACAATGGCTCACAATTAATCTCCAACGATACCGAGGGATACTGTGCTAGGTGGAACATCACCCTGAAAAAGTCAGCACCCAGGACTCCAAAGTCCAACGGGCAAGCTGAGTCCAGCAATAAAATCATCATGGACAATCTGAGAAGGAGGTTACAGGAGTTAGGAGGAAAGTGGGCAGATGAATTGCCACTAGTATTATGGTCAGACAGAATGGCGCCAAAGATAGCAACAGGTCAAACACCCTTCAGCCTGGTGTTTGGCACAGAAGCAGTCATTCCATCAGAAGTCCTAGTTCCTACTTACAGGTATGGAATTATGACGGGAGAACTATACAATGCAGAGATGGTCAGAAGCCTGGACACAGTAGACGAGCTGCGAGCAAGCGCAAAAATACGTATGGCTTCCTACAAGCAGTCACTGGCCAGGAGTTACAACAAAAATGTGAAAGTCAGGCTCCTGGAGGTAGGAGACCTGGTCCTCCAATAGGTGTTTCAAAACACCAAGAATCGTAAAGCAGGAAAATTCGCCTACAAATGGGAAGGACCATACCAGGTAGAAGGAGTTGTTGGCCATGGTGCATACAGACTAATGACTATGGACGGTCAAATCATACAACGCCCATGGAACATACTTCACCTGAAGAGATATTACTTTTTATAATAAGTAGATCTTAACCTTCAGGATGATGCACTATGAAAAGGCAAATCAGTTTTAAAGTTAAAATAAAAATTCGGTAGTAGGCATACTGCCAATTTCATTCTTATTTCTGGTGTCTCTAGCTATTTTAAGATTTTAAACTACTATTAGATGATGTGGTCTGGCAGCGTCCTGGGAGCACAATTGCTCTGGTACCCCATGAGATGGTGACATGTACTTCACATCATTTTAATAGATTTTCTTATTTTCAGGCTTCTCTAGGTACATCACTCTGAATCCTAGTGTCTATGGTACGTTGAAAGGATATCTAGCAGGATTGTCAATTGCCAACGCGGGGTGACAAGGCACATGGCACTCCAACATGCCTAACCTATTTTCTCCACAAGGAGCACCCTCACCAAAGTGATTTGTGGAACATACGAAAGGGAGCCTGGTTGTGACTAAACACGCTTACCCAGCTACCCCTGATACTACCCCCTGGACGTAGCTCGCACTAATTGCAATTAATCAGAGCCCCAGCATGCATGCACGAACATGGAACGTAGGGATATCTGCGCTACCAGAATCCTGCAGCATCCCATTGGTCCTAGAATGACGATAAACTTGCCTAAATTACGCCCCTGTTGGCTTTAAACATGATGAAAACACCTTGCGTCATGAACAAGGTTAAGTAATCCAAAACTGCGGCATACGCCTAAATCAGCCATCAGGCTGACACGGCAGCTAGCTTAGTCTTGATCAGCCTCTTCAGAATGACAAAACTGGTCTAAATCAGCCTCTCAGGTTGACACGGCCACTTCTCCTTACATTGCGGCATATGCCTAAATCAGCCATCAGGCTGACACGACAGCTAGCTGAGTCAGAGAGTCGACTTTTTCAGGATGACAAGACTCGCCTAAATCAGCCAAGCAGGCTGACACGGCAGCTTCCTAAACTAAGGAAATCTAAGAAACAAACACAAGATATAAATAAAGCCTTGCCAAAACTGCGGCAAGGATATTCCAAAATATGGCCAAAGTACGGCCCCTGAGTTTAAACCGCCACTTTGGCGTAACAGCCAGAAAAAAGTTTAAAACTTACAAGTCTGCCACCTCTGGGCCAGACTGCCAAAACGTTCATTGATAAAAAAAAACCACTTAATTATCGGTCACATTGATGACCTCCACTTCTGGTACCTCCTCTGCCTGCTGACCCTCTATTTCAGGTACCGCACCAACTTGCACACCCTCAGCTGCCATAGCTTCCTGAGCTCCGTCAGCAGCTTCCTGGGGCATTCCAGCATCTCCACCAGCAGCCTGCTCAGCCAGTGCAGGAGAATTCACCTCCCCAACTTCAGGCATCAGCGCACTCAGATCAGGTTGGGTGGGATATAGCATCTCCAACTGTTTTTCCTCCTCCTCTGTAGCTTGCTAGGTGGGAGCCTCCTCAAGAGCAGCACGCAACCCGCTGATTTTTCCCCGCCAGGTAGCATAGGCAACAACATTGGTGGCCAGGGAGATAAGCTCGCTGATCTTCTCATCAGAGCGCTTAAGGGAGTCAGAGAAAGTGCTGCACACCTCTTGAGTGCGGGCCAGCTGATCAGTCCCTTCCTTCAGCTTCTTCTTGGTGACAACAAGCTTAGTCTTCAACTCCACCACACGCTCCTTCAGATCAGACCGCTGCTGCGCCAAATCGGCAATTAGCCCCTTCAGCTCCTGATTTTTGGCGTTGGTAGCACGACTGGTGGTCTGCACTATGTTGATCATCTTCCTATTATAGAGTGCAGACTGGAGGGTCTGGGGCATGAAAAATCAGAAGTCAGCAAGAAAGTTAAGGGTAGAATCTAAAAGGAAAACGAACAAACAAGTAGAAGATGAAGAGCATTCACCATAAAGGCGTTGTGCACGTCATTCTCAGCCATCTCCTCTGGGGAGAACTCTGAGAACGTCTCCTTTAGAGGAGAGAAGAGCAGCTGGTCAATCTCCGGCCAGTATGGTACCTTATCCACGTTCCTGAAACCTTCTGGGAAGTGAGCAGTAGTACCTCCGCTAGCTGAGGCATGAGGGTTGGCAGGAGGAGTAGGAGGATGACGGGACAAAGGGTCAACTTCCAAGGGCTCAGGCCTAGCAGAACTGGAGTACGTATGAGGGGTCTGAAAAGAGGAAGCAGGAGCACTTCTCTTGGAGGCAGATGCCACGTCAGGGCTGGCAGAAGACCTCTTTCTTTTGGCACTTTAGAGGATGATTTCTAAAGGATCAGCCTTGGAACCTGCAAGCAGACATCATCTCAGGTGTCAGGATACCTAAAGCGTCAGGGGGAGCAGCATGCAAATTGAAATAGCTGTGGAAAACTTACCAGAAGACATGCTGTGAGCTGACTGAGGAGGGTTGGAGGAATAAGCAGGTGAGAAACCAGGGAGCAAGTCAGGAAACTTTCTCTCGGATTCAGAGATACAAAACAGCTTGCTGCAGGCAGGGATCTTGGCACCAATGCGAGTCAGGTCACAGGGGCATGCACGAAGACGGTGAAGTAAGCTAGTAAGAAGCGAGGTAAACAAATCAGGTGACAGGGAGACTACTTACTCGAAGTTATGACCCATTTCTCGAAGATGTAATCAGCAGGCGGCTGAATGGAGTCCTTTCTCACGAAGAAGAAGTCCTCAAACCATTTCTCATCTCGGGATTTGGACACATGCCTGAAGGGAGCCTCTCCACGCCCCCGGAGAGAGAACTGGCCCCTACCCAGGGACCTGATGCTGTATATATGGGCTAGATCACCCAGAGAGAGAGAGAGAGTTGCCAGTGTTTTGACCAGCGGCCAGAGAGTAAAGAAGAACCCTCCAGACAGTCGCAGAAATTTGCGCCATGGCAAAATTATTGGTAAAGATAAAGTCTTGGACAAGTTTAGGAAAAGGAAAACGGAGGCCGTATTTAAAAGGGTACAGGTAAAAGCAAAGTCATCCTGGACGAAGGGCGTCGGCTTTCTGTCCTGGTCCAGGGATAGCAATATCCACCCCGTCGCCAAGACCAAGCATGCCCTTGATCGTGGGAATGTCAGCAGCAGTCAAGACAGAGTCACAGTCGTGGGGGTAAGTGAAGAGTCCCCGGGAAGGGAAGACTGGGTCAGGATTACGGTCAGCAGGTGCGGGGGTTGATGAAGATTGTCGGGTTTTACCCATGATGAAGAAAGAAAAAATGGAAATTAAAGGAGAAAAAGGGGAAGAATACCTGGTGAAAGAGACGGAGGGGAGTGGAACAGTGAAACCGGCGAGGTGAAAAAAGAAGAAGATTAGGGGTTTAGAGAGAGGGAGATTTTTTGAAATGATTTAGAGTTAATGAAAGTAAAAGGTGGAGGTTGGGGTTATAAAGAAGAGAAAGGGAGTAGGGTGCGAGAAAAGAGGAATGTGGCGGCTGACGTGATGGATTGCATGAAAAGAACTGAGAATGACGGCCTAGGGTTTTAGCATTCGATTACGTAAATTCCTTGCTCGACACCTCGAAGCGTACTTCATAAGAAATTTGGGGCAAACTGTTTGGGCCAAAAATAGCATAATTAGAGAAGGCTCACTTGGTGAATAAAAGATCTAGTAAGAAGAAGGGGGTCCACGGTTGGAATAGAGAGCGAGGAAGAGGATAGGCCGGCATGCACGCGGAAAGAGAGACTGAGGCCCGTTAGAGGAGACGTCCGGATTAAGGAAAGAAGAGCCAGGGAGAAGTTAGGGAGAAGTCAGGGAGATTAGGGAGAATTGAGGAAGATGGCCAAACATGGAAAGAGTTTTTATGGAAGTTATATTCCCTTTACATAATCAAGGTATGACATATCTAGGGTTCTCACCCTATAAATAGCCAATGAAGCAATTAAGGAAGGACATTCAACAACGCATCCACACACACACATTAACACCAAGACAATGGCACATTCTCGTACCCAAATATACATCCGTCGAAGATCTTGCAGGCCTGACACCTCGTGCCAGCAGGATTAGCTTTACGTCTCAATTGTAATCATCCTCCTATTCAAGTATAGTGCAATAATTGGTAGGGTACCGTCCCTCCCGCGGTTGTTCCCACATTGGGTTTTCCGCGTCACCAAATCTCACGTGTCAACTTACATTTCGTACTTTATTTCTTTATTTACGCATCAACATACAAACAATTAATCGAATATCCAACGAGTACGACCGCATTGACCCGAATAACCTAATTTGGTAAAAAATACCTAAACAAACATCATCAGCAAGTACCCGAGAGCAAGCAGGACAAGGCCGAGAGACCGTGAATAACGGAACACCCAGTCGATACCCAAGCACACTGCGATAAGTCCTCCCGTTAATAGTCTGACCCAACCCAGAGATAGGAACCGCACCCAGCCAATCGGAGTAGTGGGCACCCTACTGAGACTTCCACTAAGCAAGCTGACGCGGTGTCAAGGAGAAAACAGACTCCGAAGCAGCACCAACCGTTGCGAAATAAATGTCTGCTAATTTCTTCATTATTATTATTATTATTATTATTATTATTATTATTATTATTATTATTATTATTTTTGCAAAAAAGGTGTACTCATCTATATTCATTCATGAAGGGCAAAATAAATGAGAGAGATCTTACAAAAAAGCAAAACACCGCTAAAAGCAACTACGAGTTCTTGTCACACTACGATGTTATGTGGTTAAGCCAAGTTCTAATCTGAGGAATATGACTATCTAACAGCCTCATTTTGATAACCCACTGCAATTGCTTAGCAACAAGCTCAGGAACCTTAGCCCGTCCCTTGAAAATACGGTTACTCCTTTCTTCCCAGAGCGCAAAAACCAGACCAGCCAAACTACTAGCTACCAGAACACGTTTCCAATTAGGCAGTTCACGTTTAGTTAACTGGTAGAGCCAATTCTTCAAGCTAACATCTGAACAAGCCCCTGTCAACCGCAACCACTACACCATTAACCGTCTAACTTACTGTGAATAAGTACACTGAAAGAATAGGTGTCTATGAGATTCCATTGCTCCTTCACATAAGCAACACCAATTAACCATAACATATCCTCGAGTACAAATCCTATCAATGGTAGCAAGTACCTTAACAGTAGCCTGAGTAGCACAAATCATGTGCTTAGGAAGGATAACAGGGTGAGAAAGGGCCTTAGTCCAGCCAAGCTTACTATGTTTCCTCCGCAAAATGTCATAGGCTTTGCTGACACTAAACTTGCCTTTAACAACACAAGAAAATAGGGCAGCCTGAGCCCCCTGCTGATCACCTGCCAAGTCCAAAAGATGGTCCCTGACTTTCAGAATTGCTCACCAACTCTCAGCATGATGAGGTTTGCTCTGAGTAGACCAAATAGAAGAGCCTAACATATTATAAGACTGAGTCCATTGGTTCCAGATACCCTCCCTACCTTGAGTTAGCAGCCAAACCCACTTGAAGTGTAAAGTTTTCTTCCAGCTGAGGAGCTCCTTGACATTGAACCCCCCTTCCTGCCAGGGAGAACATATAGAAGCCCAACTCTGGAAGACCATCCTACGCTTACCAGTGGGAATGCCCCAAAAATAATCCATACACAACTTATTAACCAGTTTTGCTACAACTTTAGGCAGGAGCAAAGCTGAGCACCAAAATTTTTCTAGACCAAATAAAACAGAGTTAATAAGCTGAAGTTTGCCTGCATAAGAAAGAAGACTACCAGTCCAATCTTGAATAGAGGTTTGAATCTTATCCAGCATAATTCTAAACATACCAGGGTCCAGCCTACCTGGGTTAAGAGTTACACCCAAGTAACGAAAAGGAAATTGTGCCTCAGTATAATCAATAGTAGCCTAAATTTGACGTTTTACACCATCATCAACACCACCATAATAGATACTAGTCTTAATTGGGTTAGCATGAAGACCAGAAATATTAGCAAACTTAGTAAGGCACTCAGGAACAACTACAACAGAAGGAACATCCCCCCCCCCATAAATACCATCAAATCATCAGCAAAAACCGGATGGTTAAGTCTGAATTTAGCACACTTAGGATGAGAAGATACATGGGGTAGGAGATGAAGGCTTCTAAGCTATCTAGAGAGAATTTCCATACTAAGAACAAAAATATAAGGGGAGATGGGATCCCCCTGTCTGACCCTTGACTTGCAAGGAAAAAAACCACAGAGACTACCATTCATCTTTAATGAGAACCAAGTAGAAGCAATGCGACCCATAACCCACTTAACAAATTTCAGAGGAAAGCCCAACCCTTGCAACATCTGCCGAATAAAATCCCACTGGAGGGAGTCAAAAGCTTTCTTTATTTCAACCTTGATTAGACTTCTAGGAGAAATGAGTTTTTGATTATACCCCTTAATTAAATTCTGAGACATCATTATGTTTTCAAAAATGTTACGACCCTTGATAAAAGCAGCCTGCTCATTTCCAACCAGCTCAGGAAGTACCTGCTGAAGCCTATTAGCAATAATCTTACTTATAGTCTTGTATATCACAGAGCAACATGCTATAGGCCTGAAATCTTGGACAGTGAGGGGCATCTCCTTCTTCGGGACAAGAGCAAGGAGAGTGACATTCACCTTCCTCATAATTCTACCTTTCATAAAGTACTCCTCCACAGAAAGGCAAAACGCTTCAGCAACTGTATCCCAGGAATTCTTAAAGAACCCAGAATAGAACCCATCCTGCCCTGGGCTCTTATTGAAAGAGATACTAAATAGAGCTTTCTTAGTCTCTTCTCTAGTAACTGGCAGAATAAGCTGGCCACCTGAATCAGCAGACACCATAGGACCAGAGGAGAAAACATGAGCACTAATAGGCTCAACCTGAGTACTCACTCCCAAAAGAGTAGTGTAATACTCCACAAAAGCTACATTAACATTGTCAATGCCATATCTCATAACCCCATCCTTATATTTTATCATGCCTATGGTACTATGGTGCCTCCTCAAAGCTATTTTAGAAAACAAGAAATGTGAAGAGCAATCCCCTTTCCTGATGTTATGCACGTTATCTCTTTGATAAAGCATATCAACTTCAAGCTTAGTGAGTGCAGCATATTGAACAGCCATATTTTTTTCCTGTTCAATCAGAGAAGATGAAAACAAATCCTCCTGCAAAGCTCTCTGACAAGCTTCAAGCTACTGCTTCAGCTCCTGAGCCCTGACAGTGACATTAGTAAAATCTTGCCTGAGTAAGTGTTGAAGAGAAGACCTCACACTCCTGAGTTTTTGGTACAATTGGGACATGGGAGATCCAAAGCTAGGGAGCATCCAATCATTATCACTATACTTCTATAATTAGAATGGCCCTGCCACACATTGAGAAAACTAAATCTTCTTTTAATGGGAATAGATGGAACCACTAAAACCAGAAGGAGTGAGTGATCTGAGAGGCCATGAGGCAAACTTGTAGCAAAGAAAGAAGGAAACATGGCTAACTAGTCAGGGTTGACTAGGACCATGTCCAATCTAGCCCAGGTTCTAGTGTCAGCATCCTGTTTGTTAGACCAAGTATATTCAGACCCCATTCTATGCATGGCATCCAAATAGCATTAGGCAAGACAAGAGTTAAAAGCCAAAATATCTTAAAGGGAAGGAGGGTTTGGCCCAGCTCGTTCACTAAGCATCCTAACAACATTAAAATCTCCTAGGACAATCCAAGCCTGAGTAGTAATGAGAGATAGAGAGATCAGGTCTTCCCATAAACCCACCCTAGCTTTAGGATCATTGAAACCATAGACAATAGTAGCTGTTATAGTCTGATTAGTGGCCTTAAACAAAACAGCACAATCTAACAGTTGCTCAGTAAAAACCAAATTACTGATGGCCACAGTGGAGAGATTATAAAAGAGACAAATCCTACCCTGAGCCTTATTACTAACAATACCATAATGTGAAAATTGAGATATTATTGCACTCTCTTTAGGCTGCTTGACATGGGTCTCCACCAAGCAAAGTAGATCTAATTTATTGTGAGAGAGGAACCTACTAACTTCCAACTGCTTAATTCTATCATTGAAACCCCTAATGTTCTAGACTACTATCCTCATGTTTATCTGGGGGTAGAGGTTCAACATCATCCACCAAGTCCTGACTAGCTTCAGTTGGTGCAACTAGAGCGGTCTCCTCAGTAGTAAGAATAGAGTATGAGTTCAACAGAGAAACATCAGAGGATACTGCTTCAGTATCAGCACTAGCCTTGGCCAAGGGCCCTTGATTCTTATCCACCACAGCTTGCTTTTTACCCCTAGACCTAGAGGACCCAGCTTTGCTAGGGCTAGCAAAACTGGATTCACCTGCAGCAGGAACTGGGGTAGTAACTGCAGTAGTTGCTGCTGGAGCATGAATAATAGCTTTCTTCCTCCAAATAGTCTGACTTTTTCCCTATCCTTATTTTGCTTGTATAAATTTTCAGTATGCCCAAGCTTTCCACAACAGTGAAGTAAAAAGGCTTCCATTCATACACTGTCTGTTGCACAATCTGCCCATGATATGGAGTGTTAAGAATAACTTGCTCTGGGAGTTCAGAAGCCAGATCTGCCTCAACCATAACTCTTGCAAACGACAGGCGAGCTTTGCAAGTAGTTGTCATATCAGCATAAAAGGGCTTCCCAACTTTACTGGCAAGCTTACTCAAAACAACATTTGACCAAAGGACATGATCAAGCTCAGGGAAGAGGATCCAGATTGGGACCACAGAGAGTTTATCCATGTCCATTGAAAAATTGGGTGTCCACTGCTTTAGGACTAAGGAATTACTTCCCAATGACCAAGGCCCCCCTTTTAAAACCTCATCCATGTCCTCAGCACTTGTGAACCTGAATGAAAACCAACCTCGCCTAAAATATTGAACAGCAGGTAGAGACACATGGTTCCAACTTTTAGTAACATATGCCTGCATCTGAGCCAGTGTAGGCCTAGCTCCCAGAACATTACCCATCAAAGTATACTGCCAAAAACGCACCTCACCTTCCACATCATCCTCTGAAATATAATTCTCAGTAGAAGCTGCACTATCTTCACAATAGTGCAGACTCATACCAACCTTAGGCTTTACAACCTTATTCCAGCCAGGCTTCTCTGTGGCAGCTGCAGCAACTACAACAGTAGGAGCCTCCGGCGCACCCAAATTAATGCCAAACCCAAGACTAAGCTCAAGAGAAGGCTTATCTGGGGGAGGCGCATCAAACTTTGGTTCAATATCCTCCATTAAAGCATCACCAGAGGCACACAGAGAACTAAATACCGAATTATAGGTCTTAGGATGACCTTGACTACCAACTACAGAGCCAACCAAACCATTAACAACAAAGGGAGTACGAACATCACCTGAATCCACATTAGAGTCCTCATTTCGGGCGTCCACCATAGTACGATGCATCACCGGACGCCCACGAGTTCTACCACGAGGTCTAGCCATGAAGAAAAGAAAAAAATAAAACAAAAAGATAAAATAGTCGAGCCTTGAGGATTAAATAGTAAGAGTAATGATTTGGGTTGTTAAGTAATTTTAAGATGAGTAAGATGAATAAGGATTTATGCGAACTTAAGAATTGTTGACAATGAGTATGATTTATGCATATGGTGTATTGAGATTGATAAGATAATAATGTTATAATTTGAAAGATTGATATTTATTACACAAGAAATTGTTATGGACTCTTGTTGGCAGAACGATGAGTGGAATGTTAAGACGAATATTTTGTAAATATAAGTAAGTTGATAGTCATGGAAAGAAGTCTGGAGGATCTTGGTGAGGGTTGTGTAGTCTTTGAGGTTACGCGGACGTAACCTTAATTTTAAGTAGGGTAGGATGTCATATTTCGTTAGTATCACTTCTTTTTATTTGTTATTTGGTTGTCTTAAGAAATGTTGGTAAGCATGATGAGATCTGCTGTAGCATTAGAGTGGACTTAAGGATTTAGTTGTTGTAAATGTTGGTGGTGCACCATGTAGCGTGTGAGTATCTCGGGGAGAGAATTGGATAAGACCACGTAGCCTGTTAATATTTGGGATTATAGTGGTGTCAAGATTGAGGTCGAACTTCGGGACGAAGTTATTTTTAAGCGAGGTAGAATGTAATACTACTGAAGTTAATGGTATACATGTTGGGTAATATGTGTAAGTGGCGTCATAATGCGAGTTAGCAGTGATAACATTTTGATTAGCATGCAGGGTCTAGGTGGAATGGGTTTTGAGTGGTTGTTAGTATGCGCGAACTTCGAGGACGAATTTCATTTTAAGGAGGGAAGACTATAATACCCGTCATATTTTATGGTTATATGACCTTTGTGTGTGTCTAAAGTACAAGGTAGACTATGAAAGGTTAATAGGAAGCTTGCACAAATGTGCTAATTACGGAAATATGATCACTTGTTTCAGGGGTAATTTGAAACAGAAATATCTAGAGTTTTACAGCTTCTATGAGAGTGATTCAAATTGGAGGTGAAAGCTTATTATCTTAGCTTTCCAACTCATGGTCACAAGCTTGATTCCGATCAGTAATGAAGAAATGACAACTGTTTGAAAATCAGTGCGTAAAGCTGAACTCGCTGAGTGATGTTACGCGCTAATAAGTTTCATAATTTCGCACCTTACTATAATATTCATAATAATATAATATTATATCCCATTATTATTATGATTATTATTATTATTATTATTATTATTATTATTTATTTATTTTACCTGCCATAAATATTTTATTATAATATTATTATATTTTACAACTTATAAACTTTCCTAAAACGATATATACAATAGCAAACTACAAGTTTTATTCACTTTCACAAAACATAAAATATATATAGAGAGAGAGAAGGAGACTATAGAGATAAGGAGCTTGGTCATCGTTTTTCATCTTAAGGTTAATTGGTGACACTTTTGTGAGACGAGTTTTGTTGCTTGGATTCATGTGATTTGCTATTTGGATTTTGTTGAGCCGCTTTGCTATACAGGTAGGATAGCTACTCAATCACTTTAATGTTTACTTGAATGGTATTATCTAATTTTCCTGGTTGAATTATTTGGAATTGTGATGGATGATATATGATTGTTGGTTGGTTGCATTGAGATATATTGTTTAATGATTACCTAAGCTTGTGACTGAGATGATTTGATTATTGACTACCTCAGCTCGTGACTGAGATGCTTATATTGATTTGGTTTCCCTAGCCTCATATCTGGGATGGTAAGTATATTGTTTGCATATCATATCATGAGCACTTGCATTGGTTTCCCCAGGCCGGTTCTGCAGGACTTGTCTCTAGGATATTATTGAGATTACCCCGGCCAGGGATTGGCGGGATGAACGGGAGCGTCGGAAGATTGATCATGAGCATGCATTGCATTTGCATTTGATATTGTCTTGTATTCATTTATTGTTGTTATTTAGCTATTCCTACTCAACCTCGTGGTTGACAAGGTATTCGTGAACACCTGTGCTGAACCATAATGGGGAGCATATTTGTCAGGTACTAAAGATTAGCTGACTTGGGAGCTATGGGATACGTGAGGACTTGGCCAATCTACCTAGAAGTCTCGACCACGTAGATTATGAGATCACTTTATTTATTTCCGCTACGAGTTGTAATTATTTTATATTAAGTTTTAGTTGATTAATTGGTAATACATATGTATTCATTAAAGTTTTAATTTAAAGTACTTTGGTGAGTTGGACTTTGTTATTCACTACCTTGGGAAACCGAGATGGTAACAGTCTTATTTATTTGGGAATGTCTAGCTAAAGGCTCCTGAATAAATGAGGGTGTTACATGGCAGGAGTTTTGTGGAATGGTTGTGCGCGGAGCTGGAAGCGGCAAGTGGTTCATAATCTTTATTGGGAACTATTATTATGTTACGTTATGGATGAGTTTTACAGCAATAAACAAGAGAACTTGAGGATCTAGGGTGAGTGTGTGTAACAATTGTGGATCGTGAGTTATGATTGTGGAGATAAGTGCATGTATAATGAAGAATGTCATTTTGCGGTAATGGTTATGCTACGGATTTTGTGGTATATGTTAGATGGTGTGCCGAATGAATTAAGATATGAGAACAACTAGAGTAAGAGAGCCTTGGATATAGGAATGGATGTAGGTATGTGTTGAGGCTATAGGCGGATATCGTTGACATGCGGTGGTGATGAAGATAATGAGAAGATATAACTAAGGATCTAGTATTACTGAGTTACAAGGACGTAACATTTATCTTAAGAGGAGTAGGATGCGACAAAGAGAGTTTGAGGGTTGTACATGTTGTAGTTTAATTGGAAGTCTGAGTGTTGGTGTTGAACAAAGGATGGATTTGTGTTGTTGTTGATTTTATTACAGGTAATGAGAGTGCTTGTCGTAGTATGATGTTTATGAGCGTGAGTAAACTTCGATAGTGTTGATGGATTGGGTGATGATGTTTATATGTATGAGTAAACTTTGAGGACGAAGTTCGTTTTAAGGGGGGTAGAATGTAACATTCCTTTTAATGGTTAATCTTGTTTGGTGGATTGTCTTGGTATTGAGTTTGCTAGTGAGCGTTATGGAAGTAAGACAGAGTTGGCAAGACTTATGTTGTTGGTATTCGATAGTAGTATGGAGGTAGTATCGAAAGGCTATGCCGTAGTTGAGACGATAACGTGAGCCGTGTTGAGGAAGTAAGCATGGTTGGTGGAGTCAGTGTTAGGTATTCATGTTTTAAAGGTTAGGTTTGAACTTCGGGGACGAAGTTCTTTTTAAGGAAGGAAGATTGTAATACTACGTTTTTCTAAGTCTTGTTACTCAGCCGAATAAGGCTTACTTGACCAAGTAATGCGTCACGGGTTTCTGGTCAGGCTACTTTCCGGAATACTCGACCGAGTATTCTCAATACTAGACCGAGTATGGCATACTCGGCCGAGTATTCTTAATACTTGACCGAGTATGGCATACTAGACCGAGTATACTCAATACTAGACCGAATATTCGCTCTGACGGGTATTATTTCCGCGGTTTGATTAAAATGATTAGAGAAGTATAAATACCGTGTTGAGTAGTTTTCTAATCAGTTCTAAATCATTATTTTACAAAACCTAACGACGCTCTAAACGTCTCTAATCATCTTCATCTCTTCGTAAGCCAAGGGTGATCGATTGTGAGCTTTTGGATCTCGTTGTCCATGTCGTATGTGTTAGTAAGTCTCTAGTATTCCTAATCAATTTATTATTGTTATTGTTAGAATTGTGCAAACCCTAATTTGGGTTAATTTGGTGGAATGGTTTATAGTGATGGTATGTGATTATTTTTGTGTAGGTGACGGCGTCATGGAGAATTACTATTGGTTGCTTGTGTGTGCTTGGATTGCGAAAAGGTAGGGTTTCCTAGTCAGTTTACTGTATAATTGATTTAATGCATTGTTGTGATTGATTGAATTGATTCATGCTGTTGATTAATTGTTGTTGGTGGATTGGAGTATGGGTTTTGGTGATGATATGGTTGGTGTTTTTGCAAGGTGCGTCCTCGGCTGAGTGGAGTCACTTGCGGAAGTGGCTTCACGCCCTTGATTCGCCCTCTGTGGAACCCCCCACAGGAGGGAATGTGCACATTAATGATTAGGGTTATCACTCGTTGATGAGTAGGGCTTAGGTGGGCAAGGCTGCGATCCCCCACTGGCAGGGCTACACACCTTGGTTCGTAGTCAGTTATGTGATGTGATTGGGAGTTGGAGGTGGATTGTGAAACAGTTGTTTATCTTTATCGTAATTTGTCTTATATTGATTATGCAATGAACTGACCCCGTTGTTGTTTTGTAAAATCTATGGCGATCCATTCGGGGATGGTGAGCAGATTGTGACAGGTGATAATGATCTTTAGCTATGGGAATGAGATGGGGAGTCATCACGTCGAGTCTAGCTTCCGCTGTTACGAGTTTAGCTGTTTAGCTTTCAGTTGTTTTGAGTAGTAGTAAACATTTCTTTGGTTTGATTTTTGGAACTATGTAAACTTTAACTTTTACACATTAATAAATGTCGTGGAATGGTTTCTTTTGATATACTATCCTCGGGCAAGTGAGATGGTAACAGTCTCTCATGCTAGGGTTGTCCTTGGTAAGGCGCCTTGGTATGTGGGGGTGCTACAAAGTGGTATCAGAGCGACGATTCTGGAACCTAAAACCAATGAACCTAATGAACATAGGGAGTCTAAATATAATGAACCCGGGGAGAGTTGTTTGGAGCTACCGCAAAGACTTGGGGGACGTCCCGAAGTCGCATTGAGGCCTTTACAATTTATAGCCGGTCAACATGGGGGTGTCTTAGGAATCGTTGTGTGTTTAAAGTAATGTGTGTTGTAATTGTAGCTGTGATTTTTTTGAAGTTGTTGGATGAAGTGAGAAAGTAATGTGTGTTGTACTTATACCTTTAAGTATATGTTGGATGAAATATATTTTTGGGTTGAATGGGAGTGATTGGAGTATATGTAATATGATGTGGGGTAGGTGTATATGATCATGATGATGTTAATGTTTGGTTTGTTGGTAGTACATGTGATTAGATCATGCGTCTATATATATGAATGTTGTGTTTAATTTACATATGGGTATGATAAAAGTTCACCTATGTACTGGTTTTTAGAAGTATTGAGTTGTTATTGTTTGCCTTATTCATGTTCAAGTTGTTTTGGTTAGAAAATTGGATTAATTGATAAGAATACTCTCAACTATGGGTGTGTGGCTCAAAATACTACAAACTATATTTTAACTACTGATAAAACCAACTAGTACCCTCGTTCGTTTTTATTACAATATGTAACCGACAACTTGTTAAGCAGGTGGATAAATTTCTAACCCACCTTTAACCCTTCTTCTTCCTCACAAATCCTGACTTTTCACCAAACTACCATTATTGTGTCCCCAAAATACAATCCTGACTTTTCAAACGCCACCTAGAAGACCAGCCTTCATCTTCTTCCTGTAATTTATCACTCACCATTAAAACACCACAGTTTTTCTTCCCCAAATTAAGAACTTGAAACAAAATACCCAAATTTAAACCCTAACCATATTCAATTAGCTTCACAAAAACTACACAATCTTGAACAAACTAACAAAAAATAAGCAATTTGCTTCATATAAAAACTCAAGATCTATCAAAATGATTTAAGAATCGTCAAAATTAAAGAGTTTAAATACAAAATCCAGATTTACAAAAATATGAAAAAACTTGGTTGGATTAGTTCTTATCACCCCACCTAGCAAAATACCGCCATCACCACTTGTTTTTTCTCCATTCTAAGATAACAATCACATCTAATTCCTCGCTTCAATCTCGCTGCTACATGGTCACTCTCGATTCAAAATCTGGGAAATTTCTTTTATGTTAAATCTGGGCAAATTGAAGAACATGCAACAATATTTAAAATCTGGGCAAAGATTGCAGCTTTATATTTCATTTTTGTTAGATTGAAGGAATATTATGGTGGTTGAAGTTGTTGTTTTTCTTACAAATGTGGAAACCTTGTTGGATTTTTTTAAAATTTGTGAATGGAGAAAGAAGGGAAGTTAAATAAAAACCAGGTGAAGATTAAAGATTTGTGAATACAAACTAATTACAAGTTATGGAATTTTTTAGTGTATGATTAACGTCTGAGTAGTGAGTAATTTAGATGGAGCGGTATTGGTGGTGGCTGTAGTTGTGGGAGATGGATAATGGCTTTGAGTAATTGGTAGGTTTGTACCACTTTTTTGGACGAGATGGTGATGGTACGTACCGGAGACACCCCGTGGCACGAAAATGGCGGACCAGAATATTGAAAGTTGAATCTTCTTTGTCAATATCCCCTCTCTTATTATCGCTGATGGGTACTAATCAAATATGTGCTTAATTTAATGGGAATTGAAAGATGTGTTCTTTAATTGTGAATATGATGATTGAATCTTTGTTTGATTATGATTACTGAAATGGAACAGAGAGATAAAATTTGTAAAAAATGGGTTAAGGAAGAAGATGAAAATGGGGAAAAAGGAAAAAGGAGTAAAGAAAGGAGATGAAGATTAAGGGAAGAAGATGAAGATTGATAAAAGGAGAAAAAAATGGGCACAAAAAAAATGACCTGCTTTAATAAGTTAGCAAAACAACCAATTCTATTTAAAGTGAAGGGATACATTAGTTGGTTTTATTGGTAGTTAAAATAAAGTTTGGAATATTTTAAGAAGAACACCCATAGTTCAGAGTATTGCTGTCAATTAATCCTAGATAAATTGATTTGTATGAAGACCAATTGTGGAAGGGCTGTCTTAAAATTGTTATAAGTCTAGTTATAGAAATGATATTGCTGTAATTTCAATTTGAGGTGGTAGCTTATCTTCTTATGATTCTAACGATAGCTCACACGCCCAAAATGACCAAGCAACGAGTGAGATATGAACGTTTTACGAAACCCGGACGTTGCTGAGAACTGTGGAGGTACTCGACCGAGTAGGCCCTACTCGACCGAGTATCTTTCATACTCGACCGAGTAAACCATATTCGGACGAGTAATCTTTCTACGATAATCTTGTTCAGCTTCTGGAGTCGTGAACTCGACCGAGTAGTCTTATTTCTCGACCGAGTGTCCTATACTCGGCCGAGTACGTCATGTACTCGACCGAGTACCTCTTTGGGCGGTTGTTTTGAGTTAGTGGCGACGTTCTTACATATGTTGTGAGCCGTAGATTATGTGCACATGTATGTTTTGGGTCTTAAAGCATTCTTTTACATATGTGACGGTCTTGATACGTAAGTTACCAGATGCAATGATGTGGTGAATGCCAGCTTATGAGGGATATATGTTGGGTTGGGAGGACGTGAGTTATACATGGTTGTCAGGGATAGTGGAAAAGGAAAGGGAAGATTTATGAGCTTATCGAGGCAGGGAGCATTTTTTGTGAGATGTGGTGCGTGATATAGTCGCGTGTTGAGTATTATAAAAGTAAGTGTATATGGGCAAGGGTGATGTAAGTGTAAAGAAACGTGAGAATGCAAGGATTGAGATGAGGGATGCGAATAGTGGCAAATTTGTTGGAATAAGTGTCCTCCGACAATAATGCGATCACAACTGTCGATCATGATGATCACATGTTAAAATCTCATTTTAAGAATACATGTGGGATGTAATATTTTACAGTAAACTGGTCCACAGATATCGGTAATGATTGGCTGACTAGAGTTTGACATTACTGTCGTGCGATGGTTGATGCGTGCATATTATATAGACTTTTAAGGTCTCTTTTGGCACGCATTTCTATGTATTTGAGTTATATTATGTCACTTTATACCCTGAATAGGCTATTTTGTGCTTTTATTGGTATTTTGCAGATTTGTAGCGGAAACCAACCTTTTGTGGCCTCGAGATAGCATCTCTGGAAGATGGACGGAAAAGAGGACGAAGGACTCATGCATGGGGAAGCGTGAAGACGAAAGTTAACCAAATTAAGCAAGTCAGAACTACTACGGAAGCTGAGAAGTGACTGAAGATCTCGATCGACCACATTTGGCTGTCGATCGAGAACATAGAGGAACACAAGCTCTCGATCGAGCTGCCCTGTGCTCGATCGAGCTGTCCTGTGCTCGATCGATCTGTCCTGTGCTCGATCGAGAGCCTTAACCTCTCGATCGAAAGGTTCTCCTTTACGTGGGCTATTAAAGCCCGTAGGTTAATAAAACTACTCGTGATTTTTGGTTATAAAAACAAAAAGAGAAGTTACTAGGTTAATATCTTTTACCTATCATTCACTTTTCCATAGACATTTTTACTGCGTTTACTGTTCACTGCTTGGAATTCTACGATCTAGGATTTGGTTGTTCTTTACGCCGGATTTGCTATTATAGTATAATTCTTTCCCTTAATCTCTTCTCTTGTTTTTGTTTTATATTTACTCTTATTAGTTCCATTATTAATTTCTGCCCTAATTTCGTTATTGCCTTTTATTATCATCATATCATGTTTTCCGTTAGCATTTCGTTGTTAGTTGTGTTAGTTAATATAATTAACATGCGTAGCTAATTTCTTTATATGCCGGGATGAGGGAAACCGTGTTAGAAGCATGTTAGGACGACTACTAAGGTAGTTATGCGGTAGGAAACAGGTCTAAGCAATTTATTTGTAGATCGGTTAAATGAGTGCATGTAGGAGACCGTCTGTTTAGTTAACCCCGACCTGGATCGAAAGATTGGAAGGGTAGACTTGCTTAGTTCTGATAATTAACTCCTATGAGGGCGAAAGTCAAGTAGGATGACCTTAGGGCGACTTTAGACCGAAAGGTATAGTCGGGTTTGAGACCGAAAGGAGATAACCTAGCCCTTCCTACTAATAAACTTAACGACCTAGTTATTCCGATAGTGTGTAGAGCACGGCGTACCGAAATCCTGGCATATCTCTCTTTATCTGATAGTTTATTTACATTTCCTCCCTATTTTCTCTTATACCATTATTTTCTCTTCCCCTTAAACTTTAGTAGTTAGAACATCAAATTCAAACCCCCAGTTTGTGACCGACAGATTAGACTACAGTTAATAGAAAAGCCTCCATGTGGATTCGACCCGACTTCCCTAGCTATTTATAGTATAGGCTTGTTGGCATTTATTTTTGGTGTTGAACGACACGCATCAAACTTTGGCGCCGTTGCCGGGGAGGCAATTTTTATTATTATCTATGTTGTTTATTTCTGTCTTGTCTTAAGGAATTTTAGTTCCTTAAGGCTGTTCTTATTTATTTCTTTTTAGCTGTGTATGCGCAGGTCTCGTAGGGGTGAATTAGTTGAGGCTGATCCTGAACCCGAAAGGTCCTTTTTACGCAGAAAGAGGGAGTTAGAAAGAGTTCGTCGGGAGGAAGTCTTGAGTACTTCTGACAGTTCGGTTATTGAGGAAACTTCTATTCTTGAGACTAATATTCCAGTCAAAATGCCTAATATCGCGAGTCATTCGGAGCCTACTGCTGACTATATTCCAAAGGGGTTCAAGTTGTCTACCGATGAGGACGGCAATACCTTTGACATTCGGCCATCCTAAATCAATTTGGTCGAACGGAATTTGTATCGAGGGGTCCCGGGCGAGGATCCTAGGAAACATATGGAGAGATTTGCTGATTACTGTTCATCCATCCCTACATCCAAGGGAGTGACCCAAGACAAGATAAAGGAAGTTCTCTTTCCTTTCTCTCTGACCAATAATGTGAATGAATGGTTGATGGATTTGGATAGAGACGCAGCAGGTATCACAGATTGGACTACTTTAGCTCTAGCCTTCTATAAGAAGTATTTTCCTCCGCAGAGGACCAATGTATTGAGGGCCCAGATTACTAATTTCAAACAGACGGGTTCTGAAAATCTGTTTGAAGCATGGTGCCGCTTTAAGAAAGCTGTGAGATCGGTACCTCATCATGGGTTCCAACAGTGGTTTTTGTGCAACCAATTTTATAATGGGTTGTATGATGATCATAGAGCCATTTTAGATGCCGCAGCTAATGGCAGATTCCAGCGCGAGGTTGATGATGATAAGGGCTGGAAGCTTATTGAGTAGATGGCTAATCACACTGCAGAATATGGGAATCCGAGGAGTGGTACACGGACGATAGCTAATGTCGAATGTGAGGATATGGATGCTAAGTTCGAAAGGCTTAATGCTAGGTTTGACCAATTGGAGATTCAGTCTCCAGGGAGTCAACAAACGGTTCACATGCTAATGAAAGACGATACGAATCTTTGTGAGAGATGCGGTGAGCTGGGGCACATTGCTATTGAGTGTTTTGCTGATAGGGAGCAAGTCTTTTCTTTCCAGCAGTACCGTCAAGGGTACAATTCGGGTTATGTCCATCCAAATCTGCGATGGTCGAGTCAAAATGTCCTTAATCCTACTCCTCCACCGCAGCAACAAGCTTATGTGCCGCCGCATAAGCAAAATTATCAAAAGCCTACGCAATTTCCAAATCCGCAGCAAGGAAGTTCTTCATCTGGAGGAATTTCAGAAGTGGGAGAGCTGAAATCCATGATTCAAGCTCTCGCTACACAAGTGAGTAGGTCGGACCAAGCAACCAATGCTACTATCAAATTGCTTGAGTCCCAAATAGCTCAAGTCGCCGCAAATCAATCCACGAGGCAACCCGGACAGCTGCCTTCTCAATCTGAAAAGAGGAAAGAAACGTTGAACATGATAACATTGAGAAACAGACTGACTTATTCTGATGTTGATATTGCTGGTACTGATGTTTCTGGCACTAATTCCAAAGCTACTGCTGCTGAAAGTATGACACCTCTCGATCGAGAGGTTTTTGTTCCTCGATCGAGAGGAAATGGAGAGATAGAGCTCGATCGAGAGGAATTTATAGCTCGATCGAGCACTGCTGTTGGGGAAGCTGTTCGATCGAGAGACAAGGTTGGTGAAGTCTCTCGATCGAGTGAAAGTTGTGATCGATCGAGAGAATCTGATGATGAAAGTGGTCGATCAAGACCATTGAGCAAGCGTATGATTAATAACGCTTTGATTCGTGACACGCATAATGGAGCTCCTATTGAAGATGCTCCATATCCAGGGCGCTTGAAGAGGGTCAAGAAGACGGAGCCTGAGTTCGCGCGTTTCGGTGAACTTGTGCGAGGTTTGAACGTAAGTGTTCCGTTTATCGATCTGCTAAAAAAGGTACATTCATATTTAAAATTTATGCGAGAAGTATTAATGCGTAAAAGGACCATAGATGATGTTGAGACAGTAGCTCTGACGGAGGGGTGTTCTGCACACCTCCATAATAGGACCCCACCTAAGCTTGCTGACCCTGGTAGTTTTTCGATACCGTGTCACATTGGACTTCAATTAATTGATAATGCGTTGTGTGATTTAGGAGCAAGTGTTAGCGTGTTACCCTTGTCTTTGGCCAAACGGTTAGGATTCACTAAATTCCATTGCACCAACATGACGGTCCAGATGGCTGATCGGACCTTGTCACGACCTTTAGGAGTGCTGCAAGATATTCCTGTGCAAATAGGAAGATTTCTTATTCCTGTCGATTTTGTCGTCTTAGACATACCCGAAGATAATCATACCCCAATTATTTTGGGAAGACCATTCTTGCACACTGCGCAAGCGGTTATAGATGTCGGGTTGCGCACTCTTACGTTTAATGTCGGTGGTGAGGAATTGGTTTTTGCTAAACCCGCTACTCATAGGGGTTCTATGCGTGTTTTGGAGTGTCATGCTATTCCCGCGGTTGGTGTTGTTACGCCACCCATGATTGAGTCGCCTTCCATCCCCGTTGTTGATGTTGAGCCCCCACGTGTTGTTACTCTACCTGCTACACTTACACCTCCGCCTCGGACTGAGAGCGATAAGGAGGACCGTGCTATTGTTGTTACTTTTACAGGACCTGGATGGGGAGCTTTGGCGCTTGACCAAGGCGAAATAAGTTCCAAAGTTGGAATGCGAGAGGACGATGGTGGCAATATGACACGCATTCTTGCGGAAGAAATCAAGTTGGGACATTCGTCAGAAAATGGTACTTACGTTTGGAGAAGAAAGTTGGAAGTTACCGCAGCTGAGGGTAACTCCGTTAGCCAGAGGCCTAGCAGAGGCCTGAAGGACTTAATCGAGCATTAGCCGGGTTTGCAACCCCGTGCAAATTGTAATAGACAATGGATTTTTGAATTTCATTTATTGTTTTTAAACTTCTTTATTTGCGTTAGACACTTAGACTATAGACAATTTTAGCGTAGAAGACAATTGTGGACTGTAGACAATTTGCTGGTAGTTTGGGATATTTTTACTGTCAATTTTGCAGGTACAGAAAGCCGCACTCAAAAGATAATACATTAAAATGCGTGCCAGCAGGAAAAGCTCTCGATCGAGAGGATTTTTGAAGAAAAAGAGCTCGATCGAGGGAGTAAGTCCTCGATCGAGTAAGAGAAAGATCAAGGGACAGCCACCTCTCGATCGAGAGGTATGAATTAACTCGATCGAGAGGATCTGAGAGCTAAAGCTCTCGATCGAGAGACTTGTATCTCGATCGAGAAGCTTAAACGGGTATATAAAGGGAGTTCTTTTCTCGATCGTCTTCTTTATTTTCTCGACCCTAATTCACTTCATTCCTGCGTTTCCAATTGCTAAAATTCCCTTGCAAAATTGGTTTTTCTTGCCCAAACCTTTCTACAATAATTTACCCATATAATTACCATCCCAAATTAATCAAAAGCCCTCTCCCAAATTCCATCTTTTTCAATTAATTTGAGTTTTCGGGTTTTTAGGGTTTATCAATTCGAATTTTTCGAATTTGTGCTTATTATTTCGATTAATTAAGCTTTTGTGGGTATTCTAGCATCAAGTAAGTTCAATTTTGCTCTTCTCATTCAATTAATTGCAATCCCCATTCCCTTTTTGTGATTTAGGGTTTATGTGGTTGTTTAGGATGAATTTTCCAATTGAAATTGTAATTTAATTAGTTGTCTTGATGCTATTGTAGTTATGGATTCCAGTAAAGAAACCCCCGTCACTGAGACCGTACCTGAGACCGTTGCTAATGCTCAGACGGCTGCCTCTTCTGTTGGTGTTGTTACTCCGGTGGTTACCACCACTGCAGCTACGGCTGCTGTTTCTACCCCAGTGACGGAGGAACCCACAGCCGCCACCGAGGTCACAAAGGCCAAGGCTGTGGGAGAGGTGACACGTGCTGCTTCTGACCCTACCAAGCCCTTTTCTATGCTGGATCGAGGAGTCACGCCTCGATTCCCGACACCTGGTATGCTGCCACCTAAGCCGAGTATGCAGGCTAGTCAGCTAGTCACTACTTCCAGCTCTTCTAGGGCTGCAGTTGCGAGAGAGGCCACTCTTACTCCTTTACCGGAGTTGCCCACGGTACGTTTTGCTTCCACAGATCACCGGACTCGGTTATCCGCTTTACTTTGTTGCCCTCTCTCTTCCATCCGTTTCATTGCGCGGACTGACCTAGAGACCTTAGGAATTTATGAGGAGGTCTGTAGTTTGTTGAACGGGACGGGAATGTCGGGTCTAATTACCTTGCAGGAGGCTGCTATTCGTATCCCTACATACGTGTTTTTTATCTCCTACTCTTTTGACACCGACTCTTACGCTTCTAACCACTCTAGTCCATGCATTCACTTTCGACTCCGCAATGAGTCGCACCATTGGACTTTGGCCAGGTTTGGGGAGGTTCTAGGTCTAGTTAGTGACGGCCCCACCGAGCCACCTAGGGATATCCTTAAACCGCTCTGGGCTGCGCTTTCTCACACTCCTTACCCCACGCGGAGAGGAGCCCACGTACACTTGCCTACTCCCCGTTACTTCTTGCGACTTATGGGAGAGACCATCTTTGGGCGACCTGAGCCCAATAACGTGACCAACACTGAGCTAGCGATTCTCGCAGGGTACCTCAACATTGACTACGGTACCCCGTTTGTTCTAAACATTGCTTATTTGGTGGCTCAGCATTGGAACGGAATTGGGAAGAAGGTCAAGACCTCTGTTGTCTGTGGCGGGCTAGTGACTAGGATTGCCCGCCATCTTTACCCCTCTGAGCCTGGACTTATCGCGCCTCATAAGCAGGCTTACCTTGACTTGGCTGCCATGGTTGACTTTGCCTAGTTCCCAAAAAAGAAGGGCGCGAGGACGTGGAAGATCTGTGGTTCCACGTCTGTTAACTTACCGTGCCCTACCTTACCTCCACTTTTACCGCTCCCGACTGCTGAGGGAGCGAGACTGCCTCCACCCACCTACCATCTTACATTCACCCCTGCATCCTCCTCTTCCAAGAAGAGGAAGCGGGAGGCCGGAGCGCCTTCTTGCTCTCAGGCTCAGACTCAGGCTGGACCGATGCCTGCGTCCACGCCTGGACCTACCCCTACTCCTTCTGGATCGGCCTTGCCGGCCAATTTTGTTTGCCCTCCTGCTTTAGGGGCGCCCGAGGTCATGGACCAAGGGCGTCGTGATGCCTTGCTTCTGGATATGTGCAGGTACATTTCCGAGATGAGACGGGATCAGGCCCTCGCCTTATTCCCGATTTACGAGTTCCACATCCGAGCACCGCGACCGATTCCAGAGGGGTGGCCGCATCCCTCCTTCTACCGATACCCAGAGGGTGGGTACCCTCCACTCCCTTCCGACTCCGAGGACGAGGTGGAGGAGACACCGGTAGCACGAGAGTTGCGGTTGCGTGCTGAGCAGGCGGCACAGCGAGCTGCCCAAGAAGAGGCGAGGGACCCCACATTCCAGCCAGGTGCGGAGGTAGCTGGAGACGACGATTAGAGGTTCCCCTAGTTTGTTGCTGGTTTGGGGAAGCCGCCTTGTGAGTACCGTCTTCCTTTCTTTTTCATCTTTGTTTTTATTTATTGTATTTTAGGAGCATGTATTAGGTTTGCGCACCCCATCTCCCATTTTGCTGCTGTTAGTTAGTTGTGAAGACAATGAGGACATTGTCTGTTTTGGTTTGGGGAGGGTATATGCATCCTTTTGCGTCTGCATTTGCATTTTGTTTTGCATTCACGTTTACTGCTTTATGCTTTTGCTTTTCATACAAACATAAAAAACAAAAAACAAAAAAAATATAATATATCATGTTTCCTTTTGCATATAGAAGAGTCGGGTTGGAGTTCTTTAATGATGACTTTGCACTGCTAGTCGTTTACATGTCATTCCTTGCCTTTCATAACTGCTTTGTAAGAACAAGTGTGATTTCTCAAATTTTGTTGTGGAATTTACTACGGATTATTAGACTTGACTCATTTATTTTTGGCAAACTACTTATATATTCTGAGATATAGAGCCATAACTGGTGACATTCATGACCAGTTTTCATAGGAATTGAGAGTAGTTACTCCCCAGATTTCATTGTATCGCATGTATATGAGTTTTGATTTCTTTTTGCCTGCACGCATGGGTTTGTGGTCGGTATTACGTGTTTTGAGAACTATTGCATATTCCCCTTTCTCATTTTATCCTAGAGCTCCACATTAGCCAAATCTGCCAGTTGCCCTGAAACTACAACCTATATTTAGCCTACCCTTGCTGAGCTAGTTAGTAATTTTGTGGAATATATTGTTATGTATCGGATTTTGGCTCGTATATCTTATTTTGGAGTGTGTATTAATGAGAAAAGAAAAAAAAAGAAAAAAAAAATCAGCCAAAGAAAGAGAAAAAAAACCGTGTAAAAAGAAAAGAAAAAAAAGAGAAAGAAAAATGGCTGAAAAATATTTTATACCTCTCGTGCTTATTTATACTTTACGAGGTACTTTTATTATGGATTCTTGTGTTGTATATGCCAAATTATAAGGCATTGAGTTATTTATATGATAGGAAGAGTGGGATGTATTTTATTATGGTCTTGGTTAGGTTCTAGCTCGGCTATTTTACCTTCACATTTCCATATTTGTTTTGCCCCTTCTTACCAATTGAGCCTCACATATCCATATTATGCAATTGTTCGGCACGTGATAGTCCTTGAACGGTGGTTTTGCGTGTGTACGGTGACTGAATCATTACTCATGTTAGTTAGCGTTACATGTTGTGTTGGTCGCAGTCTAGGTGAGAGTCTGCAATTTCTTCTTTCTCTACACACATATTCTTACTTACCATTTGCTTTGCTGAGAGAAGAGTGAACCGAGAGAGTCCAAATTTATGAGTCTTGCAAGGTCGAACATCCAATGTAATTCCATGATATGCATAAATTTGTTCACCGCTTTGAGCTTGCGTAGTTGATTTTGTGCATTAAAGCGGTTTGGCATTGACTAGTAGTTAGCTCTGAAAGTTACTCCTTTCCATTAGGTCCTTAGTTGCATTTAGTTTGCTTGGGGACAAGCAAAGGTTTGGTTTGGGGAAGTTTGATGCGTGCATATTATATAGACTTTTACGGTCTCTTTTGGCACGCATTTCTATGTATTTGGGTGATATTATGTCACTTTATACCCCGAATAGGCTACTTTGTGCTTTTATTGCTATTTTGCAGATTTGTAGCGGAAACCAACCTTTTGTGGCCTCGAGATAACATCTCTGGAAGATGGACGGAAAAGAGGACGAAGGACTCATGCATGGGGAAGCGTGAAGACGAAAGTTAACCAAATTAAGCAAGTCAGAACTACTACGGAAGCTGAGAATTGACTGAAGATCTCGATCGACCACATTTGGCTGTCGAGCGAGAACACATAGGAACACAAGCCCTCGATCGAGCTGCCCTGTGCTCGATCGAGCTGTCAAGCCCTCGATCGAGCTGTCCTGTGCTCGATCGATCTGTCCTGTGCTCGATCGATCTGTCCTGTGCTCGATCGAGAGCCTTAACCTCTCGATCGAAAGGTTCTCCTTTACGTGGGCTATTAAAGCTCGTAGGTTAATAAAACTACTCGTGAGTTTTGGTTATAAAAACAAAAAGAGGAGTTACTAGGTTAATATCTTTTACCTATCATTCACTTTTCCATAGACATTTTTACTGCGTTTACTGTTCACTGCTTGGAATTCTACGATCTAGGATTTGGTTGTTCTTTACGCCGGATTTGCTATTATAGTATAATTCTTTCCCTTAATCTCTTCTCTTGTTTTTGTTTTATATTTACTCTTATTAGTTCCATTATTAATTTCTGCCCTAATTTCGTTATTGCCTTTTATTATTATCATATCATGTTTTCCGTATGCATTTCATTGTTAGTTGTGTTAGTTAATATAATTAACATGCGTAGCTAATTTCTTTATATGCCGGGATGAGGGAAACCGTGTTAGAAGCATGTTAGGATGACTACTAAGGTAGTTATGCGGTAGGAATCAGGTCTAAGCAATTTATTTGTAGATCGGTTAAATGAGTGCACGCAGGAGACCGTCTGTTTAGTTAACCCCGACCTGGATCGAAAGATTGGAAGGGTACACTTGCTTAGTTCTGATAATTAACTCCTATGAGGGCGAAAGTCAAGTAGGATGACCTTAGGGCGACTTTAGACCGAAAGGTATAGTCGGGTTTGAGACCAAAAGGAGATAACCTAGCCCTTCCTACTAATAAACTTACCGACCTAGTTATTCCGATAGTGTGTAGAACACGGCGTACCGAAATCCTGGCATATCTCTCTTTATCTGATAGTTTAGTTACATTTCCTCCCTATTTTCTCTTATACCCTTATTTTCTCTTCCCCTTAAACTTTAGTAGTTAGAACATCAAATTCAAACCCCCAGTTTGTGATCGACAGATTAGACTACAGTTAATAGAAAAGCCTCCCTTTGGATTCGACCCGACTTCCCTAGCTATTTATAGTATAGGCTTGTTGGCATTTATTAAAGGTGTTGAACGACACACATCAATGGTGGTCATCAGTTGATCCCCTTAGGTCATACCTAAAGGGTGATGCTCTTAATTGATTATTTAATTAATCGTATGTCGATAGGAGTTAATTAAATTGCTTAAAATTGACGGGTGATTTTGTGAGTAAAGTTAACGTGTCTTATTGTAATTTGATTAAATGAGATACGGTCTAAGTAATCGAATTGTTTTCTTACTTAGATAAAATTATTGTTTACAAAACAATTGAAATTGAAATTGAATGAATAATTTATTATAAATACAAGACATTGTAATTTATAATTTGATAAACCGTTTTGGCACAAGTAATTACGAATTACTGGTCGATTTTGTATATGACATATTTTATGAGTATGTTGATTTTTAATATGTTAAAAATACATTACTATTTCATATGTCAAGTAACATGTCACATATGTTACAATTGACAAATGACAAAAATAAAATGGACCATCCATTTTATGTTAAATGTGCCGAAAATATGGAGGGAGTATAAGGTTTATGTTGTGGTTTTATTTTAAGTGGAAAACATAATGATTATGCCTAATGACTAGCCATGCAAGCCTAGTCTTGTCTTGAGAAGAACACAAGACCAAGCATTGAGCTCTCCTTCCCCCTCCAACCGGTTTTCTACATAGAAAAGACAAGGGCTTTTCTTTTATTATTCACTTCTTCAACACATAATTTTCTAGTGTAAGAAAATTGATTATTCTCTACATTTTTGTGAGACATTTTTAGAGAAAGAAAAACCACAAAAACTCTCTTCTCTAAACCGAAATAGAGGAGAATAAAATAACTATTTTGGGTCAATTTTAAGCTAGATTAATAATATTACTAGTTCATAATGTTATTAATTATTAAGAGTAATACCTTGGATATATGCTTTTGGGAGAGGTTCTAATTTGAACCTTGTTCATCCATTATAAGGAAAGCTCAAGAACTAACAAGAAGGAGATCTTGTTGGTGCCCAAATGCCCGAAATAAGATAGTGAGAAATAGATTTTTTCATCTCTTTTATTAAAGTTTGCATGCATAAGATCTAGTTTTAATTTTATGACTAAATTAAAATGTCACATATGTGAATATGTTAAGTAATGAGATTAATATTACTAACAAGCGGTATCAAGAGCCTTAGGTTGTTTGCATGCAAATCGGTTTATAGTTTTTCCGAGTTATATGATTAACATACAAAACTAATTAATTTGGTTTTATGAAGATATACCTAAAAATAACCTTGCATGTTCAAATTTTCTGGTCCTAAGTGATTTTTAGGACATTTTGGTTTATTTATGGATTTTATTGTTCATTTTATATAATATTGGCATTAAAATGTGATTTTTAAGATAAAAATGTCATTTTGGACGAAAAATAGCTAAACTTCGAATTTTTTAGTGGTTTTTGGATATGTTTTCACATAAATTATCTACTGATGTCCTATAAATGTTCATGTTAAAATGAGTTGTTTTGCTCGAAATATGGATTTTTAAGTTAAAATCGTATTTAAATGGGTAAATAGGTTAATATGAGTTATATTTTGAACCTGGTCATGGAAATTTAGTATGTTTTAACATGCAATTTTACAAGATGTGTGTAAAATATTTGGCTATAATTAAGTCTTTATGTATGATTTATGAATTTTTGATGAAAAATCAGATAAATAGTGACTATAATTAGTAATAATGCTAAAACATACTTCATGACAAAGGAAAAACGTCACATGTTGCATTTTATCATATAATTCAGATCTAAAAGTGAAAAGTTGATGAATATAATTTTTCTCATATTTTTATGGTCATAATTGTTAAAACCGATAAACCGCAACATTGTTTTTCTCGATAAATTTTTGAAAATTTTAACCTAAGTTTTGAACATTATGAGTGTCATGGTATTTTTCCAGAATGTTCATGAGTTTAAATTTCAAATTTCGAAATTATTTGAAATTTTTATAATTTAATTTGAAGTTTATAGCATAATTTTGTGTTTTTGGGTCCATTTATGAACAATATTAAGAAATCAAGTTTAATTATTGTCAAATGTTAGTGGAGACTAATTTTGAGTCCTGAGATAGTTAGGGTAATTAACTTGTACATGAATATGAATTTTTGTAATTATTGTGATTTTAATCAGTTAAATCACGCAAATCCGTAAAAATCGATTAATATACGATATTGGCTCTTAAAGGCGATTTAGCATAAAACTTGGCACGCTCATAGATATTATAATGCTGAATTTTATTTATGATTGTCTTATTTTAATTTTATGTAATTTTTGAATTATGTAATTTTACTTAGTATGACCTTTGTTTTAATTGGTATTACTCGAAATGTATGAGAATATCGATTTGGTTGTAATTATTGTGATCTCGTATCACCGTTTTGTAATTTAATATATTTATTTTTATTTTATTACAAATGTATAATAGGAAATTATGTAATTCATTTTATAATTTAATTATTCCGGAGTTCCTTGAAAACGGTGCCATTAGAGAAGGCGATCCATCAAAGACAGTGTTGCCTTGAAATGCGTGCCAAGACCGAAGTTCAAGGGACCAAAGGAGTTGGTTTCCGAATTTGTAATAGTTTATTAGATTTACTATTTTAGGAAGGCCATACTAGGATTTTATTTATGCTTTGCATTTTATTTCTATGTTGCATGCATCGCTAAATCGCCATAACTAAAACATGCATTATCATTAAATCGAGTATATCGACTGTGTCAATTATAATTATCGTAGTTCACCGCTTTAGTTCACTTAAAACGTGATAGATAATAAATTGACATGACCTCTCGCTAAAATTAAAAATTGAGACTTAGCCTTACCAAAAATTAGAAACCATGAAAACCTATTTCGTGAGGGAGTGCACTCGGCCTTACTGGGGCACAAACCTTGCTACGTAGGGGAAGTGGGTGATAAATATCTACCCACCGAATTTATAAAGATAAGGGTTGTATTCGGCTTTACCGATGCCCAAGTTGATGTAAATTTGGATCATGGACACATTTATTCGAAATTTGGGTTGAACTCAACGAAAGTATTCTCGACGGTTGTCGGATGTGTTTCGGGCTAAAGATAAATATTAATGTAATTTTATCGACCAAGAGTTCTAAAAGTAGAATCGATTAAAGAGTTAATCCACCGAGTTATATTGATGAGGGTTGAATCGGCTTTACCGTGCCCAAGTTAATATGAATTTGGGTCTTGGAATCATTTATAATAGTTGGGTAGAGGTCACTATATAAATGCTCATATCTTGTTATATTATTTACAAATATTATTATAACGATAAATGTTTTGTTTTCATTATTCCGTTATCATATTGTTCTATTTCTTTACCTCAATTTTATATACGATATCATTTCGATTTTAGTTCAAATCTCCATTTAAACATCGTAACTAAAGACAAGATTTAAATTTTCTTCTAAAAACCTCGTATTATCCATTGTAAGGATCTCTTGTGAAGAGTATAGATAAAAGTTATTTGTGATCAAAAGGGTTTTTGATTCTTGACTAACATATCTAGTTACAATGAATTGTTTCTCATATGCTTAATTGAGTTAAGTACTTTGAAACGTTACATCATTTTGGTAACTAGATTTGTTGGAAATCAAAATTGACCAAAATACCGCAACCACTTCAATGAAAGTTTTAAGACTAAAACAAACGAATGAAGAGTAGTCTTCATGAATTTAAATTTTGCTTCTCTTAGCAAAGACTCATTGAAATGAGTGGGAGTATTCTCTTAAACCGTTAAGAAAAGCGTGAGGTTCAAAGAAGTAAAATTAGAATAGAATTGATACAAGGTAATGTTAAAAGTAACGTTATTGAGAATAACAATACTAAACCTATCAATCCCGACCTATAAAGTTTCCATTGTATTAATTGTTGGACGCTAGAAAGGAAACTACCCCAAATTTTTGAAGAATCAACAAGTTAGTTGTGTGACATCTAATGGGACCTTCTTCTTTAAATGTTTATTTGATTGACATAAATTTTGCTAATACTACTTCGTCAATATGAGAAACCGATGGTGGTTTTCATCATTGTATTTGATACATAGGATGATTAGAATATGGCGACTAGCAACAATGATGTTGAAAGATAGAGTCATTGTGTACTCAATCTAGTTTTTGGGTTTAAAGTTGTACTTAATTGTGACTATTAAGTGCATAAACTCTAAATAAGAATATAAACTTGTTAAGATACAAAAGAGGTTTCACTTTTGTGACCCTATACAACATGATTTGATGTATGGCTAGCCCATTATCAAGGTGATTATATTCTAAACAAAACTAGAATGACATATCATGTAGTTGATGCAAGACTCAAATTGGTAACCCAAGATTAAACCTTAAATTCCGGAATGATGAACGCAAAGAGTTATCGAGTACTCTTGGAACCATTAGATTGTTAATCTTATGGTATATGCGTATCTTGTATTCAAAGCAAGATGTCTCGTGCTTTTGGTTGAAAAGGAGATCGAGGTTGTAAATCATTGATCCAAAATAGGTTGATCATTTTCTTTTACCAACGATTTAAGTTGACACTAATGTGTTCACTTAATAAGGTAAATAGAGAAATCTTTGAAGAAGTTCAAAGAGTTCCAGGAATCACGATTTAGTCGTGATGGGACTATCAAAGTGAAGACTTTGATATAAGCCAAAGGAAATGTGATATAGTATCACAAGTTAATCTCTCTTAGCACGCATTATGGGATAATGTGTGGTTGGATAAGAAATCAAACGCTATTCGATATGGTTTGAACTTTAATCAAGTTACTTTGAGTTACTTGATCCTTTTGGGGATTTTATCATTTTGTCTAAATTATTTTTCCACTAAATCTAAAACGAATCATATGAGATATGAAATGGTAGGGTACCATGTTTGTAAGTTTTCAAAAGAAACAAATGCTCATTTTTCCTTACTATATAATCACGAGTACAACGGGTTTGTGGCTCGTGAAGCTCTCTTTCTAGAATACAAGTTTATTTATAGAAGACAGAGTGGGAGAAATTATTTAAGAGCCACAAAGAATGTTATGTCGCAAGAAACTGGTCTTTCTTGGCTACATGAGACATTTTGTGTAAGACGTTGTTTTTTCAAAAAACCTAGGAGGTTAAAGTCATCACTTGTTGAAGATGATGAATTAGTGTTACTTTTAGAAAGTAAAGAGCTTGCAACTTACAAAGAAATTGTTTGATTCAAGTTACTTCTGGAAAGTAATGATCATATGACTTAAATAAGAGTGTTTAAGTCACAACTCAATACAAGGCTTAGAGCCATGAAAATCCGAAATAAATTCCAAGTGGAATTGTTGGATATCAAAGAGAGATATAAAAGCTTGATTGGTGGCAAAGGGTTTTGCACTAGTTGAAATGCTTAAGTCTATTTGGATCTTCTTAGGGATTGTGTTTCATTATGATGATATACATATAGCAAGTGAATCTAAAACCCACTTTTTCAATTAGAAGGAATGTATTCAATACATGTCTTGAGTTTTTTAGATTCTTGCAATCCTAAGATAATGTGGAACTTAAGAGAGGGTCTTAAGTAGGACATCAATGAGTTGGAATCAATGTTTTGATGATGTTATAAAATTTTCTCGATAAGTCAAGAAGTTGTGTTTATACATGGAGTTTAGTGGGAGTTACGGAATTTTTAATTAGTCTTATATGTGGATGACATATTGATCATTGGGAATGATTTGACACTTATAAAGTATTATAATACATCTTTAATATCCGGATTTATGGAGATAAATCTACATGATATTAGCATCAAATAAGAAGTCTTATGTTGATAAGATTCATGATTAGTTCAATCGAATTGAACATATTTGATTGATTCCATTTGTTTCCGCTGCCGAGTCAATTAAATGAGTAATGATGTACAACACTTCATATACTTTGAGTATGATGAATTGTTTCAAAATCGAATTTAAGTAATAGCTACCAAGTATCCATATAGATTATTCTTAAGTGCTTGAGGAAGCATTATGGATGGAAAGTTAAGTGTTTTTTACGCAATTAACTAATTTGTGTAACGGTGTTACACGAATGACAATTGAGATTGCGAAAGGTTTCAGACAAAACCATATATATTCAAAACACGTGAAGATGGTTAAGGAACCATTGTGGCTATATTATTTAAGAAATAGATTTGCTAGAATTGTTCTAGGCAATAAAGAACAATGAGATATACTCACAACGAAAATTGAGTACACTTGCAATCATGAGATGAGCAAGAGGATGGATCCCACACACTGTGAAAACAGTGGGAGCTATTCTAAGGCTAGAGAGCTTATGTCTAGATTGGATCTACACACATACTCAGAAAGTTTTGTAATGCAAATGTATACATTACAAAGGAAAATGAGTATGTAGTAAGGTTGAGTAAGGTACAAGAAGTTGATAAAATCTACTAACCAAAGCCTTCTCATGGGCTTAACATGATGAGTCATGTCATATGTCATTTCAGTTGTATTGAGATGAACAACTACATATAAGATGGAAATGGATTATAAAATTATGAAGTAGTAATCAGGTATTGACTATTCATATGTGATAATCACATTTGTCGTTCGAGTTTTTAAAATCTAAAAACTGCTTTTATACTCTGTTACATCCAAACGGGTTGTAGAGACAATATTGAACCCCGTTAAAGTGAACCCGGATTAACATGGTATTTGCCCATAGTCACTTGTATGAGGTGACGTCTCGAAGTGACTAGAGGATGATGCGATTGATGGCAAGTTCAAGTGTCATAGAGTCATGTGAGATGACTAGTCGATCACATAGGCAGACTGTTAGGAACACTTTGTCGGGCCTTATGACCGCTTATAGAGTTCTGGCAAATTTATAAAGCCCGGTCGTGGCGAGAGCTACTATAGTATTCTAATGAGTCGATTCTTTTGACTAAAGACTGTTTGCCTAAGGTGACATAGTTTCAGATTAACTTTGATTTATGTTACTACGACCTTCGTAAATAAGGTCAAATGGGCATATTTTGGGTTATGATGGATGTGGCTAGTCGAAGGGAATAGTGCGATAGGAATTGTCAACCCCCTTGTCAGGGTTAAAACAATATCTCAGGGCCACTCGAGGAGTAATGAACTGGAAATGCGTGGCTACGCTCGGAAGGTATCTATGGTAGATAACTCCGGTCAATCAGTTATTCTCCAGATCGAGGAAACCACTCTCGATATGATCACTTGAAAGTACGACCTGAAAGACACCTTGCATTGAGTGAGAGATAGTAATAGGACAAGAGAATTGGTGACGCACACTTGTCGAGAACAGGTAGGAGATTGTTGGAAAAAGTGTCCTCCGACAATAATGCGATCACAACTGACGATCATGATGATCACATGTTTAAATCTCATTTTAAGAATACATGTGGGATGTAATATTTTACAGTCAACTGGTCCACACATATCGGTAATGATTGACTGACTAGAGTTTTACATTACTGTCGTGCGACGGTGGTGATCAGTTGATCCCCTTAGGTCATACCTAAAGGGTGATGCTCTTAATTGATTATTTAATTAATCGTATGTCGATACGAGTTAATTAAATTGCTTAAAATTGACGGGTGATTTTGTGAGTAAAGTTAACGTGTCTTATTGTAATTTGATTAAATGAGATACGGTCTAAGTAATCGAATTGTTTTATTACTTAGATAAAATTATTGTTTACGAAACAATTGAAATTGAAATTGAATGAATAATTTATTATAAATACAAGACGTTGTAATTTATAATTTCATAAAACGTTTTGGCAAGAGTAATTACGAATTACTAGTCGATTTTGTATATGACATATTTTATGAGTATGTTGATTTTTAATATGTTAAAAATACTTTGCAGTTTCATATGTCAAGTAACATGTCACATATGTTACAATTGACAAATGACAAAAATAAAACGGACCATCCATTTTATGTTAAATGTGCCGAAAATATGGAGGGAGTATAAGGTTTATATTGTGTTTTTATTTTAAGTGGAAAACATAATGATTATGCCTAATGACTAGCCATGCATGTCTAGTCTTATCTTGAGAAGAACACAAGACCATGCATTAGGCTCTCCTTCCCCCTCCAACCGGTTTTCTACATAGAAAAGACAAGGGCTTTTCTTTTATTATTCACTTCTTCAACACATAATTTTCTAGTGTAAAAAAATTGATTATTCTCTACATTTTTGTGAGACATTTTTAGAGAAATAAAAACCACAAAAACTCTCTTCTCTAAACCGAAATAGAGCAGAATAAAATAAGTATTTTGGGTCAATTTTAAGCTAGATTAATAATATTACTAGTTCATAATATTATTAATTATTAAGAGTAACACCTTGGGTATATGCTTTTGGGAGAGGTTCTAATTTGAACCTTGTTCATCCATTATAAGGAAAGCTCAAGAACTAACAAGAAGGAGATCTTGTTGGTGCCTAAATGGCCGAAATAAGATGGTGAGAAATAGATTTTTCCATCTCTTTTATTAAAGTTTGCATGCATAAGATCTAGTTTTAATTTTATGACTAAATTAAAATGTCACATATATGAATATGTTAAGTAATGAGATTAATATTTCTAACAAAATTGGGATGTGTAAGGATTTATGGAGGAATACGGTTAGGATTGTGTTGGTTAAGGATATATGTGATGGAAGGTCGTTATAAAGGGATCGAAATGAATGGTGTATAGTAAGATCGAGTTATGCCGCAATGTGTAGATAACGTCCGAGCTTGGAAATTTGGATTATCAAGAGGTGAGACTAGTGTGTAATTCTTTGGGCAATTAACGGTATGAGGTGAATTTTTTGGTTTTCTAGGGATACGAAAGGGAGATACAACTAATTGAAGAGTAACCATTAGTTGTGTAGACTTGAGGGTGACAAGTGTGAGTGAGTAGTATGATGGGATAAGATCAGTGATAAGAAAGAATGAGAAGATATTGATATGAATTAATGGAATTTGAGTTATGAAGCAACAAGAAGGTAACTGGATTACTAAAGAGTTAGGCAGAGGAAGGAAGGAGATGAGTTATTAATCGGTATTATTGGATGAAAGTAAGCTGGGAGATTGTTGACCAAAGTTATGGGACATGAAAGTAAGGAATCATAGAAATGTACGATAGCATCATGAGAGGGTGTGAGTTAATGGTTATATAGGAGTTTAGGACGACATGTTAGCCGTGAGTTTTGAGGTATTAAGGGAGTAAGAAGCTGGTAGAGTGTTTGCACGATATGAGATTTTGGTGGAGAGTTAGGTGACGAAACAATAAAGGATAGAATTGGAAATAATGTTGAGGTAAATTTTGTTGGTGGATTTGATGTTCGTTAGTTGGGATGATAATAAAGGAGAGAAAACAGATTGTTCAATTAAGAAGTGATAGTAAGAGAGTAGTTGCATGAAAGATGGTTGTGTTGTAGTGTAGTCACTAGTGGTTAAGGATGATGTTAAATGGGGAAGTTAGTCATTCTAAAAAGGTTGATTTTGTGGAGGCTGATTGGTATGTATGGTTGTGAGGGGGTATAAGATAGGAATATAGGAGGTGTTTGCTAGTAGTTGAGTACTTATGACGATATGGTTACGTTCGCCGGGTGGTGATAATTGTGCAGATGGGAGGATATGTTATGAAGGGCATCTGAGTTAAGCTCAGGTGAGAGATATCCATTATCAAGTGGTAACTTACGTGAGCAGGATTGGCTAGTTAGATTCGATTATGGGTCTATGATATCTGTAGATGATAGTGTGAGGTTCCGGCCTCATGAGTAATAGTATGGATAAGATTCATAAGGTTAGTATCTGTTTATTCAGTGTAATATGTTGTGTTGTGATCTAGAAAAGCGGGTCTTAAGGAAGTTTTTTTGTCAAGGAAGTTATACTGAGTCAGTGTTTATGGGATTTTATAAGTTGCTATGACTATCGATGTGGTTGGTATGCCTCGGGTGGCGATCCTACCATGACACTTTGTGTTGTGATACGAGTATTTTCGCGTTGTGGTGCGGCTGTTGGTGGCGACGTTGTGATGCCGTCATCGGTGGTGGTGGAGTAGACGGGATACTTATGAGGCGAGTTTTCGAAAGTATATACCAGTTATATAGATTGTTGTTTGTTTACTGCTGTTTCCTGTCAGTGTCGGTCTCGGCATATAGATTGTTGTTTTGTTTATTAATGTTTCTTACCAGTTTCGGCTTGGGAGTGAGGGTAGAGTATGATATGGGAGAAAGTTGCGTATGTTTCCATTGTTGTCATGGTATAGTGATATTATGTTAATGGGACACACTTGTGAGAATTTATTAGAATACTTTCCATCTTGTTTTGGATGAGGCATTAGTTGACATAGTTGTGGCAGGAGTTTTGTGGAATGGGTGTGCGCTGAGCTGGAAGCGGCAAGTGGTTCGTAATCTTTATTGGGAACTAGTATTATGTTAAGTTATGGATGATTTTTACGGCAATAAACATGAGAACTTGAGGATCTAGGGTGAGTGTGTATAACAATTGTGGATCGTGAGTTATGATTGTGGAGATAAGTGCATGTATAAAGAAGAATGTCGTTTGAGATAATGGTTACGCTACGGATTTTGTGGTATAGGTTAGGCGGTGTGCCGAATGAATTGAGGTATGAGAACAACTAGAGTAATAGAGCCTTTGATATATGAATGGATGTATGTAGGTGTTGAGGCTATAGGCAGATATCGTTGACATGCGGTGGTGATGAAGATAATGAGAAGATATAGCTAAGGATCTAGTATTAGTGATTTACGAGGACGTAATATTTATCTTAAGAGGATTAGGATGCGACAAAGAGAGTTTGAGGGTTGTACATGTTGTAGTTTAATTGGAAGTTTGAGTGTTGGTGTAGAATAAAGGATGGATTTGTGTTGTTGATTTTATTACAGGTAATGAGAGTGCTTGTAGTAGTATGATGTTTATGAGCGTGAGTAAACTTCGATAGTGTTGATGGATTGGGTGATGATGTTTATATGTATGAGTAAACTTCAAGGACGAAGTTCGTTTTAAAGGTGGTAGAATGTAACATTCCGTTTGGTGGTTAATCTTGTTTGGTGGATTTTCTTGGTATTGAGTTTGCTAGTGACCGTTATGGAAGTAAGACCGAGTTGGCAACACTTATGTTCTTGGTATTCGATAGTATTATGGAGTTAGTATCAAAAGGCTATGCCGTAGTTGAGACGATATCTTGAGCCGTGTTGTGGAACTAAGAATGGTTGGTGGAGTTAGTGTTAGGGATTCATGTTTTAAAGGTTGGGTTTGAACTCCGGGGACGAAGTTCTTTTTAAGGAGGGAAGACTGTAATACTACGTTTTTCTAAGTCCTGTTAGTCGGCCGAATAAGGCTTACTCGGCCGAGTAATGCGTCACAAGTTTCTGGTCAGGCTGCTACTGTCCAAGAATACTCGACCGAGTATTCTCAATACTATACCGAGTATGGCATACTCGGGCGAGTATTCTTAATACTAGACCAAGCATTTCATACTAGACCGAGTATTCTCAATACTAGACCGAATATTCGGTCTGACGGGTATTATTTTCGCGGTTTGATTAAAATGATTAGAGAAGTGTAAATAGCGTGTTGAGCAGTTTCTAATCAGTTCTAAATCATTATTTTAAAAAACCTAACGACGCTCTAAACTTCTCTAATCATCTTCATCTGATCTCTTCATAAGCCAAGGGTGATCGATTCTGAGCTTTTGGATCTCGTTGTCCGTGTCGTTTGTGTTAGTAAGTCTCTAGTATTCCTAATCAGTTTATTATTGTTATTGTTAGAATTGTGCAAACCCTAATTTGGGTTAATTTGGGGGAATGGTTTATAGTGATGGTATGTGATTATTCGTGTGTAGCTGACGGTGTCATAGAGAATTACTATTGGTTGTTTGTGTGTGCTTGGATTGCGAAATGGTAGGGTTTCCCTACTTAGTTTACTGTATAATTGATTTAATACATTGTTGTGATTGATTGATTTGATTCATTCTGTTGATTGATTGTTGGTGGTGGATTGGAGTATGGGTGTTGGTGATGAGATGGGTTGGTGTTGTTGCGAGGTGCGTCCTCGACTGAGTGGAGTCACTTGCGGAAGTGGCTTCACGCCCTTGATTCGCCCTCTGTGAAACCCGCCACAGGAGGGGATGTGCACATTAATGAATAGGGTTATCGCTCGTTGATGAGCGGGGCTTAGGTGGGCAAGGCTGCGGTCCCCCACTGGCAGGGCTACACACTTTGGTGTGTAGTCAGTTATGTGATGTGATTGGGAGTTGGAGGTAGATTGTGAAACAAATGTTTATCTTTATCGTACTTTGTCTTATATTGATAATGCAATGAACTGATCCCGTTGTTGTTTTGTAATATCTGTGGTCATCCATTCGGGGATGGTGAGCAGATTGTGACAGGTGATGATGGTCTTTAGCTATGGGAACGAGATAGGTAGTCATCACTTCGAGTCTAGCTTCCGCTGTTACGAGTTTAGCTGTTTAGCTTTCAGTTGTTTTGAGTAGTAGTAAACATTTCTTTGGTTTGGTTTTTGGAAGTATGTAAACTTTAACTTATACACTTTAATAAATGTTGTGGAATGGTTTTTTATTTATATACTATCCTCGGGCAACCGAGATGGTAACAGTCTCTCATGCTAGGGTGGTCCTTGGTAAGGCGCCTTGATATGAGGGAGTGTTACACCCACGTGGTGTGCCTCGACCACTGATACCCTCTTACCACTTGTATTACACTATGCCGAGGGCATCCACTTCTAGGTCGAGGCCGACTTCCGACACTAATAAGGAAGCAGGTCAGTTTTCTAGGGCTCCGGATGTTTCCCCTCATGATTCTCCACGCACTGAACCCTCTACTTCTGAGGCTGAGACTGGACCTCAGCCGGTATATCCAGCTCACTTTATTCGACCCCCTTCTTTTGTGCTACCTATAGTCATGGACCAAGGGGCACGTGATTAACTTTTGCTTGACATGTGCAGGCGTACAACTAGGATGGAGCTGACCCAGGCTTTAGCCGGGTTCCCTGTGTACGACCACTACTCCCGTTCCGGACGGTTGCCATCAAACGGGTGGCCACACCCGTCTTACTACCGATAACCAGAGGGGGGTACCCAGGCACTGCTACAGAGGAGGAGGACACAACTGAGGTGGAGGAGCGGTATCGTGCAGGACTTGCTTCACGCTCCCGCGAGAGGGAGGAAGACGACGCTGACAACCTTGCAAGCGACAACTTGTAGCTGCTTGCTACGACCTCCCCTTGTTGTTGGCTGGTGTGGGGAGGTCTTTTGCGCGCCCTATCTTGTGAGTTTATCTTCCTTTAGTGCTTTACTTGTTTTCATCTCGTTTTACGTACCCCTTTCCCATATATTTTGATGCTACTGGTTGTTTGCTGATCACAATGAAGGCATTGTGTGATTTGGTTTGGAGAGGTGTAGACACCTCGAAGTTATCTATTAGCCTTACGGGTACCCGATGATGAGGCTAAAATTAAATGACTAAATGGAAATTGACTTTCTTATAATTAAAGGCTCTTTACGCTTATCTCCCACGACATTACTCAAAGTGACACAAAATCACCAAAAATCCCAAATTCTCATTTAACCCGCTTTAATCCATTTCGTATTATTAACCACTTGACAAAATCGAGAGGGAATTATACTAGTGGAAAGTTAATCAAATGACGTATTGTTTGGCCCGACACCAATAAAAATGGAGATGAAATATTCATGTTTCTAGATCCGTTTGGAGTTGGGTAATGTAAATATATTTTGATCAGAATTCGTAATCCGAACGTTGTCAACTTGTTATGAATTGGAGATTCACATGCATAACTTAACAAGATAAAAAAAGACGGTCAAGATATAAGTTAGTTGTGTATTGCTTATCAAAATAGGAAAAGATGGTGCTGTTTGGTTATGACTCAAAGTGTGCATGAGATCAAATTGACGCATGGACATTGATAGACTATAAAAGTAAGAGAGGAGGAACACAGGCGGAGGACACACGAGATTCAAATGCGAGAAACATACTTTCACAAATATTCCAAGGATGTACAAGGAGATTCATAAAAACAAATATCGTATACACACGAAATCAACACAGATCCATACTCATTCAGATTACCGTCTTAAATATTCAATCCCAGTCCTGAGATCAACCCGTACACATTAAATCATCTAAATTCCATATAAGCGCATACGAGCCGTTAATTTACGACAAAGTCGAAATTCATTCATAGTCAAACATTCAGATAGGCCTGAGGGTACCAAAATTGAATAAATTTTCTTTACTCTTTTTTTTGCTCTTTTTTTTTTTATTTTCTCTATTTTTATCGTATAATCTGTATAATAATTGTATAAATTTTGTCTCTAACTTTCTTTTCTTTGTCTTTAATTCGTCAAATATATAATACTATAAATAAATAGTAGAGGCCGTCAGTTTGATGGAGGTCCGGGTGCCTAACACCTTCCCTGACCGTACCTTTACCCCCGAATCCGCAATCTTTTGTTCAGACCGGAGTGACGGATCAGTCCCCATTCCAGTGATCAAAAAGGGCTTTTTCGTTAAAATTATTTTTGTCTGTTTTGTTATAAAACCTACTGGCGACTCCATACTATCTATTTATTTCAAAAAAGGAGATTTTTTCAGGGATCTCACAGGAGGGTATGCATTTGTCTGTTTGCATCCATTTGCATTTTTATTGCATTTCTTTTTGCATATTTCTTGCATTTCCGTATGCATTGTTCTTTCTTTCGCATTAAAAAAACACCAAAAAAATTGAAAATTTTGAAAAAAATACAAAAACATGTTTTCTTTTGTATATTAGGTCGAGTTCGAAGGGTTAGATAACAATGATGAAACCGCGTCTGTGCTTTTATTTTTCGCCCAAGCCTTACATTGCCAATGCCATTCTTGAACAATCATTGCATAGTCTATGAGTTTTTGATTAATTTTACTGAACGAATAGTCTTGACTTAATATCGGTGACCTACTCAAAATTTTTGCGGTATAGAGCTTAATAAACTGATGACATTTATGATCAGTTTCATTCTAGGATGAGAATAGTACTCCTTATAAGGCATGTAACATCAAATTGCATAAGCATGACATTTTTTTCTTAGTACCTGTATGCATTCGGTTTGTGGTGGTGACACATGTGGAGAGGCAAATCCTCTTTTCTCGTCTTTTTACCCTTGAACTTCACTAGCCAAATTGACCTATTTTGACTCATTTATTAACTACAATCCTAAATTTAGCCTACCCTAGTCAAGCTAGTTTATTTGTTAATTGTGGGTAAGTATTGTTCGTCAGTTTGATATTTGCATCTGAGAATGAGAAGAGGGTTGAAATGAGAAGGGAGAAAAGAGGAAAAAAAACAAAAAAAAAAAGAGAAGAAGTTAAAAAAAAAAAAATCAGCAAGAAAAAGAAATAAAAAAAACGGCTGAAAAAAAAAAAGAAGGAAAAAAATTGTGTTAGTTGTTACTCCCAAGTTGGTCTCTATATATTATGGGGAGTTATGTTTTAATGATGTGAGTGAGTTTGTGCCACATTGGCATCGTTTCTATCTTTTAAGTTGGGTATACAAAGCGGAATAAGCTTATTTTTTTGTTACGGTTGTACTAGCTTGGTTTTACCTCCACATATCCAAATTTATTTTGCCTCTTTTCACCCAATTACCTCACCTCACGTTATATGTAACTCCTCGGTATGTGTCTTGGTTCAGTTTGGTTGGAATGCGTATGTACGGTTGAAAGAGATACTTATCATGTTTGATTGCATGCATGTTCTTATAGGTTGCAGTTAGGTGAGTGGCTATATTTCTTTCTATCTTATATTATATACTGACCATGTTCTTTAAATGAGTGATGAGCGGCCCGTGAGAGTCCGATATACACAAGTCTTACAAGGTCGACGGTTTGGTAATTCTAATCATTGATTTAACTCATTTGCATTCTTGTGGTACTTTGGTGTTGGCTTGATTGCATTAACGGGTTGGGCATTTAAAAGCATAGTTAACTCTGAGTATTTTATCGTTCCATTAGTTCCTTTGCTATATGTCAGTCTTTGCTTGCTTGGGAACAAGTAAGGGATTGGTTTGAGGAGATTTGATGCTTGCTTTATTTACATACTTTTACTGTTGTTTTAGCACGCATTTTTATGCATAAATCATAGCAAATAGCTACTATCCTCCCAAGAATGGTTTACTTTGGGTTACTTTGTATTTTATGCAGGTTCGGACCTAAATGATTGAAAACAAGCCAAATCTTGTTCCCGGTGTTGCATTTTGGGAATTGGAAGAGTCAGAGCTCGGAAATTGTCGCCTCGAGATGCGTAAGAAAGTGAGGAAGCATGTTGGGGAGAAGAAATCGCTGCTGTGCTGTGACATTAGTCGATCGACCAGTTGTTTCAGTCGATCGACTAAATTGAATTTTTGCTGAAGCTATTTTAGTCGATCGACTGATTTTGAGTTCAGGCCGTGTTTGTTAAGTCGTTATCTCGGCCCATTAGTTGTTTGTTTAATAATTTCAGCCTTCTTATTATTTAAGAGGGACTTGGAAACACAATTAGGTTATCTTTCAATATACTGCAAAACTGATACACGTTGCTTTACCTTGGAATTTTTAGATCTGAAACTTGTAATCTTTCCTTTTCATTTGGTAATTTAATTAACTTTCGTTCTTGAATTTATTACTCTCACTTATTCGTTTTACTCTTACTTGTTCTTCTTTTATTTTATGTTTAATTGTTATTCCCATACTTTCATCATGTCTAATAGAGTTATGTGTGTCCTCGGTAACTTTCTCGGTGATGATTAATGGGACACCGTCTGAGATATTTCAACCGGGTAAAGGGCTTCGGCAAGGTGACCTTTTATCCCCCTATCTTTTTATTCTTTGTGCAGAGGTCTTATCGAGCTTCATGAGAAGAGCAGCGGAGAATGCAACCATTCACGGTAATAAAATTTCGGCTTCTTCACCTGTGGTTACACACCACCTTTTCGCTGATGATAGTATCTTCTTTGTTAAAGCGAACCATGAGGAAGCCAATTGTGTGAAAATTATTCTGCTCGACTATGCTAGGGCGTCGGGCCAGGTAGTGAATTTTGATAAGACGACCGTCTCTTTTAGCAAAGGGACTAGAATGGCGGATAGAGACTATGTGGCCCAATACCTCGATGTTAGGGTCGTTGAGGCGCAGGAGAGGTATCTTGGGTTGCCCAGTGTTGTTGGTCATTCGCAGAAGGTGGTGGCGAGCGTCATTCGAGATAAATTATGTAAGAAATTGCAGGGGTTGAAAGGTCAGCTGTTTTCGAAGGCAGGACGGGAAATATTGATAAAGGTCGTGGCCCAATCAATCCCGACTTATGCGATGAGCGTCTTCAAATTGCCGGATAACTTCTGTGAGGAATTACGGTCTATTGTATCTCGATTCTGGTGGGGAGCCACGAATGGGAAGGGGAAGATACTGTGGATAAGATGGTCAAAATTGTGTAGGCCGAAGTGCTTTGGTGGGTTGGTTTTTCGGGACTTTCACAAATTAAACATGGCGCTTTTGGGTAAACAAGCATGGCGTTTCCTTACTGATCGGTTAAGCTTAATGGTCCGTGTTGTAGGTGGAAAGTACTTCCCGAATGGCTCCTTTATGACAGTTGTACTGGGTTAGACTCCTAGTTATACTTGGAGAGGGATTTTGGATGCTAGGGATGTGCTTTGCTTGGGTGTGCGTCGGCGAATTGGGAATGGGCTGAGTACACCGGTGTGGTCTGATCCGTGGATACCGGATACCGGATACACAAACACGGAAGATCATCTCACCTCGCCAGAATGATAGCGTGGACATGGTGCTAGCAGAACTTTGGACGGCGGATGGCCTTGGCTGGGACACGAACAAGGTACGTAACCTTTTTCTCCCGTTCGAACAGGACCGAATTCTTCAGATGCGCATATGAACTACGAAACCCGAGGATTCGTGGATACGGGACCTTGAAAGGAATGGAGAATACTCGGTCAAATCGGCTTATAAGGAATTAGCAAAAGACAGTGTTGAGGAGGCAAGCTCATCAGATTATTTGAAGGAAAAGGCGTTATGGAATCGAATTTGGAAGGCCAATGTTCTGCCCAAAATTAAAGTATTTATGTGGCAATTATGTAACAATGCAATTGCTACAAAAGTTAATTTGGCAAAGAGGGTCCATTCGATTGAGGTAGGTTGTCCGATGTGTAACAACGAGATGGAGACCTGTCTTCACCTTGTGCGGGGTTGTGGTTGGGCGGGTGGGCTGTGCGATATGTTGAGAATTGGTGTGCGCATGATCGATGGGTATGAGTGGGTGAGGGAGTGGGTGGAGGATGTGTAGAGGGAGCTTGAGGATGGTGAGATAGATACTTTTATGTTGGGTTGTTAGGCGATGTGGGAAGCTCGTAATAAATGGGTGTTTGAATGGGTCACGGTGGATGTCTTTAAGGTGGTAAGGAGAGTGGAAGAGCTTAGGAAGGAATTGGAGGATGACTTGAGGGTGGCTGGTACCCATGAGGTGCGAGATGAGGGCGGTGGGCGTTGGCTGAAACCGGAGGTAGGATGGATGAAATTGAATGTGGATGCAGGGGTTAAGGAAGGTTGGGGGACGGGGCTTGGAGTGGTGAGCCGTGATAGTGAGGGTATGGTGTTGTGGGGGATGACGGAGTTCAGGTGCGGGACTATGGAACCCAGAATGGCGGAGGCTGAAGCGGTGTTGGCTGGGTTGAAGGAAGCTCAAGCAAGGGGTAGCAGGCGCTTGGTCATCGAGAGCGACTGCAAAGTTTTGATCGATGCACTGAAGTCCAAGTTACAAGGAAGGAGCGATTTCAATTTGATTCTGGACGATATTTATGCTTTTTTGTAATGGTTTTGAGTCTGTTTTATGGTCTTTCGTTAATAGAAAACATAACAGTGTAGCGCATGAGTTGGCTCATCTGTGCTCTACGCAACTTTTGGATTTGAGTTTTGATGATATTAATAATATGAGGTAATACCGCCTTGGGTGGGTTTTCAAAAAAAAAAAAAAAAAAAACGGCATCCATGTGCTTATTATTTGGACACTCTTATTCTTACCAAATATATATAATTTACATGCATCTCTAAAAAACCTCTCTATATACAACTCTAAAAATACTAATACTCTTCTACTTATTACTAGTGTAGTACTACAAGTAATATTAGTATAACTAGGGAATATTTCTACTTAATATTTAGCTAATATTAGTAGAGATTTTGGGTTAGTCTTGGTGCAATTGATAGGAGGTTCTCACAATATTGAGACAAAGGAGGATCATCCATTTATTTAAGCTCAAGAACAAGTAAGAAAGGTGTTCTTACTTGTGCCTTTAATATCCGATTTCGGTATTGTAAGAAGCATTCTTCTTATCTTTATTTAATATTTTGTTATGCATGCATAAGATCAACATCTAGTTTTAAAGAGTAAATTAGATTATTAATTAAATGAGTTTAATTAGAGGGTATAGTATCCTTTCAAGTTGTATCAGAGCAAATGGTTATTGCATGCATAATCGGTTGGTTTTTCCGAGTTATTTGTAACTTAATTAAAACTAAAATTTGTGATTTATGAAGCTAAAGTCACGAAAATTTTTGCATGTCATATATTCTAGTCCTAAAATGAATTTAGGTCATTTTGATGATTTATGGTAATTTTTGGCTCATTTTAATGATTTTTAGTAATTTTATTTCATTTTAATGTATAGAATGGTGTTTAAATTGCTAAAATTAGTTAGACTTAGTTTCTGACCTTGAATTTTTAATATGACCTCACATGTATATTTTACTTATTGTATGTAAAATTTCGTATTAATGTGATTAATATTGCATGATTTATGATTTTTATGAGAGAAAAATGACATAAATGGAGGTAAAATGGTTAAAATTAGTTAAACTTTAAAACAGGATATGACATTTTAGTATGTTGTCACATGCATGTTTTACTCACTGTGTGTACAATGTTAGATGAACTTAATTCATTTTGGATGATTTATGAATTTTTTAGTATTAAAATGACATAAATAGTGACTATTTTATCAAAAATTGCTAAAATGAATTAAATGGCATGAGAAACTTATTTTAGGTTGCATTTTTATCCCACAAATCAGATCTAATGTTGAAACATTGACTGGATTAATTTTCATATGCTTTAGATATTTTATTTGATAAAACCGATTAAATTCAGCTATATTTTCTCGAAATAAATTCGAAAATTTTAACCTTGATTTTTGACATTATGAGTGTCATGGAATTTTTCCAGAATGTTCAAATTTTGAAATTATTGTAATTTAATTTGGATTTATATCATAAAAGGTTATGATTTTAAGGTAAAAAATGAGCATAAATGATAAAACAAGTTGAATTATTGTCAAAAATCGAGTGATGACTATATTTTGAGTCCTAAGATGTTAGGATAATTAACTTGGACTAAAATTAGATTTTAGTAATATTTTATGATTTTAATAAGTCAAAAATCGCGAATATCCATAAAACCGGACTATATTTTCGATATAAATTAAATAGGGCAATTTGGCACATAATTTGGCATGTTAGATATATATTATAATGCTGCATATTTTCTTGATGAATGTCATAGGTTATTTATATAATTTTGGAATTATGTAATTTAATCTTAGTGTGGCCTTAGTTTTAATCGATATTACCCGTAATGAAGGGAATATTGATTCAGTTGTAATTTAATGTGATCTCGTATCACTTTTATTTTATTTTTTTGTATTAGATTTTATTTTACAAATGTATAATAGGATTTGGAATGTATATTTTATTATTAAATTATTTGTAATTCCGGAGTTTCCTAAAGACGGTGCCATGCGGAAAGGAGTTCCGATGAAGACGGTGTTTGTCCTTGGGAGGCGTGTCATTGAAGATTCAAGGGACCAAAGGAGTTTGTTTCCGAATATGTAATAGAATATAAGATTTTCTATTTTAGGAAAGACCATACTAGGAAATGTATTTATTACTTTGTATTTTTCTTTATATGTTACATGCATTGCCAAATCGCCATTAACATCACATGCATTTTTATATATATCGTCTTTTCGACAGTGTCGATTATAATTATCGTAGTTCACTAATATAGTTCAGATAAAAGGTGATAGATAATAAATCGACAAGACCACTCACATATTTAAAATTGAGATTAGCCTTTCCAAATATTAGGACCCATAAATCCCTTTGACATTTGGGGTAGATTCAGTTTCCGGGGGTACTTTCATTTTTCATCGGGTAAGTGGGGTAATAACTAGTTATTACACGCGAAATTTGGTTGGTCTCAACGGGACATGAAGACTAGTCTTATGTTCCGAGGCTAGAGATGAACTTAACGTAATTTCATCGACCGAGAGTTCTAATTGTAGAATCGGTTAAAGAGTTAACCCACCGAGTCATATTAGTGAGGGATGTATCAGTTTCCCGTACCCAAGTTAATATGGATTTGGATCTCGGAATCGTTTATGTAATTGGGTGGAGGTCATTATATAAATGCTAAAACATGCTAAAATGTTTTCCTTATTTAAGATGAATGTTGTTTTTTCCCATTATTTTGTTGATTTATATTGTTCTTTATTATTGCACCTATTTATATATGATATCAATTCGATTGTAACACAAGTCTCCGTTAAAACACTATTACTAACGACAAATAGAATCTCTTTCTAAATCATCAAATGAACTGTATCATAGGTTGTGGACTAAATCCATAGGAATTGTTCTATTCCATGGAACTCGATAGGAATCATCCTATGCAAATATAAGATTAGCATCTTAAAATTCCTTACATACCTATGATTTCTTATAAAGAAATATGACTAGAAGAAATGATTAGTCAAAATATGTTTTGATAATATAATCTATGCATGTATGGTTCAAAAGTCTTATTACTCAAAACTAAACACTTGTCATCTAGCACTTAAGTCATTAAAAACTTGACAATGTGAAATTGGTAAATTGATTTGTTAGAAATTTTGATTGACCAAATACCACAATAAAGTTCATCCTTGTGAAACATTAACTAGGAATTTATATGAAGATAAGTCTTCATCAAGTATAAATTCTTGAAGTGAGTGGCAGCAATAAGAAGTAAGTACCTATCTTAATTATTAAGGATAGAACTAGGCTCGAAAGAGAAAGTGTTAGACACTAAATTAGATACAAGCCCCAAATAAGTAAAGATCAAGGAAGTTGGTTGTGTGACTCCAACATATTCCTTCTTGAATATCAATGACATTGACATTGTATTCTTGCGAATTATCACGTCAGGAGTATTTGATACTAATCTGTGAATCATGTTAAAAATTGCCATATTTCATGATTATAAAATATGGCAAAAGGATGTCAAAACCACCTTTCTAAATGGGTATTTAGAGGAGGATGTGTTCATATCAAAATCCGAGGGTTTTGTAAATCCTTGGAATCCTAACATTGAATAATCGTACGACGACCAGCAAGAATAAATTCAGAAATTTACATGAATGGAACTAGGGTAGTTGCCATTTCATCCATATAAGTGTTATAGTTTATTCATTTTAGTTTTGTATTTAGAATTGTACCTCAATAATTGTTATGATGTACACTAAGTCTAAATAAGAATATAATTCAAGTTTTTGGAGAAAAACGCAAAGGGTTTTACTATTATGCAATTAAAACAAGCGTTGTGCCCTTATATACCACAATTAAGTTTATGGTGAAACCATACAAATCAAGGTAATTATATTCAAATTAAATGTGTATATATATATATATATATATATATATATATATATATATATATATATATATATATATATATATATATATATATATATATGAGACTCAAGTAGGTGACCCCAATCATTTCTCAATTCTTGATTGAAAATTGCATTTAGAAACTAGTTTTGACTAGTGTCCCAAACTATTTGATTGGAAATCTCTTAGTGTGTACGAATCTTATATTCAAAGCAAGATTAATTCATGACTTCTTTCTAGATAAGGATTATGAATAAAGCGAGACATTCGCCCTATTTACACTTTGAAGTGTATGGTCGAATACAATTTCAATCAGAAAGGTTATTACTTCTTCATCTCTTCTACCGACGAGCTAGGTAGATACTTGGTATCCACTTAATGAGGTAAGAAGAGAGATTCTTTGAACAAGTTCAATGAATGTTTAAAAGTATCAAACCCTAGAGATTATAAAATCAAAGTATTAGTACTTTGTTAAAATTGGGAACAATAAAGTGAAGACTTTTATATGCACCAAAAGGAGTGTGATATGATATCAAAAGTTCACTTTTATTATAATATGATTGAATCTTTACTATAAAGTTGGAAGTAGTTTCTATCACAATTTGTCTAGTATTTAATTATTCCACTAAAACAAAACATAATTAAAGCAATCATCTATATTTCATATTAGATATGATTAGGCATGGTGCCTGAATTGTAAATTATTTCGATAATAAACATCTTCTCTCTCTTCCTACATGATCACGAGAACAAAGGGTTTGTGGCTCGTGATGTTGTCTATCAAAGAAAAGAGGATTATTTCTTATAGACAAAGTGGGAGAAAATGTTCAAGAGCCACAAACTGAGAATAAGACGTGGGAAGATGTTCCTTCTTGGTCAAAAATCAGTAAATATTTTCGAAATCTAAGTAGACAGGAATCATGTTATTTTGAAAATAACAAACCTGTAACTTATTAAGATGCTTTATCTAGTTTCAACTCCGCAAAAGTTCGATACAAGCATAAACATGAAAATGTTTATTTAGCTTGGTTGGTTGGTGGCAAAGAGTTTTGCACGCAACAACAATGCTTCATTGTATTTGAATATGATTTGATATAGTTGGATTTTAAAATCATCTTGCATGAGTTTTGTAAATCGTGACTATCCTAAGGTAGAATAAAAACTTAAGAAGAAATCTTAAGTAGAAGTTAAGGAGTTGAATTGTATGTTTTGATCATGTGATAACATGTCTCGAATTGTCGAGTAGTTCTGTTTATACATGGAGTTTAGTGAGAGTAATGTGGTGTTAATAGTCTTATATGTAAGGGACATATTGATCATTGCGAATGATGAAAGACTTAGGGGAGGAATAATACATCTCTAAGGTATCCAGACCTATAAAGATAGTTCTAAAAGGATATTAGCGTTAAATGAATATTCTTATAATGATAAGAGTCTAGACAAGTTCAAAGATATTGAACATGTAGAAATTGAATCCACTTGCTTCTGCTGTAGGATTAATTCATTAAGTTAAGATGTATAGACATTCTTATAATTCGTATACTTAGAGTGTAATGAAAGGTTATAAATCGAATTTAAATGAAAGTCACTATATAGCCATATAGTCTATCCATTAGTACTCAAGAAGCACTAATGATATGTCTTCTATGTCTCATATGTAGATAACATATTATTCATTGAGAATGATGGGCCAATACTTTCTTCCGTGAAGAAGTGATTGGGAGACTAGGAAGAGATGCAAGACATCTTTAGTATCCGAATCTATAGTGATAGATTAGAGAGGATAAGTGTGTAGAAATAATTAATGGATTTGTATGCAAGGAGTTACACAAATACCATATTCTAAAACACATAAGGATGGTTAGAGAACCGTCTTGGCTATATTATTTAAGGAGGATATCTGCTAGAAACATCCTAGGCAGTTGAACAATGAGATATATACAACAGAAATTGAGTACACTTGCAATAATGAGATATGCAAGAAAGAGGGGATGATATTAGGATTCGGTTTTATGAATTGGAGGAACTATGGTAGTTCATTCCAATAACCGAAGGTCCTATCCCTACTCACTGTGAGATCAGTGGGAGCTATTCAAGGCTCGAAAGCCTATGTCTAGATTGAATTTAGACACGAACTCAAAAGTTTTATAATAAAGATTATACATAACAAAGGGAAAAAGTACATAGTAAGGTTAGGGAAAGTGCAATGTGTTGCTAACACTTACTAACCAAAGCCTTCTCATAGGCTTAGCATGATATGTCATGCCATTTCAATTGAGTTGAGATGCATGGATGTATACAATATTAAGTATGGATTATAGATTATGTAGTCATTAATATGGTATCAATTTTACATATGTGATAGTACATTCATCGTTTGAGTTTTATTCAAAACTCTTTTCTTATAATACTTTGTTTACCAAATAGGTTGTCGAGACAATATTGAACCCTATTTAAGTGAACTGGATTAACAAAGTATTTGCCCCTAGTCACTTATATAAGGTGACGTATCCAAGTGACTAGAGTGTGATGCGATTGATGGCAAGTTCAAGTGCCATAGGGTCATAAGAGATGACTAGTCGATCACATAGGCAAACTGTAAGGGACACTCTGTCGGGAAATGACCGCTTATAGAGTTCTGGTAATTCATATATAGCCTGGTCGTGGCAAGAGCTACTATAGTATTCTTTTGAGTCAATTCTTTGAGTAAAGACTATTCGCCCAAGTTGGCACAGTTTTTGTGTGACTTTGAGTTATGCTCTATGACTTTCGTAAATGGGGTCAAATGGGCATCTCTTGGGTTATGATGAGCTGTGGCTAAACAAAGGGAATAGTGCGATAGAAATTGTCCATCTCCTTGTCAGGGTTATTTAAAAATCTCAGGGCCACTCGAAGAGTAATGAACTGGAAATGCGTGGCCACGCTCGGAAGGTATCTTTGGTAGATAGTTCCGGTCAGACAGTTACTCTCCAGATCGAGGAAACCACTCTTGATATGATCACTTGCAAGAACGACCTGCAAGACACCTTGCATTGAGTGGGAGATAGTAATAGGACAAGAGAATTGGTGACGCACACTTGTCTCGGACAAGTGGGAGATTGTTGGAGTATGTGTCCTCAACAATAGTGCGATCACATTATTGAAACTCATAATAACAATACGTAAAGGGATGATTCATTTTTATAAATCAACTGATCAACATTAATCGGTAATGATTGGCTGACTAGAGTTTGACATTACTGTCGTTTGACGGTGGTGGTCAGTTGATCCCTTAAGGTCACACCTAAAGGATGAAACCCAAATAGATAATTAATTAATTGTATTTGATACAGACTAATTAATCTCTCTTTATGTGAGTTGAATTGTATATCTTATTGTAATATGATTAAATAAGATTTAATTTAGTAATTAAATGTTGAGTTACTAAATTAGTTGAGGTTTTATAAATATTTTGAGGTAGAGGTAATAAGTTTTTTATGTTTACAAGGAGTTGTAATTTAGCTAACTAGTAATTATGGGACCCATAATATAATGATATAATGGTAGTATACTACTTAAGTGTTGAGTATATATTATTTGATTAATAGTGATATTTAATTGTTAAATGATCATATTAATAATTAATTATATAAGATAATTGATCACATGATTTATAAGCATTTGTGGGACAAATGTTAAAAATCAAAATTTGACAAATATGGCACATGGCCACCGGTTTTGGAGAGTATTATTTGACACTTTAGTTTGTCCAAATTTCTAACTAATGTCATGTGCATATGACGTTAGTATCTTACACCATAATGATCAAACCTACTCATACACTCAAAGCATTTGCATGTGATTAAAGTAAGAGCAAAAATCACTCCATTTGGCATGGGTATGCCGTGTGATTGCCTAGAAAAGGGCATCCATGTGCTTATTATTTGAACACTCTTATTCTTACCAAATATTGATAATTTACATGCATCTCTCAAAAACCTCTCTATATACAACTCTAAAAATACTAATACTCTTCTACTGATTACTAATGTAGTAATATAAGTAATATTAGTATAAACTAGGGAATATTTCTACTTAATATTTGGCTAATATTAGTAGAGATTTTGGGTTAGTCTTGGTGCAATTGATAGAAGGTTCTCACAATATTGAGACAAAGGAGGATCATCCATTTATTTAAGCTCAAGAACAAGTAAGAAAGGTGTTCTTACTTGTGCCCTTAATATCCGATTTCCGTATTGAAAGAAGCATTCTTCTTATCTTTGTTTAATATTTTGTTATGCATGCATAAGATCAACATCTAGTTTTAAAGAGTAAATTAGATTATTAATTAAATGAGTTTAATTAGAGGGTATAGTATCCTTTCACAGGAAACCTCATCCACCTTGTTCCCCTCACCCTCCATGCTAAAGCTCCATCATCTAACCTCCTCATCAACCACTTGGTGTGGCACCTTCGTCTATAGTAGGGGCTTTATCAAACAAAGCAGAGGTCGACTCAGTAGGAGCTACAAAGTCGGTCAGTCTCAAGGCCAACCGGGTAACTATGGCCCCACAGCTAAGGTAACGAGTCTTGGAACATGCCATAAGTGCTAAACTAGCACACACTACATCGGGAGCACTGTAGTAAAAATGATCCCTCCGGAGGGGTTTAAGGTAGGACACCACAAGCATAACCTGATGGGTGTTTAGCTTGCTCACATCACTCCGACTGTAAAGCAGACAGGTCACCATCCTCAAGAAATTGCGAAGAGAGACATCTTAAACATCATTAATCAACATGGCACTCTAGGTAAGGGCAGGTCGGCCTGTAATGTAAGTAAGGTAGCTAGGAGCCCCGCTCTCAGTTGCTACGTCTGTAACACCCCTATAAGTCGGTATCCTTTTCTTTTAGGCATTCCCAACACATGGAGGCATCACAAGACTTGGTTTCCCAAGTTTTGTAGTGCGAACAATTATGTAAAGAAGTTCCCAACTCAACTCAACATAAAGATATAGATAAGTTATACTTAAGTGGTTACAAGTTGGGGGATACAAATACCATCCCAAATGTAATATAACCAAATCCAAAAGTAGGAGTTTAATTGTCAAAAAGCTAAGATAAACACAAGTGGTGACGACAAGTGAAGACCGCTCCCCAAGCCCTCGAATGAATCATGCTAACCAGTCAACATTGCTCCCCATATGGGCGAAAATCACCATATGGTTCACCACAGATCATTCAAAACCCAAGTGTTAGCTTAATGATATAAATGTTCAATGCACGCGATACTAAGCTTACCTAATATATGACAATGCAAGATGAAACCAACAATGTATGATGAAAGATAGGAAATCACCCTCCAACACACATCCACACAACCAGTGACCGGGACACGCTCACGACGTCATTAACACACACACAAGGTACTCAGAACACGTCCGTGGTATCGGGCTCGAGTGCGACTCGAGTCCCCAACCAGACGTCGTGCCTCACCACACGAGTCTCTCCGTAACCCAAGTACTAAATGTGAACATCCCCCTTGGAGTGGGAAGCTCCAAGGGTGACATAAGCGGAAGACGATCTCCCAACCGCCTTCCGTCTCCAAAATCAGACCTAATATCCTCCAACATCCTCTAATGTCCACCAAACCAAGAACAAACCAACAAGTCCAAACAACACAACTATGCAACCATATTAGAAAAACGAGTACAATGATGCTCAACTCTTCACTAATTCATTTCTCCTCATTTAGTTGCTCTTTAACATGTTATAATGCAATGTAATCATCTTTGTGACAATTTACCATCGTCATCTTAACCTAAATACCATGAAATCATCTTATGTGATAAACCCGAATTAACAAAACATTTTATAATGCAACTATCATGAGACAAATATAATTAGTGACAATAAATGCATAATTAAACACTAATATCAATATAACTAAGTAGGGAAAACCCTACCTCAAGCTTATCTTCACTAATCCACAAGCTAATCACTAGAAATGCTCCTCAATGAAGCTCCCTACACATATTAATTGCTACAATCAATACTACAATCTATTATAATAACCATACTAATTAAACCCCCTTAAATATCCCCTTTAATTCATACAACCTAATTAAGTATAGAGTAATCTACTAACTTAATAAGATTGTTAAGACAAGATTAAAGGGAAGAAGGAGTGTAGATCAACTTACAACCAATTGAAAGAACAAAGGAGGCAAGAATCTTCTATAGAGAATTGCGATTTTGAGAGGGTTTGTTGGTGAGGAATTTAGACAGATATTGGGGGAGTTTAGAGATTGGTGTGAATAGTGTTGGAGAAGGGTTTTGTGTGAGAAATATGAAATGATAAGGTTCCGAAAGCGACATCTTACCAACAATCTTCCCATATAAGCCGCACTCGACTGGCACTCGGTCGAGTGACTAGTCCACTCGATTGAGTGGAAGCTCCACTCGGTCGAATGACCATCTTTACAAGCTTCCAGAATACTGTCCAGAGGAACTCGGTCCTTCATTTGGTCGAGTGGGGCTCCACCTACCGAGTGAATCGTCTACTTGGTCGAGTCTAGTCTATATAAATGCGGGGTATTGCAACATCGCCCCTTAAAAAGAACTTCATCCCCGAAGTTCACACCCTACACTCTAAGAGTCAAAATTCTATATCCCATTAAATTCTCAAAGTGAAAGGCGTTTTCAAGAAACTAGTATGCGATGACCAACCAAAATTTATATGGCTAGTAAAAAGATCGGTTAAGTAAAAAAATTAAGAATTTCGTGGTACTTGTACTTGCGTAATACGCCATACCCCTCTAGAAACATGGTTACGACCTCGTAACCGACTCATACCTGTTCGAAAAGGTGAAGGTATCATTCTTTCATGTTCTCCTCGGCCTCCTAAGTGGCCTCTTCAACAAGATAGTTGGACCATAACACCTTCACTAAGATCGTCTCAACATGTCTTGTCTTCCTAACCTTCCGGTCTAGGATTTCTTTGGCTGTTTCCACATACGTTAGGGAATCATCGAGTTCGATCATCTTCGCTTCAAGCACATGAGAGGGGTCACTTATATACTTACGCAATTAAGATACGTGAAAGACATTGTTATCTCGGTCCAAGGCCGGTGGAAGTGCTAAGCGGTAGGCCACTTCCCCGACTCTAGCTAAAATTTCATAGGGGACAATGAACTTTTGGCTCAACTTGCCTCTCTTCCCAAATCTCCTGACTCCTCTCATGGGTGAAACTTTGAGTAGTACTTTGTCTCCTACCGCAAATTAGATGTCACTTCTCCTCAAGTCGGCGTAGCTCTTTTATCAATCTTGTGCTGCTCTTATTGTCTCACGAATTACATGGACTTGATCAATCATGTCTTGAATCATTTGAGGTCCTAATAGCATGGCTTCGCTGCTATCATCCCAACATATTGGGCTTCGACATTTCCTTTCATATAGAGCTTCAAATGGTGTCATGCCAATGCTAGCATGGTAGCAATTGTTGTAGGAGAACTCAATCAAATGTAGTCTTTCTTCCCAAGAGCCTCCAAATTCCAAGACACAAGCTCTCAACATATCCTCTAATGTTTGGATGGTCCTCTCCGTTTGTCCATCCATTGCCGGGTGAAAGGCCGTACTCATCTTCAATAGGGTGCTTAAGGAGCTTTGAAGTTCTTGCCAAAATCTTGAAATAAACCGCGAATCTCGGTCTGATACTATGTCCTTTGGGAGCCCATGGAGCTTGATCACATATTTACAATAAGCATTAGCCAATTCTACCTTATTCCAAGTGTCCTTCATTACTATGAAATGAGCCGACTTGTTCAATCTATCCATAATGATCCAAATCATGTTGTTCCGCTTTTGGGTTCTTGGTAGTCCAACTATGAAGTCCATAGATATCGCCTCCCACTTCCATTCCGGCACATCTAAGGGTTGTACTTTCCCTTGAGGTCTCTTGTGTTCTCCTTTCACTCTTTGGCAAGTCAAGCACCTTGCCACGAACTCCGCTACCTCCCTTTTCATGTTCGACAACCAAAACGTTTTCTTGAGGTCCTTATACAACTTATCACCACCCGGATGCACCGAATAAGGTGTGTTGTGGGCTTCATTCATAATCTTCTTCTTAAGTTCATCGTCATTCAGTATACACCACCTCCCTTTTAACCTAAGACTTCTATCCTCATATAACTCGAATCTCGAGGGATCTCCCTTTTCTAGTATTCCCTTCCATTCTTGAATGTTTACATCATTTCCTTGCTTTCCCCGGATTTCATCATATAACTCGGGCTCTAAGGTCAAATCACCCATTGTTTCCCCTTTTCGTATCACATGGATACCCATCTTGCTCACTTCTTCCTTCAACCTTAGCATGGACAAGGCGGTACACAAGGAGTGCACCAACTTCCTACTCAAGGCATCGGCCACCACATTAGCTTTCCGTTCATGATAGACTATCTTCATGTCATAGTCCCCAATAATCTCGATCCACCTCCTTTGTCTCATGTTCAACTCCTTTTGACTGTAGATATACTTGAAGCTTTTGTGGTCAGAAAACACCTTAAAGGTTGCTCCATACAAGTAGTGCCTCCAAATATTCAAGGCAAAGACAACGGCTCCCAATTCTAGGTCGTGGGTTGGGTAGTTCTCTTCATGGGTCTTCAATTGTCGCGAGGCATAGGCAATGACTCCACCATTTTGCATAAGCACACATCCTAGACCATACTTTGATGCATCGGTGTATACCTCAAAATTTTCACTCCCTTCCGGCAAGGCTAGTATTGGGGCCGTGGTTAGGCGCTCCTTTAGGGTCAACATGGCCGTCTCACAACTCCCGTCCCATTTGAATCGGCTCTCTTTCCTCATCAACGATGTTAAGAGTCTAGCAATTTTGGAGAAGTCTTTCACAAATCGGCAATAATACCCGGCTAGGCCTATGAAGCTTTGAATATCCGCCACATTCTTGGGTGCCACCCACTTAGACACAACCTCAATCTTGGTAGGATCCACGGCAACTCCTTCCTTTGATATTATATGCCCTAGGAAAGCCACATTTTCCAACCAAAACTCGCACTTACTAAGCTTTGCATAGAGTTGGTGCTCCCTCAAGGTTTGTAAAACAATTCTTAGGTGCTCCTCGTGCTCTTCCTTGGTCTTAGAGTAGACCAAAATGTCATCTATAAATACCACCACGAACTTGTCCAAGTATGGACTAAACACTCTATGCATGAGGTCCATGAAAGCGGCCGGTGCGTTTGTTAACCCGAATGGCATTACTACAAACTTGTAATGTCCGTACCTTGATCTAAAGGCGGTCTATGGAATGCCCTCATCCTTGATTTTTAATTGTTGATACCCAAATCTTAGGTCGATCTTTGAAAATATTCCGGCTCCACTAAGTTGGTCAAACAAATCATCAATTCTTGGTAGAGGAAACTTATTCTTTACGGTGACGTTATTCAATTCCCGATAATCTATGCATAGCCTTAACGCCCCGTCCTTCTTCTTTACAAAGAGGACCGATACTCCCCATGGTGAAACACTTGGCCTTATGTAGCCTTTATCCGTCAACTCCCATAGTTGTTTCTTCAACTCTTCTAATTCCTTTGGACTCATCCGGTATGGGGCCTTTGAGATTGTCCCATACCCGGCTTTAAGTCTACCCCAAATTCCACTTCTTTAGGAGGAGGTAACCCGGGCAACTCCTCCAGGAAAACATCCTCGAAATCCCTCACTACCGGTATATCATATGCTTGCAGTCTCTCCACGCTAGTGTCCCATACAAGATACAAGATCATAGGACAACCCTTCTTCAAGCATGTCTTCAAGGTCATCACCGAAACTAGCTTTACCTTAGGTTTGACTAAGTAGCCCTTGTATGACACTCTAGTACCCTTGGGTCCCCTCAAAGCAATCTTCTTTTGGTAACAATCCATGTTGGCTTTGTGTTTACTTAGCCAAACCATCCCTAAGATCACTTCAAACCCCTATAGAGGGAACTCGAAAAGGTTTGCCGGAAAGTTAGTCTCTTGCACTATGACCGACACTTCTCTATATACTTTTGAACATAAGATTTACTCCCCCGAAGTTAAAGACACATCATCATTGGCTAATTCTCCATCCCCTAATCATAGGGTCGAGGTATGACTCTTAGTCACAAAAGAATGGGTAGGCCCCGAGTCAAATAAAACGAAACAAGGATGAGAATTAATAAGGAATATACCGGAGACAACGTGGGCATCCTCCTCGCCACTCTTCTTATCCATGGTAAAGAGCTTGCTACTAGACTTGGGTTCACCTTGCACCATGCTTGCTAATTGGGTTGGCCTACACCTCGAAGCATTGCCTCCCGCGAAGCTAGTCTCCCTAGATGGAGCTCCCCGGTTGAAATTTCCCCGGTTGTTGCCGCCGTTGAAGTTGGAGTTAGCATTCCTTGGGTTTCTACATGCCCCCGAACTCCGGTTGTTGGTCCCACTTTGAGAAGGAGTTTAGTAGGAGTTTCCTTGCTCGAACCTCCGATTGGGTCTTCTTGGGGTGCTTGTGCACTCCACCTTCTTGTGGCCAAAGCCACCACAATTATAGCATCAAGATCCTCCTCCTTCACTCACGGCCCTTCCACCGTAGCCGCCCGACTTCCCGTAGCCACCTGAAGGCGCTCCTCTTGAGTAGGATCTAGCTTGGTCGAAATTATTCTTCTTGGGTTGGTACCCTCCATTCTCACTTTTGACCTTCGTCTTTTCCCCCGACCTTTCCTTAGCCTCCTTGGCCATGCCGAGTAGCCTCTTCGTATTTATGGCCCTCGCATAGACCTCCTTCACACTTGACACATCTCTGGGTTGAAGCTTCTCTAGGATCTTGACGGTTAGTCCTCCCTCAAACTTGAGAGCCAAGTGGGATTGGCTAAGATGAAGGTCATCCACGTATGTAGCTAGTTTGTTGAAACGGTCATAGCATCGGTCATGACAAAGCGATCGAACTCCGTCTGGAGCTTGCATCTTACATGCTCGGGAATGAACTCATTCCTCATATCCACCTTGAAATCGGTCCATGGTATTGCGACCTCACCTCTTTACTCATAAAATTCCCTCATAGCGTTCCTCTCCTTATACCACCATCTTCCCGTGAGACCTCCTAAGTAAAAGGCGGCTTGCTCCACCTTGAGCTCTTCAGGGCACCTTACTACCTCGAACACATTCTCCATTTCCCTCACCCAGTCTCTAAAGACACATTGCTCCCCAACCCCAAGGTACTTGGTGAGGCGATGGCGTGAGATGGCGGTGTCACGGCGGAGGCATCCATTGCCGCTGAAGAGTCCATCGATCTGAAATACTCAAGAGGGGGGGGGGGGGTGAATTGAGGATTAAAAAACTTTAACCTATTTTTTCGATTGCACGTGTATAATTAATTATTTAAAGTTTATTGATTAAACTTTAACTAATCAATTGATTAACAAATAAAAACAATGCAAATAAACCAAAGAGAGAGAGAGAGAGACACACACTGATTTTTGAAGTGGTTCAGTTTCACAAGTCGAAACCTACGTCCACTATTCTCGATTAATAAATTTAGTACCTTTCTATGGATTACCAATTTACTAACCTAACTCGTAAAAATAACTCTAGTTTTAACTCAAGTGAGTATCGCTAAATACTCGAGTGACTAACATACGCTAATAAGAAAGCACTAATGATTCTACTGAAAGTTCACGTTAATGATCGAGTAAGAAATCAATTAAGCACTATTATCTTATAACAATAACAATAGAATGAATGCACAAGTATATATGACGCACGACCTTTTCAAAATAACAAAACGGTTTATTGCTTGTAAAACACGGTTTTTGCTTTTAAAATAAAATCAAATTTATGCTCAAAGATCTTACTTCAAATGTAGCAAAGACTAGTATTTATAGCAAGAGAGGAGGCAAAGCACACGGTTTCCACGAAACCCTAATGCCCGAAATATCATATATGTAAACAAATCATATCTTTGTTATTTCTTTACTTAAAATCCTAAGAGATAATAGATATTCCAAAAGATAATTTATAAACTATTCTCCTATTATCTTTTCCTTAAATCTTAAGATATGATAAGATTTTATAAAAAAAAATATCCTTATCATAAATAACCATATCAAGCTAATATAAAAGATATGTTAAGATCTCTCTATAGAATAAAATCTTAACAATAAACAACTTTTATCCTGAAGTTACACGAAAACAACACGGCTCATATGCCTTGTTTTTCGTGAAAACCCTAGCTTGATGTTAGGTTAGATTTAGGGTTTAAGAGTATGCAATATTAGAAACCCTAATTAGTAATATGACTCAACTCATAAGTTGTTCCAATATAATTACTAATTATAAAATTAAAAATAAAACCACACTCGATATGGAACTTGGGCTTCCTCATTAAAAAAATACTTTTTGTTAAAACATTTAAAGGAGACAAAAATATTTTTCAAAAACGATTTGAAAACTTCTTAAGTCGCGCGTTATATAAGCTTAGCATCTCAATGTTATAGTAAAAGAGCTATAACATTGAGCTCTTACATAAGTAATGTTATAGCTGTGAAGCTATAACTTTACTAACATAAGAAATCCATTCTTCTATTACCATTACGAGATAATCACCTACACTATTCTAATCTTCTTAGGAGATCTTCGAGTATAGGCTACTTCATCATTCAAGCGTGATAAATCTTTAGATGAGCTTCATCTTCTCATGACGCTTGAATAATTCATTCACTATCTTGCAATATCTTGATCCTTGATTGAGGGCTTGATCACAATAAGTTCTTGTATACTTTCATCACAATCCTTTAAGCTTTGCAAATAATAAGTCTAATATGAAGAGACTAAACGAACAATTACGCGCAACGAGTATATATAATATAAAGTACTCTTGACATCATCAAAACATAAACATATATTCTATATGGTTCAACAAATTCCCCCTTTTTGATGACGGCAAGTCTCCGAAAATTGTGACTAAGTATATAGTTCCCCCTCAATATAATACCGTCATCTTTATAGATAAAGATCAACGCAAGATCAAACGATTAATACAAGATCGAAACTTAAAAGGACTTTAAGAGACAATTGGTCTTGACAAGGAGCAAGCTTAGGCAAATGCTTACCATGGTCGTTCTTCCTCCTCTTGACATCATCGAAAAGATAAGAACAAACATAAAATGACTAGAATAATAAACGACGAGACAAGAGATAAGAACGATTAAGAAACCTAAGAAACCGTAAATATCCATAAGTACTTACGAAATTAAGTAGCATACAAACCAAAGATAACATGTGTAAGCCAAATTGCCGAATTAACAACATGTTTAAGAACTACTTGGGCCATAACCACAAGTAGGATGCCAAAATGGGCCGAATGATAGATAGTTTTGAATGCAAAATACACCATTAGAAAACAAAAGAAATTAAGGCCGTAAAGGGAAAAAGCAAAAACAGGGGAGGGGTAAGGCAAGGCTAAGTTTGACGGGTTTTGTACAGGTTAACATAGTCGGGACGAGTACAAAATTCCAAGGCATCATGATGACCAAATGAACTCCGCACAAGTGTAGCTTGGGCTTGAAGGCTTGTCTCGAAGTTAAGGACCTTCAAAGACAAGGCCTTTGTCGCCTACAAAGTGATAGCTTGATCGGCCTTCATAGCTTTCCCGTCCATGACCAACGCACCCTCTTGACTAGTAAGGAAAGAGAGACGATGACCGTGTTGGAACACTTCCTCACGAATAGCCATCAAATCCCTCTCGAAACCAGCAAGCCTCTTATCAACCCCTTCCATCCACGCATAAACCAGAGCACTATCCAAACCCCCAACCGAGGATCGTGATGGTCCAACCCGAGACATAGCCGTAGCTAAAGCCGTGGTTTTCTCCTCAAATTTAGCCATTAACGACCCCATAAAAGCATCTAATTTGGCTTCCATAGCCACCATTCCAACATCACTATTGCTCTTATCAACACTCTTAGGAAAGACCAATTCGAGTCCTTCAAACCCGAGACCCATCTACTTAATCACACGATCACACATACCGTCTTTTGCACTTACACCGTAGCTCTCCCGTCCCACAACTAGTTTTATCTCCAATAATCTTGAAATCCACATACCATATGGGAGATCAAGAGTAGTGCAATGTTTTTCCTTGGTGACGGTTATGCTTGTTTGAACAATTCAGTTGAACACAAGACTAGCCAAGTTAACCTTTCGACCCTCCAACCAAGAATACATAATTATACCCTCATAACTCGATACCTTATCCCATCCGCCCCTTCTCGGAACAATGGTATTCCACAAAAAGTTCAAGAAAAACTTGATTTTAGCCGAGAGAGAACGAACCACAATATTGCTATTCTCAGACGCGACCTCATCAAAATACCTTTTAATAACCAACTGTTTATCGTCATCAACATTAGACCACTTAAGACTCGGATTAATATTGATTCCGTCATGAGGAACTTTAAAAGCAGAGCAAAAGTCATCAATGGTGATGGTGATATTGACACCATTCACGACTGCATGCAACACACCCTCCTTAACTTTTACCGATGCAAAGAACTGTATAACCTCAATTGGGTAAGTGGGACCCGAAAACCGACTCAAATCACTCCAACCTTAAAATTCAAGAAAATCGACAAAGAACTTAAGAGATGGAATTTGAGACAACAAAGATTTAGGGTAATACCTTCCACCATGAATTGAATTGCAAAACCCGAGAAATAAGAAAGCTTTCACCCTTGGTCATGCGAACCCGGTTCAATCCGGCCTTGGTCGCGCTTTTCGAAGACTCTCGAAACGGAGTCCACGAAATCCCATCCCGAATAACAACTTCGGGTTTATTAGCTTCCTCAACTTCATCTACTACCATCTTATTTTTCCCTTTGTTAAGCCGACACCTTTTACCCTCGGAAATATTTTCATCCCGACCACGAAACAGAGGGGGTGATTATGATAGATGTGGGTTTGTTGTAGTAAAGGTGGAGGAATTAGGGTGATGAGATGGTGGTTGTTGTGGTTGATTGCATGGGTGTTGTTGGTGTTGGTTGCGGGTTGAAGATCGTGTAGATGCATGTGGAGGTGTCATGGTTAGAGGTTGAAGATGATAATGATGATGGAGATAGTGTAAGGATTTGGTAAAGTGAAAACTAAGAGCAAGTGGGATTTTGGTCAATATTACACGGCTTAAGGGGTAATTATAGGGTATAGAGTGGGAATCTAGGTTTAGGTATAGGAAGGTAGATGTTTGATTAAATATGGTAATTAAATATGTAGAGTTTAGGATAGATATGGTTAGTTAGACGAGATATTGTATATAGAAGATTTAGGAAAGATTATGATAAAATTTGGTAAATAAAATAATATGGTGTATCTCAATTTTGGTAAAAGATAAAATTTGTATACCACACAAATTCTTAAATACAGATAGAATATGTATTATAAACATATTTCTATAAATGTAACTATTCATGCAACGCAATATACGGACACAGTCATACAATCTTATCTATACTAATCAATCAATGAGAGATTAAACATTTATAGAAGCTTAGGTATCACCGATTAAACAAATTTCCAACCGTAAAGTCTCAAAACGTTCTCTAGCTAACGATTTTGTCAAAATGTCTGCCCATTGTTTTTCAGTACTACATAATTCAAGTTTTATATTCGCTTTTTCAACATGGTCACGTATAAAATGGTGTCTAATTTCAATGTGCTTGGTACGCGAGTGCTGCGCGGGGTTTTTGGAAATATTAATAGCACTCGTGTTATCGTATAAAATAGGAATACATCCTACATCAACACCATAATCACATAACTGTTGCTTAAGCAATAATAATTGAGTACATACCAGTCCTGCTGCAAAATATTCGGCTTCTGCTGTAGAAAGGGCAACTAAATTCTGCTTCTTTGAACCCCACGTGATAATGCAAGGTCCAACGAATGTGGCAACACCAGACATACTTTTCCTATCTAGGGAACATCCTACGTAATCGGCATCTGTATATCCGACGAGGTCGAAATTGCATTCCATCAGATACCATAGATAAAGCTTTGATGTCCCAATAAGATATCGTAAGATTCTTTTTACAGCCGTCATATGGGATTCTTTGGGAGATGATTGATATCTCGCACAAACGCATACACTGAACATAATATCTGGTCTACTTGCAGTTAAATATAGCAATGACCCAATCATTCCTCGGTAAGTTATTTCATCAACTGACTTACCGTCTTCATCTAAAGCTAATTTCTTGTCTGCGACCATTGGAGTAGACATAGCATGGGAATTTTCCATTCCAAACTTTCGAATTAATTCTATAATATATTTCTGTTGATGAATTTTGATGTCTTCCTCGGTTTGTTGAATTTGCAGACCTAGAAAGAATTTCAATTCTCCCATCATACTCATCTCAAATTCGGAAGCCATCAACTCCGAAAAATACTTGCATAGGTTGCGGTTGGTTGATCCAAAAATAATATCGTCGACATAGATTTGAACAACCAAAAGGTCAGTACCTTCGGATTTTAGGAAAAGGGTTTTATCAACAGATCCTCTCTTAAATCCATTGTCTAGTAGAAATTTCGATAATCTGTCATACCAGGCCCTTGGAGCTTGCTTCAATCCATATAGGGCCTTGTCCAATTTAAAGACATGGTCTTCAAATTTGCTGTTCTTAAATCCAGGGGGTTGTTCTACGAAGACTTCTTCCTATAGATATCCATTTAGAAACGCGCTCTTGACATCCATTTGGAAGAGTTTTATTCCTTTATGAACTGCGCATGCTATCAGAAGTCTAATAGCTTTGAGATGGGCAACGGGTGTAAAGGTTTCGTCGTAATCTATTCCTTCTTGTTGATTATAACCTTGTACCACCAATCTTGCCTTATTTCGAACTATAACCCCAGCATCATTTAGTTTATTTCTAAACACCCATCTAGTTACAATTATAAATCGATCCTTGGGTCTAGGAACTAAGTGCCAAACTTTGTTCCGTTCGAATTGTTGAAGCTCTTCTTGCATAGCTATAATCCAATCTGATTCTGCGAGAGCTTCCTTAATATTTGTTGGTTCGATTGTAGATAGGAACGAATAGAAAGAGCAGAAATTGTTCAAGGATCATCGCGTTTGAACTCCTTTCTTAATATTACCAAGTATACTTTCCATAGGGTGTTAACTCTTATATTTCCATTTTGTTGAAGTACTTGGTTCTTCATTATTTGAACTTGATCCAACATCATTTGGCTCAGAATTTGAGGACGTTCCCGCTGAATCCAATCCTGGTGTTGTAGAAGAGTCGGGTATAACTTCGGACTCATCACCTTGATTTGGATTCAATGTTATAGTAACATTATCCATAACATTAGACTGGGAATCCTTATCTTGAGACAATGTTATAGTATCATCAACTATAACTTTAGTTTTCTTCTTTTTATCTTTAGAAGAATGATCAAGCTTATCATTAAGTCCTTCAATCTCATTGTCCTCAGTTTCCAATTCTGGGGGATCATCTCTGGAAAGACGAAAATCAGGTTCATCCATGTCTTCTTCCTCATCCTATAAGGGCTTATCAAACACGTTGTCTTCATCAAAAATAACATGTATACTTTCTTCAATGCAAAGTGTTCTTTTATTGAAAACCTTATAAGCCTTGCTATGATCCGAATAACCAATAAAAATAGCCTCATCACTTCTAGGGTCGAACTTACTTAACCTATTTTTACCATTGTTATGAACAAAGCACTTACTCCCAAAACAACAAAGATAAGAGATATTAGGTTTACGCCCTTTTAGAAGTTCATAAGGGGTTTTCTTTAGGATAGGTCTTATCATAGCACGGTTATGAATATAACATGAAGTACTAATTGCTTCAGCCCAAAAATTACGAGGTAGACCACAACATAAGAGCATTGTTGTAACACCCCCCATTTATTTAGGAGCCTTTAGCAAGACATTCCCAATAAATAGGACTGTTACCATCTCGGTTGCCCGAGGTAAATGATACAAATTAAAACAAACCAAAGTACTTTAATAACTTTAACTGAAATAATGGTTTTATTACATTCCCAACGGATTAAGTATAAACCTTAACATTATAATTTACTACGCAGCAGAAATTATATAAATAAAGTTGTATAAGCCAACTAAGTGATCTAGACAACAACTATGGTCCAAGTCGAGCTCATATCCGAATGCTCCCAAGTCAGCTAATCTTTAGTACCTGTCAAATCTGCTCCCCATTATGGTTCATCACAGGTGTTCACGAATACACTGTCAACCACGAGGTTGAGTAGGATAACAATCTCAAAACAGATAATATAAATATAAATAGTACAAAGATTCGAACACCAACGCCAAATCAAATTTTCTCCCAATACACCACCACGAGGGTATTAAACGGTGTCTGCTAGTAAGTTTATAATACATCACCCGAAGGCTCTTACCATGATGTCTACCTCAGCCAGTAAGTTTATAATACATCACCCGAAGGCTCTTACTCATTATCAAACCAACTTTAGCAACAATAATGGCTACCTACCACACCATCTCAAGAATATCCAATACAACTTCTTCCAATCACAATATACAAGATATGTATAATCCAATTCTCCAAACAGTTCAATTCAATTAACACAACATCCAATTAAATAAGAAAATACACAATTAATAGGTCCAGTAGAATCGTTATCCTACCTGACAAGCGAATACTCCGCAACAAAGAGATAAGCAATCAACTAAAATTGCTCCTCAACGAACTCTGAGCCTACAATAATTATTTAACATTTTATAATTACTACGATGTGCATAAAATAACGAATATAGTCTAAATCCCCCAAGTATCGCTTTTATTAATTTAATTGTATTACGCTAAGATTAGTCAATTATTAAACTACTAATTCATATTATGATGACAATAAAATAACATATACTATGATGGTGTGTAACCCACTATATGGAGCATTAATTAGTACTACTATATATAATTAGTACTACTATATACTACGACTAATGCATACGGAGTATATTAAACATAGTACCACAACGTTCCCATTCAATTAGACAATTACTAATATACATGATCATCAATGATGAGGCATTACACAACATATACAACCGCGACCACTACGATTTGCTACCCCACGGACTCCATTGATAGGACTCACTAAAGATCCAACCCGACACTCACCCCCAACTCCTCACGGTTGCACACACACCTGACCACAATCCACCGGACCTGCCCAAACACTGTTACAAGAATACACGTCTTAAACATGGTAAAATATGTGACACCGCAACGACATCAAAACAGCCCGGAACTATCACTAAAGCGATCCCCGTAATCAAACTAACCCATGGTTCAGAGGGCGTACATTGACTCGATCCATAAGACGCAAACGGTCTCACCGAAACCCCGTCGAAACCGCTTAAAACAGAATGGGTACTGCTCGCTTTCGCCACTAATGATTGCCCAAGAACCACCACAACGACTCTAAAAACCCGTTCCCAACACCCCGTATCTGACCCTAGTGAACCACAACCAACCTTCCTCAAACCCGGCATACAACGATATCAACACGTTAATATATATACAACAGAAATCTACCAATTTACCAACATCGTACCTTGCTTAATTAGAGAAGGAAGGTTGATGGAAACAAATCACGAGATGGTTGTGCAACGGATTTAAGTCGACGATTGTGCTTCTCCTAGTTGCGTCTCGCCGTCTGCGCACTGCTTTCCTAATGAGGGTTTTTTATGGGAATTGGGGACTAGTGCAACTATTATAGGTTAACTAGTATTCTATTGTTATATGATTATTATAATATAATTTACATATAATATAATTTATACTTGTTATTTTTGTATATATTTATCTATAAGCAGTCCTATTATTATTGTCATTGACTTTGTGTTTTACCATTACGCTACCAACTACTTATCATATTCTTATATATCATATACTATCTTTCCAAGTAATGCTTTCAATAACGTTATCAAAAATACGGGGTATTACAGTCTTCCCCCCTTAAAATGAACTTCTTCCCGAAGTTCACCCAAAAGCTAGAAGTGCTACAAAAAGTCTTAATAAACCATCGACACAATTGAGTACCATGTTAGTCATTACCACCTGAACACAATTTAACCATTTTAATATTGTCAAACTATATCAAACTTATCAAAATGTATCACAAAATTAACTCAAAACACGAAAATGTGTCACAAAATAAACTTAAAACATGAGTTGTCACATTCTACCTCCCTAAAAATATACTTCGTCCCGAAGTTTCAGAACTATTGTTACTTTATTAAAACTACTAACAACTTCATACTTATATAAAGGATAAGACTTTACTCCTCATAATAACACTAGTTACTCTTCTTCCCAATCCCTTGTACGGTGCTAGCTGTTCCAAATGACTTTCCACCCTTACGCTGATCAACTCCTTTGTCTTGCCTATTATTGTAGCTCTGATTGTAGCTATTATTAAAACTCACCTGATTGCTCCGACCCCCGGTCTTCTGATTACTCCCATAACCTGATATAGGAGTATAGTAACCCCCATTCTGATTCCCATTTCCAACACCACTCCCTTGCCTCTCCAAATTAACCCTACACTCAAACCTCCTATGTCCCGGCTTCCCACACCTGAAACAATTCACATTACTAGCTCCACTAGACAACCCTCCACTCAAAAAATATGATTGAGTTTGACCCACACTCTGTTTCTTACTGCCTCCTGCACTCTCAGTTGTAATTTCTACCGTCCTCTTCTCGCCCTTCCTCTTCTTTTCCTCCTTCTCCCTCTTCTCTTCCTTTAACATATCGGCAATCCTCTCTGCGTGCCCAGCTCGTTGATAAACATCATCTATGGTACTTGGCTGACCAGCTGCAAGCCTCTTCTTAATAGTAGTTGTTAATCCCTTTTCAAATCTGAGCGCAAACATCTCATCACTAAAATTCAAGTCAGCTACATATTCTCATAATTCCATAAACCTGTTATAATAAGTCTCTACTGTCATCTCATCAGTCATCCTAAAAGAATCAAATTCAGCTCTCATCTTACTCCTAATATGTTCTGGCATAAATACGGCTCTCATAGTCTCCTTAAAACCCTTCCAAGTTATAAAAGGTTCATCACTCTCCCTCCAAGCTTCCCTTAAGACCTCCTTATTAAGATTCCACCACAAACCCGCTTTTCCCCTCAAATAGTAAGCAGCTTGGTCTACCTGTAGCTTCGCAGGACAACCCAGTAACTCAAAAAGGTTATCGAACTCCCTATGTGTCGGGTTATGTCTTGCAATATTAACACTCATCTTTGCTGGATCCTGAACTGACCCCTTAGCCTTCAGTGCCGCATTCAAAGCCTCATTCATAGATATCAAATGGTCAATCTCCTCTTGGGACATAGTAGATGGTGTAGGTGCAGATCTCTTTGGCGGCATGGTTCTATAAAAGTAAACAAGACAACATAAGTTTCTACCCGAGGAAAGATTGCTTATCATTTTTAAATATCCTATACTTACAAAACAAGGTTTGGTCAATTCTATCCTTTCTCACCCCTCTTTAGGCCCTCCTATCATCACTCTCACATCCCAACTATCATAAGTTAAGAATTGATAAAACATTTATATTAAATTTTTGGTAAAACTCGCGTTTTCGGAAATCAAAGTCAAGCTATAACTTTTAAAAAAAAATCACCATTAAAGAACCGTTATATTTTACGTTGAGTTTTTATACTTTTCAGAGAATATAAAGAATTTTTAAAGCATGAGAAAAAGTATTAAGTCCAAATTTCGAATAATCATTTTATAAAGATTTTTACAATTCAGTGGGTCGATACAGAAATTGATCAGCAATTTGTCAAAAACTATAGTCAAGTTGTAAAAATCACTATTAATTGTCAAAAATTCACCTTGCAACGTGGCTTATCAATTTGAAAACATATGTGAATATTTTAAACAGTGGAGTTGGAATTAATCAAAAATATTAAGCACACATTAAATGAGAAATTTTACAAAATTGTTTGTCGAAAACATAACTGTGCAGGAATATTATGACCACAGTCCACTAAATTATTTATTTTTCCCAAACCGTAAAACCTTTAAACATGAGACTAATGACATGGGTAAGCTAACTCACTGGGTTATTACTCATAAACATTTCAACCTTAGACGATAAACGGCGGTGAAATGGCAACTAAATCAAATAGGGGTAAAATCTGGCGGAATAAAGTTCAGCTCTAAGTTCCTTTTTACTATGTCACAAGCCGTCATTAACACCCTCCTACCCCTATATCAACACAACTTATTCAATAAACTTTCCCACACGACTAGTATCTACTCTAAAGCATTCATCTCACAAGTTTTAATAATTTCATAATATATTGTAAATAACATAGCTTCGGGATTCACATAACCGCATATCGCTAGACATGATACTACCATAACATCCAGTCACCTAATCAATAATATCGATCACATTTACTTCATGCTTATGATCAAAACAATTCAACATCAAATCCTTATTTCATCCATCCAACTCTCCTTAAAATCAAGGTTACATCTCGTAACCTTGGTCATCAACGAAACAATCCACATCCAAGGCACAATGGCTCCTAAGAAAATAAACAACATTCATTTTAAATTTACCCCACTCTTCAATATCTCTCAAGGTAACCGATTCAAAACTGGAAGGGTCGGGGTTGGAGTGAGGGTACCTTCTCATCCTAAGCCAAAAAAGGGCTCCTAACAGTTTCTACCCGGGTTCATTTTATTAGACACACCCTAATTCATTTTTATATTCATTGGTTAGGCCTGAGGATCGTTTTGCTCTGATACAACTTTGTAACACCCCCAATTTATTTAGGAGCCTTTAGCAAGACATTCCCAATAAAAAGGACTGTTACCATCTCGATTGCCCGAGGTAAATGATACAAATTAAAACAAATCAAAGTACTTTAATAACTTTAACTGAAATAATGGTTTTATTACATTGCCAACCGATTAAATATAAACCTTAACATTACAATTTACTACGCAGCGGAAATTACATAAATAAAGTTGTATAAGGCAACTAAGTGACCTAGACAACAACTATGGTCCAAGTCGAGCTCACATCCCAATGCTCCCAAGTCAGCTAATCTTTAGTACCTGTCAAATCTGCTCCCCATTATGGTTCATCAAAGGTGTTCACGAATACACTGTCAACCACGAGGCTGAGTAGGATAACAATCTCAAGACATATAATATAAATATAAATAGTACAAAGATTCGAACACAAGCGCCAAATCAAATTTTCTCCCAATCCACCACCACGAGGGTATTAAACGGTGTATGCCAGTAAGTTTATAATACATCACCCGAAGGCTCTTACCATGATGTCTACCTCAGCCAGTAAGTTTATATAACATCACCCGAAGGCTCTTACAATGATGTCTATCTCAGCCATGCTAAACCTGATATCCAACTCATTATTAAACCAACTGTAGCAACAATAATGGCTACCTACCACACCGTCTCAAGAATATCCAATACAACTTCTTCCAATCACAATATACAAAATATGTATAATCCAATTATCCAAATAGTTCAATTCAATTAACACAACATCCAATTAAATAAGAAGATACACAATTAATAGGTCCAGTAGAATCGTTATCCTACCTGACAAGCGAATAATCCGCAACAAAGAGATAAGCAATCAACTGAAATTGCTCCTCAACGAACTCTGAGCCTACAATAATTATTTAACATTTTATAATTACTAAGATGTGCATACAATAACGACTATAGTCTAAATCCCCCAAGTATCGCTTTTATTAATTTAATTGTATTACGCTAAGATTAGTCAATTATTAAACTACTAATTCATATTATGATGACAATAAAATAACATATACTATGATGGTGTGTAACCCACTATATGAAGCATTAATTAGTACTACTATATACTACGACTAATGCATACGGAGTATATAAAACATAGTACCACAACGTTCCCATTCAATTGGACAATTACCAATATACATGATCATCAATGATGAGGCATTACACAACATATACAACCGCGACCACTACGATTTGCTACCCCACGGACTCCATTGATAGGACTCACTAAAGCTCCAACCCGACACTCACCCCCAACTCCTCACGGTTGCACACACACCTGACCACGATCCACCGGACCTGCCCAAACACCGTTACAAGGATACACGTCTTAAACATGGTAAAATATGTGACACCGCAACGACATCGAAACAGCCCAGAACTATCACTAAAGCGATCCCCGTAATCAAACTAACCCATGGTTCAGAGGGCGTACATTGACTCGAGCCATAAGACGCATACGGTCTCACCGAAACCCTGTCGAAATCGCTCAAAACAGAATGGGTACTGCTCGCTTTCGCCACTAATGATTGCCCAAGAACCACCACAACGACTCTAAAAACCCGTTCCCAACACCCCGTAACTGACCCTAGTGAACCACAACCAACCTCCCTCAAACCCGGCATACAACGATATCAACACGTTAATATATATACAACAGAAATCTACCAATGTACCAACATCGTACCTTGATTAATTAGAGGAGGAAGGTTGATGGAAACAAATCACGATATGGCTGTGCAACGGATTTAAGTCGACGATTGTGCTTCTCCTAGTTGCGTCTCGCCGTCTGCGCACTGTTTTCCTAATGAGGGTTTTTGATGGGAATTGGGGACTAGTGCAACTATTATAGGTTAACTAGTATTCTATTGTTATATGATTATTATAATATAAATATTTACATATAATATAATTTATACTTGTTACTTTTGTATATATTTATCTATAAGCAGTCCTATTATTATTGTCATTGACTTTGTGTTTTACCATTACGCTACCAACTACTTATCATATTCTTATATATCATATACTATCTTTCCAAGTAATGCTTTCAATAACGTTATCAAAAATACGGGGTGGTATTACAATTGTACTAGCCATATCTTCTAGTGTTCTATTCATACGTTCAACGACACCATTTTGTTGAGGAGTTCGTGGTACAGAAAATTTATGTCCTACACCATTAATTCTACAATTCTCTATAAAGGCTTGATTGTTAAATTCGGTGCCATGATCCGTACGAATAGAAACAAGGTTAGTCTTACATTTATTTTGAACAAGTTTCATAAGACAAACGAATTCATCAAAAGTCTCATCTTTTGAATGAAGAAAGATAGGCCATACATAACTTGAGTAGTAATCTATGAGAACAAAGACGTACCTGGATCCTCTTTTACTTCTTACCTTCATGGGACCATATAAGTCCATGTGTATCAATTCCAAAGCTTGATTCATGCTTACCACTCTTTTAGGTTTGAACGATGATCTCACATGTTTGCATCTAGCACAGATGTCACACATCTTCTCTTGATCGAACCTGATTTTAGGTAGTCCTTCAACCAAGTCCCATCTCTTGAGTTTGTCCAAAATAGGTGAACTAATGTGACCAAAACGTTTGTGCCACAAACAAGGATCATCAAGTGTAACTTTCATACATGAAAAAGAGTTAGTAGACACAGCATCTAAATCTACCATATACACATTTCTTTTCCTATGGCCTTCAAGCATAATATTAGTCGTACCTTCAATTATAATGCGACAAACATCTGTATGAAAAACAACCTTGTTACCTTTGTCGCATAGTTGAGATATGCTAAGTAAATTATGCTTGAGACCATCCGTTAGATAAACATCACTGATTGCATGTGATTTAGAACTTCCAACTTTGCCCACACCAATCACTTTACCCTTCTTATTGTCCCCAAAAGTCACCTTTCCTCCATTGAAAGGTTTGAGTGAAAGAAACAAATTCTTTTCTCCAGTCATGTGTCTTGAGCATCCACTATCAAGATACCATTGATTGTTTTCTTTCACCATTACCTGCAGAAGGATTAGATACAATTTTAGGTACCCAAGCTAAGTTGGGTCCTTTATGGTTAGTTACCCTATATACTAAATACTTTCGTACCCAAACTTGTCTAACAGTTGTGTTTCTAAACTTTGGGTAGTTTTGTTTAGGAGGATTTCTAGGTCTAGGGGATTCCCTGGGTCTCACATGTCTGGTCTCCTTGTGTTTAGGTTTACTTTGTTTGGGTTGACATGGAGTTTGTGAAGTGCTAGGCTTTTTGGTGTAATCAAATGCCATGTTGTAGAACCAACGAAAATCATTATTCCTTTCTTCGTTAGGTTCATCTATGGGGGAATCATCATCCTCGACTTTTGTGTCAACCATTTTAGCAAAATCGGCATTTTTCCGTATATCATGTGCCCGTTTGACACAATTGTCTTGGATGTGACCCGTATGACCACAATAATTGCAAATCAAATATTCAGGAAGATCATCGTACTTTCTTTTTCTGAAATCGTGATCAAAGGGTGTTGATTTGGATTTTGAGTGATCTCTACAGCTGTAGCACCCATGTCCTAACCCCATATTCATATTATTGTCAGATTGTTCGGTTAGGAAGTTTAGGACTTTTGTACTACCTTCCCACTTGTCATGGAATTTTCTTGCATGTAGGAGTAAGTCCTTTAGGGTTTTAATCTCCCCAAGACAATTCGTGTGATCTACGTCATTATCCTTCTTGAAATTGTCACGAAAGTCTTGGAACCTTTTGTTAAGAATAAGTACAACATCCGAATGTTGTTTCTTAACATTGATCATGTCAGTTTTAGATTCCTTCAATTGCTTTGTGAGAGAATCGATTTCTTTCTTTTGGTCTAAAATCATTGCTTCATCATATGTGATTTTAGTCTCTAAAAGTTCTTTGGCTTTTCTAAGTTCTAAAGTTATAGCTTCACTAGCTATAACTTTGGCTTGAAGGTGCTTAATATTAAGCTTTAGATCTGAAGTTATAGCTTCATTAGCCATAACTTTATATTCTAATTCCTTCTTCTCAGCATTAGCAATATCTAATGTTGTAGCTTTATCAGCTGTAACTTTAGATTTTAACTTCTTAGCTTTTGCCTTTAGAATGCGATTCTCCTAAGCAATATCAAGAATCTGTTCATCTAGATCCTTAAGTTCCATATCCTGTTCATGACATTTATCGAGGGATTGCTCAAAAAATTCAATTAGGACATTTTTAGATAGTTTCTTAACACGCTTTTTGAGTTCAAGATAACTAACCTCTTCATCGTCATCTGATTCTGATTCTCCTAGAAAGCAGTAGTTTGAGTGAGAATCTGTGCTATCCTCGTCGCTGTCAGAAATTAAGCCAAGACTGACGCTGCTGAGATAAAGATTTGCTACTTCGTCTTGTTCAGATCCTTCATCATCTTTTAAGTCAAGAACTCCCCAACACGAAGCCATCATTACTTGTTTGAACTCCTTCTTTGTCTTCTCGCGTTTTTCCTTGTCTTTAATTTTCTTCCAAGTTGGACAATCCTTAATCATGTGATCAGATTCTCCACACTTCAAGAAACCTTTTTTAGCAAATGACGATTTTGATTCTGTTGCTTTCTTGTTAAAAGACTTGTTGTTATTAGCCGTAGACTTTATTTGCTTGTTTCGAAAGATCCTATTTTTAACACGACGAGCAAATAATACGGTCTCATCCTCTATTTCGGAGCTGACATCCTCGCTTTTCAAGGCCATGTTTTTACCTCTACTCGGTTCTGCTTCATCAGCATTTAGAGTGAGTTCATGGGCCATGAGAGCACCAATGAATTGTTGATAGGATAGGTTCTCAAGATCTCTCGATTCCTCCATTGTTGTGACTATGGCACGCCACTTTTTAGTTAGGCTCCTAAGAACCTTTCTTGCAATGTCCTCGGTGTTGAACTTTCTTCCTAGGTTTTTCAATTCATTTATGATGCTTGAAAAACATGCGGACATACTATCCAGGGACTCATTTGGCTCCATACTGAATAGCTCATATTTCTGCATTAACAGATCTATGCGTTGTTTCCTAACAATGGAAGTACCTTCATAAGCTAGTTCAAGGCCGTCCCATATTTCCTTGGCCGTTGAGCACGAAGAGAAGCGATGGAATTCTGTAGTAGTCATGCCATTCTGCAATAGACTTATAGCTTTAGAATTCTTTTCGGCCTTCTTGTAGTCAGCCTCGACATAATCCTCTTCCTTTTTCTCGTAGGTAGTGCCTTCAGTGGATGCAACCAAAATTTTATGCGGTCCGTTTTGGATAATCCTCCAGCACTCCCAATCATGACCCTTCACATAGTGAGTCATCATGTTCTTCCATAAACCATAATTCTTCCCATCAAAGATGGGACACTTGAGGTATTTGGAATCCATTTATCACGTGATAGGCGGCGGAATATAAAACGATAAGATAAATAAAGATAGATAGATCAACCTCTTTGTGGTTAGGCAATCAAGAGCACGAGGCTCTGATACCAATTGAAGAGTCTATCGATCTGAAATACTCAAGAGGGGGGGGGGGGGGTGAATTGAGGATTAAAAAACTTTAACCTATTTTTTCGATTGGACTTGTATAATTTATTAACAAATAAAAACAATGTAAATAAAAGAAAGAGAGAGAGAGAGAGAGAGAGAGAGAGAGAGAGAGAGAGAGAGAGACATGGATTTTTGAAGTGGTTCCGTTTCACTCGGGTCTATACAACAAGTTATATCTAACTCAATTACCAAATCCAAAATTTTGAATATAAGAGTTATATCTGACTCAATTACCAAATCCTTCAAGACACTCGGGTCCATACAACAAGTTGGTCTCATAGTACATCCCATTAAAGTGACAAAAGCAACCCGTTGTTCAAAATCAGCAAAGATTATCGTATGATATTGGTCAACCGGAGGAAAAAGCGGTTTCTCACTTGTTTGTCCTTGCTCAACCGCGGTATTGGCACGGGTACGCTTCTTAGCGGGTGCTCTAGCTTTTGGCATAGTTCAAGAATTCAAGTTCAACAAGAATTTTCAGAATCCACACAATATCAAGATGAAAATTTCAGATTTGCCCTCTTTTAAAACGAAGTTTAAGAAGGATTTTTCGATCAAAATATACAAGATAATCATTTGGTAGAGTAACACTAGTACCAATTTGACTTCTATGAGCGTCCTACAAGGAATTAAAGTGATAAAAATCAAAATTTTGGGGCAAACCCTAGAAAATTTTCGGTACAAAATTGGTGGTTTTGGGCATAGAAATCATCTTTTCCATATACAAATCGGTTATTTGAAGGAATTACTACTAATTAACAACATCTAATACATGATTCTTTGGATTGAATGACAAAAAATTTCATATTTGAACAACCATACACCTTCAGTTAATTGGAAACAAGAAGCATTGGAAATACCTTACCTTGAATTGGAAAGTTGGTTGGATGAAGGAAGGAAGGATAAGAGGATGAATCAAAGAGCAAAGATAGCAAAATCACCAAGGTTTTTGTTGGGATATAAAATTTTGAGAGATTTTGAGTGAATTAGAATGAGTAGTAGTCGAAATAATGAAAGTAAGGTGTTTATAAGTTTTCCGGAAATTTACTCGTTGAACCGGCAAAAATAAGGGTACTCGGTCGAGTATCCATGTCTACTCGGTCGAGTACTAAAAATTTGCAGATTACAGCGGCTACTACCTTCTGAGCACTCGGCCGAGTGCAATCGTGCTCAGTCGAGTAAGGCATACTCGGTCGAGTAGCTTAAATCAGTAACGGAACCTATTTTATATTAACATTGTCGTCCCTGCAAAACAAAAAGCGTTGTTCAGAGTCTAAAACTCATTCAGAACTCGTCACAATTAGGTTCTATTACTATCATACGCTATACATCTTAGCAATTACACACACCTACTTCCACTTGATCGCACAAAATATATCGTATCTCCATAAAATATATTCACAAAACTTATCATATTACGCACGCACAATACGGTTTAAGTTTGGTTGAATTACTACAATATCATATACATACATGTATTCACTCAATTACTCCATGAAGCCATATCACATGCCATTCACACACAATATAAACACATTCATATACTATACCATTGACATCACCCGTTCCTCCTTTTATCATAACCAACACACATAGGACTCAAAACTAACCACACAAGCGTGTTCATATGCACATTCACATATCATCTCTTGTATCATAACCGTTCCGACCTTCATACCAAAATACCATATAAAAACCAAGATGACCACTCATCCCACAACCAACACACACACATACATAACCCCACACTTTCACCCCACGCAGAGTTATTGGCTTAAGCATGTTGGGGACGTGATTCTGATATGAGGGAGCCTTCTCACCCAAAACCGATATAAGAGGGCTCCCAACACACATACACCAGGTTCATTTTAATTTGACAACCTACATTCATTTGGTTCATTGGTTCAGGTTCCAAAATTGTCGCTTTGATACCACTTTGTAACACCCCCACTTACAAAGGAGCCTTAACAAGTCCTTCCCTATTAAGTATATATGGGCGTTACCATCTCGGTTGCCCGAGGTAAGTATATCAAATAGACCATAGAAGAACAATTAATAATCTCTATACAAATTACAGCGGAAACAAAAGAACAAAAGCTAAACTATGACAACATAAGAGAATACAACCGCTGAAACTACTATCGACCAAAGACCGACGCTATGCCACGCGACCTCTCCAACCCAGCAACTACATCGAGACAACAACCATAGCAACCTGAAAAGTCTCACTGCTCACCATTTGCTTTTTTTTTTAATAAAATGTAAGTATATATATCAAAAAGAGACGTCACCATACAATGAAGACTAGACAATACAAAGACGATATAATGTCTAGTTCCATATTACATAAAGCCGACCCAACAGAAGGGTAGCCCAAACAAAATCAGCCCAAACCAAATTCAAAACAAAACCTGATACAAATATGAGATTTTGTTGTGTACTAACCCTAGGCAATATTCATCTTCAATCTTTCTTCTTCCTTCTTACCTGATCAAACAAATCAGAAACACTGCCATCAAATAACCCGTCTCAGTAGCCCCTTGAGCCAAATCGCTTCCCTCTTTTGCATTTTCCTTCTTTCCAAACCTCGAAATCTCAACTTCAGATCACCAATGATTGTTCTAGCGAGATTATTTGGTCGAATGATAACAGATTCATATTTGTTGCGATTTCTCTGGTGCCAAATGTGATATATGCAAGCATTAATTATGGCGTCTAGAGTCCCTATTTGTACCTGAGATCTGTTCCGCCCCAGTCACCAATTAGTCAGATTGGATGTAGGCAAGGTGATATCTAGCCAGTTTCCAACTTGTAGAATTGTGAACCTGCTATAATTACAATCGAAGAACAAATGCTCCAGAGTTTCTGAAGCTCCTCCACAAATACAACAGGTATTATCTTCACAAATCCCCAAATTGAATAATTTACTCTTCGTATTCATATTCCCATGGTAGTAAATCCAGGCTACGAAGCCATGTTTAGGTACAGTCCACGGATTCCAAACAAACTTGCCCCATGGAACCTCCTGTGATTTAACTCGGAGATAGTCATACCCCTTTGCAATAGTGTAGTCAGTCTACTCATTAAGAGCTTAGTTTTGATTATGACGAACCTGTTGGAACTCCAGTTTAACTTGACATAATTTCCTCCAATACCAAGAAGGATTCGTGGTTGGGGAATATTCCTGCTAAGTTGACCCCTTAAGGTAGATATTATTGATCCATTTTACACATAGAAGGTCTGGTTTAGTGTAGATCCACCAGACCAGTTTACCAACTGCAGCTTTGTTCCATAAAATATCCTTTTTAAGCCCAAGCCTCCCTCTTTTTTTTGGCCTACACACTGTATCCCAGGCAACCAGAGGTGATCGCATGAAGTCAACCCCCTCATCCCAAAGAAAGTTTCTGCAAATCTGCTCAATATGATTTATAATTACACTGGGTAAGATAAACATTTGTCCCCAATAATTATGAAGAGATTTTAGCACATACCTGACTAGGACCAACCATCCTGCATAGGATAGGTTCCTGGCCCCCAAAGTCCTAATTCTATTCACCATCTTATCAATAAGAGGCTTACAGTCTTGAGCATTTAGCCTGATAGTCTTGATGGGAACTCCTAGGTATCTAAAAGGCAATTTCCCTTCAACTAGCCCAGATACCTGTAAGAAATCAGACTTCAGCCCTTTCTTTACCCCATTAAAGTACACATTGGATTTCCCTTTACTCATCTTTAAACCTGAGGTAGCTGAAAATGTAGAGAATGTCCTGATTATTGTCATCATTGATGGTGCATCTCCCTTACAGAACAAAAGCAAGTCATCTGCAAACATAAAGTGTGAGAGTCTCAAGGGTTTACAGAGGGGATGAAATTTGAACTCTAACTTAGATGTAGAGCATTGCAATAATCTGGTCAGGTACTCCATACAAAAGGTGAACAGAAGGGGAGAGAGTGGGTCTCCCTGTCTCAACCCCCTTTGCCCCCTGAAAGAACCCAAACATATTCCTATTTAGATTGATAGAATAGGTTGCATTAGTGACACACTGCATTATCCACCCTCTGAACATGTCTGGAAATTGTAGGACCTGTAACATTTGATCCAAAAAATCTCATTCTATAGTATCATAAGCTTTTTGAAGATCTATCTTGATCATGCATCTAGGAGCCACAACCTGTTTCTCATACATTCTAATTAGGTCCTGGTAAATAAGGATATTTTCCATGATGCTCCTCCCCTGAATGAAACCCCCCTGATTTTGAGAGATGATCTCAGGTAGCACAAGAGCAAGCCTATTGCAAATTAGCTTAGAAATGCATTTATATGTGATATTGCAACAGGCTATAGGCCTATAATCAAGAACAGAGAGGGGACTTGCCACTTTGGGAATGAGAGTGAGAAGAGTAGAATTAACCTGTTTCAGGATTTGGCCTGATTGGAAAAAATTAGATATAGCATAGCATACATCTTCACCAACTATCTCCCATGCATCTTTAAAAAACTGACTAGAAAACACATCAGGTCCAGGGGCCTTATTATTAGGGATATGAAACATAACCTCTTTAATCTCCTAGTGAGTGATAGAACTCAAAAGTTTCAGGTAGTGAGCCTCAGTACACACTATTCCTTGTTAGACCACCTTTTTTTTAACATTGAGAATTTAAGTACTGGTCCCCAAGAGCAACTTATAATACTCTAGAAAAGCTTCTTGTATACCATATTCTTCTGTATAGAGCTGCCCCATATGATCTTTGATCTGCAAAATAGCATTCTTATTTCTCCTAGCCTTAATAACCCCATGAAAATAGGCAGAATTTGAATCTCCCTCAGTCATCCAATGAGCTTTAGCCTTCTTCTGCAAGAATTTCATTTTAGCTTGATGTAAGAAGAGGAATTGCTTATGGGTTATTGGGGTTGGTGTCCTTAACAGTTAGTGCAAGGACTTATAAACCTCTAAAAGGATCAAAGGGCATACTTTTGGTATTATTATCAGTTGATCCACGTTTATCAATAACGGTTGGCTTGCTAGATAAGTTTGACGTTATTGTCATACAGATGGCGGTGATCAACTGGTCCCTAAAAGTCACACCTATAGGATACGTTCGAGAGATGTGACGGTATGAAAATACTGTCATGTAGATGCCAAGATTGACTAACCAGTTAGTCCGAGTTATTTGACTAGTAATTAGTCAAATATGTGATGTTGAGATATTATATTTAATACGGATTAAATATCATGGACTAAGGCGAATTAACTTGATTAATTCAGTAAAATTAAATATAAAACGATTTATATTTAATTAAATGTATATTGAATATAATTATACAATATCTGCTTTGTTTTTGTCGGACACGAATTAATAATTCAGCTAACCCGTGTTATTAGCTGATGCCTTAATTTCCGATAACCGATAACAGTTTATAATCAAACCGCGTCATATACATTTAGTCATTGGGGTTCGGACTACGAGTCAAATAGAAGAGGAAATGGAAAAGCCCATTTCCTCCCCATGGACTCGGCTTGGCCGAATTAGGAGAACAAAAAGGAGAGCCTCCTCCTTCTTGTTTAGACCTAATCATCATTAGTGAAGAGAATTAGGGTTTTAGAGATTAATTCCTCTCTGAAACCGAGATCTCACATCTCGAGAAAAACTCACAACAAGTTCTCCCTATATTGCAAGGCAATCGGAGAACACGTTCTAGCACAAGGGCATATCTCGGACAAGGTCTTGGGTGCAACAATTAGGAGGGAATCTCATTTGATTTCTGTTCTTTACGCCGCACTATAAGGACCCGAGGTTGATTCTAATTCCTTATCGTTTCTATATTGTATTTATGTTTTATGACGATATTCGCATGTTAAATTTACGTTATAGTCCTAAATTTAAAGGGTAGTATACGGATATTAACCCACAAGTGGTATCAGAGCGAGGCCACGTGAATTTTTCCATGTGTTTTTCATAAAACTATCTTGAAACGATTTTGTTTTGTCTAAAAATCCGTGCGGCAGCAGCTATTCTCTCGGCAGAAATTTTTTTTGTTATTGCTGCGGTTTTGTTGCATTGGGAACCGTGTCCTGTTTACACGATTGCTCTTGTTGTTGTTTTGTCTCGAAAACCGTACCGTGACATGTTTTACACGGTCTATTTTCGTTTTGATTTTATGCATATTGTTATTTTACACGATCATTATAACAATATGTTAATGTCTAGCATTTTGTAGATTTGTTTTCAATCAGTTTTGATCAAAATAGCGTTTGTTTTGTCTCGCCAAAACTGTTTCACGAGGGTTTTGAAGTTTTCAGAGGTTTTTGCACTCGATCGACCAAGTTTTTAATCGATCGAGTGGTTTTTCTGACAAGTTTTTGCTCGATCGAGTCCTTGTTGCACTCGATCGACCTGCTTTTAAAACCCCACTGCTCGATCGAGGAGTCCTCGTACTCGATCGAGCAAGATTGTCGATATAAGTCCTCGATCGACCACCGATTACGTCGATCGAGTACCTCCGATTAGCATACCTCTCGATCGACTTGCAGTTCAGTCGATCGAGCCCTCCTGTCCCTCGATCGAGCACTTATGTCCCTGGATCGAGGGATTTCGTCTTTGACAGCTTTGAAAATTTGTTTCTTTTGATTTAAATTTTCTTTTGGCTTCAATATGTACTTTATACGGATATAGTACACTCGCTATGATTGTGAAACGGTTCACACACGTACCATTAAGTTATTTTAAAGCGTTTTTAAAGTAACGGATTGTAATGGATTAAAATTAAATGATAGAAGCGGTTTTATCACATGAATTTTAATCATTAAAAGGTGGTTTGGATAATTTTAACATAATTACGGAATTATGTCACGAATGAATTTGTTTTTAGTTGATGCATTTTTATTTATCGTTAATTATGAATGTTTTGAATGCCCTTTTTATTACGTATTTAATTTTGCAATCAGTTGTAACTTAGTGTGGCCTTAGTAGAACGTGTTACCGTAATGATGGAACACGGTCTTGGTTGTATTTTGAGATCTCGTATCTCCGTTTTGGATTTTTCACTTGTAATTACAGTTTTTATTAGAATGTAATTAGGTTTATATTTTGTAATTTTAATTGTAATTTTTGAGAAGACCAAAGACGGAGACCAGATGCTCACTCCCGCTACATGGATCAAGATGGAACAACAAGACAAGCTTCTTGGGTCCAACGGTGGATTCCAAAGTTGTATTTTGTTCTTTTTATTAGGATAGGCCACACTAGGAATTTATTTACGTATTGCATTCTTTTATTTATTTTTCGCAACGATAATTTGCATCATATTCCGCCTAAAAACCAAACCACCTAATAATTGCATGAAAACTGACACATATAGAGGTCACGAGTTAGTTTTCCTTGACATTCGTATGTCACACGTTTTAAAGCCATCATCCAAATAAATTCATTCACGACAGACGCTAGTTATTCGTTCACTTAAAATGAATTATAATTTTGTTGATGGGATCTTCCTCGTATAAACTAAAATTGAGAACGGTCTTTATAGGTCAAACTCCAATGAGTCCCTTCTTCGTCGGTAGGCATAATATGACCCCTTCTACGTCGGGTAAGTTGGAACCGATTGACCTATTTTATCTCAACACTATGATCACTCGTACGATCCTGTGATTATGGTGGACTATAGATAGGATTTGCGAAATCTATCGACCAAGAGTTCTTCGGAAGAATTAGCTAAACAGTTGGCTTATCGTTAACGTAAATTGAGTCTTGGGATCACTTGTATCATTCTTGAGGGAGATCAATTATGCAAGTGGGAGAGTCTACATGTTTAAAATGAATTTTAAAATAGACTTAAATCACCTCGATGAGTTGCTTATTTCGTTTTTTTTTTTTTTCTTTCTTTTTCAAAGTGTAGATCACGATTTTAAATCGCTAAACAACAAATGGCTGGTTCAAGTGATAACCCAATGCCAAGTGCCACATTGGACCGTGAGTCCTGGCTTCGGATCTTCATGAATCGGATGAATTAGTCTACTCGATCAAGAATGATGGATCCAACTTCGCGGGACCGGGAGGCGGCATTACGGAATGCCGCCGACGACGGAAGCTCAAATATCTCTTGGAGCCCATCCCGCAAACCCAGGTCCCACGGCTCGAGCTTTGAAATCACCAAGTTTAATGATTTCTGTATGGAAGCGGGTGCGATTAAAAACGTACTCATTTTTGCAATGGAACCCAATTTGCAGAAACGCTTCATAGCCCATGGTGCAAACAAGATTTTCACCACGCTCACCAAGGAATTCTCGAAAGCACCGAGAATCGTGACTTATGAGCATACCACTCGCTTCTTTGATGCGAGACTCCAGAAGGGCCAACCGGTTAGCCCACACATTCTCAGCATGATTGAGAATGTCGAGAAACTGGAGACCTTTAACTGTAACATCAGCGAGAACATTGTTATCGACCGCATACTTCACTCACTCCACGATGGTTATTCGCAATTTAGAGCGAATTACTATATGAATGATTTGAAGAAAACTCCCCATGAATCGCACTCCTTCTCGTATGACCGAGAAGGACATGAAGTCCAGTGGGAGCATGAAACAGGATGTTCTCGTTGTGTCAAATAAAGGAAAGGGTAAGGGCAAAGCTCAGGCAAACCTAGCAGTAGGTAAGGCGAAGTTCAAGAAGTCGGGTTCAGGTAAGAGTGGGCCTGGTGAGTCGAGCACCTCATCAGGCGCGACAAAGAGCAAAATGGATAACATGGAATGCCATCACTGCCACAAGTCTGGGCACTGGAGACGCACATGTCCTGTTTACCATGAGGACATAAAAGCGGGTCGTGTTAAACCTGTTGGTATGTCTTCTTCTTCTACTTTTATTCATATGATTGAGATTAACCACGCAAGTTACGGAACTTGGGTACTTGATACTGGTTGTGGTTCTCATCTGTGTAATCATGTGCAGGGCCTCCGAAATCTCGAACCTCTCGCAAAGGGTGAGGTTGACCTGCGTGTCGGGAATGGAGCAAGAGTGGCTGCCGTCTCGAGGGGAACATATGTGATCCAGCTTCCTAGCGGATTTGAGTTATCATTATATGATTGCTATTATGTTCCTAGTCTTTCGAAAAACATTATTTCAGTTTCTGCACTTGACAAACTCGGATTTTCATTTGTAATTGAGAATAATACTTGCATTTTCTCTTTACACAATATGATTTATGGCAGGGCAGTCTCCATGAATGGAATTTATGTTTTAGATCAGACCACCGAAATATTACACGTAATGAATAAAAAGTTAAAGGTTGGTGACAAAGATCAAACGTATCTATGGCACTGCCGCATGGGACACATTAATGAGAAACGCGTAAAACAGCTCATTAAACATGGAGCTATCTCGGCCTTTGATTTTCATCATTTGGCACGTGTGAATCATGTCTCATCGGTAAGATGACTCGTATTTCCTTCAAAGGTGTTGGAATGCGCGCTGCTGACCTATTAGGACTCATACACACGGATGTATGTGGCCCTATGTCAATCACCGCACGAGAAGGCTATAGGTATTTCATCACTTTCACGGACGACTTAAGTAGATATGGATATGTCTACTTAATGAAGCACAAAAGTGAATCCTTTGAGAAATTCAAGGAATACCGAATAGGGTAGAACCTATTAAATAGAAAGATTAAAACACGCGTTCGGATCGTGGTGGCGAGTATCTTTCTCACGAGTTTGATCAACACCTCAAAGACTGTGGGATTGCCCTACGCTTAACTCCACCTCGGAACACCTCAATTGAATGGTGTGTCCGAACGGAGAAATCGAACACTACTTGATATGGTTCGATCCATGATGAGTCACACGGTTTTACCCGATTCATTATGGGGTTATGCTCTTTGTCGGCCGCTCTAATACTTAATCAAGTCCGTCTAAAGTGTTGACAAGACTCCATATGAACTATGGAAGGGAACGGTCCCTAACTTGTCCTTTATACGGGTTTGGGGCTGCGAGGCTTATGTCAAGTGGAGACTTGAAGATAAGCTCGGCCCGCGATCGGTCAAGACATACTTTATAGGTTATCCTAAAGGAACACGTGGTCATTACTTCTATTCGCCAACCGAACAACGCGTTTTTGTTGCGGCTAGTGCGACATTCTTAGAGAAGGAATTTCTCGAGAATGCAAAGAGTGATAGAACCTTCGACCTGTCGGAGATTCCAGAACCAAACACCGAGCAACCATTGGAGGAACCTATTCCTTCAATCCCGGCTGCGGTGAACATTCCTGAGGAACCTAGGAGGTCGGGAAGAGTCTCTATTCCTCCGGACAGATACATTGGTATGGTCGAGGAACATGACATAGATGACGTTCTACTCTTAACGAGTAGTGAACCCGCAACCTATAAAGGTGCCATGACTAGTTCTGACTCAAAGCTATGGCTTGAGGCCATGCAATCCGAGATGGACTCCATGTATGAGAACAACGTGTGGGATCTTGTTGACTTACCGGCTAAGGTTCGTCCCCTTCAATGCAAATGGCTTTACAAGATAAAGCATTCTCGTGGAAGGTCGCAAGATATCTACAAAGCACGACTAGTTGCTAAAGGTTTCACCCAAGTGCCAGGTTTGCACTACGATGAGATTTTTGCACCCGTAGTCATGCTTCGTTCCATTCGGATTATCTTAGCGATTGCCGCTTTTCATGACTATGAAATTTGGCAAATGGACGTGAAGACCGCCTTCTTAAACGGCTTTTTGGAGGAAGAGTTGTACATGGTACAACCCGAAGGTTTCATTGATCCTTTACATCCTAAGAAAGTATGCAAACTTAAGCGTTCCATTTATGGACTTAAGCAAGCATCTCGGAGTTGGAATCATCGCTTCGACCAAGTGATTAAAGAAAATGGATTTACTCGATCGGTCGAGGAACCATGTTTATATATCAAGTCGAGTGGGAGCAAGATTGTCTTCCTAATATTGTATGTTGACGACATACTCCTGATTGGGAATGACATACCTCTCTTAACTTCGGTGAAAGTATGGTTGAAAAACCATTTCCAGATGAAAGATCTGGGAGAGGCACAAAGAATTCTAGGCATCCGTATCTATCGAGATAGATCACGACGGATGTTATCTCTCATCAGAGTCTTACATAGACAAAGTCCTAGAGAGATTCAAAGATGACTAACTCCAAGAAGGGGTTCCTTCCTATGGCTCCAGGGGTGCATTTGAGCAAGTCTCAGGCACCAGAGACACCGGAAGAGAAAGAGCGCATGACACGGATTCCTTATGCTTCGGCAATAGGATCAATCATGTATGCCATGATATGCACACGTCCGGACGTGGCATATGCATTGAGTATGACAAGTCGATTCCAACAAAGAACCAGGTGAACCACATTGGTTGGTCTGTCAAGAACATTCTTAAGTACCTACGGAGGACTAAAGATTGGGCATTGACTTATGGAGGCGATCAAAAGCTATGCGCAACCGATTACGCAGATGCTAGCTTCCAAACGGATCGAGATGACTCGAAATCTCAGCCTGGATTCGTTTTTACTCTTAATGGCGCCGCATCACTGGAAGAGTTCGAAACAAACTGTCACAAAGAGATTCTACGATCGAGTCCGAGTACTATGCCGCGTCCGAAGCTACAAAGGAAGCGATATGGATGCGTCAATTCTTACATGGGCTCTCCGTAGTGCCTAGTTCGAATGACCCGATCACCATCTATTGCGACAATAGTGGTGCCATCTTCCAAGCTAAGGAGCCAAAGTCTAGCAACAAGTCTAGACATGTACAACGGAAAGCTCATCTAATCCGAGATTACGTGGAGCAAAAGACAAGAGTGATAGAAAAGATTGCTACGAGATGATAACATAGCAGATCCTCTCACTAAAGCATTACGACAAGATAAGCATGAAGGGCACGTTAATTCCATGGGAATTAAACGTGTTCCTAAGTTGTAGTACTCTTTTATGGATCAGATTCATACTCTCTTGTACTCTATACGACATCATCGTTTTGATATTTTATATATATTTTGTTTTTCATGTGGATTTGTACGACAAATTTTGAACACCACAAAGTGAACTGAACAAACATTATATTCTTAAGTCCTTAATTGCCCACATGAGCTGATAACTCTGGCAATTATTTTGTGACGTTGGTTGATGGTGGGTTCAACGAGCCATAAGTCAACCGGTTGACTGACCAATCACAGAGGCGATTTATACGGATATTTCGTAGGACACTATTGTGACATCGACGTGGAGTCCTAAATGTTTTATAACATTCGCTGCCCGGTCGTGGATAGGACCTCCATGGTGATCCTAAGAGTCGATTCTTTTGACTATCGACTGTCTCTTGAGACTAAGGCAGATTTTGGGTGACTTTGGTTTCTTTCTCACGGTCATCCGTAACAGGGGGCCAAGTAGATTTTTTGTGGGTCATTTCATGCTGTGCTTAGATCGGAAGGAGTTCGAGTTGAAGGAAATATTCAGCCTTTATCGGTACTTGATATTTCTCGGGGCCACTCGAGGAGTCAGAATCGAAATGCATGGCCATGCTCGGATACGGATTCGTTTTATCAGTTAAGTTACTCTCTAGTCGGGGAAACCACTCTAGATACAGATCGATTGTAAAATACGACCTTTGTGGATCCAGATCTGCAAATTGTTTTACATTGAGTGGGAGAAATTTTAAATGAATATGAGAATCGGTTATCGCACATACACTTGTACGGACAAGTGGGAGTTTGTTGGAGCTTGTGTCCTCCAGTTAGTGCGGATAACGTCATTGCACATGCACTTGTACGGACAAGTGGGAGCTTGTTGGGGTTGGTGTCCTTAACAGTTAGTGCAAGGACTTATAAACCTCTAAAAGGATCAAAGGGCATACTTTTGGTATTATTATCAGTTGATCCACGTTTATCAATAACGGTTGGCTTGCTAGATAAGTTTGACGTTATTGTCATACAGATGGCGGTGATCAACTGGTCCCTAAAAGTCACACCTATAGGATACGTTCGAGAGATGTGACGGTATGAAAATACTGTCATGTAGATGCCAAGATTGACTAACCAATTAGTCCGAGATATTTGACTAGTAATTAGTCAAATATGTGATGTTGAGATATTATATTTAATACGGATTAAATATCATGGGCTAAGGCGAATTAACCAGTTAATTCGTAAAATTAAATATAAAACGATTTATATTTAATTAAATGTATATTGAATATAATTATACAATATTGTTTTTGTCGGACACGAATTAATAATTCAGCTAACCCGTGTTATTAGCTGATGCCTTAATTTCCGATAACCGATAACAGTTTATAATCAAACCGCGTCATATACATTTAGTCATTGGGGTTCGGACTACGAGTCAAATAGAAGAGGAAATGGAAAAGCCCATTTCCTCCCCATGGACTCGGCTTGGCCGAATTAGGAGAACAAAAAGGAGAGCCTCCTCCTTCTTGTTTAAACCTAATCATCATTAGTGAAGAGAATTAGGGTTTTAGAGATTAATTCCTCTCTGAAACCGAGATCTCACATCTCGAGAAAAACTCACAACAAGTTCTCCCTATATTGCAAGGCAATCGGAGAACACGTTCTAGCACAAGGGCATATCTCGGACAAGGTCTTGGGTGCAACAATTAGGAGGGAATCTCATTTGATTTAAGTTTCTTTACGCCGCACTATAAGGACCCGAGGTTGATTCTAATTCCTTATCGTTTCTATATTGTATTTATGTTTTATGACGATATTCGCATGTTAAATTTACGTTATAGTCCTAAATTTAAAGGGTAGTATACGGATATTAACCCACAAGTGGTATCAGAGCGAGGCCACGTGAATTTTTCCATGTGTTTTTCATAAAACTATCTTGAAACGATTTTGTTTTGTCTAAAAATCCGTGCGGCAGCAGCTATTCTCTCGGCAGAAATTTTTTTTGTTATTGCTGCGGTTTTGTTGCATTGGGAACCGTGTCCTGTTTACACGATTGCTCTTGTTGTTGTTTTGTCTCGAAAACCGTACCGTGATATGTTTTACACGGGCTATTTTCGTTTTGATTTTATGCATATTGTTATTTTACACGATCATTATAACAATATGTTAATGTCTAGCATTTTGTAGATTTGTTTTCAATCAGTTTTGATCAAAATAGCGTTTGTTTTGTCTCGCCAAAACTGTTTCACGAGGGTTTTGAAGTTTTCAGAGGTTTTTGCACTCGATCGACCAAGTTTTTAATCGATCGAGTGGTTTTTTTGACAAGTTTTTACTCGATCGAGTCCTTGTTGCACTCGATCGACCGCTTTTAAAACCCCTTTGCTCGATCGAGGAGTCCTCGTACTCGATCGAGCAAGTATTCTTGATATAAGTCCTCGATCGACCACCAGTTCGTCGATCGAGTACCTCCTAATTAGCATACCTCTCGATCGACTTGCGTTGATCGATCGAGCCCTCCCGTCCCTCGATCGAGCACTTATGTCCCTGGATCGAGGGATTTAAATCTTTGACATGACTTTGAAAATTTGTTTCTTTTGATTTAAATTTTCTTTTGGCTTCAATATGTACTTTATACGGATATAGTACACTCGCTATGATTGTGAAACGGTTCACACACGTACCATTAAGTTATTTTAAAGCGTTTTTAAAGTAACGGATTGTAATGGATTAAAATTAAATGATAGAAGCCGTTTTATCACATGAATTTTAATCATTAAAAGGTGGTTTGGATAATTTTAACATAATTACGGAATTATGTCACGAATGAATTTGTTTTTAGTTGATGCATTTTTATTTATCGTTAATTATGAATGTTTTGAATGCCCTTTTTATTACGTATTTAATTTTGCAATCAGTTGTAACTTAGTGTGGCCTTAGTAGAACGTGTTACCGTAATGATGGAACACGGTCTTGGTTGTATTTTGAGATCTCGTATCTCCGTTTTGGATTTTTCACTTGTAATTACAGTTTTTATTAGAATGTAATTAGGTTTATATTTTGTAATTTTAATTGTAATTTTTGAGAAGACCAAAGACGGAGACCAGATGCTCACTCCCGCTACATGGATCAAGATGGAACAACAAGACAAGCTTCTTGGGTCCAACGGTGGATTCCAAAGTTGTATTTTGTTCTTTTTATTAGGATAGGCCACACTAGGAATTTATTTACGTATTGCATTCTTTTATTTATTTTTCGCAACGATAATTTGCATCATATTCCGCCTAAAAACCAAACCACCTAATAATTGCATGAAAACTGACACATATAGAGGTCACGAGTTAGTTTTCCTTGACATTCGTATGTCACACGTTTTAAAGCCATCATCCAAATAAATTCATTCACGACAGACGCTAGTTATTCGTTCACTTAAAATGAATTATAATTTTGTTGATGGGATCTTCCTCGTATAAACTAAAATTGAGAACGGTCTTTATAGGTCAAACTCCAATGAGTCCCTTCTTCGTCGGTAGGCATAATATGACCCCTTCTACGTCGGGTAAGTTGGAACCGATTGACCTATTTTATCTCAACACTATGATCACTCGTACGATCCTGTGATTATGGTGGACTATAGATAGGATTTGCAGAAATCTATCGACCAAGAGTTCTTCCGGAAGAATTAGCTAAACAGTTGGCTTATCAGTTTACAGAAATTGAGTCTTGGGATCACTTGTATCATTCTTGAGGGAGATCAATTATGCAAGTGGGAGAGTCTACATGTTTAAAATGAATTTTAAAATAGACTTAAATCACCTCGATGAGTTGCTTATTTCGTTTTGTTTTTCTTTCTTTTTCAGTGTAGATCACGATTTTAAACTGCTAAACAACAAATGGCTGGTTCAAGTGATAACCCAATGCCAAGTGCCACATTGGACCGTGAGTCCTGGCTTCGGATCTTCATGAATCGGATGAATCGTCTACTCGGCGAAGAATGATGGATCCAACTTCGCGGACCGGGAGGCGGCATTACGGAATGCTGCGTCGCCGACGGAAGCTCAAATATCTCTTGGAGCCCATCCCGGCAAACCCAGGTCCCACGGCTCGAGCTGCTGAAATCACCAAGTTTAATGATTTCTGTATGGAAGCGGGTGCGATTAAAAACGTACTCATTTTTGCAATGGAACCCAATTTGCAGAAACGCTTCATAGCCCATGGTGCAAACAAGATTTTCACCACGCTCACCAAGGAATTCTCGAAAGCACCGAGAATCGTGACTTATGAGCATACCACTCGCTTCTTTGATGCGAGACTCCAGAAGGGCCAACCGGTTAGCCCACACATTCTCAGCATGATTGAGAATGTCGAGAAACTGGAGACCTTTAACTGTAACATCAGCGAGAACATTGTTATCGACCGCATACTTCACTCACTCCACGATGGTTATTCGCAATTTAGAGCGAATTACTATATGAATGATTTGAAGAAAACTCCCCATGAATTGCACTCCCTTCTCGTACGGGCCGAGAAGGACATGAAGTCCAGTGGGAGCATGAAACAGGATGTTCTCGTTGTGTCAAATAAAGGAAAGGGTAAGGGCAAAGCTCGGGCAAACCTAGCAGTAGGTAAGGCGAAGTTCAAGAAGTCGGGTTCAGGTAAGAGTGGGCCTGGTGAGTCGAGCACCTCATCAAGCGCGACAAAGAGCAAAATGGATAACATGGAATGCCATCACCGCCACAAGTCCGGGCACCGGAGACGCACATGTCCTGTTTACCATGAGGACATAAAAGCGGGTCGTGTTAAACCTGTTGGTATGTCTTCTTCTTCTACTTTTATTCATATGATTGAGATTAACCACGCAAGTTACGGAACTTGGGTACTTGATACTGGTTGTGGTTCTCATCTCTGTAATCATGTGCAGGGCCTCCGAAATCTCGAACCTCTCGCAAAGGGTGAGGTTGACCTGCGTGTCGGGAATGGAGCAAGAGTGGCTGCCGTCTCGAGGGGAACATATGTGATCCAGCTTCCTAGCGGATTTGAGTTATCATTATATGATTGCTATTATGTTCCTAGTCTTTCGAAAAACATTATTTCGGTTTCGCACTTGACAAACTCGGATTTTCATTTGTAATTGAGAATAATACTTGCATTTTCTCTTTACACAATATGATTTATGGCGAGGCAGTCTCCATGAATGGAATTTATGTTTTAGATCAGACCACCGAAATATTACACGTAATGAATAAAAAGTTAAAGGTTGGTGACAAAGATCAAACGTATCTATGGTAATCGCCGCATGGGACACATTAATGAGAAACGCGTAAAACAGCTCATTAAACATGGAGCTATCTCGGCCTTTGATTTTCAATCATTTGGCACGTGTGAATCATGTCTCATCGGTAAGATGACTCGTATTTCCTTCAAAGGTGTTGGAATGCGCGTTGCTGACCTATTAGGACTCATACACACGGATGTATGTGGCCCTATGTCAATCACCGCACGAGAAGGCTATAGGTATTTCATCACTTTCACGGACGACTTAAGTAGATATGGATATGTCTACTTAATGAAGCACAAAAGTGAATCCTTTGAGAAATTCAAGGAATACCAGAATAGGGTACAGAACCTATTAAATAGAAAGATTAAAACACTGCGTTCGGATCGTGGTGGCGAGTATCTTTCTCACGAGTTTGATCAACACCTCAAAGACTGTGGGATTGCCCTACGCTTAACTCCACTGGAACACCTCAATTGAATGGTGTGTCCGAACGGAGAAATCGAACACTACTTGATATGGTTCGATCCATGATGAGTCACACGGTTTTACCTGATTCATTATGGGGTTATGCTCTTTTGTCGGCCGCTCTAATACTTAACCGAAGTCCGTCTAAAGCTGTTGACAAGACTCCATATGAACTATGGAAGGGAACGGTCCCTAACTTGTCCTTTATACGGGTTTGGGGCTGCGAGGCTTATGTCAAGTGGAGACACGAAGATAAGCTCGGCCCGCGATCGGTCAAGACATACTTTATAGGTTATCCTAAAGGAACACGTGGTCATTACTTCTATTCGCCAACCGAACAACGCGTTTTTGTTGCGGCTAGTGCGACATTCTTAGAGAAGGAATTTCTCGAGAATGCAAAGAGTGATAGAACCTTCGACTGTCGGAGATTCCGTAACCAAACACCGAGCAACCATTGGAGGAACCTATTCCTTCAATCCCGGCTGCGGTGAACATTCTTGAGGAACCTAGGAGGTCGGGAAGAGTCTCTATTCCTCCGGGCAGATACATTGGTATGGTCGAGGAACATGACATAGATGACGTTCTACTCTTAACGAGTAGTGAACCCGCAACCTATAAAGGTGCCATGACTAGTTCTGACTCAAAGCTATGGCTTGAGGCCATGCAATCCGAGATGGACTCCATGTATGAGAACAACGTGTGGGATCTTGTTGACTTACCTGCTAAGGTTCGTCCCCTTCAATGCAAATGGCTTTACAAGATAAAGCATTCTGTGGAAGGTCAGCAAGATATCTACAAAGCACGACTAGTTGCTAAAGGTTTCACCCAAGTGCCAGGTTTGCACTACGATGAGATTTTTGCACCCGTAGTCATGCTGCGTTCCATTCGGATTATCTTAGCGATTGCCGCTTTTCATGACTATGAAATTTGGCAAATGGACGTGAAGACCGCCTTCTTAAACGGCTTTTTGGAGGAAGAGTTGTACATGGTACAACCCGAAGGTTTCATTGATCCTTTACATCCTAAGAAAGTATGCAAACTTAAGCGTTCCATTTATGGACTTAAGCAAGCATCTCGGAGTTGGAATCATCGCTTCGACCAAGTGATTAAAGAAAATGGATTTACTCGATCGGTCGAGGAACCATGTTTATATATCAAGTCGAGTGGGAGCAAGATTGTCTTCCTAATATTGTATGTTGACGACATACTCCTGATTGGGAATGACATACCTCTCTTAACTTCGGTGAAAGTATGGTTGAAAAACCATTTCCAGATGAAAGATCTGGGAGAGGCACAAAGAATTCTAGGCATCCGTATCTATCGAGATAGATCACGACGGATGTTATCTCTCGATCGGGAGTCTTACATAGACAAAGTCCTAGAGAGATTCAAGATGACTAACTCCAAGAAGGGGTTCCTTCCTATGGCTCCAGGGGTGCATTTGAGCAAGTCTCAGGCACCAGAGACACCGGAAGAGAAAGAGCGCATGACACGGATTCCTTATGCTTCGGCAATAGGATCAATCATGTATGCCATGATATGCACACGTCCGGACGTGGCATATGCATTGAGTATGACAAGTCGATTCCAACAGCAACCAGGTGAACCACATTGGTTGGCTGTCAAGAACATTCTTAAGTACCTACGGAGGACTAAAGATTGGGCATTGACTTATGGAGGCGATCAAAAGCTATGCGCAACCGGATTCTGCAGATGCTAGCTTCCAAACGGATCGAGATGACTCGAAATCTCGGTCTGGATTCGTTTTTACTCTTAATGGCGCTGCAGATCATTTGGAAGAGTTCGAAACAAACTGTTACAAGAGATTCTACGACCGAGTCCGAGTACTATGCCGTGTCCGAAGCTACAAAGGAAGCGATATGGATGCGTCAATTCTTACATGGGCTCTCTGTAGTGCCTAGTTCGAATGACCCGATCACCATCTATTGCGACAATAGTGGTGCCATCTTCCAAGCTAAGGAGCCAAAGTCTAGCAACAAGTCTAGACATGTACAACGGAAAGCTCATCTAATCCGGGATTACGTGGAGCAAAAGACAGTAGTGATAGAAAAGATTGCTACAGATGATAACATAGCAGATCCTCTCACTAAAGCATTACGACAAGATAAGCATGAAGGGCACGTTAATTCCATGGGAATTAAACGTGTTCCTAAGTTGTAGTACTCTTTTATGGATCAGATTCATACTCTCTTGTACTCTATACGACATCATCGTTTTGATATTTTATATATATTTTGTTTTTCATGTGGATTTGTACGACAAATTTTGAACACCACAAAGTGAACTGAACAAACATTATATTCTTAAGTCCTTAATTGCCCACATGAGCTGATAACTCTGGCAATTATTTTGTGACGTTGGTTGATGGTGGGTTCAACGAGCCATAAGTCAACCGGTTGACTGACCAATCACAGAGGCGATTTATACGGATATTTCGTAGGACACTATTGTGACATCGACGTGGAGTCCTAAATGTTTTATAACATTCGCTGCCCGGTCGTGGATAGGACCTCCATGGTGATCCTAAGAGTCGATTCTTTTGACTATCGACTGTCTCTTGAGACTAAGGCAGATCTTGAGACTATCATATTCTTGTCTTACCAGGTCCTCATCACCTGGATTGGAAACCAGTTGCTGCTGAATATGAGTCAATTTAGCCTGCACCTGATCTGATTTGTTCTCCACATCACTAAAATGAGCCCTATTGAGTTGCTTTAAGATGGGCTTCAGAAGTTTAAGCTTCCTGACTATCCCATACATCTTTGTCCATGTGATACTTTGAGCCAACCAGTTATGGACACACTCCTTAAAGTCTGGAGCTGAACTCCACATATTATAATATTTGAAGGATCTAGTATGAGGCTGAGTATGAGTATGAGCAGTAGTGGTCACTAAGCAAGGTGTGTGATCAAACTGGCCCTCTGGTAAGAAGTTAGCATAGTACTCAGGGAATTGAATGGTCCATTCATGATTAACAAACATTCTGTCCAATCTACTATATATTCTTGTTTCAGGGGGCTGTTTATTGTTCCAAGTATAAAAGGCTCCAGTAGAAGGCATTTCACTCAGATTACAATCCTCAATACACTGTTGAAAAGGCTCTGCTTAAGAGGTAGTAACATTGCCTCCCAATCTCTCTTGAGCTTGAGACACACAATTAAAGTCACCCCCAACAGTCCATGGGCCCCTAACCTGCCTAACAATCCTTCTAAGACTACTCCACAGAACTTCTCTGTCCTTATCCCCATTAAAAGCATTCACTAAAGTATGACGGAAAGTCTTATGGGTATTCTTATTAGTTGCCAAAAGATGTATATATTGGGCATTATATTCTAAGACCAAGATATCCACCATTGTGGGATTCCACAATAACCAGATTCCTCCTCCCTTATGATAATTAGAATTGGTGGTCACACATCAATCCCTAAACACATTATTAACAGTTTTATTGAATTTTTGAGGGTTTATTTTAGTTTCTAGGAGACCAAAAAAACCAACATTATTTCTATGAAGGAAACTATTTACAAACTTCTGCTTCTCTTCCCTATTCATCCCCCTTACAATCCAGAAGTCTGACTTTATCATGGGGATAGGTAAAGAGTACCAATACCATTTTTGCCAAGGACTTCCTTAGGGGAATTTTAACCACACAGTACCTCCTTGTAAGTAGGGGACAACTGCTGATCACTATTGACATTTCCTTGTCTTGTTGCCCTCACTGGTCTGACAGGAGACCTTGTCTCCTCATCCAGACTCTGATTTTTTGTAACAGGAGTGTGAACATCATAATTGCATTGTTCATTATGGTCTAATTTTTGTTCTGTTACTTGTTCAGGTGCCTTCTCTGGTTGAAAACGTAGACTGGCATTGTTCACATCCTGGTCTGGTTGGACTCTTTGGACTGGTTTTCAAACTTTCTGAACCTTCTGAGTGTTTGGCTTTGTCTGGACAGGTTTACCCCTCCTACACTTTTCTTTTTCATGCCCAAGGAGTTTACATCTGGTGCAAACAGTAGGTTTCCACTCATACTCAATGTCCAAAGTTAAAAGCTATTGCTTTTCATCCATAAATTGAATTTTGTTTGGAAACTTCTGACCCAATTTCAACTCCAACATAACTCGTGCAAAACCCAATCTAGTCTTCTGTTCTGTGGCCTCATCACTTTTCACATATTGACCCACTAGATTAGCAATCTTACTCAGACTTTTACCGCAGAATTTCAAGGGAAGCTTATGGATTCTCACCCAAGCCGGCACACTTTTAACTTCTTCCTTAGTTAATTCTACATCTGCTGACCAGGATCTGAGAACAATGGGTTTATTATGAAATAAAAAATGGCCACTCCCCAACATTGCTTGCTTCATTTCTTCATATTGAAAACGAACCAAAAAAATTCCATTGGGCATAAATGAGATTTTACTAATTGTGTGCTTACTCCATAATTATTTCAGGAATGCCTCTAAAGCTTGCCAAGGAGGATTTGCACCTACAATGAAACCATAAACTGCATTCTGCCAGTATTCCAGTTCATCTTGGACGTCCTCTTCAGTCAATTGTAACATATCATCAGGCTCATCATCTATTAGTTGCAATATTTTCCTCCTATGTTTCTGGAACCACACTTCATCATTAGGGCCTTCTTCGTCCTCTTCCTCATCTGTCTCCACCACCACTTCTACAGCATGTTCTAACATTAACTCATCATCTTGAAAAATGGGACTCCAGTGATGTCATTGATACTTCTCTCTTTTTGTCCCTCTTCCACATTTGGTCCATGTATTTTCTTGAGTTTTTGAGATCGTATTGCTTGTGTAGTTGTAGAATGCGATGGATGATGTTGTAAAGTATCTTTCTTAGACGAATCAATAGCCATGTTCATCAAATCAGTATCTGCTCACCATTTGCCGATAATATGAAATGGATCACCACAAACACAGACAAAGAGAAGAACACCAAAACCACACCACACAAGTCAGTAACAGGATAAAGGAACAGTAGAATAAAGCAACTCAAAATAATAGTACAAACTTAAACCAATGATTACCGACCTCCACCACTCCAACCACATAATATCCAATGGTTCCCATCGCGACGGGTAACCAACACCACTAGAGGGAAATCGGAGTCTTGCCACCTAAGCCCCGCTCATTGCAACGAGCGAACCCAGATCATTAATGTGCACATCCCCCTTGTGACGGGAGCCACAAGGGGCGAACATGGGGGTGAAGACCATCTCCCGACAATGGCTTCACAATCAAATACCAGTAACAACAACATCACCATCGTCACCATCTCAATACCGTAACTGAATCAACTCATCCAGACACACAGAACAAGGACAACCACATAACACAGTTAGACAAACAACCATGAACTCAAACTGAGTAGGGAAACCCTACCTTTTCGCTATTCCATATAAATGCATCAATCATATCACGACAAGAAATAATCCACATCTTACCCTACAACCACGATTATGTCCTATTACTAAACTATTAAGATTGACTAACGATAATCAAATATCCCCAAACTTACCTTGAAGAACAATCAGATACTGATGGCGGTGACAACCCGACTCGATGACTCCATGCATAAGCTATCTCCCTTCCCGGATTAAGGTTCAAGGTTAATTCATGATTGGGTAGTGAGAGATGAGAGAATTAAGAGAGAATGAGAGAATTAGGTTTAGAAAATATGAAATGTATCATGGCAATGAACTTTAGTCGTAACCTCCGTTTCATATAATAACACGCTGTCAGAACGCACACTCAGTCGAGTACACTACACTGGGTCGAGTACCAACCCTACTCGGCCGAGTGACCCTTACTAAGTCGAGTAAATAGTAAATAATGTGATATAACTCCCTCTTCCTTCTCTACTAAGGGTCTCACATGGTCAATAGGTTAGTCAACGGGTCTCTAATATAGCGGGTGTTACACCACCGGTCTATTATCCGACGGAGCTTGCGGCAGCAGTCCGTGTCCCTCCAACTGATGACTCATGGTACACGGATGAAGGGTGTCTGCTCACATAACCTCTGACACAGGTAATATCAAGTCCTTTTTTTACTGAAAATTCACATGGTACCCTTAAACTTTGCCATTTGATAAACCAAAAATAGTCATTCGGAAATTTAAGATCGAATTTATGGTTGATTTGATGTTTTCTTTAAAAAAAACATAGAAAACGTCATTCGACATTTTTTTTCCCAGATCGTAAATTATGAGGAGATAATCATTGTAGAACAAAAATTGGTCGATTCCGAATTCCAATATATGAGTTATACTCGATTCAAATTTTTTATAGTGACAAAAAGGGAATGTTGTACATGAAAACCAAACATATAGGCTGTTATGTACACAAACTTAAAATGTTAGGTACCAGGTGAAAAGTGGCCGGTCTAGAAAATTTACAACTGGTAACTCTATCCCTATTGACTTTAACACTTTTTACTTTACTATGAAGAACATACAAACGAGGATCAGACTTATGAGATGCCATAGCAGCGGTGATCTGTACCCTCTTCGCTTCGCCAAAACAGTCACCCCTTGCTCTTTCGTTGCTCTTTTTGTCGCCACTCCTACTTTATGGCACTCACGCCTCGATCATCCGGGGCCTCATATTTGCTACTTGTACAGATAATACTGCCTGTCACAAGTGACTAATCTCCTCGTCGCCAAATCATCAAAAATACCAATTACATAAAAAAAATTGTATTTCATATATTCTGTTTTAAGCAATGTTATCCGCCTAATATTTCCGATCTTCTCCCACCTTTATTCTTTCATATATTATTAAGATTTTTTCAATTGTATTTGTAATACTACGTCTTTCTAAGTCCTGTTACTCGGCCGAATAACGCTTACTTGGCCGAGTAATGCGTCGTGTGTTTCTGGTCAGGCTACTGTCCAAGAGTACTCAACCGAGTATGGTAATAGTCGACCGAGTATTTGGTCTGACGGGTATTATTTTGGCGGTTTGATTAAAGATGATTAAAGTTATAAATTGAGATTTACTGTTTCACTTTTCATTTTAACAAAACCTAAAATATTATACGTAACTCTAATCACCTCTAATCTCTCCCAAGATCATTGATTGTTCGTGAGTCCTTGTTCATTCCTCTCTTGCGTCGATAGCATCGGTAAGCCACTAGTCCTATGGTTTTGTCAGTTTGCCTTTTTAGGGTTTTACCCTAGTATTGAATTTGGGGTAAAAGGGATGTTTTGCATGTTGTGATTGGATTGTGTGATTGTTGTTAGGTGGAGATTTCGTAGAAGGGTCATTCTAGCTTCCTTGTTGACTCGTATCAGATTTGTGCTAAAGTAGGGTTTCCCTACTCTGTTGATTGCGTAATTGAATAAAGTTGATGATTGTGATGTTGTGATTTAATAGATATGATACTATTGTTGTTGATTGTACTATGGAGTATTGGAGTGATGTTTGTGAGGTGCGTCCTCGGTTGAATGGAGTCACTTGCGGGAGTGGCTTCACGCCCTTGATTCACCCTTTGTGGAACCCGCCACAAGAGGGGATGTGCACATTAAGGAACATGGATTATCGCTCGTGTGATGAGCAGAGCTTAGGTGGGAAAGGCTGCGGTCCCCCACTGGCGGTGAGGAATATCTGTTGCGGCAATAATCTGGCAGGGCTACACACTTAAGTGTGTAGTCAGTTATGAGATGTGGTTGGGAGTTGGAGATTGATTGTGGAACAGTTGTTTTATCTTTGTTGCGTTTGGCTTATTTTGATTATGCAGTGAACTGACCCCGTTGTTGTTTTGTAAACCTGTGGTGATCCATTCGGGGATGGTGAGCATATTGTGATAGTTGATGGTTGTCTTTAGCAACGAGGACGAGATGGGATGTCATAACTTCGAGTCTAGCTTCCGCTGTTAGGAGTTTAGCTGTCTTTGATTTTAGTTGTATTGAGATTCATATACATTTCTTTTGAGTTTGTCTGGAGACAATGTAATCGTTAACTTTATATACTTTAATAAATGTTTTGGAATGGTTATTTTTGATATACTAGCCTGGAGAAACCGAGATGGTAACAGTCTCTCATGCTAGGATGGTCCTTGGTATGTGGGTGTGTTACAAAGTGGTATTAGAGCGACAATTCTGGAACCTAAATCCAATGAACTTAATGAACATAGGGAGTCTAAATAAAATGAACCTGGGGAGAGTTGTTTGGAGCTACCGCAAAGACTTGGGAGACATCCCGAAGTCGCATTGAGGCCCTTACAACTTGGAGCCGGTCACAACGGGGTGTCAAGGGATCGTTATCTGTTGTATGCCTATAAGTATATGTTGGATGAAGTATATTTTTGGGTTGAATGGAAGGGATTGGAGTATATGTAATGTGATGTGGGGTATGTCTACATGATCATGATGGTGTTAATGTTTGGTTGGTTGGTAGTAGCATGTGATTAAGGTCATGCGTATATACGTATGAATGTTGTGTTTAATTTACATGTGGGTATGATAAAAGTTCACCTATGTACTGGTTTTTAGAAGTATTGAGTTGTTATTGTTTGCCTTATTCATGTTCAAGCTGTGTTGTTAAGAAAAAAATTGATTTGTATGGAGACTGATTAAGGAAGGGCTATTTTAAAACTATCATAAGTCGAGTTCTGGAAAAGATATTGCTCTAATTCCAATTTGAGGTGATAGCTTGTCTTCTTACGATTCTAACGATAGGTCACATGCCCAAAATTACCAAGTAACGAGTGACATATGAATGGTTTACGAAAACTGAACATTGCTGAGAACACTGCCGGAACTCGACCGATTAGGGCCTACTCGGCCGAGTAACCCATATTTCGCCGAGTAATATTTCTGTGATAATTTTATTCAGCTTCTAGAGTCGAGAACTCGGCCGAGTAGTCTCATTACTCGACCGAGTGTCCTGTACTCGCCTGAGTACGTCATGTACTCGACCGAGTACCTTTTTGGGCTGTTGTTTTGAGTCGGCGGCTATGTTCTTACATATGTTTTAAGTCGTAGATTATGTGCACACGTACGTTTTGGGTCTTAAAGCATTCTTTTACATATGTGACGGTCTTGATACGTAAGTTACCAGATGCTGTGATGTGGGGAATGCCAGCTTATGAGGGATATGTGTTGGGTAGGGAGGACATAAGTTATATATGGTTGTGAGGGATAGTGGAAAAGGAAAGGGAAGATTGATGAGCTTATCGAGGCAGGGAGCATGTTTTGTGAGATGTGGTTAGAGATATAGTCGCGTGTTGAGTAATATAAAAGTAAGTGTATATGGGCAAGGGTGATGTAAGTGTAAAGAAACGTGAAAATGCAAAGATCGAGACGAGGGATGGAAATAGTGGCAAATTGGGATATGTAAGGATTTATGGAAGGAGACGGTTAGGATTGTGTTGGTTAAGGATATATGTGATGAAAGGTCATTATAGAGGGATGGAAACGAATGGTGTATAGTGAGATCGAGTTATGCCGCGATGTGTAGATAGTGGTCGAGTTTGGGAATTTGGATTATACAGAGGTGAGTATAGTATGTAATTCTTTGGGCAATTAATGGTATGAGGTAAATTTTTGGTTTTCTAGGGATACGAAAGGGAGATACAACTAATTGAAGAGTAACCTTTAGTTGTGTGGACTTGATGGTGACAAGTGTGAGTGAGAAGTATGATGGGAGAGGATCCGTGATAAGAAAGAATGAGAAGATATTGATATGAATTAATTGAATTTGAGTTGTGGAGCAACAAGAAGGTAACCGGATTACTAAAGAGTTAGGTTGAAGAAGGAAGGAGATGAATTATTAATTAGTATTATTGGATGGAAGCAAGCTGGGAGAACGTTGACCAAAGTTACGGAACATGAAAGTAAGGAATCATGGAAATGTACGATAGCATCATGAAAGGGTGTGATTTAATGGTTATATAGGAGTTTAGGATCACATGTTAGCCGTGATTTTCGAGGTATTAAGGGAGTAAGAATCTGGTAGAGTGTTTGCACGATATGAGATTTTGGTGGAGAGTTAGGTGACGATATAATAAAGGATAGAATTGGAAAGAATGCTGAGGTAAATTTTGTTGATGGATTTGATGTTCGTTATTTAGGATGATAACCAAAGAGAGGAAACAGATTGTTGTATTAAGAAGTGATAGTAAGAGAGTAGTTGCATGAAAGATGGTGGCGTCGTAGTCTTATCACTAGTGGTTAAGGATGATGTTAAATAGGGAAGTTAGCCGTTCTAAAGAGGTTGGTTTTGTGGAGGCCTGATTGGTATGTATGGATATGAGGGAGTATAAGATGTGGATATAGAAGGTGTTTGCTGGTAGTTAGGTACTTATGATATGGTTACGTTTGACAGGTGGTGATAATTGTGCGGCTGGAAGGACATGTTATGAAAGGCATGTGAGTTAAGCTCGGGTGAGAGATATCCATTGTCAAATGGTAATTTAGGTGATCTGGAATGGCTAGTTATACTTTGATATGTGTGTATGATATCTGTGAGTGATAGTGTGAGGTTCCGGCCTCATGAGTAATAGTATAGATGATATTCATAAGGTTATTATCTGTTATTCCGTGTAATATCTTGCGTTGTGATATAGTAAAGCGGTTTTAAGGAAGTCTTCTAGTCAAGGAAGTTGTACTGATTCGGTGTTTATGGGATTATATAAGTTGCGATGACTATCAATGTGGTTGTTGTGCCTCGGGTGGCGATCCGGGCACGGTAATTCGTGTTGTGATATGGGTATTTTCGCGCTACGGTGCGGCTGTTGATGGCAGTGTTGCGATGCCGTCATCGGTTGTGGTGGAGTAGGTGGGATACTGATGAGACGAACTTTTGAAAGTGTATATCAGTTATATAGATTGTTGTTTGTTTACTGCTGTTTCATGTCAGTGTCAGTCTGGGCATATAGATTGTTGTTTTGTTTATTAATGTTTCTTACTAGTTTCGGCTGGGGAGTGAGGGGAGAATATGAGATGGAAGAAAGTTGCGTATATTCCCGTTGTTGTCATAATATAGTGATGTTCTGTTAATGGGACACAATTGTGAGAGGTTGTTTGAGTACTTTCGGTCTTGTTTTAGATGAGGCATTGGTTGACATAGTTGTGGCAAAAGTTTTGTGGAATGTGTGTGTGCTGAGCTGGACGCGACAAGTGGTTCGTGATCTTTATTGGGACAGTGACAATAGGGTATTGAGAACTAGTATTATGTTAAGTTATGGATGAGTTTTACGGCAATAAACAGGAAAACTTGAGGATCTAGTGTGAGTGTGTGTAACAATTGTGGATCATGAGTTATGATTGGGGAGATAAGTGCATGTATAAAGAAGTATGTCGTTTTACGGTAATGGTTATGCTAAGGATTTTGTGGTATATGTAAGGTGGTGTGCCGAATGAGTTGAGGTATGAGAACGGTTAGAGTAAGAGAGCCTTGGATGTAGGTAGGTGTGGAGGCTATAGGCGGTTATCGTTGACATGCGGTGGTGATAAAGATAATAAGAAGATATAGCTAAGGATCTAGTATTAGTGAGTTACGAGGACGTAACATTTATCTTAGGAGGAGTAGGATGCGATAAAGAGAGTTTGATGGTTGTACATGTTGTAGTATAATTGGAAGTTTTGAGTGGTTGTGTAGAATAAAGGATGGATTTGTGTTGTGGTTGATTTTATTACAGGTAATGGTAGTGCTTGTAGTAGTATGATGTTTATGAGTATGAGTAAACTTCGATAGTGTTGATGAATTGGGTGATGATGTTTATGTGTAAGAGTAAACTTTGATGATGAAGTTCGTTTTAAGGGTGGTAGAATGTAACATTCCGTTTTGGTGGTTGATCTTGTTCGGTGGATTGTCTTAGTATTGAGTTTGCTAGTGAGCGTTATGGAAGTAAGATAGAGTTGACAACACTTATGTTGTGGTATTCGATAGTATTATGGAGTTTGGTGAGTTATCCTATGGTTGATGTTATGTTGTAAGCTGCATTGTTGAGATAGGCGTTGTTGATTGAGTTAGCGTCGAGGATGTAGGATGAGAGTTGAGTGATGTTGGTTGGCTGATTGGCATGTGTGTATGCTACGTAGGTATGGGTTTGAACTTCGGGGATGAAGTTCTTTTTAAGGAGGGAAGACTGTAAAACTACGATTTTCTAAGTCCTGTTACTCGGCCGAATAGGGCTTACTCGGCCGAGTAATGCGTCGTGTGTTTCTGGTCAGGCTACTGTCCAGCAATACTCGGCCGAGTATGGTAATACTCGACCGAGTAAGGGATACTTGGCCGTGTATACCCTATACTCGACTTAGTATCCGGTCTGACGGGTATTATTTCCGCAGTTTGATTAAAGACGATTAGAGTTATAAATTGAGATTTACTGTTTCACTTTTCATTTTAACAAAACCTAAAACTTTCTACGTAACTCTAATAACCTCTAATCTCTCCCAAGATCGTTGATTATTCGTGAGTCCTTGTTCATTCCTCTCCTGTGTAGATTGCGTCGGTAAGCCACTAGTCCTATAGTTTTGTCAGATTGCCTTTTTAGGGTTTTACCCTAGTAATGGTATTGGGGGAAAGGGATGTTTTACATGTTGTGATTGGATTGTGTGATTGTTGTTAGGTAGAGATTTTGTAGAAGGGTCGTTCTAGCTTCCTTGTTGACTCGTATCAGATTTGTGCTAAGGTAGGGTTTCCCAACTCAGTTGATTGCGTAATTGAATTAAGTTGATGATTGTGATGTTGTGATCTAATCGATATGATACTAGTGTTGTTGATTGTACTCTAGAATATTGGGGTTGAGATGGATTGATGATGTTTGTGAGGTGCGTTCTCGGCTAAGTGGAATCGCTTGCGAGAGTGGCTTCACGCCCTTGATTCTACCTTTGTGGAACCCGCCACAAGTGGGGATGTGCACATTAAGGAACATGGGTTATCGCTCGTGTGATGAGTGGGGCTTAGGTTGGCAATGCTGCAAACCCCCACCGGCGGTGAGGATTATCTGTTGCAGTAGTAATCTGGCAGGGCTACACACTTAACTGTGTAGTCAGTTATGATATGTGGTTGGGAGTTGGAGATTGATTGTGGAACAGTTGTTTTATCTTTGTTGCGTTTGACTTATTTTGATTATGCAGTAAACTGACCCCGTTGTTGTTTTGTAAACCTGTGGTGATCTATTTGGGGATGGTGAGCAGATTACGACAGGTGATGGTTGTCTTTAGCAACGGGGACGAGATGGGATGTCATCACTTCGAGTCTAGCTTCCGCTGTTACGAGTTTAGCTGTCTTTGATTTCAGTGTTATTGAGATTCATATACATTTCTTTTTAGTTGGTCTGGAGAGAATGTAATCGTTAACTTTATATACTTTAATAAATGTTTTGGAATGGTTACTTTTGATATACTAGCTTCGGGAAACCGAGATGGTAACAGTCTCTCATGCTAGGGTGGTCCTTGGTAAGGCACCTTGGTATGTGGGGGTGTTACAGTACCCCTGCACTTTTTCATTTTCTAAGGTGTAATCTTACTTTTTTGCAAAAAAAAAAACAAAAAACTTCAAGAGGCTATAACTCTTGGCGACGAGTTCAGAAAATGATATTCCCTCCATACCATGCCAATGGTAACACTTACCTAATACGGCCGTACCACACTAATGGTAACATTCCTTGTTTGGCCCATAACAATACCAAGTTATCCTTATACTCATTTGATATTTACAGAAAATGTCATTACATACCTCACCTAGCAACCCACAATTAAACCCACAATTACATACCCTACCTATTTTTTCCCTCTTTACCCCTGCTTTTACACTCTTTTCTTAAAAACCCCATTTTTTACCATGTTACCATTGGTCTGGTATGGAGGGAGTACTTTTTTTCACATTGATTCTCTTTATGAGATCTTAAGTTTGAGGGAATTTTTTACCGTTTTTCTTAACTCATAGCAAGGAGCTATGGTAAGTCAAAGTTTATTCGGTCAAAAAACATAAACTGGGAATAACTTCGGGTTTACGATAGAAACGATTAATTTTGTTTCAAATTCACATCCTTTACAAGATATTTGGTTTGAAAAAACAATACTGTTTTATGAACTCCAAGGTAAGAGTTATAGCTGATCAAAGTTTTTTTTTTTTCAAAATAGAAGGGGTACAACTAAAGATGTGGCAAATGGGTCAATAGGGCCGGGTAAGTTTGGCTCAGGCCATTTCGGGTTCTCATCCATTTCGGACCGGGTCGGTCCGGCTCAGGTCATTTTGAATTTCGGGTCAATTTCGGGTGACCTATTGTAACACTGTCATTTATCCAGGAGCCTTTAGCTAGACATCCCAAGTAAATGAGAGCATCACCATCTCGGTTTCCCGAGAAAGTGAATAACAAAGTACAACAAACCAAAGTACTTTAGATAAAACATAGCGATTATATGTTTATTACAAGTTAACCAAACTGAAACTCAATATAAAATAAGATACAACTCGCAGCGGAAAGAAATAAAGTGATTAAATAATCTATATGGTTTAGACTTCTAGGTAGACTGGCCAAGTCCTCACGCATTCCCATAAGCTCCCAAGTCAGCTAATCTTTAGTACCTGTCAATCTGCTCCCCATTATGTTTCATCACAGGTGTTCATGAATACACGGTCAACCACGAGGTTGAGTAGGAATAAACACTGATACCGTCGTCAGATACCAAAAATAAATACCTATTACTACTAACAGAAGTCAGCGGTAAGTAGGGTCGATCTCCACAAGGAGATGGGAAAATGTAAGCTTAACTAAGTGATGTGACTCTTATTTGCATACATTTAGTCCCCTAATTGAACCTATTTTGCATACTATTATAACATTTCATAGCCCTTATATCCGTCAAATCCTTTCTACTTTGCTTTCTTAGTGCATTTTGTATGACTTGTAGGAAAGAGGACAATGAGGCGGAATTCCCGTCTCCCGTGCACATTTGGAAGGTTGATGACGACCTTAGATGGACTAGTATGAAGAAGAGGCAAGAACGACGACAAATCAAGAATAAGGAGTATACAAAGACTAAAGGTCGTGAAGCAAGGAGCACACTGTGCAACAATCCGAGCGGCTTAGCCACGAAACGAGCGGATCCTCCTCACATGATCCGAGCGTCCCGTGCAGAAAACGAGCGGATCCTCCCCTCCCAATCCGAGCGTCTCCTCTCCTGGTCCGAGCGGATCGTGGCCGCACTAGCGTGATATGCTCATCTCCTCGCAAGACTTGCATTTCCCTACTTTAAAACATAGCATTGTTATTTACTAATCTATCCTTACTTAAACTAATGATGTACTACTATATATACCCCATTTGTAATAATCAAAAGGAGAGTCCAATTAGACACCAAGAAGTATTCTTAGATTCGAAAAAGTTTTCTTAGATTAAATCAATCTCTCTTAAATTAGATTAGGAGTAGATTAGAATAGATTAATCTCAATTATTCCACATTAATATTTCCTCAATCTTTGTTCCAGTTTATTATTATTGGGTAATTTAAGACTATTCGGTTCTCATTAGAGAATTGACAACTCTTCATCAATCAATCAAGTTTTCTTCTATTATTCTTTGCTTTATTAATTGGATCATCTTAAGTTTGGTATAATCTCTTTACTCTTTATTGTTTATTTCCTCAGTCTCTTATCATGTTTATACTTGTTGAGATGATTGACACCATTAATGACATGTTTCCCATGATAATGAGTGAGTACTAACTTAGATAGGATTAATGGGGAATTAGGGGAAACAAACATGGGAAATAATTCATGCTTAATCTAATATGTCTTCATAATTAAATTGCTTGCTTGTTATGATTTCAACTTATGCACATGTTATGTTTGATGAAATGCGAGCCTATGAAAACTTGTATTTTCTACCCATCACCTATCTTTTGAATGAGGCTTGTAAGCATATTAACCAACTCGAGCATCATTAGACCATGCATATAGTTGAATAGGAAGGACTAAGTCGACTTCTAGGTGTTGTACAATCTAATCGATTCGGCTCCGGGACCCAAACCTTCTTAGGGATTGTAAGCTTATACACCAACTCGATCCTATCACAACAATAAGTGCTTGCTATATAATTGAGAACATGTTTGTATGATCAACTCTCATGAATCCCCTATGAAACCATGACATCCTAGTATCCTCTATTAATTGTCTACAACTTTATTCGTTCTACTACTTGTTTTACTTTATTGCTTGCATTAGTCTAGAACACAACTATAAACCCAAATCAATTGTGACACTAGCATAAATTGAGATAGATAGACTTAGAACCCCAAGTACACCGTCCCATGGATCGACCTCGACTTAACCACTAACTAGTTGTTTGTTGAGAATATAAATGTGTTTGATGGAGTGAACAACGATTCGCTTGTACCACCAAAATGGCGCCGTTGCCGGGGACGGTGTTATGTGATTACGTTCTTCCTTGTTTGTCTATTTTAATTGTGCTTTAACCTTGAGGAACTTGTTCCTCAAGGTTCGTTCTTACCATTTTATTGTAGTTTCCATGCTTGTAGTTGTTTCCTTGTCTTAGCTATGATGGCTCAAGACTTGACACATGGAGTATATATGTTGGATCTTTTGAGTACGACTACAATGGGTATGGAGAGTTTGAGGAGCAAGTCAACACAAACCTACCTTACAACTCATACAATGAAAATCCTAACTACTACTCCAATTTTTTCCACCAAAATCACCACATCCAATATCCACAACAACCACCCATCCAAGACCCACCTTACAATGAATTCCAAATACCACAATACAACCACTTTCACACCCACCCACAACAAAAAGATGAGCTTAACTTTGACATTCAAAGTATGATTCTCCAATTGATGGGAGATCAACAAAACTTCTTCAAACAAGTGCTAGAGTAGACCCAAAATAGAGACACTGTTCTTCAAAATATTGTTACCCATGGTGAAAAGTTGGCAGATCAAATTGCCCAAATGAAGGAAACCCAAGTAGCCACTCCCCACCAATCCTTTAACATTGTCCGTCCATGAATGCAAGTTTGAAGGGGTAACCTTTGATATAGAAGATGAGTGGGAAGAGCCACCACCTTTGAGCTCTTGTGAGTACGAAAATGTTGTGTTCAATGAAGGAGACATGAGGTTGAGTAAGCCAAGTACTTTTAACCTTTGTGAGTATGAGGGTGTGTTTTTTGATGTGAATATTGAGATGATGGAGAAAGAGTTATTCAAGAAAATTGAAGCCCCTATCTATGATTCTTATGAAGATAGCCATGATGACGAGATTGTGAAATAATCTTATGTGTTTTACAAGGACTTTTGGAATAAGGAAGAAGAAACTTGTGAGATCACTTTACTTGAGGAGCCTATCCTTGAGAAATTTGAGATACCCTACCATGAAGAGAATGAATGTCTCTTTCCTAATGACCATGAAGACCATTTCGCACCCACCATAGAACCTATGATTGTTGGAGATGATATGGAAAACCTTCTCCAAAAAGTGAAAACATCATATAAAGGGTACTTGGTGGAAAAGCTCAAGAACAAACTTGCGAATGAACTTACTTGTGGAGATTTGGCACCCACAATTTCAACTCCAAAGGTACCCCCTCATCAATGCCAAGAGAATTCTCCTTCTACTCTTGAAGGATTGAATAATCCAAGCGCTATCATCATCACCAAAATTGAAGAAGAAGTTGGTGAGTGGAAGTCTCCGGATAAAAATGAGCCATACTTCATTCTTCATATTGACGAGAATCATGGGCTTACTAATTTCAAGCATTGCAAATACTCAAGTGCCAAGAGAAAGGTGAAGAAGAGAATGAATGACAAGTTTCCTTGGACAAGCTTTATTTTGAACTTGAGCAAAACATACTTATGCTTATTTGGGGCTTGTTCACAAGCTTTTGATCTTCTTCTAAGAGCCTGGAGCTCTATGGACAAGGAATCTCGATAATTTGAACTAGTTTGGTGGAGTCCTATCTCAAACCACCATTTGTAAAATATTCCTTCCCATAACCTTTGCATTGTATAATATTGTATATATTTTCGCATTTCTTACATTTCCTTACATGAGAGTAGTGAGAGAGGGTTTCTTACCCATTTGTTGAGCATACTTTCAGAAAAAGATAAGAAGGAATCACAAATGGGTGCAAGGGAAACAAATTCAAAAGAAAGGAACAAGGGATTGAGAAAGACAGCACGAGATGCTCATCCCGAGGGCAAGACGCTCGTCCTGAGCCTCGCCAAGAGCATAATTCGGCACTGACCTGAAATCCGCTCGGATTTCTCAAGAGACGCTCATGTCAGAAGGAAGACGCTTATCTCTCCTATAGGATGCTCGTCTTGAGCATAGTCTTGGAAACAAATCTGCACTGGATAAGAATCCGCTCGACCCAGGAAAGACGCTCGTCTCTTCCACGATACGCTCGTCCCCAGCCGGTCTCGAAATTTCCAGGATCCCTGATTAAGAATCCGCGTGTCCTCTCAGCAAGACGCTCGGATTGCTCCAGGAAGATGCTCGTCTCCAACACGGGACGCTCAGATCTACTCTAATTTCTGCTGAACCCGCCCGAGCCCAGCCCTTATCCGCTCGACTTCCACCCCTTTTCCTTTATAAACACCCTCACCATCCCTTATTTCCCTTATCTTATCCACTCGAAATCTCACATCATCATCTCTCAAAAATCCCCATCACAAAAATCAACCATTAAACCCTAACTCTTCTATTAAAAATGATGAACCTAAAGGGAAAAGGCAAGAAATCATCCGAGGCCGCACCTAAGAAGCGCAAGGGTACTTCTTCATCCACTCCGAGGGAGACAAGGGGCCATCACAATGTGATGATAGGAGGTGTGGAACAACTCGAATTTTTTCCCGAGGTAATCTTCACTTGCAATGAACACCGTCAAAAATTCGTTCATCTGATAGGTAAGCATTACGAACCCACTCAGTTCATTAATACTAATGTTTTAGAGGTCCTAGGTATAAGGTATCAAACTGAAATGTTCTTCGATGGTTTGGGTCTCAGGAAGCTATTCTATACCCATGAGGAGACCTACCTTTGCCTTACCCTCTAGTTTTTGTGTAGTCTTTGCATTGTCACAAATACCCGAAGAACTGTTTCTATAGAGTTCAAACTATGCAATCAAGACCATAGGTTAACCCTTGACCAATTTGCAAATGTCTTTGGTCTTGATGTGCCGAGCGAAAACACCGATAAGCCCTCCGACTTCAATGTTAACCACATTTGGAGAGCCGTCTCCGGAAGGGACCTCTTTCACTTGAAACAATGCTATACCTTTTCAATTCAACATCCGGTGATTCAGATCACCGAGCGCTTCATAGCCGACACTATCAATGGGAGATTTGAACAAGATAGGTGCACTCTCCTTGACTTGACCTTCTTAGAGTCTTATTTGAATGTTCAAGGGACAAGGCCTTACAATTTTAACTCGCCCCTTAAGATGCTTACAAGGTTCTTTGATTATGCTCAAGGGAACTCTAACATTAAGACCTTTGTGATGGGAGGCGTAGTCACAATGTTGGCCAATGACCTTTGCCCCAGGTTTAACCTTCATGGGGCCTATGAGAAGCTCGAAGGGAGCACTTTGATTGATGAGGATGCCATCTTCAACCACCACCGGTGGTGCACCTACACTCAAACCGGGAGTGTTGAGTGGTTTACAAAGGGATGCTCTTCTATTGTCCTCACGAGGTGGAATGTACCACCTACCGAGCCACGGTTGAGTCGATACTCGCCTACACTGAGCTACCTCCTCGATTTTGAGATTCCCCCTAACCCACCAGAACGAGAGGAAGCACCTCGTCAACCTCGTGGGATGCTGGTACAGGATAATGCACCACCGTCATATGTACCCATTCGACCCTACCCCACTCAACATGTACCGTTCACTCCTTATGTTCCCGGTCCTCCGGACATGAATCACTTGATGAAGCTGATGCAATGGATCGATCTTGGAGTGCACGATGGGAGGGTTGACAACGTTTTGGCCCTTTATCCTCAATACTACCAAATGGCTCAACAAGGGTATATCGACCCTAGAGGCCCTCGCCCATCTTGAGCTCAACCGCACCTTTTGTTCCCTAATCAAGGGAACCAAGATGGGAACATTGGCGGCCAAGGTGGAGGGTTCTACGGCCAAGGAGGAGGGTATGACCAAGGAGGTTCTAGCGTGTATAGATACCGCGATGATGATGATGATGATGACGAGTGAGATGGCAAGAGGTGTCTACCACACCACCTCTAATTGTAAGATATTCTTTTCTCTTCCTTTCTCTCATGAATAGTTATATTGTATTTTCAATTATCTTGCATTTGTATTATATCATTCACATTAGTTAGTTTATATAGTATAGTTCACATAGTATAATTTGCATTGTAATATATTTCACATGATTCATATAGTTAGTTGTATATAGACTAAAATTCATGCATAATCACTAATGACCAAACCTATTCATTTCTACACTAGAAATAGTGTTTAAATCGGTTTAGGGAGGTTTGATCATAGGTGACTTAAGGATTAATCATGCATCATTTAGTCTAGCTTAGATTGCATTCATTTGTTATATATGTCATATAGAATTGCATTTAGTTAAAACATGCATTCATTCATATCATATCATTGCATTTGTACTTCAATTTCCATAAATCTTTAAAAATCAAAAAACATGTATTTCTTTTTCATTCCTACTCCTACATGTACATTGAGGACAATGTCCAAGATAAAGTGGGGGATGAAAATTTATATTCCAAAATACAAAAAAATCAAAAAAATTCGAAAATCCCCAAAAATATGTTCTTTAATTTCATAAAAAAAAAAAAAAAAAAAAATCCATAAAAATTTTGAAAATGCAAAACCCAAAAACATGTTCATTCCTTATAGTGTAAATTGTATATTTTGTATATATTTGTTTATTTGTTTGTTTATCCTTTTTCACATTGATCGACTACGCCACATCCGAGACATAAGGATCATGAAGACCGTATGGTATGATCTTTCCAATCTCCTTTTTCCTCTTTATGTCAATGACTATGTGGCATTATTTTGATTGATGCGGTAGAAGCTATGTGATTATAGGATTGCATTTAGATTATATGGCATACTAGTTGGTAGAAGCATATGCATTAGGTTGTATATATGTTAGTTGCATCATGGCATGTAGTTGCATTTAGGAAACATTTTGTGAAAACATCTTTTTGGGAAGCTTGACAAGTGTATATAAGGCCCTTGTAGATACTTTTTCTTCTTAAGACTTTGCTTGTTAGAATACTTGTAAAACACCCTAGGATGTGTCATGCTTGTATCATTTGACCCATGGATTAAGGCCTAGTCATGAGTACCTTGTGGTGTGATAATGCCTTGGCTACCGTTTATTTAAAGGTGACACTTGAAACCATGCAACCATCTTCCATATTCTACCACAGTTTGTCATCAAAAAGGGAATGGGCACAAAAACTATCAATTTGACTTCAAGAATTGAAATGAAAGTCAAAAAGTTTGCAATTGCATCAAAAGAAAAGAGGAGTAACAAAAATGAAAACTTTTATGCCTCAAATATAAGCACCCTCACTACAAATGGGGTAGCTTTGAAAATGATCAAAATAAAATGAAAAAAGTTGAAAGTTGTCAAGTGTTGAAATGCCAAACATCAAAACATCAAAAGAAATGGCAAAGAAATGTTCTCAAAATATCAAATGCCACAAGAAATTGGGGGGGGGGGGGGGACAACAAGAAAAGCAAACTCCCATATGAAACTCAAATACAAATGACTCCTTTATCCATCGAATCCACTTTTATGTATGGTAGAGAGGGGACGACTCTTCCTCTTTTCTAGGCAAGAAGGGGAATTCCGCGATTCTCTAGTATTTCTAACACCATATGGAGTCTACTCTTGGCGAAAGCATTTAATGATTGAGGACAAAGGTACCCTAGCTTGACACAACTTGGAGGTGATTTATTTATCCTTCTAGGCTTAGTTTGAAGAAACCATGTCTATGAAGGAATGTGTACCCTTAGATTGCTTCCCTTATAGATAACTTCCGCCACTTAGATGAGGAAATTGGCTATTCATTTTTGTAGATGCATCCACTACTTGTTTTGTGTGCTTTAACACTTGGATGTGTCGCCATTTTGGCAAGACCCACCTTGCCTTGCAAGAAGGCATCCTACCTCATGGTTGTCTTGTTGTGAGTTGAAGGGGCGGAGTGAGACCCGCTAATTGTCTCAAGTCGGTTATATTATTAGGATAGTTTAAATAAAGGTCTTGTTCTAGTCACCTCTTTACTCGGGACGAGTAAATGTTCGGTTTGGGGATGTTTGATGAGACTCTTATTTACGTACATTCAGTCCCTTAATTAAACCTATTTTTCATACTATTTAACATTTCATAGCCATTATATCCGTCAAATCCTTTCTACTTTGCTTTCCTAGTGCATTTTGTATGACTTGTAGGAAAGAGGACAATGAGGCGGATTTCCCGTCTCCCGTGCACATTTGGAAGGTTGATGACGACCTTAGATGGACTAGTATGAAGAGGAGGCAAGAACGACGACAAAGCAAGAATAAGGAGTATGCAAAGACTAAAGGCCGTGAAGCAAGGAGCACACTGTGCAACAATCCGAGCGGCTTAGCCACGAAACGAGTGAATCCTCCTCACATGATCCGAGCGCCCCGTGCAGAAAACGAGCGGATCCTCCCCTCACAATCCGAGCGTCTCCTCTCCTGGTCCGAGCAGATCGTTGTAGCACTAGCGTGATATGCTCATCTCCTCGCAAGACTTGCATTTCCCTACTTTAAAACTTAGCATTGTTATTTACTAATGTAATACTACAGTTTTATGAGCCTCTGGGTACTCTATCGAGTGGGCCTTACTCTGTCGAGTAAGAGTGTTTTGGATTTTAGAAACGTTTCTGCCTGTAGCATACTCGATCGAGCATCCTGGGTACTCGATCGAGTAAGTGACACTCGATCGAGTACGTCAGCTACTCGATCGAGTAGCTCGGTTTACGGGTAATGTTTTGTCGGGTTTTTTTAATAATGCGAATTATTATATAAACCTTTCCGTCACTTTCATAATACACTTTTATCGAACCTAATTACTTCAAAAGAGATTTCAACCTACGTACTTCGCATCTTTCGCATTATTGACAAATCCCGGAGCTTGAGAGGTCGGAATTCATCATCCTTTACATTCTTGTGATCCTTGCGTCGAGGGTAAGATCTACGTACCGATTTTATAGTATTTTATTAAGTTTGTTTAAACCCTAATTTGGGTGTTTGGGGGTTTTGTTAGTTTTTATGATTGTTAGTAATTATGTGATCATATGTTAGGAGGAGGATTCGTAGAGGAGGCTTTACGATAAATTTGTTGAGATCGTCTGATTGTATTGCATTCCAGGTAGGGTTTCCCTACTCAGTATTAGTCACATGATGTGTTGGTTGTGGTTTGTGATTGTTGAGTTTTATCGTACGAGTATTGTGACAGTTGTTGGGTTTGATTGCTGATTAGTAGTTGTGATTGATTTTATTTGTCTGTGTTCTTCGGGGTGCGTCCCTGGCTGAGTGGAGTCACTTGCGGGAGTGGCTTCACGCCCATGATTCTCCTTCTGTGGAACCCGCCACAGAAGGGATATGCACATTAATGGATTTGGGTTTATCGCTCGACGGAGATGAGCAGGGCTTAGGTGGGAACGGCTGCGGTCCCCCACTGGCGGCAAGGAGTAACCTGTTGCGATGGGTACTCTGGCAGGGCTACACACTTTAGTGTGTCGTCAGTATTGTGAAGTTGGATGATGGAGTTTGGAGTACATCTGTGACGATTGAGCTGTGTTGTGTGATGTTTTGTTAAGCTATATAAATTGTGTTATTAGTACTGACCCCGTTTAATTGTTTTAAAAACTGTGGTGATCCATTCGGGGATGGTGAGTAGTTGTCGAGCAGGTATGAGTCGAGATACAAGGGATAGCTGGGATGTGTCGCTATCAGATGATAGAGTCTTCCGCTGTAGTCTTAATAGCTTTTTAGACAGTTGTTTTGAGATCATGTAAACTATAGTTCGGCAGTTGGTTTTGGAATGTATTTACTCACTTAAATATTATGCTATTTAAATATTGTTTCTTCATTGTCTTTTGATTATCATTGCCTCGGGAAACCGAGATGGTGACATCTTTATACCTGAGTGGTCCTGGTAAAGCACTGGGAGTATGGGGGTGTCACAACTAATCTATCCTTACTTAACCTAATGATGTACTACTATATATACCCCATTTGTAATAATCAAAAGGAGAGTCCAATTAGACACCAAGAAGTATTCTTAGATTAGAAAAAGTTTTCTTAGATTAAATCAATCTCTCTTAAATTAGATTAGGAGTAGAATAGAATAGATTAATCTCAATTATTCCAAATTAATCTTTCCTCAATCTTTGTTCAAGTTTATTATTATTGGGTAATTGAAGACTATTGGGTTATTATTAGAGAATTGACAACTCTTCATCAATCAATTAAGTTTTCTTCTATTATTCTTTGCTTTATTATTTGGATCATCTTATGTTTGGAATAATCTCTTTACTCTTTACTCTTTATTGTTTATTTCCTCATTCTCTTATCATGTTTATACTTGTTGTGATGATTGACACCATTAATGACATGTTCCCCATGATAATGAGTGAGTAGTTACTTAGTTAGGATTAATGGGGAATTAGGCAAAACAAACATGGGAAATAATTCATGCTTAATCTAATATGTCTTCATAATTAAATTGCTTGCTTGTTATGATTTCAACTTATGCACATGTTATGTTTGATGAAAAGCGAGCCTATGAATCCTTGCATTTTCTACCCATCACCTATCTTGTCAATGAGGCTTGTAAGCATATAAACCATCTCCAGCCTCATTAGACCATGCATATAGTTGAATAGGAAGGACTAAGTCGACTTGTAGTTGTTGTACAATCTAATCGATTCGGCTCCAGGACCCAAACCTTCTTAGGGTTTGTAAGCTTATACACCAACTCGATCCCATCACAACAATAAGTACTTGCTATCTAATTGAGAACATTTTTGTATGATCAACTCCTATGAATCCCCTATGAACCGATGACATCCTAGTATCCTCTATTAATTGTCTACATCTTTATTCGTTCTACTACTTGTTTTACTTTATTGCCTGCATTAGTCTACAACACAACTATAAATCCAAATCAATTGTGACGCTAGCATAAATTGAGATAGATAGACTTAGAACCAAAAGCACACCATCTCATGGATCGACCTCGACTTAACCACTAACTAGTTGTTTGTTGAGAATATAAATGTGTTTGATGGAGTGAACAACGACTCGCTTGTACCATCACTAAGTCCATCAGGGCAAATTCTTGGGGGTTTTTGAATGATTGTTCTAAACTAAGGATCTCAAAGGAGAGAAATAAAGTAAGAGAGTTGAAAACAAACAAGCAGAGAAAAAGGAGCTAAGACAGTCGGTTCACCATGCTTCTCAGGAAATGTAATCTAAGATCTCAGGTCAATGCAAGTTCGATCTACAGGGCAATGAACATCTCCTTCCGGTCTCAATTCACCCTAAAGCACTATTAGCTTAGCTTCCTCCCTCACTAGAGTGCCCAAATGTTCGCTACAGGTCTTACCTTTTCCAATCTTCTGATCTAGGTGAAGGTGTACCGTAATTAATCACCTAATTGCGTCGACTTAAATAGACAAGAACAATTATATGTAACGATTAACAACATAGATCAAATTCGCATCAAGTCTAATCACCTATTTCACAATTTCCTTAAAATCATGGCTCCCCTATGTATTAGCAAGGGAGAATTAGCTATGCATAATCATTGAGCAAGCAACAGCAATACATAAACCGCAGAAATTCGACATAGCAAAGGTATGAAAGAGAGAAACAACAATAGATATTAAAGGGAAGAATAGGAAATAAAACAAGTAATTGATTATAGATCAAGAGTAGAGTAAAGAATACCGATTACAAGCAAGAAAATCCGTAGTTAGGGTTCAAGAACAAAAGTCTAAGAGAGTAGAGAAAGTGTCAAAGGAAAGGAGAGAGGAAGAGAAGAGAGAGCTCCTATGACTGCCGTCATAACCTTATATTCTAAATTACAAAAGCCAAAGTCGAAAATAGATCAAAGCCCGTATAAAACACATAGTCTCTCGATCGAGTGAGAAGAAACCACTCGATCGAGGATAATTCTTGAAAATCCTTTCGATCGAGTGAAAATGGAGTTCGATCGAACACTTCAGATAATGGCTAACTCGATCGAGTGAAAGAAGATTTCGATCAAGTGATTCTTCAGGGATAAAGCATTCGATCGACCATAATGAGTAGCAAAACTGGTCGATCGAGCTATATAAGCATGTGTGAACTCCTTGGCCCCTTCCGAGGCCACTTCACGCATTTCTAAGTGACAGAATCTAGGCTCCGATTCCTTATTCTCCAAAATGCATGCGATTAGGACAAGTTCAGGCTTGATTTTACTCCTTTCTGGTCCGTACCTACAATTTATACAAGATAAACCCAGAGTAGACTAATCGGGGGCATTTGTAGCTAGATGCCACATAAATAACACAGAAATGCGTGTAAAAATGAGGTAAAAATCTTATATAAAATACACGCATCAAACACTAACAACAAGAACATACGATTGGCAATTCAATTCCATTCACATAGCACAACTCCCTGACAACGTGCTCCTTTCCATGACTTGGCACACCTCCTTTAACAACGTGCTCCTTCTCATTACTTTGGTACCCCTCCCTTAACAACGTACCACCTTCTTGTAATAGTACCCCTCCCTCAAAACGTACATATTACCATCACCCCAAAGTACAAACTCCCTCAACAATGTACTTCTGACTGTAGCATAGCTTTTAACAATTTCCACATTCACAATCAACGATAACAATTAATTCACCTCATCACAATTATCAATATCAACCAACACAATGCAATATAGTTATCCCTTCCAACAAATACGATAATATCTACGTATGAACAATGCACATATGATCAATTCCATTTTAATATAAATCATCCATTATACCAACATTAACGGACAAGAGTTGAGTAGGATTTATCCCTACCTGGCAAGCAATTAATGCATTCTACTAAAATATTCTTCAACAACCCGTTCCACAAGTCTGTCGCCTATAAATAAATAATATATTTACAATTACTTAATTATTTACTTTATTCAAACAATACCATCAATTATTAATTATTACCTTCTATTATTATTTAATAATTATAAATTATATTCATTATTCAAATTAATTATTATAATTATTATTATTATTATTATTATTAAAGGTCCACGATATTAAAACCCGACTCAAATACAATCCCGAGTCACCCAAGCAAAACCCGTCTTAAACAAACAAGTTAACCCAATTTACAAAGCCCAAATCCCACAATAACACGTGAAATACCCAACCATACACACCCATATACACGATTTTATAACCGTGTCCACACCCCACCAAAACCTGTCCTTCACGACTCCCCTAGCCACCATCACCTCCACCCAAGCCTGCCACCTCCTAGCCCGCAACCCGACGCACCCTGACAACCAATAACCACCAGCCAAAGCACCACCACCATCCCACAAACTAACGCCCTAAACACTACCACGACACTACTAATACCGAAAACCCGACACCATCCTCTCACTCAACCTCACCACCTCTGGCCACCACCGTTGTCACCACTGACCCACGCTGATTCCAGGGATGGTTCCTTATCTCTTTGACCCAACACCACCACCACAGAAACAACCCAACACCGGTAGCAACTCCAACCCTCAACACCTCTCCTATTTTACTCTAAACCGACCACCACCATCACCAACCACCACCTACAACAGCCAAAACAACCGAACCATGGTCGACTCAACCACCCGGTTCCATCCCTACCATACCCAGGTCAAGACACAAGTATTAAATAGGTTCCATCGTGTTTAAACCATAATTATTTCCAAGCTCGGATTCCGGCCAACCACCATCAACAACCACCCATGACACCTCCCCTGTGGTCGAATCTCACCCCTGATCTCAACCCAAGCCCCGGTCAGGTCTGGGTCACATGAAACAAGGGTCAAAACCGAGTCCTATGTATTATTTACCCTAACAAACACCACCACAAAACGCCGGTCAAACACCCCCTCCCTGATGGTCAACGGTGGTCCAACGTGGCTCCAGTCACCCCCTGGTGTCCCACGGTCAAGGTCACGGTCTTAGCTAGTCTAGAGGCAGTCTAAATTACGAGTTATAAAAGTTATAAAATCGAGACATTAAATTATAAGACGGTTTTACCTTTTATTGCTAATTGCTCCTTTCGTCTCTTAAATCTCCTTCTTCTTTCTTTGTGAATTTATTTTCAGATATCATGGTATTTATAGTCTAAGTTTAGAGAGTATATGAGGCCAATTAGGAAACTATTGCCTTATTCCGATTATTATTAGGAATTACCTTATTATTATACTTATTATTTTATTATTAAATCTCGCTTCAAATCTGGTCGGACTCACTTGGAGGTTTAGTTTTCGGTACTTGTCGTTAGGAGCACCTAGACCAAAACACAATTTATAACTCCACAAACAACTCTACAATTAGTAAAGAGGCAAGTAAAGGTCGGATCCCATGGGACGGGAATTGAGATGAGATTTTCAATTGCAACTAGTGGTGTCTACGGGTGTCACAATTTGGGGTTTGAAGTAGAAGATCACTAAACTAAATAGCAATAAAAGTAAACAAGCAAGATGATTAAAAAGGGATGTAAACAATTGATAAAAGGCACTAGGGTGTCATGGGGTCATAGGGGATTCATGGGAATTGATCATACAAACATATTCTCAAATTATAAGCAAGCAATTATTGTTGTGATGGATCGAGTTGGTTTATATCTTACAATCCTAGGAAAGTTTGGGTCCCGGAGCCGAATCGATTAGATTGTACAACACCTACAAGTCGACTTAATCTTCCCTACTCAACTATATGCATGGTCTAATGAGACTCGAGTTGGTTTATGTCTTACAAGTCTCATTAAAAAGATAGGTGATGGGTAAAAAATGCAAGGATTCATAGGCTCGCATTTCATCAAACATAACATGTGCATAAGTTGAGATCACAACAAGTAAGCAAATAAACTATGAAAACATATTAATTTAAGCATGAATCATCCCCCATGTTGGTTTCCCCTAATTACCCATTAACCCTAGCTATGGAAACTACTCACTCATTATCATGTTGAACATGCTAGCAAGGTTGTCAATCATACCAACAAAGTAAAACATGATGAATAAATGAAGATAATTTGTAGATACCCGTATCCGTCGATATTGGAATTTATAGAGAACCCGACAAACACCCGATGATGATAGGACACATGTATTCTTCAGTTGTCATTGTCATTATTTGGAGCTCGTTTACGATGTAGAATGGGTGTCGTCGATGAAGTATTTTATTAATTTAAATGATATTTAAATTAATGTTTTTTTAAGTGAATTCATTCTGTTAATTTAAATGATATTTATTTTAATGTTTTTAGTGAGTTCATTTTGTTATTTTAAATGATATTTAAAATTAGTGTGTTTTTTTAATGAATTCATTTTATTAATTTAAATGATATTTAAATTAAAGCTTTATTTTGAATTTATTTTTCTTAAGTTTATTTTATTGAAAATAAAATAAATATTTGATTTGGAAAATCATTTTATGATTATATTTGATTTGAAAAGTCATTTATTTCAATGGTTTAATTGATTTGAAAAATCGATTTTTAAAAGCGAAGAAAACTCGTTTTGAACACTTGTTTTTGAGCTCGTTTTTAGCTCGGTTCTTGAGCCCGTTTTCTTTGCGAATTGGCATGAATCTCGAGTACACTAACCCACCTTAGCCAATACCCATCCACCCATGTTCGAACCCCCATACCATGGCCCAAATTCTCGTTCAAAACCAACCCCAAGCAGCCCGCACTAAACCGAGCCCCCTGTTTTTGCGAGCCAATTCCCGAGCCCAAACCCGCTCCAAACACTACCAAGACCCGTACCCATTAACCCTAACCCATACCCTAATATCCTACCCATATTATCCTAGCTTAATCACCAAGAAAACCCCCCTCAAACCCTCACAAAAGTCGATGGACAGCAGCCATCCGTGAGCTAGCCCGATTTGCCCTCCCTCTCTTTTAACCTATTTTAACTCCCTATAAATACCACCCCTCCACCATACAATCATTCCTCTAAGTTCTCCATACATCCTAACATCACCCACAAGCTTTAAACCTCAGAAAAAAACCCTAAACATCCTTCAAAAACCCTAAACAAAACCGACACACAAACTGAAACTGTTTGTGTGTCCTCTTCGAAAACCCTTTCGTTCCTCCATCAAAACTCCATAAAAATTCGAGTTTCTTGCTCCTAATTAACCACATAACATCCATATACACATTAGACAAAGATTTACGAGCCAAATTGCCCTTGAGAGTACACGAGATCCTCGAAAAAAAGAGTGAAATAACACTGTGTTTTCGCGTTTACTCTTGTCTGTCCAGTTCTGTTTGTGCTCGTTTTTCGTGCCCAATAACCCAAAACGAGCAGGGGTTGCTTTAAGATTCCTGTTCTCCTCTCTTTCTAGTTTCCAAAACATCTTTTAAATCGAATTTTCGTCGTGAAACGAGGGAGATATCATCGTTTGAAAGTTGCTGTCCAGATTTGTCAAAAAACGCGTGTTGCTTTATTTCTTCGTCGACGACGGCCTCTCGAGATAAAATCTACCATCGATTACGACCCAAGACGGTGTCAACGATACATGTAGGTTGAGGGTGCATCAAATCCTCTTCTTTCTCCTTTTTATTTCGTTTTTTTATGCTTGTTCTTTTATAGTTTGTTTTATTCGTTTATCGTTTTTTTGTTTATCGATTGTTTAATTAACTATGAAACTAGTTTAGTCCGAGTATGAGTTAAAGTACCACCATGAACACCCGCGTTGACTTGAGATGGGAAAAGAAACCGCTATATCAGTCGGTCGTACACCCCCGTCTCATTTACATATCCTCGTGTTCAAGGTAGGGCATAAATAAAACAATTGTCTAATTTCGTTCTTCGCTTTCGACCCCCTTACTGTTTCGGCCAAATCGACATACCCTAGGACCCGTTGTATGTTAGTTTAACCTCTGATTGTTAACCTATGACATATTTAGATAACATTAATTTAATTTAATAACCTAACTAGACACGATAGGTGGCTTCGACGTAAGTTATAAAATCAATCGACGATTCTGTAAATAATTGAATGCATCTCTCTCTTTCACCTAATTTCTCGCTAGTATAAGAGTGCGTGATTAGCACCTTCTTATTGACACTCGATGAGTTAATTTAATTAGCGAATTTGACCTAATTAGACCCTTTAGGCCGTGTAGAATGCACCCTCATGCGACAATCCATCAACATCGTTTTTAACTCATTTTCTAACTTGTTTCCTATCCCTTTTCGCAATCATTCGATCTAACCAATGAACTTAACTTAGGAACTAGGTTGGCCTCGTCTTGGCCGTGAGGGTGGCCGTCGGTTTGGGCCGTGAGGTGGCCGTTTTCTTTACCTTTCTCGTTTTGTTTTTATACCGTTTGTTTTCTCGTTGTTTCATTGTTTGTAATTTATCGTTGGTTTATCGATTTGTAATCTTTCAAGTTTGTTTTCTTTTATCGAGTCAAATGATTTCTAAAGCCTTAGTCTTGTTTGGTTAGACGGTTGTTCCCCAATGTTTGTAGAAGCGTAGTAAACCGCGTGTTGTCTAAAGCAACATGGCCCGGTTTATGCTAATGCATGCTTTGGTGCGTAGCCCTATGTCTAATTCGATGAGATTAAGTGAAAGCACGCAACACGAGGAGTGACCCAAGGCCGTGTGTCATGTAGGCCGTGAGTCACCTCCCCCTTGTGCACGGTTTTCAAGGCCCAATGGCCGTGTGTTTTGTGTCGTGTTTTGAGTTGTATGTAGCAATTGTAATTAGATCGAGTTGTAATTTATTTATCGTTGTGTCGGCATGAAATGTCTGGGTTGTAATAGGGTAGATCCCCATGGCTCCCCCATTCCTCCTAAGCCGTGTTTGCGCATCTTTTATTTCAAATCAACCAACATGCTAAAACAACTTTGACAAAGTTAGTATTCATGCATTAAACGACATAGAAATTATTGTCACATGTTAGGGTTTTAAAATGATGTTTGCATATCATATATCGTAGTAGCTATGACCTTGTTTGAAATCCGACACTTGACTTAGTAGAGGCCGTTATTGACGGGCGGGGTTGGGTGTCCTTATGGGCTTCCCAACACGTACCCTCACCCCTTACTCAAGATCTATGGTTTGTGGATCCGTCTAAATACCATTGGATTACGAGAGTCATTCAAATCGAGTGATATAGGGTACAAGTCTTTATCTTTAATCACTCGTAGTCGATTGGCTTTATGCTTTTCGATGAAAGGTGTAAAGTTGACTTGAACGGTTCCAAGTTCCCAAAAAACTTGGTGGCGACTCTAATATGTCTTAATTCGATTCGAAAGAACCTCGAGTCGATTATGCCTAGTGTGGATCCCGCGGACGCAGTTCCCGAGGGCCTTGTCCACGATTTGGCGACTCACTGGGGAAAAGAGGACTAGTTACACTTGTGTTTCTAGGGTCTTTTCCTCCGAGGTGAAACTTGAAAAGAAAGTGTTGGAAAGTAAAACATTACTCATAGTGCTACGATTCATGCATAAACCCTTAAGGACTTGCCCGGGCCGTCCCAGCGTTTCTTCGTGATGCGTGGGGGGCGACGTCCCACTATGCCAGGAAGCTGCACATTGCTCGCTTCCACTTCGCCTCGCGTGGTTCTTGAGGGTGGGGACGATCTTCTAGGTACTTTACCTTAAGACACCTCGCTCTATTAGACCGCAAAAGGATGGAGGGCATAGACCTTCTTATAGAAGACTTGCCGAGACTTAGAGATGTCTAGGAGCATACATCCTTATAACATGAGAATGACAATGTGCAATGTGTTTTCCCGAGTCCTTTTTTCGAAAATTCCAAGTCCTTTTCAAAACCGAACTTTTGAACAACTTACTTTCAAACCTAGCATGATTTTCAAAACGCGGAATGCTGCCCAAATAGGACTAGAATTTCGGCCCAAAGCAAGCTTTTATAGCCGGCATGCTGCCCATTTCAAATCTCATTTTTCAAATCGATCATTCGTTTTTCAAAATCAATCCAAAATGTTTCTCGAACCTCAACCAAGCATGAAATGCGTCGAGTCGTGTCCGGGTCATGGCCGTGTTAGGCCGGGTTTGTTTCAAGAGTCTAGAACACGACCTTGTTGGGTCACCCAAACTCACCTCTTGGGCTTTGAGTCATGTTGGTCGACCTTTTGGTCTAGAATAGTCCACAAAAAAAAAACGTCCAAGCTAGGCCTTATGGACGTTTCACTCGAACCCATGGGCTATGTTAGCCCAATCACAGGTTTAGTCACACCAAGTCCAGTTTAGAATCGAGTTATGACAGTTTGAGTCATGTCGTTTTGTCGAGTCTAAAATGAACCGATGTCTAAATCAAACCGTGAGTCGTACCTTTGGTTAGTCAATCTCAAGTCGAGTCTTTGTTCCAGTCAAGTTAGGGTCGTGTCCTTAAGTGTGCAGGGGCTCTTACTTTAAATATTGACTCAGTACGGGGTTTTCTTGTAGAAAGGCCGCCAAAAACCCGACGTCAAGCAATGGAAGATGCTATCAACAAGCTCACGGAGGCCGTGAACCTAATGATGACCCGAATGGATGTGATCGAGTCTAAGCTGGTTGAAGATTCCTCTTCATCTACCCCACCCTCGACTGATTTGGAGAAACGGTTCAAGTTCATCGAGGACCGTTTGAAGCTCTCCCCGGGGAAGAACATTCACTATGAGAATGCTAGGGCCTATGCCCCGATTCAGACAAATTGCCCACGAACATGGTACTCACCGACATCCCCAAGTTCAAGGGCATCGAAGATCCATCCACCATGTTAAGGCCTATAAAGGGTACTTAGCATCGAAGGGAGTACCGCCGATATGCTCTCTCGAAATTTTCGCCCAATCTCTGGGTGAACATCCAAAGGCTTGGTTCTATAATCTTGACCTCAAGAACTTCCCCACTTTCGAAGATATTACGGTGGAGTTCTGTAAGCACTATGCTGACAATGTTGAGATTCAAACCAACATAAGAACTTTGGAGGTTATGACGCAAAAGGAGAAAGAGGGCTTTACTGAGTTCCTCGCAAGATGGCGCGCTGAAAGCGTGAAGTTAGCTAAAAAGCCCGATGAAGTTGAAATGGTAGACAAGTTCGTGAAGAATTTACGACCGGTTTACCGTAATGCTCTGAAATACCAAAATTTTGGTTCTTTCAAAGAATTGATAAGGATCGGGATAAAGGTAGAGGACGATGTCCGAATTGCTGAAGCTGAGAAGCCAAAGGGATACCAAGGGGCTTCATCATCAAAAGCAAAAGCACCCGCAGCGGCCCATTTTGTTGACACCGTCAATCTCTTAGATGGACAATCAAAAAGGCCTCCGCGCCAAGCTCCGAGGGTATTCACTGATATCGGATGCACTTACGCCTATGCTCTTCAAAGGCTCATGGCCCAAGGAAAGTTGAAGCCCATTGGTCCAACTCCGGACCCTCCTGCTGATCAACAAGGCAAATGGTACAAACCGAATGCCTACTGTGCCTTTCATCAAGGGAAAGGACACGATACTGAAAGGTGCTTTAGACTAAAGCACGAAATTCAAGATATGATTGAGAACGGAACGCTCCCAATCCCGGCCATAAAGCCCAACAACGTCACCAATCCGTTTGGCGACCACACTAACTTTGTCTCTACCGAAGATAGTGTCGATTACTCTCACTTGATCCGCCCATGTCGTCTAAAAGGGGTGTTCGTCGGAAGAATATTCGTAGATTGCTCCGAATTCCTACCAAGCTCGAGAAACGAGATTACATTCGGGGATTTTATTGTTGATTGTACTCCTTACATACTCCGAAGCGGCAATGAAATCAATGGCGTTTGGGGCTGATGACGAGGATGATGTTTACCTCGTCAAAGGTGCGACAATTCCTCACACCCAAGAAGAAATCTTAAAGGTGAGGCAAGATGCCCTAGAGTCAAACCATTTGACTAGATCCGGACGCCCATATCGTGTGGAGAAAGCTAAGGATATCCCGAGTAAGGCACCTCAAAAGGAGCCGGCAGTGGTCGAAGTTCTTGGTGAAGGGTCGACCTCCGAGGCTTCCCTCATCAAGCAACTCCAAAAGACTAAGGCCGACGTATCTATCTGGCAACTTATCTTGAGCTCTTTCGAACATCGTCAAGCTTTGTTACAAGCTTTGATGAACATGACCGTGTCGTCAAATACTACTCCTGCGGACATGGTCACTCACATCGCCCCGAGAATCGGCCTCGATTACCAACGGTGTGACATTCTCCGACGAAGATCGCCACCGTTCGGGCCTCGACATAACCTGGCCCTCTATATTGCTACCGTGTGTCTCAACAAGCATATCCCTATGACTTTGGTTGACGACGGATCGGCTGTCAACGTACTCCCTCCGAAAAACGGCGCATATTCTCGGGCTTGGAGAAGAATGACTTCATCCCCACTACGCAGCGGTTCGGGCATTCGATGGCACCTGTGCGTCGAGTGAGTGGACTTGTCGACCTGGTAGTACAGACGGGGCAAGTGGAAAAGAAAATAAGTTGCCAAGTGATTGACATATGCTCATCCTTCAACTTATTGTTGGGAAGGCCCCGGATCCATCCGCGAAGGCCGTAACATCAACGCCGCATCGAAAAATCAAGGTCCCACTCAATGGCAAAACCGTCACCATTGACGCCACGCCACCATTCGTGGGAGGAGGAGACATTACTTCAAGTAAGGGTCGAAGCTACCAATGACGCATGTGGTTTCGAGATTGTCAACATGATCGAGTTGAACTCCGAAAATATGGATCTATACACGGAAGTCATGTCTCATGCGAGGTGATTCTCAAAATCGGGAAGTACTTCGGTTTCTCATTATATCCTAGAAAGGAGGAGGCTTTCGAGTTGAAACCACCCGTAGCCAAAGGAGTAACCTTCGGGCTTGGATATGAGCCCACTGAGAAAGATCTACGGGAAAAGAGGGGAAGAACGATCGAAGATCGAGATATTAAAATGGGACCGTATCACCTAACTCTCAATGGTCACTTCGTGAAAGCTGGGGAAGAACTCCCTTGCATGGACTTCCCCGAACCTATCTTTGACCCAAAGAAGAACCTTATGGTCCCAGGAATCGAAGTATTCCAAGATTGCTACTACATCCCTGAAGACATTCTGACCGTGATGCCAGTAGAAACCAAACCGGATCCAATAAATGACGAGAAAACTATGGGTCTCCTTTTCGGTGAAGAGAAGAAATCACCAATACCAAACGAAGATTTGGTAAGCATGATCCTGAGAAGCGAGCGGTTTGACCCATCTACCCTCATCACCGATGTGGATCCTCTTAGGACCAACACGGGATGGCGGAAAACAATCAAGTGGACTGACAACAAAGGACTTCTTTTCAAGTTGACAACGGGAGAAGGAGAGATGTTCAAGCCAGATGATGTTACCGATTCTGAGTCTGAGTCGGAGTCTGAGTCTGAGTCTGAGTCTGAGTCTGAAATAGGTCCTAAGATTGAGTCTAAGGAGTCAGGTGTTGAAAATACCCCTCCCCTAGCTTTCCCTTCCTATGCACCCTTTCCTAATGATGGTATTCCGGGGCCTGTCCCGAATACCCCTATCTCGCCACTGAGCTCTGACCAGTTGGCTCAAATGTTAGCGCATTTCGCGAAATTTCAAATCAATAATAATATGAACCAGTTTGCTTACGACTCGTCTTACTTACATTGCAATTCAATTTTTGAAAATGACTGTTTTAATAATGACATTGAGACTGAGGTCGAGGATGAACAGTTGGTCGAAGAAGAAGAAGAAGAAGAAGAAATGGAACCACCTCTACAGTTGATAAAAGGGTTGGAAGAGTACGAACAGAAAACCTCGGTCATCGAAGATACCGAAACTATCAATGTAGGTACAACCTTAGAACCACAGGAGCTTAAAATAGGAACTACTTTAAGTCCCACCGAAAGACAGGGGTTCATTGATTTGTTGCATGAGTTCAAAGATGTTTTCGCATGGTCCTACAAAGACATGCCGGGCATTGATAGGGAAATTGCAGAGCACAGGATCCCAATCAAGCCGGGGTATAAGCCAGTCAAGCAGAAGCTACGCAAAATGCACACAGATTGGTCTTTGAAAGTCAAGGAAGAAATCGACAAGCAACTCAAAGCTGGGTTCATCAAGGTGTCAGAATACTCGGACTGGGTGGCTAACGTCGTTCCAGTGCCTAAGAAAGATGGTAAAGTTCGGGTTTGTGTGGACTTCCGGGATTTAAACAAGGCAAGTCCGAAGGACGATTTCCCATTACCTCACATCGACATCCTGGTGGACAACACGGCAAAACACGCGTTACTATCCTTTATGGATGGATACGCCGGTTATAATCAGATCAAGATGGCGGTAGAAGATATGCATAAGACTGCGTTCAGAACGCAATGGGGAACCTATTGCTACACAGTAATACCTTTTGGGTTGATAAACGCAGGGGCTACATACCAGAGGACCGCGACAACATTGTTACATGATTTGATGCACAAGGAAGTCGAGGTTTATGTCGACGACATGATTGTCAAGTCAAAGGAGCGTGATGGCCACCTTGGTACGTTACGCAAATTCTTCGAGCGACTGCGCAAGTATAACATGAGGTTGAATCCACAAAAATGCGCATTCGGAGTCACATCCGGCAAACTGTTGGGTCACATCGTTAGCCACCGTGGCATCGAGGTGGACCCATCAAAAATAAAGGCTATAATGGAAATGCCTCACCCGAAACCGAGAAGGAAATTCGAGGCTTCCTGGGAAGAATCCAATATATAAGTCGGTTCGTGGCAAGGCTAACTATGATATGCGAACCAATTTTCAAGAAATTGAAGGTCGGGGAACACGTCGTATGGGATGATCACTGTCAAGCTGCGTTCGATAAGATCAAAGAAATACTATCTTCCCCTCCCGTACTTAGCCCACCAACGGCTGGGTTACCACTTTTGTTGTATCTTACAGTCACGGATACTGCAATGGGGGCAATGCTGGCGCAGACAGTCGATAAAGAGGAAAGAGCAATTTACTACATTAGTAAAAAGTTCTTGGAGTATGAAATCAAGTATACTCAACTCGAAAAGACATGTTTGGCTTTAGTATGGGCGACGAAGAAGTTACGGCACTACATGCTCAGTCATAGTGTCTGCATCCACTCGAAGATGGACCCGATCAAATACTTGTTTGAAAAACCGATTCGAACGGCAGGTGTCAAGATGGACTTTGATGCTTTCCGAGTTTGACCTGAAATATGTACCGCTAAAAGTGATAAAGGGAAGGGCGGTTGCAGACTTCCTGGCGGATAACCCGATAGAAGAAACTGAGGTTTTGGATACGTGGTCGTTTCCCGACGAAGATATCGTTCACATAGACAATGATACGTGGGACCTCTATTTCGATGGAGCATCGAACTATAGGGGATACGGGATAGGAGTTCTACTCATTTCGCCAGAAGGTGAACATGTTCCTATTTCGATCAAGTTGGACTTTAACGTCACTAATAACGCGGCTGAATATGAAGCATGCCTACTCGGTTTGCACAGTGCTCTCGAGTTAGGCATCAAAAAGCTTGTAGTACATGGGGACTCGTCATTAGTGATCAATCAAGTAGCCGGGACGTGGAAAACCCGAAGTGATAGCTTGGCTCCTTACCAAGCAAAAATCGAAGAACTAGAAAAGTTGTTCACCGAGGTCAAGTACGTGCACCTCCCCAGAGACGAAAACCAGTTTGCGGATGCACTATCAAAGCTAGCTGCTCTGATCAACATACCTGATCATATGGATACTGAATGAAAAGTAGATTCATATACATGTTAACATACTCTTATATGTCTAAATAATTTGTCATAAAATTGAAACGGATCTTATGCATGCAAACAATAATATAAATAGAGGAGAAATCATGTCCTTACAAAATGGATTTCGGCTATTAGGGCACAAGAGAGATCACCTATCTCTTCTTGTTCTTGAGCTATTCCAATGGAAGAACAAAGATCTAAGTGTAAGATCTCTCCCTATGCTTAATACCCAAGGCTTCTCTTAATTAAATCAATATTATAAATACTAGTTATAATATTAATTATAGTAGAAAATTGAACCAAAAATATTTATAAACACTTAAATATTTTCGGTTTTGATGAGAGATAAAGAGAGGATTTTATTTCTCTAGAACTTATATTTTGGATGAGTTGAATGAATGAATAATCTAAAACATTTTAGAGTATTATTAGGTAAAATTATAAGAAAGAACAATGATCATTTTCTCTTCCCAAAAACCGTGTAAGAGGGGCTTTAGGGTGAGCCAATGCATGGAGAAATTGTTCTTCACAAGGAACAATAGGCTTGCATGGCTAGGATGCTATATAATCATTGTGTTTTCCACTAATTACACACAACTTATAATTAGCTAAAACACCTTCTAATTTTCGGCCCTTTGCATAATATGGTGTCCATATTATTTTTGTCAATTGTCTATATGTTACATGTCACATGTCACATATATTTGTTTATGTATTTTCATCATATTAAAAATCAACGTATTAATAAAAATACGTCATATACAAAATCGACTTAGTAATTTCATAATTACTTGTGCCAAAATATTTTACCATTTATAAATCACAACAGATTGTATTTATAACAATTCATTCAATTTAATTGTTACATTAAACAATTTATTTCATCCGAGTAATGATACAATTCAATTACTCAGACCGTACCTTATTAAATCCCATTTCAATATGATACGTAAATTTTACTTCCAAAATCATCCGTCAATTTTCAAGTAATTTAATTAACTCGTAACATTATACGATTAATTAAATAATCAATTAAGAGTATTGCCCTTTAGGTATGACCTAGGGGGTCAACTGATCACCACCGTCACACGACAGTAATGTCAAACTCTAGTCAGCCAATCATTACCGATATATGTTGACCAGTTGACAGTAACAATATTACTTCCCAATTGTATTCATTTTAATGAGACTTAAACATGTGATCATTTTGATCAACAGTCGTGATCGCATTATTGTCGGAGGACACATATTCCAACAGATACTATGCCGATATGTGTCGAACGAAGATCATCACCTGCTTATGTTAATGTAATCGGAGACACAGAAGAAACCGAGGCCGAACCCTGGTATCATGCTATTCTGAAATTTAAAGAATCAGGAGAGTATCCACCCGACATGGATAACCGCGGAAAGCGCGCTATTCGAATGCTAGCCGCTCAGTTCGTTAGAACCAATGACGGACAATTGTACAAGAAGACTGCGCAAAATATCCTTTTGCGATGCATAGACTCACCAATCGAAAAGAGTCATGGAAGAAGTCCATGACGGAGAGTGTGGCCCACACATGAATGCCCATATGCTGGTTCGTAAAATCATGAGATTAGGGTATTGTTGGACAACGATGGAGACAGATTGTCGCCAATATGTCAAACATTGCCACAATTGCCAGATCTTCGCAAACATACAGCATGTGTCGCCATCACTGTTATATACTTTGACATCACCATGGCCTTTCTCAACATGGGGAATCGACATTATTGGAAAGGTCAACCCATCTGGAACAGGTGGGCATTGCTTCATGTTAGTCGCCATCGATTACTTCACGAAGTGGGTAGAAGTGAAATCGTACAAGGTTCTACAAGCAAAGCAGGTAGCAAAGTTCATTCAGAATGAAATCATTTGCAGATATGGGGTGCCGCATGAGCTCATTAGCGATCATGGCACTCACTTCCGTGCCGAAAGCTAGTAATACTTGAAAAGTATAAAATCAAACACCACAAGTCGTCACCTTATCGACCTCAAACAAATGGTGCGGTGGAAGCCGCCAATAAGACAATCACTGTGATTCTCAGAAAGATGACCGACAATTATCGCGAGTGGCCAGAAAAGATACCGTTCGCACTGTGGGGATACAGAACGTCTATTCGCACAGCCACTGGAGCAACTCCGTTCTATTTAACATATGGGATGGAAGCGTTCACTGTCGAATTGGAGGTACCTTCTTTAAGGATCTGTTAGAGAGTCGGGTCCTCGAAGCCGATCGGGCCGCAAGCCGGTATGATTCCTTGGTTATGCTCGACGAGCGACGGTTAAATGCATTACACCATGTTCAACTCTATCAGAAAAGGATACAAAGGGCATTTAACAAGAAGGTGAAACCTCGAGGAATAAAAGATGGGGATTTAGTCCTAAAGTCCGTTCACGCTTTACTACCAATTGACCCGAGGGGAAAATTCAAGCCGAATTGGGCCGGTCCTTACCTGGTAAAGAAGATATTATCGGGAGGGGCAGTTAGACTGACAGATCTAGACGGAAACGACTTCGCAAATCCGACGAATTTGGATCAACTGAAGAAATACTATCCGTAGAACTCATTCTCAATGTCATAAAATAAAAATTTTGAATTGCAGTGCTCGTGAGCGAGTCTAGGCCGCGGCACTTTTGCTTCGCTGCTTTTTGAGCGTTATAAATCGATGATTGTAGCGCATTTGTTTTGTGGAACTACGAGCTCGATTTGATTCTGTTGATAACAGATACGTAGGCAGCTCTTTAAAAGAGTACAACCGACCCTTCTTTGAATAAAATGAAATTTTATGCAGAAACTGGAATTTTTAATAGATAGTAAGTCTTATTAAAGATCGGGCGACGCCCATTACATCCTTCAAAAGAGAAAAAAAAGAAAACAACTAGCAACAGATAATAAGTAGTAGTATTAAATAATATATTTGGAGTCGAAGGCTCCTACATCTTCTTTTTTCCTTTGCCTTTTGGGTCACGTGACCGAGGCTTCCGCAGAGGAGGGGTAGTTGCGTTCTGTCTAGCGCGCTTCTTAGGAGAAATCGTCTTTTCCTCCCGAGGGCCCAGCCTATCTTTTACACTCAAGCGAGGACCAAGCCTCCCTTCTAAGGCTGAGCCCGAGTGTGCCTTTGAACCCAACCGTTTCCACACACCTGTCGCCTGTGAGTCAGTCTTAGGAGTCTTCTCAGTCTTAGCACTCGACGTAGGCTAGGATGAGGATACAGGTTCGGATGAATAGTATCATGTCTCAGAATGAGCTTTATCTAACGGTTTAGGCAAAGATGCTGAGTCACATAGATGTGGGTTTGTGTTGGGAACAGAAAATATGAAAAACCCGCTGAAAAGAAAGAAGGCGTGGAAGAAAAAATAGTAAAATCCCGCCGAAAAGAAAGAAGGCGGTGGCAAGAAATGATGAAACTCGCTGAAAAGAAAGGAGGCGAGGAGAAAAGTGACAGAATGTTCCCAACAAAAGTCATGTGTGATGTCTAAGTGTTCTCATAAAATTAACCTATGTTTAGTGTCTGGGCGAAGCCAACGTTGTTCCTCTGTGAGTTTAATCCACCTTGTCGATGCCAAGTGATCTTGATTCCCATGTGCCCTCGGGAGCACGCCCATGCCATACGATATCTCCGCCCCAAGTTCGACGACCTTGTGATTCCCATTTGCCATCTTTTGGCGCCGGAACGGCCGATTTACATTTCTACCCTCGACAAGTCCATATTTGAATTAAAGCCCGTGCACACTTACGGTTTTATTTTCTTTTTTTTGTTTTGCGGTAGCGGGCTACGCCCACGTTGTTTGCAAGTCATACAGAGTGTCTGAGTCGTATTTCATGCTCACACGTCAAGGTTCGATTTCAAAATGCCAAAGATTTCAGAATTCCGAAATTTCAAAAACTTTTTGCGAATTGTGGATAGATGATCCAAGTAGTAGAATCTTTTCGGGTCGATGATCCAATCTTTCAAAATTCAAAAATTCAGGTCAAATTCAAAATTCAAATTCAGGTCGATGACCCAATTTTTTCAAAATTTTCAAATTCAATTTTCGGGTCGATGACCCAATCTTTCAAATGATCTAATTTTAGGATCGATGATCCAAATGTGCTTATGTGATGATTATTGCTAGTACGTTTTTGTGTTTCAAATGTAGCAGGATATGCTTCAACTGGGGGCTCTAAAGTCTTCGACTTTAGAGCCATTGCAAACTGGGGGCTCTGAAGCCGTTGGCTTCAGAGACCATTATCAAGATGAAAAGGATGACATCCACTCAGAATTCAATTCAATACAAGAGTATGAAATGGAAGAATTCCGTAGCTGAAAGCAAATGATGAAAGCGGCGGCAACCTCCTTGGAAAGTCCCGTCCCATTCGGACAAGTGCCAGCAGATGATAAGTTTTGGGCAAGTGTCAACGGATGATGAATTTTGGACATACGCCAGCAGATGATAAACTTTGGGCATGTGTCAGCAGTGCCGAACTACGACGCGGGTTTGATTCCGTCAGAAACGGATACGTAGGCGCCCAAGGATAAGGCTCAACCCACCATATATGCAATTTATGGGTTGACGACCAATGACGATAATTTGACACAACAGAAGCAAGAGTCAATCCCCAACGAAGTCTCAGGTATGATCTCTTCTTATGGCTGGCGAGCTTATATACGCAAGTCTAATGGACTATAAACGACCCGAAGAATCCTCAGGTCGAAAGGGACCTGGGGTATACTTTGACTTTCGCCTTGTCCAAGCCTCAGTCAAAGTGGGGGCTCTGTAGATACCCGTATCCGTCGATATTGGAATTTATAGAGAACCCGACAAACACCCGATGATGATAGGACACATGTATTCTTCAGTTGTCATTGTCATTATTTGGAGCTCGTTTACGATGTAGAATGGGTGTCGTCGATGAAGTATTTTATTAATTTAAATGATATTTAAATTAATGTTTTTTTAAGTGAATTCATTCTGTTAATTTAAATGATATTTATTTTAATGTTTTTAGTGAGTTCATTTTGTTATTTTAAATGATATTTAAAATTAGTGTGTTTTTTTAATGAATTCATTTTATTAATTTAAATGATATTTAAATTAAAGCTTTATTTTGAATTTATTTTTCTTAAGTTTATTTTATTGAAAATAAAATAAATATTTGATTTGGAAAATCATTTTATGAGTATATTTGATTTGAAAAGTCATTTATTTCAATGGTTTAATTGATTTGAAAAATCGATTTTTAAAAGCGAAGAAAACTCGTTTTGAACACTTGTTTTTGAGCTCGTTTTTAGCTCGGTTCTTGAGCCCGTTTTCTTTGCGAATTGGCATGAATCTCGAGTACACTAACCCACCTTAGCCAATACCCATCCACCCATGTTCGAACCCCCATACCATGGCCCAAATTCTCGTTCAAAACCAACCCCAAGCAGCCCGCACTAAACCGAGCCCCCTGTTTTTGCGAGCCAATTCCCGAGCCCAAACCCGCTCCAAACACTACCAAGACCCGTACCCATTAACCCTAACCCATACCCTAATATCCTACCCATATTATCCTAGCTTAATCACCAAGAAAACCCCCCTCAAACCCTCACAAAAGTCGATGGACAGCAGCCATCCGTGAGCTAGCCCGATTTGCCCTCCCTCTCTTTTAACCTATTTTAACTCCCTATAAATACCACCCCTCCACCATACAATCATTCCTCTAAGTTCTCCATACATCCTACCATCACCCACAAGCTTTAAACCTCAGAAACAAACCCTAAACATCCTTCAAAAACCCTAAACAAAACCGACACACAAACTGAAACTGTTTGTGTGTCCTCTTCGAAAACCCTTTCGTTCCTCCATCAAAACTCCATAAAAATTCGAGTTTCTTGCTCCTAATTAACCACATAACATCCATCTACACATTAGACAAAGATTTACGAGCCAAATTGCCCTTGAGAGTACACGAGATCCCTCGAAAAACAGAGTGAAATAACACTCTGTTTTCGCGGTTTACTCTTGTCTGTCCAGTTCTGTTTGTGCTCGTTTTTCGTGCCCAATAACCCAAAACGAGCAGGGGTTGCTTTAAGATTCCTGTTCTCCTCTCTTTCTAGTTTCCAAAACATCTTTTAAATCGAATTTTCGTCGTGAAACGAGGGAGATATCATCGTTTGAAAGTTGCTGTCCAGATTTGTCAAAAAACGCGTGTTGCTTTATTTCTTCGTCGACGACGGCCTCTCGAGATAAAATCTACCATCGATTACGACCCAAGACGGTGTCAACGATACATGTAGGTTGAGGGTGCATCAAATCCTCTTCTTTCTCCTTTTTATTTCGTTTTTTTATGCTTGTTCTTTTATAGTTTGTTTTATTCGTTTATCGTTTTTTTGTTTATCGATTGTTTAATTAACTATGAAACTAGTTTAGTCCGAGTATGAGTTAAAGTACCACCATGAACACCGCGTTGACTTGAGATGGGAAAGAAACCGCTACATCAGTCGGTCGTACACCCCGTCTCATTTACATATCCTCGTGTTCAAGGTAGGGCATAAATAAAACAATTGTCTAATTTCGTTCTTCGCTTTCGACCCCCTTATGTTTTCGGCCAAATCGACATACCCTAGGACCCGTTGTATGTTAGTTTAACCTCTGATTGTTAACCTATGACATATTTAGATAACATTAATTTAATTTAATAACCTAACTAGACACGATAGGTGGCTTCGACGTAAGTTATAAAATCAATCGACGATTCTGTAAATAATTGAATGCATCTCTCTCTTTCACCTAATTTCTCGCTAGTATAAGAGTGCGTGATTAGCACCTTCTTATTGACACTCGATGAGTTAATTTAATTAGCGAATTTGACCTAATTAGACCCTTTAGGCCGTGTAGAATGCACCCTCATGCGACAATCCATCAACATCGTTTTTAACTCATTTTCTAACTTGTTTCCTATCCCTTTTCGCAATCATTCGATCTAACCAATGAACTTAACTTAGGAACTAGGTTGGCCTCGTCTTGGCCGTGAGGGTGGCCGTCGGTTTGGGCCGTGAGGTGGCCGTTTTCTTTACCTTTCTCGTTTTGTTTTTATACCGTTTGTTTTCTCGTTGTTTCATTGTTTGTAATTTATCGTTGGTTTATCGATTTGTAATCTTTCAAGTTTGTTTTCTTTTATCGAGTCAAATGATTTCTAAAGCCTTAGTCTTGTTTGGTTAGACGGTTGTTCCCCAATGTTTGTAGAAGCGTAGTAAACCGCGTGTTGTCTAAAGCAACATGGCCCGGTTTATGCTAATGCATGCTTTGGTGCGTAGCCCTATGTCTAATTCGATGAGATTAAGTGAAAGCACGCAACACGAGGAGTGACCCAAGGCCGTGTGTCATGTAGGCCGTGAGTCACCTCCCCCTTGTGCACGGTTTTCAAGGCCCAATGGCCGTGTGTTTTGTGTCGTGTTTTGAGTTGTATGTAGCAATTGTAATTAGATCGAGTTGTAATTTATTTATCGTTGTGTCGGCATGAAATGCCTGGGTTGTAATAGGGTAGATCCCCATGGCTCCCCCATTCCTCCTAAGCCGTGTTTGCGCATCTTTTATTTCAAATCAACCAACATGCTAAAACAACTTTGACAAAGTTAGTATTCATGCATTAAACGACATAGAAATTATTGTCACATGTTAGGGTTTTAAAATGATGTTTGCATATCATATATCGTAGTAGCTATGACCTTGTTTGAAATCCGACACTTGACTTAGTAGAGGCCGTTATTGACGGGCGGGGTTGGGTGTCCTTATGGGCTTCCCAACACGTACCCTCACCCCTTACTCAAGATCTATGGTTTGTGGATCCGTCTAAATACCATTGGATTACGAGAGTCATTCAAATCGAGTGATATAGGGTACAAGTCTTTATCTTTAATCACTCGTAGTCGATTGGCTTTATGCTTTTCGATGAAAGGTGTAAAGTTGACTTGAACGGTTCCAAGTTCCCAAAAAACTTGGTGGCGACTCTAATATGTCTTAATTCGATTCGAAAGAACCTCGAGTCGATTATGCCTAGTGTGGATCCCGCGGACGCAGTTCCCGAGGGCCTTGTCCACATAATTAATAATAATTAACAAGGGATTAAGATTATTATACCTACTGATGATTTCAATAATAAAGCTAAGAATAATAGAAGTACTTGATGATTGATTAGAAGGTTGTCAATCTCCCAATAATAACCCAAATAATCTTCAATTACCCAAAATGAAAGATGAACAAAAGAGAGATTAAGGAAATGAGATTTGTATTAAGATTTGATTAAAAGTTGATTACAAGATTAAAGAGAGATTTGATTGATATAAACTACACTAGAGCTAGATTGCTAAGAAGAACATGATAATCTAATTAGACTAATGAAGTATTTATAGTGGGGATTAGGTACATAAATTAGGGTTTACTAAGGGCTTAAATGACGATTAACTCCTTGAGGAATCGCCGGTCTGAAGAGAGACTCCGGTCTCCTTTTCGCCGGTCTTAGAAAAATATGCGCATCCTTCATTGAACAAGTAGAAGACGGATTAGCTGTCACACAATCCGAGCGTCCAGGGCACGGGACGGGCGGATTGTGGGTATTTTGGATGAGCGGATTCGTGGGGTGGACGGGCAGATTGTGGTGGTTCTGGACGGGCGTCCAGCTGAGGAAGACGCTTCGATTGCTTGTGCTGGACGGGCGGATTGTGGTCAATCCGCTCGGATTCTCTGTCAGCTTCTTCCTTTCTTCTTTTCTTCCTTTCTCTTCATAAAATCCTTGAGGATTTCCTCGGGGATGCAAGGATCTTTTCTCATCATTGCCCATCTACTATAGTATGTACAAAGGGCTTCTAGTCTTGTCTTCTCTTTGATGCTTGGTCATTGAATTCAATCAATTTAGCTCCATTTTGTCATGAAATTGCAAGGTTTGCACTCCTTTCCTATCAAGAGATCAAAACCTCAAAGAATATGCAAAACAAAGGACTAAAGATAATAAATGACCCCAAATAGGCACTAAAAAACATGGGAACGGGGCTAATTCGGGGACTAAATATGCTCAAATTATGGTCACATCAAATATCCACAAACCGATCCTTTGCTCGTCCCGAGTAAAGAGGTGACAAAGACTAGGACCGTTATTTAAACTAACCTAATAGCATAGCCGATATGAGACAATTAGCGGGTCTCACTCCGCCCCTTCAACTCACAACAAGACAACCATGAGGTAGGATGCCTTCTTGCAAGGCAAGGTGGGTCTTGCCAAAATGGCGACACATCCAAGCATTAAACCACATAGAATCAAGTAATGGATGCATCTACAAAAGAATAGCCACTTTCCTCATCTAAGTGGCGGAAATTATCTAAAGGGTAAGCAATTCAAGGGTACACACTCCTTCATAGATATGATTTCTTCAAACTACTAAGCCTAGAAGGATACCAATAAATCACCTCCAAGTTGTGTCAAGCTAGAGTACCTTTGTCCTCAATCGTTAAATTCTTTTGTCAAGAGTAGACTCCCTATGGTGTTAGAAACACTGGAGGATCGCGGAATTCCCCTTCTTGCCTAGACAAGAAGAAGGGTCGTCCCCTCTCTACCATGCACAAAAATGGATACGATGGATTGGTCGGGACTAAAATATTTTTGGTAACTTTTCGTTAGGAGCCCCTAGACCAAAACACAATTTATAGCTTCACAAACAACTCTACAATTAGTAAAGAGGCAAGTAAAGGTCGGATCCCAAGGGACGGGAATTGAGATGAGATTTCTATTGAGACTAGTGGTGTCTTAGGGGTGTCATAATTTGGGATGATGTAGAAGGTCACTAAACTAAATAGCAATGAAAGTAAATAAGCAAGATGAATTGAAAGGGTTGTAAACAATTGATAAAAAGCACTAGGGTGTCATGGGGTCATAGGGGATTCATGGGAATTGATCATACAAACATGTTCTCAAATTATAAGCAAGCAATTATTGTTGTGATGGATTGATTTGGGTTATATCTTACAATCCTAGGAAAGTTTGGGTCCCGGAGCCGAATCGATTAGATTGTACAACACCTACAAGTCGACTTAGTCTTCCCTACTCAACAACATGCATGGTCTAATGAGACTCGAGTTGGTTTATATCTTACAAGTCTCATTGAAAAGGTAGGTGATGGGTAATGCAAGGATTCATAGGCTCGCATTTCATCAAACATAACATGTGCATGAGTTGAGATCAAAAGAAGCAAGCAAATAAACCATGAAAGCATATTAATTTAAGCATGAATCATTCCCCATGTTGGTTTCCCTTAATCACCCATTAACCCTAGCTATGGAACTACTCACTCATTATCATGTTGAACATGCTAGCAAGGTTGTCAATCATACCAACAAAGTAAAACATGATGAACAAATGAAAGTAATTAGCAATAATTAAAAAGAGATTAAGAGAATTATACCTAATAATGATTCCAATAATAAAGCAAAGAATAATAGAAGTACTTGATGCTTGATTAAGAGGTTGTCAATCTCCCAATAATAACCCAAATAATTTTCAATTACCCAAAATAAAGGATGAACAAAAGAGAAATTAAGGAAATAAAACTTGTATTAAAACTTGATTAATTGTTGATTACAAAACTAAAGAGAGATTTTGATTGATATTAACTACTCTAAGAATTGATAAGAAGAACATGCTCTTCCAATTAGACTAATGGGGTATTTATAGTGGAAATTAGGTGGATACATTAGGGTTAACTAAGAGCTTAAATAACGATTAAGTCCCTACTTAAGGAAACGCCGGTATTTTCTGAAGGATGGGCATCTTTCTTGAAGCTTGAAGAAACGAATTTGTGCTGTCTTGGAATCCGTGCATCTTAGGCTCGGGACGGCCGGATTCGTGAGTCTCTGTCCGGGCGTCTTCTGGTAGCTGCTGCCCGGGCGTCTTGTAAAGAAGACGCACGGATTGTGGTGCTGGGGACGGGCGTCTTCAGGACAATCCGCACGGATTGCTGCTCAGACTTGTTTCTTCTTCTTTTCTTCCCTTTTCTTCATAAAATCCTTGGGGATTTCCTTGGGGATGCAAGGATCTTTCCTCATCATTGCCCAACTACTATAATATGTACAAAGGCCTTCTAATCTTGTCTCTCCTTGATGCTTGGTCATTGGATTCAATCAATTTAGTCTCCTTTTGCCATGAAAATGCAAGGTTTGCACTCCTTTCCTACCAAGGACACAAAACCTCAAAGAATATGCAAAACAAACAACTAAAGACAATAAATGACCCAAATATGCACTAAAAAGCATGGGAACAAGGCTAATTCGGGGACTAAATATGCTCTAATTATGGTCACATCAAATATCCCCAAACCGAACCTTTGCTCGTCCCGAGTAAAGAGGTGCCAAAGACTAGGACCATTATTTAAAATAACCTAATAACATAGCCGATATGAGACAATTAGCGGGTCTCACTCCGCCCCTTCAACTCACAACAAGACAACCATGAGGTAGGATGGCTTCTTGCAAGGCAAGGTGGGTCTTGCCAAAATGGCGACACATCCAAACATTAAGCACGCAAAATCAAATAATGGATGCATCTACAAAAGGAATAGCCACTTCCTCATCAAGTGGCGGAGTCAACTAAAAGAGAACAAATTTAAGAGCATATATTCCGTCACAAATACTAGTTCAACAAATCACTAAGGCTAAGAGGATGGCACTAAATCACCTCCAAATGGTGTTAAAATAGACTACTTTCGTCCTCAATTTCCAAATACTTTCATCAAGAGTGATCGGATGGTGTGGAATGATGATCCCCATGATGCTAGTAGCATATGACATGACAAGTCTCGAGTTCTCTACAAAAGTAAAGGTCATGGATCATCCCAAGCTTGACAAAAAGGCTTTTTGGGAATGAAATGCTCATATCGTTGTAAACAAGGGTGGATATGACTAGTATTCAAAAATTGACCTCATTCAACTTTCACATTTCAAAAATTAGAGATGGGGTTTGTCCCTTCCGTGCTAATGTCCTTTGCTTTCGCCAATCGCTTATTAGGCAACCGGTTAACCTCTAGACAATAGCTTTTTGGGGTGATAGTCACTCTGTCTCTGGGCGGTTGAATTCACAACCGTGTGGGGGCCCAATTCAATGGATCCCTCTCCAAAGCACATCGAAGTGGTACGCCTCCATCAAAACAACTAAAATTCTCAATATTTCAACATTTCATAACATTTGAGGTTTCCTTGGCAATAAAACGTTTCCACATACAAAATCTTTGAAATGAGCACTTCAAACTTATTGATAGAAAGTATTTTTGGGTTGCCATACCACAAGGTCAATCAAGGTCACCTAGACAAGTTAACACTACTACAAATCCAGGCAACTACAACGCCCCTTTAACAACGATTATTCACGAAAATCACAATAGACGTTGTAGAATGTATGACGCGAATTTTACTAAACTTAATTACAACGGGTATGGTTATAAAAACCGTTGTTATTAGTTTTAACAACGGATCACACATGCACAACCGTTGTTAATAATTTGGCGTAAAATTGGCGCAAAGTTAGTGAAAAGTAATCACAACGGTTACTTTTGTAACCCGTTGTTAAAACATATTTGACAACGGGTGTTTTTTACAACCGTTGTTAAAACAGATTTGACAACGGTTGTTGTTTAATAACCGTTGTCAATACCTTCCATACTATAAACCACACAAACACAAGTCTGCTGCAGCCACAAAACACAACCCTTAATACACAAACACAAACACAACAGACAAACACAAACACAAAACACACACTTTCTCATCGTCTCTTTCTCTCTTTCTCATCGTCGCTTTATCTTCTCGCCGTCACTGTTGATTTCATCGTCTCTTACGTTCTGTATTTATCAGGTAAATCTCGCCGTCACTGTTAGTTTCATCGTCATTATTTTCTTTTTCTAATTATTTCTTTTGCATGTATGTGTTTTTATCGACCATTATGTTATTTGTTTAAGTATTGTTCGCATAATTAGTTAGTAAAACAATGAAGAAGCAAGATGAAGAAGCAAGATAAACATAATTAATATATATATATATATATATATATATATATATATATATATATATATATATATATATATATATATATATTTATAAATACATAAATTTAAAAAAAAAAATTACATTAATGAAAATGCAATTCTTATATTTTCATAGAGGATCTTATTCTCCTCTATCATATCGTTCCTCTCCTCCTTGGCTATTTGAGGTTCCGTTCAGTGATTGCTATATCGTCATATAGCCGCAATGCTCGCCGCTCCGTCAAGCCATCTTCTTTGGCGTCCTTCAGTACGGATCGAGCATCCGCAAGGTAGCTCTTGAAACTTTCCTTAATATGGAGCAACCGGCGGATGAAACTGTTGTTGTTCTCGATCATAGTAAGAGTCTTAAAGATGAAATCATTCATTTTGTTGGAGTTTGGAGTTTGTTTTGAAAGATTAAGTAGGGTTATTTATTTGGAGTTTGTTTTAGCAGTTGGGGTTTGGAGATGTATATATTGAGATAATAGAAATGTTAGTTGAGATAATGCAATGTATTTATACTAAGCAATGTGTGGGTTGAGTTGTTTTTTAATTAATATATATGTTAGGAAGTTGTGCCATGCATAATCATCATCATATCTCTCAATGCTGCTTCAAATCTTATTACTAACCCTTCTCATTCCATATTGTCCGTTCATATGCACAGTGATGTCAGTAATAATGCATGCATCGGAATTATAACGGGCCGTAATTATGCATGCATCTAGTAATATTTAATTTAATTTTTTTTTATTTTTTAAGAACAAACAACAACGGTTATTTATAAACAACCCGTTGTCTTTAGTTATAACAACGGTTTTGTATATTAAAACCCGTTGTTATAACTTTCCCCCCAAAATTGAGTCACACTTTCCACAACGGGTTTTTATACTTAAAACCGTTGTTAATATTTTTAACAACGGTTTCCTTAAGAAAACCAACCGTTGTTAAAACCTTTTACAACGGACGCTTTAACAACGTCCGCTTTTTTATATAACAACGGTTTTTGACCGTTGTTATAGCCTGTATTTGTAGTAGTGTAACCAAGTCCACATCGCATCACGGGGTTGGATAGGTGACTCACATGCAAACCCTTGACCAGGCTTTGGGCCATGGGTCGAAAGACACTAGTATGACATAATCTAGGGTGTTTTACAACCATTATAGTAGGCGAAGTCTTAAGTTGAAAAAGTATTTGTAATGGCTTAGTTGCTCTTGTCAAAGTTCTCAATTAGGCACTTTTCAAAATATTTCATCTAAATGCAACTATATGCCATGATGCAACTATTATATACATCCTAATGCAAGTGATTCTACCAACTAATATGACATATAAACTAAATGCAAGTCCCAAAGTTCACATTGTTATACCGCATCAATCAAAATAAAGCCACATAGTCATTAACATAAAGAGGAAAAAGGAGATTAGAAAGATCATACCATGCGGTCTTCAATATCCTCATGTCTCGGATGTGGCGTAGTTGATCAATGTGAACAAGGATAGAACAAACACAATATATACAATAATATATACATGACTACACTACAAAGGAAAATAACTTGTTTTTGGTTTTTCAATTTTCAAATTTTTATGGTTTTTCGAAATTTTTCAGTTTTTTTGGATTTTTGAATAAAAGTTAAGTTAGAATTCCCCATCCCCACACTAATATGGGCATTGTCCTCAATCTCCAAAATGATGGGAAATTATGCAAACATGATGCATGATTTCTACACTAAATGCAAGCTACACTAATCTACACTACATGATGCAAGGTTTTTGTTTATGACGGAGAGGATAATTTAGATTACCTCCCGTTGTGTATGTATGTACTTCTCCAAACCGAGTTAGACATTATGGCTAATGTCCTAATGCTGGGTGTAGTTCATGCACACACTATGCAATGCATGAAACTAAATTTGTCATTTTGGATTTTTTTAAAAGTGGGAACAATAAAATGAGAACACCTCAATGGGGCCTAGGACTACTCCAACAATGATCAAGATTAATAAAATACAACAAATAGAGAAATAGACAAACCTAAGAGGGTAGGAGCCTCCAAAGCTTGCTAATCTTCCATCATATCATCACTATCATCATCTTCCTCACTAGAAGTGGACTCATCACCACTTCCCTCTTTACTTTGTTGTTCACCTTGCTCATCATCCTCTTCTCCTTCTTAACTAGCTTCTTCATCAATGTTATCATCTACCTCTTCATCACCGACAACCTCATTATCACCCGGAAACTCACCCCTAGATGCACTCGGAAAGAAGACTTCCCTATCCGCCCAACTAGGCAAAGGACATGAAGGGTCAAGTATTCCTTGCCTAGCTAAGTGAAGGAGGGGTGGATATTGGGCTAAGTAAGAATCTTCCCGGTCCTTGAAGGCTTGCTTGTGCATCTCTTGCATAAGAAGAGTCATATAATCTTTGCTTGCTTCAACACCTTCGGGCTTGAACTCTTGGCACTTGAAAGGATAGGGTGATGTGACAATGGAAGAGGAGGGTATTTCAATTTCACCCTTTTGTTGTCGGATAATGTATTCGGCCTCTTTTGAAAGGGGAAGGAGATAGTTGGTCCGGTGGACACTTAAACGACAAATCTTCGAAGGCAAAGTAAAATATCTAGCCTCACTAGTGAGCCACCCATACTTGGTGTCAAGAGGGTTATGGGAGACCCACTTGTACTTGTTTATCATAGTATCAATATCAATGAGATGACCACCCTTCTTTGCCTCATACTTGCTATCCTTGTTGAAGTTAGGATCAAAGTATTTAGCCAAAAGAGTGACTAGACCTCCATTCACAATAACGGTAGTGCCTTGCTTCTCACAATCAACGTTTAGCCATCTATCCACCAAAAGCCTTAGAGAGTTGAAAGGCTTGGTGAATTCCCTTCCAATGTTCAAGGCCGACTCAAGAAGAACAAAATCGAGTTTGGTGAAATGGTTGGTGTCTTTTCTTGCAATGATGGTGTTCCCTACAACCTTGTGCCACACTCTAATGCCCGGATGGTGGACTAATAGAGCGCGACTAGCATGAAAGTTCTCGAATTTCCTTCCGAAAATCGCCTCCCAAAGAGGGTCGGGGTCATATTTGCCAACATTCTTGAAATAACTCGGTGAATCACTAAGACCAAAAGCTTTACCCATTTCCTCAAAGGAGATGCGCCTACTAACATTAACTAGGCGAAACTCGATGGTTTCCATAGTCTCAATCTTGTTAACTTTCAAAGAACTCAAAAATTCTAAGGTAAGGGAGGGGTATGTCAATTCTTTTGTTGTAAACAATTTCTCCAACCTCATGGCTTTAAATAAGGCTCTAGTTTGCTCAAGGACACCCAACTTATCTAAGGCATCTTCACAAATAAACTTGGTGGATAGAAATGATTTTCTAGCAAACTTAGCAAAAGTGTCCCTATGGGATTTGGAAATGAAAATTACCTCCGGATAATTCGAAAGTTGAGCAATTTCCGGAGTAGTAGATGGTGTTGCTTCCATGGGAGGTTGTTGTTGTTACACCTCCAAGTTTGGGCTAGCTACCACCATAGCCAATGCTTTCTTTGCTTGAAGACTCTTTTGTCTTGATGAGAGTGCCTTTGCCTTTGGTGCCTTTTCCTTTGTTGCTTTTGTTGCTCCCTTTGTCTTTACCATTGATGAATAAACCCAGAAAAGAGTGAAAATCTTCAATTTCAAGTGTACCCAAATCGATTTAAAGATGAAAGGCTTTGCCTTTATGATTTCAAAAATCGACTCAAAGGTTGAAGATTTTGTGCTTGGTTTTGATTTTTGTTGAAAGAGGAGTGATTAATTTGTTGTTAAAAGGATGTTTTGATTTGATTTTGGTGAATGTTGTTGAGGAATCTTGTTTTTGTGATGGAGAGGATGAGGGTTTTGGAGTTATGGGGTTTATGGGTACTGTTTTGAATGAAGGAATGAGGAAATGAATGTGGGATGGGGTTTATAATAAACCCGAAAAATTTGAAATGCAGGGGGAAGACGGGCGGATTTCCTTCGGGACGCCCGGATTCTGTCTGGATGGGCTTCAGGAATTCTCGCCTAAAGACGGGCGGATTTCAGCAAAGCCGGACGGATTTGAAAATGCGGGACGGGCGTCTTTCAGAGAAGACGGGCGGATTCCTTTCCAGGGATTTTTCTTGTTTTTTCTCAGCCAAAAGACGGGCGTCTTCTCTTTCAGGACGGGCGTGTTTATGAAGACGGGCGGATTCTATTGCAGGACGCCCGGATTCGTTAACAGTCACAAAATTTCAAAAATTCAGCTTAGAAGGACGGGCGTCTTCTGCCCAATATGCCCGGATTGCCTGAAGACGGGCGGATTCTCTTGAAACTGCTCGGATTCTACCCCTTTTACCCGGATTCAGTTCCATCCGTGTACCTTGCATATCCCTTGTCATTTTTCATTCTTCAAAATCTCGTGTTCTTCATTGTGGGGGCACTACTAAGGCATGAATAGCCTAGGCAATTTCTATCCCCACACTAAGCTAAAGCACTACACATCAATTGAAATTATTAGTCCCTCCCTCACTTCTCTCAAACATGATAATTATCTTGATCAAGGCATAAAAATCCAAAAAATCCAAAAATGACAAAAATGCAAATTAATAATTAAAATGCGAGTTAGGAAGTTAAAAATATTTACAAATGGTGGTTTAGGGAGGACTCCACCAAACTCTCATTCTTGATGAGATGTCAAGGGGGCATGTCCAAGGTGTTGTTGATGTTGCTCAACACCTTGAAAAAGTAATCAAAAGCTTGTTCATTGTCGTGATAAAGTTCTTCAATAGATCTTTGCCCTTGTTGTCGGTCTTGATCGATAGCATTACCAATGAAGGGATTGAAAATCCCTTCAAACTCATCGTCCCAAAGACCACAAACTTCATCTACTTGATCACTAAAGATCTCTTGAGTTGATAGAGACAACTCTCCCATTATCTTGTTTTGGTCAATGAGGCCATCTTCTTCATTTCTTGACTTTGGTGAGCTTTGCAAACTCTCTTTGTTACAATTCACTTGCTCTTTGAATGGAGCATCTTTAATTTTCTTCTTCCATTGGAGTTCCGGCTTCTTCCTATCATCCTTCCGGCTATAATGATCAATCATAAAACATGGTTCATGTAAACGGGGAGCTCTCATAGTCTTGTCAAGATTGAAAGTGATACTCTCATCTCCCACTTCTAGAGTGAGCTCTCCATGTTTCACATCAATCACCGCACCCGCGGTGTGTAAGAAAGGTCTTCCTAGGATGATTGGAATGTTGGAATCTTCTTCCATATCAATAATGACAAAGTCCACCGGGATGAAAAATTTCCCAATTCGTACGGGAACATCTTCCCATATCCCTAATGGTGTCTTTCATGTATTTCGCATAGGCCGGCACGTGATTGATTAATTCCGTGAAAGGAATTGAGATTTCCAAATTCTTCACAATTTCCATAAATTTTCCAAGTTGGTCATCAAATTTGGGCTTGGCTTGACGACTTGGAAAAGGAAGTCTAATCACAATGGGCTCCTTCTCCTTGACCTTGTCTTCATTTTTCTTTGAAATTTCTTCTTTTGATGATTCTCCATCTTTGGAGTTTTGCACAATTTCTTCCTCATCACTAGCTTCCACAACTTCATCCTCAACTTGCTTCTTCGGTGCTTCATACCTTGTACCACTTCTAAAGTGAATGGCACTAACTGTTTCATGTCTTGGGGGATTACTTTGAGGCGGTAATTGCCCCTTTTGTCTTTGTGAGCTTGAAGATGCTAGTTGAGTCAATTGGGTTTCCAACATTTTGGTGTGAGCTAGGATGTTGTTGATGGTGGTTTCCTTTGCTTGACTATCTTTTTGCATTTGAGTGAAAAATTCTTGTTGATTCTTTTGCATTTGGAGGACCGCTTTTTGAACATCAAAACCTTGGTCATTTTGTTGATTGTATGGATTTTGATTTTGGTAACCTTGGTTTTGGTTGTAAAAGGGTCTTTGATTTTGGTTTCTCATGGGAGGTGGGGCGTATGTTGTTTGAGGGTTTTGAACATTTTGGCTTTTGTATGAGAGATTTGGATGGAATTTGGCGTTTTCATTGTAATAGTTGGAATAAGAGGTACCACTCTTGTATGCTTGGAAAGCATTCACTTGTTCATTTGTTCCCCTGCATTCACTTGAGTCATGTCCCAAAATTCCACAATTCTCACATATCCCACTTGGGATTGATGAAGATGCCGTCATGGCATTAACATGATGCTTTGGTGATTTTGAGGCTTCTTCAAGTCTACCCATAGCTTTCTCAAACTTCAAATTGATGGTATCAATGTGAGCACTAAGTTGAGCACCCAATTGAGTAACGGAGTCCACTTCATGCTTTCCTCCTCTAGTAGCCTTGCGAGGTCTATTATATTGTGAGTTATGGACCGCCATTTCCTCAATTTTGTTCCAAGTTTGATTGTCATCAACTTCGGTGAACATTCCATTTGATCCCATGTTGAGAATGTTCCTTGAATCTTCATATAGACCGTTCCAAAATTGTTGTACCAAGAACCACTCGCTAAGTCCATAGTGAGGACTTGAGTGATAAATTCCTTTGAACCGCTCCCAAGCTTCATACAAAGATTCTTCATCCCTTTGCTTAAAACCCGTAATTTAAGCTCTTAGCATGTTAGTCTTTTCCGATGGGTAGAACTTTTTGTAGAAAGCTAGAGCCAACTTCTTCCAAGAATAAATTCCGAGAGTGGCCTTATCAAGGCCCTTCAACCATTGTTTCGCGGTGCCAATTAGAGAAAAAGGAAATAAGACCCATCGAATTTGGTCTTGAGTTACACTGGTTTGAGAAATCGCATCACAATAGTCACAAAAGGTCTCCATATGAGAGTGAGGGTCTTCACTAGGCATCCCCCCGAATTGGCTCCTTTCGACTAATTGGATAAATGCGGATTTGGCAATGAAATTTCCGGTTAGATGTTGTGGTGTGGGAGTACCATTGGGTAGGTTCTCCTTGGTGGGTACGGAATGTGATGAAAACTTAGACATTGTGGGTTGATTTTGTGTTGTATTTTGTGTTGGGTTCTCCTCACCTTCTCTTGCAAAAGGGTTGATGAACTCAATATTTGGTTGAATATCTACAACCTCACTAATACCTCTCAAATTTCTCCTAGCAAGTCTTCTATTGGTTGTCAAAGTACTTTCAATTTCACGATCAAAAGGTAACAAATCACCTTGTGACCTTCTAGACATGCAAAATATCAAACAACTTGAAAACAATTAGAACAAACCTTGAGGAGTTTTACTTCCTCAAGGCAAAGAAAGACACAACTAATAACAATATAAGAAAATCTAAATCAAGATAACATCGTCCCCGGCAACGGCGCCATTTTTGGTCGGGACTAAAATCTTTTCGGTAACTTGTCGTTAGGAGCACCTAGACCAAAACACAATTTATAGCTTCACAAACAACTCTACAATTAGTAAAGAGGCAAGTAAAGGTCGGATCCCAAGGGACGGGAATTGAGATGAGATTTCTATTGAGACTAGTGGTGTCTTAGGGGTGTCACAATTTGAGTTGATGTACAAGGTCACTAAACTAAATAGCAATGAAAGTAAATAAGCAAGATGAATTGAAAGGGTTGTAAACAATTGATAAAAAGCACTAGGGTGTCATGGGGTCATAGGGGATTCATGGGAATTGATCATACAAACATGTTCTCAAATTATAAGAAAACAATTATTGTTGTGATGGATTGAGTTGAGTTATATCTTACAATCCTAGGAAAGTTTGGGTCCCGGAGCCGAATCGATTAGATTGTACAACACCTACAAGTCGACTTAGTCTTCCCTACTCAACAACATGCATGGTCTAATGAGACTCGAGGTTGTTTATATCTTACAAGTCTCATTGAAAAGGTAGGTGATGGGTAAAAAATGCAAGGATTCATAGGCTCGCATTTCATCAAACATAACATGTGCATGAGTTGAGATCAAAACAAGCAAGCAAATAAACCATGAAAGCATATTAATTTAAGCATGAATCATTCCCCATGTTGGTTTCCCCTAATCACCCATTAACCCTAGCTATGGAACTACTCACTCATTATCATGTTGAACATGCTAGCAAGGTTGTCAATCATATCAACAAAGTGAAACATGATGAACAAATGAAAGTAATTAGCAATAGTTAAAAAGGGATTAAGAGAATTATACCTACTAATGATTCCAATAATAAAGCAAAGAATAATAGAAGTACTTGATGCTTGATTGAGAGGTTGTCAATCTCCCAATAATAACCCAAATAATCTTCAATTACCCAAAATAAAGGATGAACAAAAGAGAGATTAAGGAAATAAAACTTGTATTAAAACTTGATTAATTGTTGATTACAAAACTAAAGAGAGATTTTGATTGATATTAACTACTCTAAGAATTGATAAGAAGAACATGCTCTTCCAATTAGACTAATGGGGTATTTATAGTGGAAATTAGGTGGATGCATTAGGGTTAACTAAGGACTTAAATGACGATTAAGTCCCTACTTAAGGATACGCCGGTATTTTCTGAAGGATGGGCATCTTTCTTGAAGCTTGAAGAAATGAATTTGCGCTGTCTTGGAATCCGTGTGTCTTAGGCTCGGGACGGCCGGATTCGTGAGTCTCTGCCCGGGCGTCTTTGGGAGAAGACGGGCGTCTTCTGGTAGCTGCTGCCCGGGCGTCTTGTAAGGAAGATGCACGGATTATGGTGCTGGGGACGGGCGTCTTCAGGACAATCCGCACGGATTGCTGCTCAGACTTGTTTCTTCTTCTTTTCTTCCCTTTTCTTCATAAAATCCTTGGGGATTTCCTTGGGGATGCAAGGATCTTTCCTCATCATTGCCCAACTACTATAATATGTACAAAGGCCTTCTAATCTTGTCTCTCCTTGATGCTTGGTCATTGGATTCAATCAATTTAGTCTCATTTTGCCATGAAAATGCAAGGTTTGCACTCTTTTCCTACCAAGGACACAAAACCTCAAAGAATATGCAAAACAAAGAACTAAAGACAATAAATGACCCAAATATGCACTAAAAAGCATGGGAACAAGGCTAATTCGGGGACTAAATATGCTCTAATTATAGTCACATCATGGATAAAGGGATCAATAACATTTGAGTTTCATTTGGGAGTTTGCTTTTCTTGTTGTTTTCCCCCCCAATTTCTTGTGGCATATAATATTTGAGAACAATTTCTGGCCATTTCTTTTGATTTTTGGCAATTCAACACTTGACAATTTTTCAACTTTTTGCATTTCTTTTTGAATATTTTCAAAGTCACCCCATAAGTAGTGAGGGTGGCTTATGTTTGAAGCATAGGAGTTTTCATTTATGTTACTCCTCTTTTCTTTTGATTCATTTTGCAAACTTTCTTTCACTTTTCATTTCATTGAACTCAAATCAATTTCTTTTTTGTGCCCATTCCCTTTGATGACAAAAATGTGGTAGAACATGGATGATGGATGCATGGTTTCAAGGGTCACCTTGGAATAAACGGTAGCCAAGGAGTTATCACACCACAAGGTACTCTTGACTAGGCCTTAATCCATGGGTCAAAGGATACTAGCATGACACATCCTAGGGTGTTTTACAAGTATTCTAACAAGCAAAGTCTTAAGAAGAAAAAACATCTACTAGGGCCTATATACACTTGTCAAGCTTCCCAAGTAGACGGTTTCGCAAAATTTTCTAATATTCAAACTAAATGCCATGATGCAACTAACATATATACATCCTAATGCAAATGATTCTACCAACTAGTATGCAAATAACCTAAATGCAAGTCCTAAATTCACATTGTTTATACCGCATCAATCAAAATAAAGCCACATAGTCATTAACATAAAGAGGGAAAAGGAGATTGGAAAGATCATACTATGCGGTCTTCAATATCCTCATGTCTCGGATGTGGCGTAGTCGATAAATGTGAACAAGGATAGAACAAACACAATATATACAATAATATACACAAGTCTACACTACAAAGGAAATGAACTTGTTTTTGGATTTTCAAATTTTTCAATTTTTTTGATTTTTTTCGAAATTTTTGAATAAAAGTGAAGTTAGAATTTCCCATCCCCACACTAATATGGGCATTGTCCTCAATGGCCAAAATGATAGGAAATTATGCAAGAATGATGCATGAATTCTATACTAAATGCAAGTTATACTAATCTACACTACATGATGCATGGGTTTTTATTCATGACGGAGAGCGTAATTTAGATTACCTCCCGTTGCGTATGCATGTACTTCCCCAAACCGAGATAGACATTATTTCTAATGTCTTAAATTATGGGGTAGTTCATGCACACAAGATGCAATGCATGAAACTAAATGTTGTCATTTTGGATTTTTCAAACGGGAACAATAAAAGAACACCTCAATGGGGCCGAGGTGTTAGTCCTCATGTTGATAGGACTCTCCAACTATGATCAAGATAAAAATAAATAAAACAGAGAAAGAAGTAGACAAACCTCAAGAGGGAAGGAGCCTCCAAAGCTTGCTAGTCCTCCACCATATCATCATTGTCATCATTTTCCTCCATAGAAGCGGACTCATCTCCACTTCCCTCTTCACTTCCTTGCTCACTTTCTTCATCATCTTCATTAGCCTCTTCTTCTTCATCTACCTCTTCATCAACTCCCTCATCATCATCAACTTTATCATTGACATTCTCATCTTCACCCGGTCTTTCACCCCTAGATGTGCTTGGAAAGAAGACTTCCCTATCCGCCTAACTAGGCAAAGGACATGAAGGATCAAGTAGTCCTTGCCTAGCTAAATGAAGGAGGGGTGGATATTGGGCCAAGTATACATCTACTCGATCATTGTAAGCTTGTTTATGCATCTCTTGCATAAGTAGAGTCACGTAGTCATTGCCCACTTCAACATCTTTGGGTTTGAACTCTTGATATTTGAATGGATAGGGTGGTGTGACAATGGAGGAGGACGGCTCTTCAATTTCGCCCCTTTGTTGACGGATGATGTACTTGGCGCCCTTGGAGAGTGGAAGTAGGTAGTTTGTTCGATGAGCACTCAAGCGGCATATCTTGGAAGGCAAAGTGAAAGATCTAGCATCATTGGTGAGCCACCCATAGTTGGTGTCAAGAGAGTTATGCTTGACCCACTTGTACTTGTTAATCATGGCATCCATGTCAATGAGATGACCCCCTTTGATCGCCACATAGGTGTTATCCTTGTTGAAATTTGCGTCAAAGTGCTTGGCCAAGAGAGTAACTAGACCTCCATTTACGATAAAAGCGGTGCCTTCCTTACCACAATCAACATTGAGCCATCTTTCCACCAAAAGCCTTAGAGCATTGTAAGGCTTTGTGAATTCCCTTCCGACATTTAAGGCAGACTCAAGTAGAACACAATCGAGCTTTGTAAAGTGATTAGTGTCTTTTCTTGCAATTATAGTATTCCCGATGACCTTGTGCCACACTCTAATGCCCGGATGATGGACTAATAGAGCGCGACAAGCATGAAAGCTCACAAATTTCTTCCCGGAAATTGCCTCCCAAAGAGGAGCGGGGTCATATTTTTCGGGCATCTTGTGATAATAAGGTGTATCACTAAGACCTAATGCTTTACTCAAAACATCAAAGGTGATGCGCCTATTCACATTGGAAAGGCGAAACTCGATGTATGTTCTAGTCTCTACCTTAGTCACTTTTAATGAACTTAAGAATTCCAAGGTAAGGGAGGGGTATGTCAATTCTCTTGTAGTAAACAATTTTCCCAACCCCATGGCTTCAAAGAAGGCTTTTGTTTGTTCAAGGACACCCAATTTGTTCAAGGCATCTTCACATATGAATTTGGTGGGTAGAATGGCTTTCTTAGCATACTTGGCAAATGTATCCCTATGGGAGTTAGATTTGAAAATTACCTCCGGATAGTTTGATAATTGAGCAATTTCCGGAGTTGTTGATGTTGTTGCTTCCAAGGGAGGATCTTGTTGTTGTTGAACATCCAAGTTTGCACTAGCAACCACCATAGCCATTGAAGCTTTCTTTGCTTAAAGGCATTGTTGCCTTTTTGAGAGTGCCTTTGCCTTGAGTGCCTTTGTTGCTCCTTTTGTTCTTGCCATTGATAATTATACCAAGAAAAGATTGAAAATCTTCAATTTCCAATTATACTCAAATAGATTTTAAGATGAAAGGATTTGCCTTTGTATTTCAAAAATCGACTCAAAGGTTGAAGATTTTGGTGCTTGGATTGATTATTATTGTAAGAGGAGTGATTAATTATTGTTGTAAGGAAGTTTGAATTTGATTTTGTTGAATTTGGTTGAGGAAATTTTGTTTTTGGTGATGGAGAGGATGAGGGTTTTGGGGTTTATGGGTAGTGTTTGAATGTTTGAATGAATGAATGAATGTGGGAAGGGGTATTTAAAACACCCGAAATTTCAAAACTGCAGGGGGAAGACGAGCGGATTCCCGTCGGGAAGCTCGGATTCTGCTCAAATTGGGTTCAGGAAATCTCGCCTAAAGACGAGCGTCTTTCAGTGAAGACGAGCGGATTCTGCAATTCAGGACGAGCGGATTCCCTTAAAGACGAGCGGATTCTGTTACAGCGAATTTTCTTAATCTGCACTGGCAAAAAGACAAGCGTCTACTTGCAAAGACGAGCGAATTCCTTCAGACGAGCGTCTTCTCAGCTGGGACGCTCGGATTCTCTAACAGACCAAAATTTTCAATTTTGCAGCTCATTTTGACGGACCGATTCTTCCACAGACGCTCGGATTCCCATAAGACGAGCGGAATACCCATAGGGACGCTCAGATTCCACCTGGTCTATCCGGATTCAGTTCCATCCGTGCACTTGCATATCTCGTGTCATTTTCATTCTTCAAATCCCGTGTTCTTCATTGTAGGGGCACTACGAAGGCATGAATAGCCTAGGTAATTGTTATCCCCACACTAAGTTAAAGCACTACACATCAATAAAATCATTAGTCCTTCCCTCACTTCTCTCAAAAAATGATAAATATCTTGATCAAGGCATAAAAATCCAAAAATGACAAAAATGCAATGTAAGAATTAAAATGCTAGATAGGGAGTTAGATATATTTACAAATGGTGGTTTGGAGAGGACTCCACCAAACTCTCATCCTTAGTGAGATGTCATGGGGGCATGTCCAAGGTGTTGTTGATGTTACTCAACACCTTGAAGAAGTAGTCAAAAGCTTGTTCATTGTCATGATAAAGATCCTCAATAGATTTTTGCACTTGTTGTCCTTCATGTTGGTCTTGATCGATAGCATTACCAATGTAGGAATTGAAAATCCCTTCGAACTCATTGTCCCATAGACCGCAAACTTCATCTACTTGGTCACTAAAGATCTCTTGAGTTGATAGAGACAACTCTCCCACTTTCTTGTTTTGGCCAATGAGGCCCTCTTCTTCATTGCTTGACTTTGGTGTGCTTTTCAAGCTCTCTTTGTTACAATTTCCCTGCTCTTTTGATGGAGCATCATCGACATTCTTCTTCCATTGGAATTCCGACTTCTTCCTATCATCCTTCCGGCTATAATGATCAACCATAAAACATGGTTCATGCAAACGGGAAGCTCTCATGGTTTTGTCAAGATTGAAAGTTATGCTTTCATCTCCCACTTCTAGGGTGAGCTCTCCATGCTTCACATCTATCACCGCACCCGCGGTGTGTAAGACAGGTCTACCTAGAATGATTGGAATATTGGAGTCTTCTTCCATGTCAACAATGACAAAGTCCACCGGGATGAAAAACTTCCCAACTCTTACAGGAATATCTTCCCATATCCCTAATGGTGTCTTCATCGATCTATCGGCCATTTGGAGTGTGATATTGGAGCATTTAAGCTCTCCCATCCCTAACCTTTTACTCACCGAGTACGGCATAACACTCACACTAGCCCCTAGATCACATAAGGCTTTGTTGATCGTGGTGTCGCCAATGCTACACGGTATTGAGAAGTTTCCCGGATCTTTAAGTTTTGGAGGTGAACTCCCTTGAAGTATTGCACTACTCACCTTAGTGAAGGCGATAGTCTCAAGCTTCCGGATCGACTTCTTCTTTGTAAGGATGTCCTTTATGTATTTTGCATAGGCCGGCACGTGATTGATTAATTCCGTGAAAGGAATCGAGACTTCCAAATTCTTCACAATCTCCATAAATTTTCCAAGTTGGTCATCAAATTTGGGCTTAGCTTGACAACTTGGAAAAGGAAGTCTAATCACAATGGGTTCCTTCTCCTTGGCCTTGTCTTCATTTTTCTTTGAAACTTCTTCTTTTGATGGTTCTCCATCCTTGGAGTTTCGCACAACTTCTTCTTTGTCACTAGCTTCGACCACTTCATCCTCAACTTGCGTCTTCGGTGCTTCATACCTCGTACCACTTCTTAAGTGAATGACACTAACCGTTTCATGTCTCGGGGGATTACGTTGAGGTGGTAATTTCTCCTTTTGTCTTTGTGAGCTTGAAGATGCTAGTTGAGTCAATTGAGTTTCCAACATTTTAATGTGGGCTAGGATGTTGTTGATGGTGATTTCCTTTACTTGACTATCCTTTTGCATTTGAGTAAAAAACTCTTGTTGATTCTTTTGCATTTGGAGGACCGCTTTTTGAACATCAAAACCTTGGTCATTTTGTTGATTGTATGGAGTTTGATTTTGGTAACCTTGGTTTTGGTTGTAAAAGGGCCTTTGATTTTGGTTTCTCATGGGAGGTGGGGTGTATGTTGGTTGAGGGTTTTGAACATGTTGGCTTTTGTATGAGAGATTTGGGTGGAATTTGGTGTTTTCATTGTAATAATTTGAATAAGGGGTACCACTCTTGTATGCTTGAAAAGCATTCACTTGTTCATTTGTTCCCCTACATTCACTTTGGTCATGTCCCAAAGTTCCACAATTCTCACATATCCCACTTGGGATTGATGAAGACGCCGTCATGGCATTGACATGGTGCTTTGGTGCTTTGGTGATTTTGAGGCTTCTTCAAGTCTAGCCATAGCTTTTTCGAACTTCAAATTGATGGTATTAATGTGAGCACTAAGTTGAGCACCCAATTGAGTAATAGAGTCCACTTCATGCTTTCCTCCTCTAGTAGCCTTGCGAGGTCTACTATATTCTGAATTATGGACCGCCAATTCCTCAATCTTGTTCCAAGTTTGATTGTCGTCAACTTCGGTGAACATTCCATTTGATCCCATATTGAGAATGTTTCTTGAGTCTTCATAAAGACCGTTCCAAAATTGGTGTACCAAGAACCACTCGCTAAGTCCATGATGAGGACATGAGCGACAAATTCCTTTGAATCGCTCCCAAGCTTCATACAAGGATTCTTCATCTCTTTGCTTAAAGCCCGTAATTTTAGCTCTTAGCATGTTAGTCTTTTCCGGTGGGTAGAACTTTTTGTAGAAAGCTAGAGCCAATTTCTTCCAAGAGTCAATTCCTAGAGTAGCCTTATCAAGGCCTTTCAACCATTGTTTTGCGGTGCCAATTAGATAAAAAAGAAATAAGACCCATCGAATTTGGTCTTGAGTTACACCGGTTTGAGAAATCGCATCACAATAGTCACAAAAAGTCTCCATGTGAGAGTGAGGGTCTTCACTAGGCATCCCCCCAAATTGGCTTCTTTCGACTAATTGGATAAATGTGGATTTGGCAATAAAATTTCCGGTTAAGTGTTGTGGTGTGGGAGTACCATTGGGTAGGTTCTCCTCGGTTGGTACGGAATGTGATGAAAATTTAGGCATTGTGGGTTGATTTTGTGTTGGATTTTGTGTTGGGTTCTCCTCACCTTCTCTTGCAAAAGGGTTGACGAACTCAATAGCATTTGGTTGAATATCTACAACCTCACCAATACCTCTCAAAGTTCTCCTAGCAAATCTTTTATTGTTTGTCAAAGTCCATTCAGTTTCGTGATCAAAGGGTAACAAGTTACCTTGTGATCTTCTAGACATGCAAAATATCAAACAACTTGAAAATAATTAGAACAAACCTTGAGAAGCTTTACATCCCCAAGGCAAAGAAAGACACAACTAATAACAATTTAAGAAAATCTAAATCAAGTTAACACCGTCCCCGGCAACGGCGCCATTTTTGGTCGGACTCACTTGGAGGTTTAGTTTTCGGTACTTGTCGTTAGGAGCACCTAGACCAAAACACAATTTATAACTCCACAAACAACTCTACAATTAGTAAAGAGGCAAGTAAAGGTCGGATCCCAAGGGACGGGAATTGAGATGAGATCTTCAATTGCAACTAGTGGTGTCTAGGGGTGTCACAATTTGGGGTTTGAAGTAGAAGATCACTAAACTAAATAGCAATAAAAGTAAACAAGCAAGATGATTAAAAAGGGATGTAAACAATTGATAAAAGGCACTAGGGTGTCGTGGGGTCATAGGGGATTCATGGGAATTGATCATACAAATATATTCTCAAATTATAAGCAAGCAATTATTGTTGTGATGGATCGAGTTGGTTTATATCTTACAATCCTAGGAAAGTTTGGTTCCCGAAGCCGAATCGATTAGATTGTACAACACCTACAAGTCGACTTAATCTTCCCTACTCAACTATATGCATGGTCTAATAAGACTCGAGTTGGTTTATGTCTTACAAGTCTCATTGAAAAGATAGGTGATGGATAAAAAATGCAGGGATTCATAGGCTCGCATTTCATCAAACATAACATGTCCATAAGTTGAGATCACAACAAGTAAGCAAATAAACTATGAAAACATATTAATTTAAGCATGAATCATCCCCCATGTTGGCTTCCCCTAATTACCCATTAACCCTAGCTAAGGAAACTACTCACTCATTATCATGTTGAACATGCTAGCAAGGTTGTCAATCATACCAACAAAGTAAAACATGATGAATAAATGAAGATAATTAACAATAATTAAAAAGGGATTAAGATAATTATACCTACTGATGATTCCAATAATAAAGCTAAGAATAATAGAAGTACTTGATGATTGATTGGAAGGTTGTCATTCTCCCAATAATAACCCAAATAATCTTCAATTACCCAGAATGAAAGATGAATAAAAGAGAGATTAAGGAAATGAGATTTGTATTAAGACTTGATTAAAAGTTGATTACAAGATTAAAGAGAGATTTGATTGATATAAACTACACTAGAGATTGCTAAGAAGAACATGATAATCTAATTAGACTAATGGGGTATTTATAGTTGGGATTAGGTACATAAATTAGGGTTTACTAAGGGCTTAAATGATGATTAAGTCCTTGAGGAATCGCCGGTCTCAAGAGAGACTTCGGTCTCCTTTTCGCCGGTCTTAGAAAAATATGCGTATCCTTCATTGAACAAGTAGAAGACGGATTAGCTGTCACACAATCCGAGCGTCCAGGGCACGGGACGGGCGGATTGTGGGTGTTTTGGACGAGCGGATTCGTGGGGTGGACGGGCGGATTGTGGTGGTTCTGGACGGGCGTCCAACTGTGGAAGACGCTCGGATTGCTTGTGCTGGACGGGCGGATTGTGGTCAATCCGCTCGGATTCTCTGTCAGCTTCTTCCTTTCTTCTTTTCTTCCTTTCTCTTCATAAAATCCTTGAGGATTTCCTCGGGGATGCAAGGATCTTTTCTCATCATTGCCCATCTACTATAGTATGTACAAAGGCCTTCTAGTCTTGTCTTCTCTTTGATGCTTGGTCATTGAATTCAATCAATTTAGCTCCATTTTGCCATGAAAATGCAAGGTTTGCACTCCTTTCCTACCAAGGGATCAAAACCTCAAAGAATATGCAAAACAAAGGACTAAAGATAATAAATGACCCAAATAGGCACTAAAAAGCATGGGAACGGGGCTAATTCGGGGACTAAATATGCTCAAATTATGGTCACATCAAAATCCCGACTAATACTCATACCAGACCTTAATATAATCAGCCCATCTATCTACATCACAGGGCCCAAGGCTTAATTGGCTTTAAGTCCAATTCCCGACTCGCTTACTAACTTTATTATTTAATTAGCGTCTTATTTGCATTTATTATTAGAAATGTCATTAATCAATTATTTAAATTACATAAATTATACTCATAAATTATTATTAAATTACGGGGTATTACACTTGTTGTCGGGTCACATTCGGGTAAGGTTCATTTTGGCTAGGATAGCTTTCAGAGTTTCAGGTTAATAGGTAAAACACTTAGGTAGTACTTGTTGATTAAGGGGTTGTTTGGTTGCCTTTTAAAATCATGGGAATTGGAAACTCATGGGAAATGGCTAAATGGAGTCTTGTTTGGTTGCCCAATTCATGGGAAGTAGAACTTCCTATGGAACTCCAATTCCTACATAATGGAGGAAATCACTTACCTAGCCCCCCCTAGGTAAGTGGGAGTTCCCACATGAATTGAAGTTCCCACATTCAACCAAACAACATTTACACAATTCATGTGATTTTCAAGTTCATATGAATTTAATCTTCCCAAGAATTCTATCTTCCTATAGCGAACCAAACGACTCCTAAGATATACTATTTTGCAAATTTGACTATTTGTTACAGATGGTTGTAACTATAGATGACAAACGGGTCGCTTGGGACGACTACGGGTCGGGTTAAGATGGTTTGGGTCATGTGGATTAATCGGGTCAATAACTACAACAGGTCGGTTCCGCTTCAAGTTAGTTGACCAATGAGTAGGGATATATCGGGTCAATATGCTTGATCAGGTCGAGTCTGTTTCGGTTTTAGGTCATTCATGGGTCGAGTCATTTGTATTGTCGGGTTAGGTTTATTAGTTCAATACCAAGAATAGTGTCCTTAATTTTAAAACTAACATATCATTTTTCATTAAACCGCGCGCGAATATCGACAATTAAAAAATTATATTTTTCGAAAAAAATAATAATGTTTTTCCATCATTTTCTACCTCTTGTTCCATTTTTTTTATCCGCGTTAAATTGTTTTTCTAAATTACTTTAATTATAATAATATTATGAGACTTTTTTTAAAAACTTTTCCAAAATATCTAATTTTTAAGTAGATAAAACACTTTTCATGAAACCCCACACGGAAATCGATAATATTTCTTTCTAAATTATTAAATCAACCTTAAATTTGAATTATAAATTCGGCACCAAAATCAAATATTTGAAATATTTGAAAATTAGACTTGGCGGCAAGATGAATTTCAATTTCAGACATGGTTTATATTCAAATTTCGACTTGGCGCCAATGCTCGAAATTCAGTTCTCTACCTTGGCGCCAACTTTGAAAATTCAAATTTTAGTTTGTTGAACTCAAAAATACGTCTTATCTGGATAATTAAAAGTGAAAACATTATGTAGTATTACTCAAAATTTAAATTTCATATTTTCAAACTATCATTTTACTGTGTTTATCGAAACAAACAAAATAGTCGACAGAAGTATCTGTTCATTGTCACATATTGACAATTTACAACAATTACATAATTCCACCTTGAAATCTCTAACTATGAACTAATGTAAAAAACTCTTTCGTTACTAAGGGTACATTCTGAAACAATTTTTGACTCGCATGGTATGCTCCACAACCTTCCAAGACGACCTATTTACAATCATACGAAATACCACATTTCTTTACTTCATGTATCATTGTAACGTCGTCAATTAATCAATTAACACGTTTAATGAATCATAATCGCGTTTTAACGTCTTTACTACATTGTAGAATTGTCGCATCATCTTTTAAAACCTTATTCAAGTTGTCATGCCATCAAATGATCTGGGCACCAAGAATAATGTACTTAATTTACTACCACTAACATTTAGACCTGGGTTGGGTCATTTTTGGGTCGGGTCACTTCGGAGCGGTCTATTTTGGGCCAAGTTGTTCTGGGTTGTTTGGGTTATTTCGGGACATAAAATTTGCCCTATTTAAGTCATTTCGAGTCATTTTGGGCCAATCGGGTCACTCAATCCGGGTCAGTTTCGGGTCGGATCTATCGGGTCACTTTCGGGTCATACATTTCGAGTCATTTTCATGTCTCAGACCGGGTCAGTTTTGCCAGGTCTACTAACGTTTCTCTACTTTTAATTTTAGATCGGTCAATTATAGGTTGGGTGTTTTCGGGTCAGAATATCTCGGGTCGGGTCAACATTGGGTTAATCAAGGTTCGACTCGGTTTTAGGTCGGGTGAGGTCGATTCGGATTTCAGGTCATATTCGAGTTAAACAAGTTTGATTCACTTTTGGATCTCGGGTCAGCCTTATCAAGTTAGAATATTTAAGTCGGGTCTGCTTTGCAAATCGAAATATAAGTGAGAAAACCCCCCACCCACATCTTTCTACTTTTTAAAGCTCATATACCCTCTTATATTAAGAAATCAACTTTGGGGTAATAGAAACTAGAGTAGGTTTTTAAATTGTGATGTATCGAGATTTTATTACATTTCTCTTTTCTTAATCTTTGTGTTAAAAGTAATAGATAGCTATTGATCGCGACGGAGTGAGTAATAAAGGATTCTATATGGTACCCTTGTGTTTATAAAAACAATTAGTGTCACAATAGAGGGATATATCCTATAGACGGATATATCCGACTAAAGTGAAAGACGGGTCAATTATGCTTAGCGTGGTGATATTTTTGGGCCCCACCATGCAACTTGTTGTTTGTCTTATACTTAAAGTGGATGAATATTTGGTCTATAATTATAGACGGATATTTTCTCATCTATAATGAGAATTTGTGTTATAAAAATTCTATAGGGCATCCGTCCTTTGTTCACGTACCCCTTAACTCTATAATTGATTCTTGACCATGATATCTTTCGTCAATGTATCTATTAATTGCTCACATTCATCTCCTCCATATACCATCTTCTCTGAACTTCATCTCTACCTTCTCTCTAAACTGTTAGAGAGAGAAAATCCTCTTAAAGTCTTACTTTTCCTAAAAATTAAGATGAGTCTACTCTCATCTTCCTTCCTTCTCCAGCTATCTTTTTCTCTTTTTTCTTGAAAATTTATTCAGTTAAATTTCTTGTTCTATTTTTTACCTTCTTTTAAGATTTGATTGTTACTGTTGGAATATGTGTCATCCGACAATAATGCGATCACAACTGTCGATCATGATGATCACATGTTTAAATCTCGTTTTAAGAATACATGTGGGATGTAATATTTTACAGTCAATTGGTCCACATATATCGGTAATGATTGGCTGACTAGAGTTTGACATTACTGTCGTGCGACGGTGGTGATCAATTGATCCCCTTAGGTCATACCCAAAGGGTAACACTCTTAATTGAATATTTAATTGATCGTATGATGATACGAGTTAATTAAATTACTTAAAATTGACGGACGATTTTGGAAGTAATATTTACGTGTCTCATTGTAATTTGATTAAATAAGATACGGTCTAAGTAATCGAATTGTTTTATTATTTAGATGAAATTATTGTTTACGGAAACAATTGAAACAGAATGAATGATTTATTATAAATACAAGATGTTGTGATTTATAAATTGGTAAACCATTTTTGGTACAAGTAATTGTGAATTACTATGTTAATTTTTATGAGTGACATATTTTATTAATATGTTGATTTTTATTTGTTAAAAATACATTTTATATATAAGATGTCATGTAATGTGTCACATGTGACATATTGACAAAATCACAAATAAAATGGACTCATCCATTTTATGTGTGTGTACCGAAATGGAGGGAGTATTAGGATAAAATTGTGCTGATCATTTATAAGTGAAAAACATAATTATAATACCTACACATAGCCTTTTTTTTTTTTTGATGACGAGGGGGTTGAATCCCCCCGGGCCCATGCATTCCCGCACCACCACATGGACACCTACACATAGCCTTGCATACATAGCTTTCTTTTGGGAAGAAAAGGAGAGCATGCATTTGGTTTTCTCCCCTCCCCATTTCCGGTTTTCCCATAAGAAAAGAGCAAATATTTTTGCTTAATTTTTCACTCTTACACTACATGCAAAAACTAGTGTATTATTCATTCAATACATCTCTCATAAAACTTATAGAAAGAAAAGAGAGAAAAACTCCAAAATTCTTCCTTACTCTTGGCCGAATAAACAAGAGTACCAACAATATTTTGGGTCAATTATTAGTAAGATTAATATTGTTCTAGTTCAAATAATATTAGTCTTTTAAGGGGTTATCTTGGGTATTCATCTTTGGGAGGGATTCTATCTTTGAATCTTTGTCCATCCATATAAGGAAAGCTCAAGAACAAGTAAGAAGGAGATCTTACTTGTGCCCTTTGATCCGAAATTTTATAGTAAGGAAAACGATTTCTTCTCTATTCTTTTTCATGTTTGCATGCATAAGATCTATATTTAATTTTATGACTAAATTAAATGTCACATATATGAATATGTTAAATAATGAGATAAGGATATCTAACAAGCGGTATCATGAGACTTAGGTTGTTTGCATGCAAATCGGTTATTGTTTTTCCGAGTTATACGATTAACAAACAAAACTTATAAATTTGTGTTTATTATGATATATCACGAAATTAATTATGCATGTTAAAGTTTCTGGTCCTAAAATTTTTTTAGGATTTTTGGGTTAATTTATGGATTTTATTGTTCATTTTATATAATAATGGCATTAAAATGTGATTTTTATTATAAAAATGTCATTTTTGGACTAAAAATAGCTAAACTTTGATTTTTCCAGTGGTTTTTGGATATGTTTTCACATATATTATCTACTGATGGCCTGCAAATTTCCATAATAAAATGAATAGTTATACTCGAAATATGGATTTTTCAAGTTAAAATCGTATTTAATTGGTAAAATAGGTTAATATGAGTTATATTTCGAATCTGGTCATAGAAATTTAGAATGTTGTCACATGCCATTTTACAAGATGTGTGTAAATAATTGGCTATAATGAAGTCTTTATGCATGATTTATGATTTTTTGATGAAAAAACACATAAATAGTGACTTTAATTAGTAAAAATTGCTAAAACATACTTCATGACTAAGGAAAAACGTCATATGTTGTATTTTATCATATATTTCCGATATAAAAGTGAAAAGTTAATAAAATAAGTTTTCTCATATTTTTATGGTTATAATTGATAAATCCGATAAACCGCAACATTGTTTTTTTCGATAAATTTCGAAAATTTTAACCTAAGTTTTTGAACATTATGAGTGTCATGGTATTTTTTCAGAATGTTCATGAGTTTAAAATTTTGAATTTTGAATTTATTTGAAATTTTTATGATTTATTTTGAAGTTTAAAGCAAAAATTTTGTATTTTGAGTCCATTTATGAACAATATTAAGAAATATAAGTTAATTATTGTAAATATGTTAGTGGAGACTAATTTTGAGTCCTAAGTTGGTTAGGGTAATTAACTTGTACATAAATATGAATTTATGTAATTATTGTGATTATAAAATGTTAAATCACGCAAATCCGTAAAAACCGATTAATATACGATATGGGCTCCTTAAAGGCGATTTAGCATAAAATTGGGCATATTTATACATATTATAATGCTGCATTTTATTTATGATTGTCATATTTTAATTTTATGTAATTTTTGAATTATGTAATTTTACTTAGTACGGCCTTAGTTTTTTAATTGATATTACCCGAAATGTATGGGAATATCGATTCGGTTGTAATTTATTGTGATCTCGTATCACCGTTTTGTAATTTAATAGATTTATTTTATTTTAATTACAAATGTATAATAGGAAATTATGTAATTTGTTATGTAATTTATTTATTCTGGAGTTCCTCGAAGACGGTGCCACTCGAGAAGGCGATCCATCAAAGAAAGTATTGCCTTGAAACGCGTGCCAAGACCGAAGTTTAAGGGACCAAAGGAGTTGGTTTCCGAATTTGTAATAGTTTATCAGATTTACTATTTTAGGAAGGTCATACTAGGATTTTATTTATGCTTTGCATTCATTTATATGTTGCATGCATCGCTAAATCGTCATAACTAAAACATGCATTATCATTTTAATCGAGTTTATCGACCACGTCAATTATAATTATCGTAGTTCACCGCTTTAGTTCACTTAAAACGTGATAGATACTAAATTGACATGACCTCTCGCTAAAAATAAACAATTGAGACTTAGCCTTACCAAAAAGTAGAAACCATGAAAACCTATTTCGTGAGGGAGTGCACTCGGCTTTACCAGGGTACAAACCTTGTTACGTAGGGGAAGTGGGTGATAAATGTCTACCCACCGAATTTATAAAGATGAGGGTTGTTTTCGGCTTTACCGATGCCCAAGTTGATGTAAATTTGGATCATGGACACATTTATTCGAAATTTGGGTTGAACTCAACGAAAGTATTCTCGACGGTTGCCGTATGTGTTTCGGGCTAAAGATAAATATTAATGTAATTTTATCGACCAAGAGTTCTAAAAGTAGAATCGATTAAAGTGTTAATCCACCGAGTTATATTGATAAGGGTTGTATTCGGCTTTACCGATGTTAATATGAATTTGGGTCTTGGAATCATTTATAATAGTTGGGTAGAGGTCACTATAAAAATGTTCATATCATGTTAAATTTATTTACAAGTATGATATTAAAAAGACAAATGTTAATATTTCTTTTTCCTCCATACTTGTAGTTCATTACAATGAATCCATCAAACATTACTACACCGATAACTATTGAGTCTTGCCACAATGTTTTTGACGACGTTTGCTTCAACAATGATTTCGACACTACTAGAGAACATCATTTCAGGATAGGTTCGGATGGAAACCTAAACTTCATCACTTCTTCTAAACCTCCTACTACTACTACTACAAGATTTCTTGTGAGCCGGTCTCAGGAAGACCGCCTCATAAAATCTATAGGATCTTTGTCTTTGGAAGAGAAAGATGTCGAAACTAGTGGGAGCTCAAGCAATCAAGTTCTTTCTTCCAAGGGCAAAAAGTTTAAGAAGAAGGGAAAGAAAGGGAAAAACTTCAAGCAAGTTGAAGATGAGTGCCATTATTGCTATGGCATGGGACATTGGCTTAGGAATTGTCCCGTATATTTGCGAAATATAAGGGAAGGAATCATCGTTCCAAAAGGTAAAATTCCTAAGGAAATTTATGTTATTGATGTAAATTATACTTCCACTACGACATGGGTACTGGATACCGGTTGTGGTTCTCACCTTTGTAATCATTTACAGGGGTTAAGAGATGTGAAGAGGCTTAGCAAAGGAGATGTGGATCTACGCCTTGGAAATGGAGCTCGAGTAGCGGCTGAATCCAAGGGAACTTATGTATTAGCTTTGCCTAATGGGTTTGAGTTGTATTTACATAATTGTTTTTATGTGCCTACACTTTCTAAAAACATTATCTCTATCGCTATGTTAGACATGGACGGTTTTTGTTTTGTCATTAAGAACCACCGTTGTACTATTTCAAAGAATGACTTGGTTATAGACCAAGCTCCTTCCATTAATGGCATTTACATTTTAGAAACCTCGAATCCGACTAATGACATCTACAACATTCAATCAAAGAAACTCAAATCAAGTGATCCAGATGAATCGTTCATTTGGCATTGTCGATTAGGTCACATAAACGAGAATCGCATCAAAAGATTAATTTCAACTAATGTGATTACACCATTTGATTATCAATCATATGGAACATGCGAATATTACCTTCTTGGCAAGATGACTCAAAATCCTTTTAGTGGTAAAGGAACACAAGCAAGTGAGCTATTGGGACTCATACATACCGATGTGTGTGGACCAATGAGTATCACCGCTCGTGGAAATTATGACTACTTCATAACCTTCACCGATGACTTGAGTAGATATGGGTATATCTATTTAATGAAGCATAAAAGTGAAGCTTTTGAGAAATTCAAGGAATTTCAAAACGAAGTAGAGAACCAATTAAACAAAAGATAAAAGCACTACGATCCGATCGTGGTGGAGAATATCTTAGCCTTGAACTCGATTCACACTTGAAAGGTTGTGGTATTATATCACAACTTTCTCCACCCGGAACACCACTACTAAATGGTGTTGCCGAAAGGAGAAATCGAACCCTACTTGATATGGTTCGATCCATGATGAGTCAAACCAAGTTACCGAACTCGTTTTGGGGATTTGCGATTCAAACCGCAATAAGATCTTTGAACAATTGTCCCACCAAAGCCACCGAGAAAACTCCATTTGAGATATGGAAAGGAAGAGTTCCTAATCTATCCTACATGAAAATTTGGGGTTGTAATGCTTATGTCAAAACCAAAAATGACAATAAGCTAGCTCCACGATCTGAAAAAATGCACCTTTGTAGGCTATTCTAACACCCGAGGTTATTACTTCTATAAACCTCAAGATAACAAAGTGTTTGTGTCTTGTGAGGTCGTCTTCTTAGAAAGGGATTTTATTTCTAAGAGAAAGAGTGAGAGAAATTTTGAACTTGATGAAATTCAAGAGCCACAAACCGAGGTAGAGACGCAAGAAGATGTTCCTTCGTCGTCTAGCGCGGTTGTCCCTCCTCCTCTTAGAAGAACGGGCCGAGTTATTCGCCATCCCGATCGATATGTGGGACTTATCGAAGAAGATGGAACACTCGATGTGTTGCTTTTAGAAAGTGACGAGCCCGCCACCTACAAAACCGCAATCTCTAGTCCAAATTCCTCTTTATGGCTTGAAGCCATGAAGTCCGAGATGGATTCTATGCATGAAAACCAAGTTTGGAACTTGGTGGATTTGCCTAAAGGGGCAAGACCTCTTCAATGCAAATGGATTTTCAAGGTCAAGAATGGCATAGAAGGACATGATGATGTCTACAAAGCTAGGCTAGTGGCAAAAGGATTTACCCAAGTCCAAGGTCTCCATTATGATGAAACCTTCGCCTCCGTAGCCATGCTAAGATCCATACGGATTTTGTTAGCGATTGCCGCATTTCATGATTATGAAATATGGCAAATGGATGTCAAAACCGCTTTTCTAAATGGGCATTTAGAAGAGGAGGTGTACATGATACAACCCGAAGGTTTTGTCGATTCTAAAATTCCTAACAAAGTGTGCAAACTTAAGAGATCCATTTATGGTCTTAAGCAAGCATCTAGAAGTTGGAATCATTGATTCGATCATGTGATAAAAGAGAATGGTTTCGCTCGAAGTGTTGAGGAACCATGTTTATACATGAAATTTAGTGGGAGCAATGTTGTGTTCCTAATCTTGTATGTCGATGACATACTACTCATTGGAAATGATATTCCGATGTTGTCTTCCGTTAAGAAGTGGTTAGGTAACCACTTCTTAATGAAGGATTTAGGAGAGGCACAACGCATATTAGGTATCTGGATCCATAGAGATAGATCCAAGAGGATATTGGCACTAAGTCAAGAATCTTATGTTGATAAGATTCTTCGACGTTTCAGCATGGACAAATCAAAAAGGGGTTTGGTACCTATGGTAACTGGGACTATATTGAGCAAGTCTCAATCTCCCTCCGAACCCCATGATGTTGAACGCATGAACATGATCCCTTATGCTTCCGCTGTTGGATCAATCATGTACGCCATGATATGCACACGTCCTGATGTCTCGTATGCCTTAAGCATGACGAGTAGATATCAAGGAAATCCAGGTGAGAGTCACTGGATAGCCGTCAAGAACATCCTTAAGTACTTGAGAAGAACTAAGGATTCTGTCTTAGTATTTGGAGGAGACACTGAGCTCCGTGTTAATGGATACACGGACTCAAGTTTTCAAACAGACAGAGATGATATGAAATCACAAGTTGGTTTTGTTTTCATGCTCAATGGTGGTGTCTTTCATATGGAGAAGCTTCAAGGAAGTCAGAATTCACGGATTCAACAATGGAGGCTGAGTACATTGCAGCATCAGAAGCTGCCAAGGAAGCTGTATAGATCAGGCAATTCATGGAAGGTCTAAGAGTAGTCCTACCGCCAATGATCCCATCACTCTCTATTGGGATAACAGTGGGACGATCTTCCAAGCTAAAGAGCCAAAGTCTAGTAATAGATCTAGACATGTACTTAGAAAATATCATGTAATTAGAGATTTCATTGAAAGAAAGGAAATTGCGATTTGTAAGGTTGGGACGGATGACAACATAGCCGATCCGCTCACCAAGCCTTTATCGCAGGCTAAGAATGATGGACATGTTGCGTCCATGGGACTTAAAAGTGTACCAAGTTTGTATTAGATTTTGAAATGAAATAAAAGTGTTCTTTTTGTTCATGTTCATAATCACATTTGTCTTTTATCTTTTCCTTATACATTGTTACATCAAAACGGGTTGTAGTGACAAATTGAACCTCGTTAAAGTGAAGACGGATTAACATTGTATTTGTCCATAGCCACTTGTATGAGGTGACGTCTCGAAGTGACTAGAGTGTGATGCGATTGATGGCAAGTTCAAGTGGCATGAAGTCATGTGAGATAACTAGTCGATCACATAGACAGACTGTTAGGAACACTTTGTCGGACTAATGACCGCTTATAGAGTTCTGGCAAATTTATATAGCCTGGTCGTGGCGAGAGCTACTATAGTATTCTAATGAGTCGATTCTTTTGACTAAAGACTATTCGCCTAAGGTGGTACAGTTACAGATTAACTTTGATTTATGTTACTACGACCTTCGTAAATGGGGTCAAATGGGCATATTTTGGGTTATGATAGTTGTGGCTAGTCGAAGGGAATAAGTGCGATAGGAATTGTCCACCCTTTGTCAGGGTTATAACAATATCTCAGGGCCACTCGAGGAGTAATGAACTGGAAATGCGTGGCCACGCTCGGAAAGTATCTATGGTAGATAATTCCGGTCAATCAGTTATTCTCCAGATCGAGGAAACCACTCTCGATATGATCACTTGCAAGTACGACCTGAAAGACACCTTGCATTGAGTGGAAGATAGTAATAGGACAAGAGAATTGGTGACGCACACTTGTCGAGGACAAGTGGGAGATTGTTGGAATATGTGTCCTCCGACAATAATGCAATCACAACTGTCGATCATGATGATCACATGTTTAAATCTCGTTTTAAGAATACATGTGGGATGTAATATTTTACAGTCAACTGGTCCACACATATCTGTAATGATTGGCTGACTATTGTTTGACATTACTATCGTGCGACGGTGGAGATCAGTTGATCCCCTTAGGTCATACCTAAAGGGTAACACTCTTAATTGAATATTTAATTGATCGTATGACGATACGAGTTAATTAAATTACTTAAAATTGACGGGCGATTTTGGAAGTAATATTTACGTGTCTCATTGTAATTTGATTAAATAAGATACAGTCTAAGTAATCGAATTGTTTTATTATTTAGATGAAATTATTGTTTACGGAAACAATTGAAACGGAATGAATGATTTATTATAAATACAAGATGTTGTGATTTATAAATTGGCAAACCATTTTTGGTACAAGTAATTGTGAATTACTATGTTAATTTTTATAAGTGACATATTTTATTAATATGTTGATTTTTAATTGTTAAAATACATTTTATAAGATGTCATGTAATGTGTCACATGTGACATATTGACAAAATCACAAATAGAATTGACTTATCCATTTTATGTGTGTGTACCGAAATGGAGGGAGTATTAGGATAAAATTGTGTTGATCATTTATAAGTGAAAAAACATAATTATAATACCTACACATAGCCTTGCATACATAGCTTTCTCTTGGGAAGAAAAGGAGAGCATGCATTGGGTTTTCTCCCCTCCCCATTTCCGGTTTTCCCATAAGAAAAGAGCAAATTTTTTTGCTTAATTTTTCACTCTTACTCTACATGCAAAAACTAGTGTATTATTCATTCAATACATCTCTCATAAAACTTATAGAAAGAAAAGAGAGAAAAACTCCAAAATTCTTTCTTACTCTTGGCCGAATAAACAGGAGTACCAACAATATTTTGGGTCTATTTTTAGTAAGATTAATATTGTTCTAGTTCAAATAATATTAGTCTTTTAAGGTGTTATCTTGGGTATTCATCTTTGGGAGGGATTCTATCTTTGAATCTTTGTTCATCCATATAAGGAAAGCTCAAGAACAAGTAAGAAGGAGATCTTACTTGTGCCCTTTGATCCAAAATTTTATAGTAAGGAAAACGATTTCTTCTCTATTCTTTTTCATGTTTGCATGCATAAGATCTATATTTAATTTTATGACTAAATTAAATGTCACATATATGAATATGTTAAATAATGAGATAACGATTTCTAACAGTTACAACCCTCCATTTTAGCCCCAGAGAGTTACTTTCAGTCATACATCTCTAGCTTGAGGTATAAAATAGACATGAATTTAACCAGTAGTTTGTTTTGTGTCCTTTGTATCCCTTGTTATTTATGTTCTTTGGATAACTGAAAGTTTTTTTACTTTTGATTACCACTCTCATACGTGAGGATGTTATGGGTCGATTACAATTGACCTAATTTTCTTTCCTTACCAAAAAAAAAAAAAAAAATATCGTCCTCTCTTCTTCACCCACCTTCTCCACTTTTTCATCATTTTTCACCCGTCATTATTTTCACAAACTAACAAAATAGTTGCCTAACTCCAACCCGGCAATTCAAAGACTAAACTTTGCAAGAATTGGCATACTCCGATGGGGAAGGAATCGTCACTGCCGCAAACCGTAGTTTTAGGTTACACTCAAGGCTGAAACAGATCAAATTTTTCTGTCAAATTAAAGGCTTCTGGGAAAAGGGAAAATATGCTCTTGTCAAGAGTGTCAACTAGAGTAGAGTACATTGGGCAAGTTTAATGGACAACACACATATAGGTGAAAAACAATAGTCATTTCACTCAGAGCAATGACTATGAACAAATGTATGTAATGACAAATTTAGAATTAAAACCAGGCACCACACAAACACTTTACTCTGTTCGTCCGACCATCATCAGCTCGAGATATTCCCTCTTCGATATTTCCTTTTGTCTGACAATTGTTTTGCGAACCTGTGTGCACCAACAACGTAAAATTGATGGCAGAATGTCTACAAAATGATTCAAACTAAAAAGAAAATAAAGATAAAGTCATAGAGAGTAAATATTCGTCAGAAACGGAAACCTTGTAAGAGCATCAGAATAGGAGCCAAGATGTGGTTCTGGTTGGAGAAGTCCAGTCTCTAAGTCCATTTTGCACACTGGTTTCTTAAACAATTCTTGACCAATTTTCACCAGGTTTTCCAGGTTTTCCTTTGTCGATATATCTGCTGATGTTACTACTCCTGTTAAGCTATCATCCTGGTCCATTTCCACAATTATCATGTTTATATACAACGGCAATGAACATGTTTAATCACACTGGCGAAAGGAGAGGAGAGCGAAGGGCCCTCCATCCCCTCTAAGTACAGTCTTTTCGGATTGTCATTTAACATTGGTCGGATCTTTAGGAGACAAACACGACACATTACCTCAATGTCGTCTCTGGGAAGTAAGCTTCAACCAATGACTACTATTAAAACACGAAAAAAAATTAACGAGTAACTGTATTTTATTCCACATCTTTGGGACTTACTTGAACACGAAGATACCTATCTTGGCAACGATGAGAGTGAAAAAGAACATTGTTATGGTAATCAACCATATCAGCCCCAGCCTCGCAGAAACAGTTGATTATGGGACATGAGCCACCTTTAATTAGCCAAGAAAGAATTCCCCACTTTGCTGCTTTCTTAGCGTTGAATTTGTAGTCGTTCCTTGTTGATCCTGTCCCCACTGATATAACCAGCAGTTTATCATGTATACACCCATAATCTGAATCTTCTTTCATTATATCTCTTGTCACTTCACTTATTGCCATAAAGGTCTGCAAAAGAGCAAAAATAAGATGAAATAAATATCAATGACTTTGCAGATAAATGAAATTGAAACTTGCCAGCATCTGATAAGACTACTTAAATCTGAAGAAAGTGTCCATTCTTCCCAGTTACTGTTTGTTAGCGTTGATTAGTAATAGAATACTTCTATGTAATATTCTTGTAGATATTATTAGCCTAAATTGTAGCTTGATATTTTTATGATAGGTTGTAACCTAGGTGTATATATATAAACTTTGGCATAATCAATAAAAGACAGGGAACACAATCTTTGATGGAATCAGGACTCTCTCCAATTTTCTAAAAAACAAAAAACAAAAAACACTAAGGGTGTGTTTGGATAGCAAAAGTGGAGGAAAAGGGAGGAAAGGGGGGAGGAGGAAAGGGAAAGGGAGAGAAGGGAAGGGGAGGGGGAATGGAGTGTTGTTGTTTGGATATATTTTCTCTCCAAATTTTGCCTACTGTGGAGAGATTTTAATTAGCCTTGAAGGAAGGAAATTATATCCCTCTAAATCTCTCATCTTCTATTTCCCTCCGCCCTCATTTGCTACACAAAAAGGGATTTTAAATCCCCTATTCTCCCTCTCTTTCTTTTATCTCCAAATCCCTCAATCCAAACACACACTTAAGGTTGTGTTTGGATAGCAAAAGTGGAGGGAAAGGGAGGGGAGTGGGAAGGAGGGAAGGGAAAGGGAGAGAAGGGAAGGGGAGGGAGAATGGGGTGTGGGTGTTTGGATAAAATTTCCCTCCAAATCTTGCCTATTATGGAGAGATTTTGATTAGGCTTGGAGGAGGGAAATTGAATCCCTTCAAATCTCTCCCCCTCCATTTCTCTTCACCCTCATTTGCTATCCAAACTCGAGATTTTAAATCCCCTACTCTCCCTCCCTTTCTTTTCCCTCCAAATACCCCAATCCAAACACACGCTAAACCTCATCCGTCTCCTCCCTCTTTCTCTCTTCAATCATGGCACCTGGTGAATCATCTAAACCCGCCTTTCATCCTGCTTTTGCATCACCTCTTTCAAGAACCATGTTGCCATCGTTCTCGAGATGGATGATAGTGTTCAATATCTCTCTGATCGAGCTTTTTAATACTGTTACCGCGTTTGAGATCGTTGATCGCCTTGTGGACCCCCCGCTGATGCCTCAGATCATCCTGCCGTCGACAAAGCCCTTTGGGCGCGCCTATATGCTGTTGACAAGCAATGGATCTATGGCACTATCTCCAATGACCTTCTTCAGACCGTCGTCGAAGACGGTTCTTCAGCGAAAGATAAATCAAACTGTCTCAAGAATTTGTTCCATGACAACAAGAACTCTAGGGCCGTCTTCCTCGAACAACAAATCATCCCGATTTCCCTAATCTTGCTGCACATTGTCAGGTGCTCTAAAGATGCTCGCTAATCCAAAGTGAGGAACGAACGCCTTGTCTAATTTTAATATGAGCACCCCTCATAGTATCATTGTCGGAAATGGCCATCAGATCCCTATTCGGGGCTACGGTAATGCTTCCCTTTTTTGTCCCCACACCCCTTTAAAACTTTATCATGTCCTTCACGTCCCCGAACCTTGTCAAAAACCTTATCATAAACCTTGTGTCTGTTCACAAATGTTCACAAATTTACTACCGATAACTCTGTTTCCGTGGAATTTGACACATTCGGTTCGGTTTTAGACGGGGACACAACATATAAGAAGAAATTGTAGCGGTGACCTCTACCCTCTCACCACCACAAAAACGGCCACCTTCGTCTCCTTGTAGATACCCGTATCCGTCGATATTGGAATTTATAGAGAACCCGACAAACACCCGATGATGATAGGACACATGTATCCTTTAGTTGTCATTGTCATTATTTGGGCTCGTTTTACGATGTAGAATGAGCGTTGTCGACGAAGTATTAATTTAAATGATATATAAATTAAATGTTTTTTTAAAAAAGTGAATTCATTTTATTGTTTTAATTTGAATTTATTTTCTTAAATTTATTTTATTGAAAATAAAATATATTTTTTTGATTTGAAAAATCATTTATTTTAACGTATTAATTGATTTGAAAGATCGATTTTGAAAGTTGAAAATTCGTTTTGATCACACGTTTTGGAGCTCCATCGTAGCTCGGTTTTTGAGCCCGTTTTCTTTACGATTTGGCACGAATATCGAGTTCACTAACCAACCTAGGCTTTCACTTATCAAACCCCAGTTCGAACCCCCATACCCACGTTCCAAATCTCGTCCCAAACATACACAAAACAGCCCAACTCTTTCCCCTTACCCGCGTTAGCTCTTCCCCTCTTCTAACCCGTTTTGTGTGCTTCAAAGCTTGACCCAAACCCGCCACAACCAACCCAATTTCTGCCCCTCATTACCCACAACAACCCATCACTAAACCCACCACGAAACCCATCCAATTCCCGTCCCAAACACCCAACAAGCAGCCCGCAAATAACACGGCCTATCCCCCTGTTTTGCGTGCTCAAACCCGAGTCCAAAACCCGCTCCAAACACCACCAAAACCCGTGCCCATTAACCCTAAACCATACCCTAGTATCCTACCCATATTACCTTAGCTTAACCACCAAGCAAACCCCCCATACAAACCCTAAAAACCCCACGAAATAGCTGATGGACAGCAGCCATGCAAACCGAGCCCGACTGCTTGTTGCTCTCTTTTACCCTACTTTAACTCCCTATAAATACCTTCTCTCCACCATACATTCATTCCTCTAAGTTCTCCCCACACCATACTGCAAATAACAACCATCAATCATCCAAAAAAACCCTAAACTAAAGCCGTGACAGCCGCTTGAAAACAGGGACACAAATCTTGTTTTCGAGTTTCTGTCGTGGTCTTTGGCCTTGATTCTCGTGCACAAAACTTATTAAAACTTCTGGTTTATTTCCATATTCACAAAATTCAGTCTTTCTAGTTTCCAAAACATCTTTCGGATTGAAAAATCGTTGAGAAACGAAGTCGTGGTGAATGATTGAAAATCGCTGCTCAAGTCTGCCTTTTGAACGTGTTGTTTCGTGATTTCAAAATTCAATTTCAATTGTCTTCGTCGACGACGGCCCCTCGAGATAAAATCTACGATCGATTACGACCTAAGGCGGTGTCAACGATACATGTAGGTTGAGGGTGCATCAAATCCTCCTTCTTTCCTTTTTTTATTTCGTTATTTTTATTTGTTTTTCTATCGCTTATTTTATATATTATACATCGTCTAACATCGTTAACTATGAAATATTAGTATAGTATGAGTATGAGTTAAAGTGCCATTCCGAATACCAGCGTTGACTTGAGTTGGGAAAGAAATCCGCCAGATTGGTCGGTCGTATCCCCTTCTCATTTACATATCCTCGTATTTGGAATCAGACAGAATTAAATCAATCTAATTGACGTAGTATGTTATTTGTACCTTTGTTTTAACTTTGATCTTTTCATTCATCGTAATAGTAGGCCACCTTTACACAATTCTTTCAATTAATTTAACACCTCAATTTAGTTCGTTAATTTATTAGGCATCTTAGGAGTAAAATAACATAATTGTAAATGAAATTTGCAATCTTCTAATTTTTAATTGAATTCATCTTCCCATTCACTAATTTTCTCGCTAGCATGGAAGTGCGTACTTAACACCTTTCCATTTGCACTCGTTGACAAATTAGAATTGTTTTTATCCTAGTTCGTAATTATTTAATTTAATTTATAATTAATTAACCTTTAATTTGTTTTACTTGTTTCTAATATTGTAAATTTTGTTTTTATTATTTTTTAAGGTTCAAAATATGTAAATTTAATTTAGTGAATTTTTCCGTAATTTATTTTGCTGATTTCGAAATTAAAATGCAATTAACTTTGCTTTCTACAAAAAAACCGTGCACTGCACGGGTCTGTTCTGACTTCTGATCCGTGCACTGCACGGGTCTGTTCTGACTTCTGATCCGTGCACTGCACGGGTCTGCCAGTTTTGATTTCTTTTCTTCTTTTGTTTCTTTAATTGTTTACTAATCCTATTTTAATAAATATGGATTGGTGAATAATTTTAATGAGTTGGGTTCAATTTAATCAATAAGTTGTACCTAATTTATTTCAAACCTTTGTATTTGTTTAATTTAATTTAATTAGTTTAATTCTAGTCTAATTTGTTTACTAATTAATAAATCGGCTAACATCATTAATCAATCTAACTTAGTTTTAGCCTTTTTGTTTACATTTATTTTATTTGTTAAGTCATAATAGTTTAAGTTATTTTTGTTAGTTTGTATTGTAATTTTGTATCATGTATATTGGTTTTATTTTAATTGAGTCAAAATAATTTCGATAGTTGTTGTAATTAGATCGAGTTGTAATTTATTTCTCGTTGTGTCGGCATGAAATGCCTGGGTTGTAATATTATAGATCCCAATGGCTCCCCCATTCCTCCTAAGCCGTGTTTGCGCATCTTTTATTTCAAATCAACCAACATGCTAAAACAACTTTGACAAAGTTAGTATTCATGCATTAAACGACATAGAAATTATTGTCACATGTTAGGGTTTTAAAACGATGTTTGCATATCATATATCGTAGTAGCTACGACCTTGTTTGAAATCCGATACTTGACTTAGTAGAGGCCGTTATTGACGGGCGGGGTTAGGTGTCCTTATGGGCTTCCTAACACGTACCCTCACCCCTTACTCAAGATCTATGGTTTGTGGATCCGTCTAAATACCATTGGATTACGAGAGTCATTCAAATCGAGTGATATAGGGTACAAGTCTTTATCTTTAATCACTCGTAGTCGATTGGCTTTATGCTTTTCGATGAAAGGTGTAAAGTTGACTTGAACGGTTCCAAGTTCCCATAAAACTTGGTGGCGACTCTAATTTTTCTTAATTCGATTCGAAGGAACCTCGAGTCGATTGTGCCTAGTGTGGATCCCGCGGACGCAGTTCCCGTGGGCCTTGTCCCTGATTTGGCGACTCATACTGGGAAAAGAGGACTAGTTACACTTTGTTTCTAGGGTCTTTTCCTTCGAGGTGAAACTTGAAAAGAAAGTATTGGAAAGTAAAACATTACTCGTAGTGCTACGATTCATGCATAAACCCTTAAGGACTTTCCCGAGCCGTCCCAGCGCTTCTTTGTGACGCGTGGGGGGTGACGTCCCACTATGCCAGGAACTTGCACATTGCTTGCTTCCGCTCCGCCTCGTCGTGGTTCTTGATGGTGGGGATGCTCTTCTAGGTACTCTACCTAAAGGCCCTTGCTCTATAAGACCCAAAAAGGATGGAGGGCATAGACCTTCTTGTAGAAGACTTGCCGAGACTTAGAGATGTCTAGGAGCATACATCCTTATAACATGAGAATGACAATGTGCGAAATGAATTTCCCGAGTCTTTTCAAATTTTCCGTATCGATTTCAAAACCGAACTTTTGAACAACTGACTTTCAAAATAGCATGGTTTTAAAAACGCGGAATGCTGCCCAAGTAGAACTAGATTTTTCGGCCCAAAATAAGCTTTTATAGCCGGCATGCTGCCCATTTTAAATCTCATTTTCAAATCGATATTCGTTTTTTTTCAAATTCAATCCAAAATATTTCTCGAACCTTAACCAAGCATGAAATGCGTCGAGTCGTGTCCGGGTCCTGGCCGTGTTAGGCTAGGCGTGTTTTGCCCCAAGAGTCTAGAACACGACCTTGTTGGGTCACCCAAGCTCACCTCTTGGGCTTCGAGTCATGTGGGTCGACCAATTGGTCTAGGATAGTCCACAGAAACGTCCAAGCTAGGCCATTTAGGGCGTTTCACTTAAACCTATGGGCTATGTTGGTCCAATCACGGGTTTAGTCACACCGGGTCCAGTTTAGAATCGAGTTATGATGGTTTGAGTCATGCCGTTTTGTCGAGTCTAAAATGAATCGATCTCTAAATCCAACCGTGAGTCGAACCTTTTGGTTAGTCAGTCTTAAGTCGAGTTTTTGCTTGAGTCAAGTTGGTGTCGTGTCCTTAAGTGTGCAGGGGCTCTTACATTTGAATATTGACTCAGTTCGGGGTTTTCTTGTAGAAAGGCCGCCAAAAACCCGACTTCAAGCAATGGAAGATGTTGTTAACAAACTCACTGAGGCCGTGAACCTCAAGATGGCCAGAATGGATGCAATCGAATCTAAGCTGGGTGAAGATTCCTCTTCATCTACCCCACCTCTGACTGATCTGGAGAAACGGTTCAAATTCATTGAAGACCGTCTGAAGCTCTCCCAGGGGAAAAAAATCCACTACGAAAATGCTAGGGCCTATGCCCCAGTTCAGGATAAGTTGCCCACAAACATGGTACTCACTGATATCCCAAAGTTTAAGGGCACAGAAGATCCGGTCCACCATGTTAAGGCCTATAAGGGGTACTTAGCACTGAAGGGAGTACCTGCTGACATGCTCTCTGAAATTTTCGCTCAATCTCTGGATGAACACCCGAAGGCGTGGTTCTATAATCTGGACCTTAAGAACTTCCCTACCTTCGAAGATATCACGGTGGAGTTTTGTAAGCACTATGCTGACAATGTCGAAATTCGGACCAATATAAGAACGCTAGAGGTTATGACGCAGAAAGAAAAAGAAGGCTTTACTGAATTCCTTGCAAGATGGCGCGCTGAAAGCGTGAAATTAGCCAAGAAGCCTGACGAAGTTGAAATGGTAGATAAGTTCGTAAAGAATCTACGACCTATTTACCGCAATGCTCTGAAATACCAGAATTTTGGCTCTTTCAAAGAATTGATAAGAATCGGGATAAAGGTAGAAGATGATGTCATAAGGGCAGAGGCTGAAAGGCCGAAAGGGTACCAAGGGGCCTCATCGTCTAAGGGCAAGGCCCCAGCAACGGCCCATATTGATGAAGCCATCAATCTCTTAGAAGGGAAATCGAAGAATCCGCAGCGCCAAACACCAAGGGCATTCACCGATATCGGATGCACTTATACATACGCTCTCCAAAGGCTCATAGCCCAAGGAAAGCTGAAGCCTATTGGTCCGACTCCGGACCCTCCCGCTGATCAACAAGGTAAATGGTATAAACCAAATGCCTACTGTGCCTTTCATCAAGGGAAAGGCCATGATACTGAAAGGTGCTATCGACTGAAGCACGAAATCCAAGACATGATTGAGAATGGAACACTCCCGATCCCAACTGTTAAACCCAATAACATCACCAATCCATTTAGTGATCACGCCAATTTTGTTTCTGTCGAAGACAATGTCGATTATTCCCATCTTATCCGCCCATATCACTTGAAAGGGGTGTTTATCGGGAAAATATTTGTGGATTGCTTTGAATTCTTGCCAAACCCGAAGGATGAAATTCAAATCGGGAGTCTCGCTCTAGAATGTACTCCTCTCATTAACGAAGTTAATGAAAGACAATTCGATTCACCAACCTTCATCACTGGCGTAGATCCTCAGAGGACTACCTCGGGATGGAGGCAGACCATCAAAGGGATCAAGGACAAGAACCGAGCATCTAAGCTGACAGCTGAACAAAGGAAAGCTCAAGACCAGATTTGAAAAATTATGAGTCGGGATCTGTTTTCTTTTCTTAGTCGAGTCGAGTCTAGGACTTTCTTTTCTTGAAGCTGAGTCGTTTGTCCCGCGATGACCTAGGGTGTGTCCTAGGAATCGTTCCTTTGAGTCTGTTAAGCAATTGCCTTTCCAATAAAAAAGTTGCAGTTTTGTTTCTAATTTGTGTTGTTTTCAATCCTCAAATCATTCTGAAAGCATGATAAAATGCACAACACACTCAAAGAGATCCCTGGGGTAGAAATATGTCCCGTTTCATAACCTAAGGTACACTAGGATCCCGTGTTTGATTCCTTTACCTATTCCATGTCTGGCGGTAGAAAACCTCAATCAAAACCAATGCTTAACACAATCTTTTAGATGATTCTATGACGAACTCGGACTAGCTCCTTGTTTCCCCTATCGATGATGGAAGGCAAGCCTTTTCCCCATAAAATCATCCCCTCTCGAAGAGAGAAGAGACCAACCCGTTGTAACAAGGATTTGTTAATTCTGACCCAAATTAGTTGGTGAAGCTCAGTTTTCAAGGTGTATCCATTTATGACTAAGAGAATGAATAAAAGGATGAAAGAAAAGAAAAATGAAAAATGAAAAGTGATGAAAGAAAAAGAAAAAAAGAAAAAAGATGTTGAAGTCATTGCAGAACGCTTTTGGTTGAATGTCGGAGTTACAGAGGCCAGAAGTCAAGTCAAGTACCCATAGTTGAAGTTCAATGGGCGAAGCCCAAAAGCGTAAGTAGTAACCTCTTTACCCTCTAAGTCCTTCCTGAGACAGTTACAAGGGGATAGTCGGGAATTTTGAGAATCATTCCGCTTGTGCTGTTACACCCAGCCTTTAGGGTCCAGATATGGAGATTTGAACCCACATTATTTTCTAATCCATTTGCACTCGGGTTTTGTCAAACCCGAGACACCCATTCCAACCACATCAGCAGCCATAGCCCTTAGCCTTAGCACCACAAAACAAACCTTCAGAATGATGGTTAACCATTCAAACTTGTTATTACCAAGCTCCACATCCCAAAGAACCACAACCTTTTGTACCAACCCTAGACACGGATTTAACAAAGACCTTACATGTGCTAGAATGGGATACGACATGATACCTTAGGTGAAACCTTCGAGTGTGTACACACAATTAAAATGCCAAGTTTATGCACCTTGATCGAACTACGTCGGATTTGATTTCGCTCCACGCGAATAAGTAGGCAGTCCTTCAGAATAAGGGATTCAATCCACTCATCAACCAAGTTGTCATCTTGTCGGTTTCTTATGGGTCTTAACCAAGTCCAAATGAAGCAACCTTTGTTTGAGTCGATCTTAGCACTCGATGTAGGCTAGGATAAGGATATAGGTTCAGATGAGTAATGTCAAGTCTCGGAATGAGCTTTATCTAACGGTGTAAGCAAAGATGCCGAGTCAGATAGATGTGGGTTTGTGTTAGGAACAGAAAATATGAAAAACCAGTTGAAAAGAATGAAGGCGTGGAAGAAAAATAGTAAAAGTCCGCTGAAAAGAAAGAAGGCGGTTGCAAGAAATAATGAAAACTCGCTGAAAAGAAAGGAGGCGAGGAGAAGAGTGACATAATGTTCCCAACAAGAGTGATGTGTGATGTCTAAGTGTTCTCATAAAATCAGTCTGTGTTTAGTGTCTGGGCGAAGCCAACGTTGTTGCTCCGTGAGTTTAATCCACCTTGTCAATGCCAAGTGATCTTGATTCCCATGTGCCCTCGGGAGCACTCCCATGCCATACGCAATCTTCATCCCAAGTCCGACGACCTTGTGATTCCCGTTTGTCATCTTTTGGCGTCAGAATGGCCAATTTACCTTTCTATCCCCAGCAAGCCAATATTTGAATTAAAACCCGTGCACACTTACGGTTTTATTTTCTTTTTTTTTGTTTTACGGTAGAGAGCTACGCCCACGTTGTTTACAAGTCATACAGAGTGTCTGAGTCATATTTCATGCTCACCCATCAAAGTTCGATTTCAAAAAATTTCAAAATTGCAAAAAAAAAACTTTTCAAAATTCCAAAAACTTTTCGCGAATTATGGATAGATGATCCAAGTAGTGGAATCTTTTTGGGTCGATGATCCAATCCTTCGAAATTCAAAATTCAAGATTCAATTTTTGAAGGGCCGACGGCCCAACATTCCAAGTGATGTCGAATTCAAACTTCGGGTCGATGGCCCAGTTTTTCAAAATTTTCAAATTCAATTTTCGGGTCGATGACCCAATCTTTCAAATAATCCAATTTTAAGATCGATGATCCAAATGTGTTTATGTGATGATTATTGCTAGTACGTTTTTGTGTTTCAAATATAGCAGGATATGCTTCAACTGGGGGCTCTAAAGTCTTCGACTTTAGAGCCATTACAAATCAGGGGCTCGGCCGTTGGCTTCGAGAGACCATTATCAGATGTAAAGGATGACATCCACCAAGAATTCAATTCAATACAAGAGTATGAAATGGAAGAATTCCGTAGCTGAAAGCAAATGATGAAAGTGGCGGCAACCTCCTTGGAAAGTTCCGTCCCATTCGGACAAGCGCCAACAGATGATAAATTTTGGGCAAATGTCAGCAGATGATGAATTTTGGACATACGCCAGCAGATGATAAACTTTGGGCATGTGTCAGCAGTTGCCGAACTACGACCCGGGTTTGATTCCGTCAGAAACGGATACGTAGGCGCCTAAGGATAAGGCTCAATCCACCATATATACAGTTTTAGGGGTCGACGACCAATGATGACAATTTGACGCAACAGAAGCAAGAGTTAATCCCCGACGAAGTTTCGGGTATGATCTCTTCTTATGGCTGGCGAGCTTATATACACAAGTCTAATGGACTATAAACGACCCGAAGAATCCTCAGGTCGAGAGGGACCTGGGGTATACTTTGACTTTCGCCTTGTCCAAGCCTCAGTCAAAGTGGGGGCTCTGTAAATACCCATATCATTCGATATTGGAATTTATAGAGAACCCGACAAACACCCGATGATGATAGGACACATGTATCCTTTAGTTGTCATTGTCATTATTTGGGCTCGTTTTACGATGTAGAAGGAGCGTTGTCGACGAAGTATTAATTTAAATGATATTTAAATTAAATGTTTTTTTAAAAAAGTGAATTCATTTTATTGTTTTAATTTGAATTTATTTTCTTAAATTTATTTTATTGAAAATAAAATATATTTTTTTGATTTGAAAAATCATTTATTTTAACGTATTAATTGATTTGAAAGATCGATTTTGAAAGTTGAAAATTCGTTTTGATCACACGTTTTGGAGCTCCATCGTAGCTCGGTTTTTGAGCCCGTTTTCTTTACGATTTGGCACGAATATCGAGTTCACTAACCGACCTAGGCTTTCACTTATCAAACCCCAGTTCGAACCCCCATACCCACGTTCCAAATCTCGTCCCAAACATACACAAAACAGCCCAACTCTTTCCCCTTACCCGCGTTAGCTCTTCCCCTCTTCCAACCCGTTTTGTGTGCTTCAAAGCTTGACCCAAACCCGCCACAACCAACCCAATTTCTGCCCCTCATTACCCACAACAACCCATCACTAAACCCAACATGAAACCCATCCAATTCCCTTCCCAAACACCCAACAAGCAGCCCACAAATAACACGGCCTATCCCCCTGTTTTGCGTGCTCAAACCCGAGTCCAAAACCCGCTCCAAATACCACCAAAACCCGTGCCCATTAACCCTAAACCATACCCTAATATCCTACCCATATTACCTTAGCTTAACCACCAAGAAAACCCCCCATACAAACCCTAAAAACCCCACGAAATAGCTGATGGACAGCAGCCATGCAAACCGAGCCCGACTGCTTGTTGCTCTCTTTTACCCTACTTTAACTCCCTATAAATACCTTCTCTCCACCATACATTCATTCCTCTAAGTTCTCCCCACATCATACTGCAAATAACAACCATCAATCATCCAAAAAAACCCTAAACTAAAGCCGTGACAACCGCTTGAAAACAGGGACACAAATCTTGTTTTCGAGTTTCTGTCGTGGTCTTTGGCCTTGATTATCGTGCGCAAATACTATTAAAACTTCTGGTTTATTTTCATATTCACAAAATTCAGTCTTTCTAGTTTCCAAAACATCTTTCGGATTGAAAAATCATTGAGAAACGAAGTCGTGGTGAGTGATTGAAAATCGCTGCTCAAGTCTGCCTTTTGAACGTGTTGTTTCGTGATTTCAAAATTCAATTTCAATTGTCTTCGTCGACGATGGCCCCTCGAGATAAAATCTACGATCGATTACGACCCAAGACGGTGTCAACGATACATGTAGGTTGAGGGTGCATCAAATCCTCCTTCTTTCCTTTTTTTATTTCGTTATTTTTATTTGTTTTTCTATCGCTTATTTTATATATTATACATCGTCTAACATCGTTAACTATGAAACATTAGTATAGTATGAGTATGAGTTAAAGTACCATTCTGAATACCCGCGTTGACTTGAGTTGGGAAAGAAATCCGCCAGATTGGTCGGTCGTATCCCCTTCTCATTTACATATCCTCGTATTTGGAATCGGACAGAATTAAATCAATCTAATTGACGTAGTATGTTATTTGTACCTTTGTTTTAACTTTGATCTTTTCATTCATCGTAATAGTAGGCCACCTTTACACAATTCTTTCAATTAATTTAACACCTCAATTTAGTTCGTTAATTTATTAGGCATCTTAGGAGTAAAATAACATAATTGTAAATGAAATTTGCAATCTTCTAATTTTTAATTGAATTCATCTTCCCATTCACTAATTTTCTCGCTAGCATGGAAGTGCGTGCTTAACACCTTTCCATTTGCACTCGTTGATAAATTAGAATTGTTTTTATCCTAGTTCGTAATTATTTAATTTAATTTATAATTAATTAACCTTTAATTTGTTTTACTTGTTTCTAATATTGTAAATTTTGTTTTTATTATTTTTTAAGGTTCAAAATATGTAAATTTAGTTTAATGAATTTTTCCGTAATTTATTTTGCTGATTTCGAAATTAAAATGCAATTAACTTTGTTTTCTACAAAAAAAAACCGTGCACTGCACGGGTCTGTTCTGACTTCTGATCCGTGCACTGCACGGGTCTGTTCTGACTTCTGATCCGTGCACTGCACGGGTCTGCCAGTTTTGATTTCTTTTCTTCTTTTGTTTCTTTAATTGTTTACTAATCCTATTTTAATAAATATGGATTGGTGAATAATTTTAATGAGTTGGGTTCAATTTAATCAATAAGTTGTACCTAATTTATTTCAAACCTTTGTATTTGTTTAATTTAATTTAATTAGTTTAATTCTAGTCTAATTTGTTTACTAATTAATAAACCGGCTAACATCATTAATCAATCTAACTTAGTTTTAGCCTTTTTGTTTACATTTATTTTATTTGTTAAGTCATAATAGTTTAAGTTGTTTTTGTTAGTTTGTATTGTAATTTTGTATCATGTATAAAGGTTTTATTTTAATTGAGTCAAAATAATTTCGATAGTTGTTGTAATTAGATCGAGTTGTAATTTATTTCTCGTTGTGTCGGCATGAAATGCCTGGGTTGTAATATTATAGATCCCAATGGCTCCCCCATTCCTCCTAAGCCGTGTTTGCGCATCTTTTATTTCAAATCAACCAACATGCTAAAACAACTTTGACAAAGTTAGTATTCATGCATTAAACGACATAGAAATTATTGTCACATGTTAGGGTTTTAAAACGATGTTTGCATATCATATATCGTAGTAGCTACGACCTTGTTTGAAGTCCGATACTTGACTTAGTAGAGGCCGTTATTGACGGGCGGGGTTAGGTGTCCTTATGGGCTTCCTAACACGTACCCTCACCCCTTACTCAAGATCTATGGTTTGTGGATCCGTCTAAATACCATTGGATTACGAGAGTCATTCAAATCGAGTGATATAGGGTACAAGTCTTTATCTTTAATCACTCGTAGTCGATTGGCTTTATGCTTTTCGATGAAAGGTGTAAAGTTGACTTGAACGGTTCCAAGTTCCCATAAAACTTGGTGGCGACTCTAATTTGTCTTAATTCGATTCGAAGGAACTTTGAGTCGATTGTGCCTAGTGTGGATCCCGCGGACGCAGTTCCCGCGGGCCTTGTCCACACTCCTATTTAGCCCTCTCAGCTCCAAATGTATGGCATTCCGGACTTAGCCATCCTGGCCCTCCTATAGTCCTATTTTCTCGTTGCTAAAAAATTCTAATTCAGTTGCTTGTAATAATGTGCCTAGCACAAAACATTGCCATGCTTGTTAGCTTGGCAAACATATTAAATTGCCGCTTTATACATCTACTTCTCGTACCATTTGACATCGCCCACAGTGATTTATGAACAAAACTTGTTTTTGGACGTCTCATGCTTTCAGTACTATGGGTCACCGTTACTATCTTCCATTTCTCGATGACTTGAAATATCTATGGACCTTTCCCCTTAAACAAAAATTAGTAGTCTTTTCTATCTTTCAACAATTCTACGCTCTTATTAACACTCAATTAAAAAAAAAACTTTTCAATGCAATAATGTAAGGAATCTGATAATAACTCCTATCACACATTCTTTCGCTCAAACAGTCTCCAGATGCCCCCACTCTTATTCTCAAAATGCAAAAGCCGAAAGGAAAATTGGAATCATTAATAACACCATTCACACTATTCTAGCGTTCCCCCTACTATGTGGCCTTATGCCCTCGCCATGGCCATCTACATCCACAACATCCTCACTAGCAAAGCCAATAAAAATTTCTCTCGTATCCGAAGTCTTTATCTTCGTTGACCTTGCTATTCTACCTTCCGTGTTTTCGTTTGTCTTTACTACCACCACCTCCCTTCTACATCTATAAATAATCTATAAATAAACTCGCACCTCACTCCACATAGTGCGTCTTCCTTGGTTACCCATCTAATTTGTCTACTCGTAAGATGTTCGTCTCTCATCATGTCACCTTCCATGAAACAATTTTTTCATTCCATAAACTCCATTCTACCTCGCCATCCACCAACTGCCCACTTGCTAAGCCCACCCCAGCCGACCTCTACCTCCCCCTCCCCCACACTGATGAGTCCCCTCCTCCCTCGTCTACCCAGATGCGCATAAGGCTCCAACACGGTATTTTTAAACCCTCGTGCCATGCACCACTACCATTGTCACCCTTGCCCCATTTCTAAATAACCCCATCCTCGCCCCATGTGACCCAAATTGGAATCAAGCATGCACGACAAATATGATGCTCTTATTAAAAATGAGACGTGGGTGCTTGTCCCCTGACCGAATGATGTGAATACTACTCGTTGTTTGTGGCTTTTAAACATAATTTTATAACGATGATACTGTGAGGCACAAAGCTCGTCTTGTTGTTAATGGCAGGTCTCACATGGTGAGTGTCCGCTGGACCGTGCTCCGCCATTTCTAAAAACTAGTCCATTCATCAGCTCGATGTCAAAAACGCATTTCTACATGTACATAGCCACTTAGATGAAACTGTTCGGTGTAAGGGTGCGGCCGCAAAGTTCCTAAAATTGCACGCGCGGTACGTTCACTTTGAACCCTTAGATTTCAATTATGCACTTATGTATTTTCATTTCCGTTTTTAGTTTCAATTAGTACTCCAAGACTACTTGCTGCGTTACTCCAAAAGTACTTCCTGTGTGTTGAATCCTGAAGTCTCGTTTTTAGTTTTAGATATATTTTTAGGTGTGTACAAAATGTATCGCTATTCTGCACAATCAATGTATCATAGTACAAAACTCAAACTATCAAATTTGCCTCTATGAGAGGTTCTAGTCAAACAAAACCACTTCTCATCCTTAAGCTTGATATTGATTGTCTCTTGCAGGCCCCTCTATTAAGGGGCGCTCTATGTGCATTTGCACTGAAATTTGAGGCCCAAACTTGACAACCCCATATACTAATTGAGGAAAAAAAAAGTAAAGTTATGAAGTCAAAAGACACGGTATTTACATAGTATAAGAGCCAAGTTTTTTCTTGGCTTTTGATTGGCTATTGGTTTTAGGATTGAAAAACATTTTTTTCCTGATGTGGGGACCGCCATAATCTCTACAGACTTCATTACTCTCTCACTCATACAAAACCATACGCTATACAATTACACATTAATAAATTGCAATTACAAAAAATCAATACAATTTTCAAATAATCGTCCGCATAGCCGAAATACTTTATAAATTAGAATAATAATTGTGCTCGAAATTACGAAATTACTGAAAAAAAAAATAGCTTTCATTTTTTTTTTAAATTTTCTAGATCTAGAATAATAACACAACAATCATCCTCGACAAATACTAAAAACACCTCATTAGTATAATAAAACAAAACAGAATATAAAAAATGAAAAAAAAGTGTAAAAACTGAAATTAATTAAAAATAAGAATGTTTTCCTGAAAAAATCCAAAAAAGTCGACAATAAAATTAAAAGATTTGAATTTTACATTCGGAAAAAAAAAATTGTACCCGAAAAAAAAAATGATGAAATATATCAGTATGAATCAATAGAATAGAAGAAACCTGAACCCGAATGAAACTAGAAGAAAAAAACGAGAAAGCATGAGAATGAGATGCATGTTTGAAGAAGTCAAGGTGGAAACAACATCCAAGATAAGAGAATTGATTGTTATGGTTACTATTAGATATTGAGAGGGAAGTAGTAATGAGTAATGACGGCAGGTAATTAATAGGTTAGATAGATTAGTTTTATACCCCCTTCAAGTAAGGCATAGTATACCCATACGCTTCAATAGAAAAAAAAAACTTAACATAGCCCAAAAGCTGGATCACAAGTTCTTAGTAAAGACGGATATATATCCGTCTTAACTTTAAGATGGGTTAAATAGTAGATAAATGTTTTTTCTAAAAACTTGCAAAATAACTGTCCTATCTTTCCAAATGGGGTAATATGTAACCCGTTTAAATTTGTAAAACGGATATATTCGTCTTAAGAGATATTAATTGAAGTGCGTACCCAAAAAAAAGGATATACCAATTGAAGTTGGGTATCCAGAATTCAGAAAATAGATGTGTATCTAATCCGATTTCAGCAACAAAGTGGATATTCGACTCGGAATTCTTTTCTAGAACAAATATCAATTTTTTTGAATAGGACATTGAATCGAATTGGAAAATTGGACTATTTTGTTCAACCATGTTGTTAATTTGTTATAACATGGCTTATTAACAATATTAACAATAATATCTCACTCAGCGTTTTTTCTATAGACTTATGTAGATTTATGGGGATGGACAATCAAGTTGTTAGTTGGTATAAGATTTATCTTGCTAGCCAAAAAATTAGGTAGTATTAGTTTAAAAGATGACACCTAAATGTCTAATTACATACATACTATTAATTTGGTAACATATTTCGTATTCTCAAAAGCAGTCCGTGTATTTTTTTGCACGGGTGTAAAACTAGTATTGATTACTACTATACCCCAAACTCCATATTCCAATCCTCAATCTCATCCTTCCCCAAATAAAATTATTTTCCTTCCCAAAAAAAGTAAACTTGCTCTTTAATCTTCAATCTATCTAACGTTTTTTTTAATCTTTAAATATGATTATCCCAAATCAATTCATCACAAACCACTATAAGTTTTCAATTGAAGAAATTAAAATCAAAACTGTCACTTTGTCAGTTTCAAAGAAATCGAAATAGGTAATATTTCTTCTTAACATTATATTCTTAATGAATTCTAATGAATTTAATTATAATTTTAATGAATTCAATGATAAAGTCGATTATGATTGTTTGTTAGGAATTCGCTTCCAGAAAAACTATGCGAAAGAACCGCTTTTTGAATAATTTGTGGTTTGCAATTTTGCATTGATATTTTATATAAACGATTTTTAATTTTGTAAATTTGAGGCCTCATTTTTTTTCCGCACCGGGTATCCACTATTCTTGAGACGGCCCTGGTCTCTTGTTTTCAATATTCTGTGTGCTGGACTTTGATAATCGTGACTAGGATTTCCAACACACGCCAACCGAGACCGATTACGAATGCACTAGTGATCTCACACTAGTACTTAACGCTCTCGCTTGCATTTTTGTCCTGTGATAGACAAGGGTGCGCGCCACGTTCCAGCTCAAAGTATCGGACCGTAACATTTGGTACACCGAGTAGCTGCATACAATGACGAGAAAGACCATAGGGCCGAGTGGAAACAAAGGAGAAACTAGGGCCCGGATGTGTGAGTCTCGGGAGCACTCACCAAGCCGTAATTTGGAAGTATCCTTCCCCAAATTCCGTAATTTGGAAGGACTCGTGGTGAGTCTCGGGAGCACTCACCAAGCCGTAGACGAGACGGTAAAGGGGCATGAGGCTCGCTTTGAAGTCGTAGAGGCATTGATCCCGCTTGAGTACGCACTACTACAAAATAAGCCTATTGCAACACTTTCGATGCAACACTTTGTGTAAATGTTGCATTTTGAACAAGTAGTATCTGAGATGCAACACTTATAAAATAAGTGTTGCGTTTTGTGATAAATGCAACACTTTTCAAAAAGTGTTACATATTATTCACAAGTATAGCAACACTTCTCATAAAGGTTGCCTTTTATTAAGAAATTGGCAACACTTTACATAGATATTACATTAAATCAACCACATATACTAGACTTTCTGAATTGGTCGGTTCAGATTTTTGTGCTTAATTATGTGATACTACTAAAATATTTCCTCTTTATAACTAGAAAAACAAAAATAAATGTTACTAAATAGTATAAAGATAATAGTATTTAGTTTGATACTTTTGACTTAATAATAAAGTAAAAAAACAAAAAGCCAATATGAACCTGACTAAACCTAGCAAAATGGGTCAGACCTGAATGACTCAATCCTATAAGGCTGACCCGAGACTCGAAAGTGACCCGAACTTGCTTGACCCGAAATCCGAATTGACCCGACCCAACCTTGTCTGACCCAATGTTGCCCCAACTCGAAAAGACCTAACTCTTAATTGACACGATCCAAAATGACTTGAAGTGAACCAAAATAACCCGAAACGATAAGTACTAAGTCATATTAATTATATATATCAAAATGAAGTTTCGTTGGTTACAACCGTCCCTAATAAATAGTTAAATTTGCAAAATAATTTTTCTTAATCAAAATAATGCTAATAATTAAAGTGTTTAACCATTAACTTAAAAGCAACCCGACCCAAAATGACTCATACCCGAAAGTGACCCAACCTGAAATGACCCAACAATAGGTCATTGAAATTTACTGAAACTCGAAATGACCGTTCCGATCCGACCAGATCTAGAATGTGTGATAGTCCGAAATGACCTGATCCAAATCGGCCCGATCCATACCCGATCCAACTACCCTATTTATCACCTGACCCAATATTGACCCGTTGATACTATACATATATTTGGGTAAAAGAAAATTCAAATGCTCCGTTTAAAATGAAATTGAGTTAGTAATTTGTAAATGGGCTCGAGCTTGTCTACGCTAAATTCTTATTCCATATCTTTGAAGTTTGAACCACCTTCCCCAATTCACTTCTCAAATCTCTATCAAGATCGTCTTGATCTCATCTCCACAGCAAATCAAGCAATGACGATTGACGATGCTCATATCTTGGAACCACCAACTCCGCATCTCATGGGAAACGCTAAGGTATTGTCGCAATCGCGATCCTCGCTCCTTGTCGTTGTCGGTCTTCTATATTGGTACAACCCCTACCTTATTTTTTTTTGTTTCGCTTTTATTGATTAATTGCTATGAAGCGATATCATCTCAACTATTTCGGTTGAATTGTGGTTTTGATTTTGTTGAAATGAAATTTATCAATTTGTGATTTAGGGTTTCTACGAAAATTTGGACCATTGTGTCTTAAGTTCGAATTTTAGGTTCAAAGGAAACTGATATTATAACTAAAGAAGTATGAAAGCGTCAATGGACTAGCTATATTGTGTGAAACACTAGTGAAACTCCATATGAATCATTCCAGGTTGGAAATGTTAGGGAGTACAAATTTAATAGTCTTGTATATGATTTTGGTGGGTCTTGAGATACCTGATTCATCATTACCTTACCACTTGTAATAATCTTTGAGATATAAGTTCCTGTGTTCGTGGTCTCTTAAGTCAACGCCATTCATCTATCAAAATTTGTATATGAAGAATTGCGGTATGTATCCATAAGTGTGTTTAGTTTCCTTTAATTTAACGACTTTGCCTGCTATTGTAGTTATATGTTTGGATCCGTTTCACACAATCTTTGTGTAAAACCATCTTACACGAGGCTAATCACACTATTTTGTCATAATTTTTTTTTACTGATACATAACTCTATGTCTATTACAGAAACCTCAAACCTTATCTCATTGTTGGAGTTCTTGTAATATTGATGAATACTTAGATGGTGTTCACTGCTATTATAATCTTAATGTTCCTAAAAATGTTCTTAAGCACCAGTCATGAGTGGTTATTGATTTATAGAAAGTGTCGATTATTTTTATAATCTAGTTCATTTGATGTTGTCATGATAATTATGTTTACCATGGGATGATCTTACACAATATCAACTTTTGTTTAGTCATCTATTGTTTCTGATGCTCAACCCTCAACTAATGAGATAATTAGCCTTCTTTACCCTTCTTGGCCTTAATCATATTGTGTTTTGTTATCTGAGTTGTCAAGAACCATTTTGTTCCTACCAACTCCCTTCTTGTCCAAGATGAAGATTTGTGACTCCTATTGATATGATTATATAGGCCATACATATATGTAAGCAACCTGCTAATACAAGTATCCAAGTTAAGTGAGAAAACGCATATGCTGTTATACAAAAGCCAAGAGTTGTTTGTTATGGTCATTCTGAATTTATGGCACTCGATTAGCTCTTCTATTTCAAACTCTTCTATTTTAATGGTATTGGTGCGTTACATTAGTGTAACTTGTTAGGTTATAGTATACGTGTATTTTACTTAAGTGATTGAGAATTGCATACTATTTTGTATTTTCTTGTTGGATTCTTACTATTGTTTTTTCCTCTCATGTGATTTACGGTAGATGAATTATGATGATAACAAGTAAGAGTATTATATTGTCGGATTTATCAAGTATTGGGGAAGACGAACTTGTTTTTCTCTCCTCATAGCCTTTTGATGTTCTTTATGTTTTCGTGATGTGTTTGATTCAAGTTGTTAGTTTTGTTGTTGTTGGAGGCCGAGATTGAATTTTTATTTTCATCACCTTTGTTGCTAGGTGATGTATGACACAATGCGTTTTTACTCTCTCGCTCTCCCACCTCCATCTTTACCACATCAATTCTACAGGTATGCATTTTTTCTCATTTACGAATTGAATGTTTTTTACTTGTTATTTGATTATATTCACATAAATAAGATATAATTTAAAATTTGTTGTTTTGCGGTGTCATCTATAACAGATTCATAGGTTTAAAGTCACAGAATGCAAGTGAAGAGAAGAGTAAAAATTCGTAATTGTCACAGAATGCAAGTGAAGAGAAGATTAAAGATACGCAAAGTTGGGGGCGCGAAACAATAATGTTAACTTTTTTTTTTAACATATTTGAGATGTATTTTTGAAGTACTATTACGCGATGTAACAAACATACGTATTTTGTGAACTAATTTCTAATAAAGATATGATTTATCAAGTTATGGTTGTATCTACTTTATTTGCATTATTTAATTTTAACTTTCGCAAAGCCAAAAACAAAGTGACGTGAAAATAAGGTTCACCCATTGTAGTCGGAGAATTGTTGCATTACATCTTGGAAGTGTTGCAAATCCTTCTTTGACAAAAGAAAGACTGTGTTGCTTCTGCACGTTTAAAGTGTTGCTTCTTAGCATAAAAATGTTGCTTCTCATTCTTAAAAGTGTTGCATTAGCTCTTGAAAAAAAGTGTTGCATAAGAAAATTAGGTGCAACACTTTCGAAAAGTGTTGCTTTTGATAAGAAAGTGTTGCTCAAAGTGTTGCATTGGGCTATTGCAACGAGACTTTAAGCAGCACTCTTAAAAGTGTTGCCTAAACCCTATGGCAACATTATTAAGACATTTTGCAACACATTGATGATGTTGCAAGAGATTCATTTTGTAGTAGTGACGGGGAAAAGATGGGCTACGTCCACGCTCGAGAACATGTGTAATGCATTGATGAAATTGGTCACGAACGAGAACGAGAATTTTGCTAGAACTCCCAAGGTGAAGCCGCCTACAACTCACTACACGTCACTTAGCCCTTGAAAGTCACTATTGTGAGCATGTATCTAATCGATGATGCCAAACAATGGTGGCGCTCCAAATACGCCGAGATTGAGGCGGGGAGCGTGGTGTTGGAGTCATGGGACAATTTCAAACGACTCTTTAAGGAACAATTCTATCCGGAGATTACCGACTTCCTAGCTCGAAGAAAACTCAAGAGCAAGCATACGGGTTTTATCCGAGAGTATGTAAAAGCCTACTCGACATGTATGCTACAGATTACCGACATGTATGCTATAGATTACCGACATGACCGAGAAATGGCCTGAAGGAGTCGGATCAACGAGAGATTAGAGATTATGAGACAGACCCGAGTCCGTCCCTCTCTGCTGCAATAACCGCGGCCGAGAGACTAGTCGACTACTACACCGAGCGGTAAGCTGCTAAAAAAAAAGGGAATCCCTATGGCAAGTGGGGGCAACCCCCGATTTGGAGGAAATTCTTCCCAAGTGAAACCTCCTCTTCCTACGGGAAACAGTAATTCCTCCCAACCTCCTCAAAGGGGAGCACGTCTGAAGCGTCCACTGCTACGAAGCCATTTGCGTGTTTCCTATGTAAAGGACCATACCGAATGTCCAAGTGCCCGCACCCAGGTGAGTTCGCTCTCAAGAAAAACTTATCTAAGATGTCGGTGGAACCAAATCCCGAAGGGACGGACCAAGAAGCGAACATGGGGGACGATGAGGAGTCCAGGGGAGAAGTGGCGCGGATGGACGCGGTGCATATGATGTATTCGATGGGAAAAGGCACTGACCATTCCGAGGCCAAGTAGCTCATGTATGTAGAAGTAAGAATTAATAGAATTTGCACTCGTGCCATGATAGACACGGGAGCCTCCCACAATTTTGACACCACAGATAAGGCGAAGCTCTTCGTCTCGGGATGAAGCTAAGCCTAAACCGAGAAGGAGGTAGTATGACGGTTGTCAACTCCAGCGCTAAGCCAATTCAGGGCGTGGCCAAAGATGTAGTGATTAAGATAGACGAATGGAGCGGAAAGCTCGACTTCACCATTGTCCCGATGAATGACTTCAAGATTGTCCTTGGAATGGATTTTCTAAAGCAAACACCGACCTTGTTTGGTGAAGGTCGTAGGAGGAGATCGCAAGATGAAGGGGCCCCTACTTTTGACGATGCAATTGAAGAGAGGATTTCAAAAGGGTAAGTCGGCTTACTTACTTGTGTACTGTGTTCATGAACGAGGATACTTCCGCTAAATCAGAGAAACCCTCGATAAAGCACGTGTTATATGACATGGACTTATGCTAGACCATTTACCTAGGAGTCTTCCACCACGACGCTCGGTAGACCATCAACGTGAATTACTTTCAGGGATAAGACCTACCTCCTGTTAAGGGTCATACCGGCCATACCGCATGGTGCCTCCGAAATTAGCTGAACTTTGAAAGCAGCTAGATGAGATGAGATGATTTAATTCGTTGGAGGTCGATTCGACCTTCTAAAGCTCCTTATGGAGCCCCCATGCTATTTCAAAAGAAACAGGACGATAGTTTGAGATTGTGTATCGACTATCGGGCTTTAAGCAAGTTAACAGTGAGAAACCGCTACCCGTAGCGGACTTGTTCGATTGGTAGCGGACTTGTTCGATGAGTTGGTGTGTACTTCACCAAGTTAGATTTCAAATATAGTTATCATCAAGTTCGAATTACCGAAGGAAATGAGCCAACGCCAACTTGCTTTGACGAGGTATCGATCTTTCGAATGGGTGGTCATGCCTTTTGGGTCGACGAACACACCTGCCACGTTTTGCACGTTGATGAATCAGGTGTTCCATGAGTACTTGGACAAATTCGTGGTGGTGTACCTGCATGATATCCTTGTGTATAGCTGCTCTTTGTCTGAACACGTAGAACACTTGGCATGTGTTTGCAACATCGTGGTAAAAGGGAGACTTAGAATGGATCAGAAGAAGATTACAGCCATTAAAGGGCTGGCAGGCAGATTCATTCGAGAGTACTCAAAAATAGCCGTCAAAAGGGAGTGGGCTATCGACACGAGAATGCCTTTGAGAGGCTCAAGGAAGCGGTGATGCAGTGCATCCTCGCACTGCCAGATATCACAAAACCCTTCGAAGTAGAGACGAATGCGTCTGATTATGACCTTGGGGAGTACTCCTCCAAGAGTGTCACCCAGTGGCGTTTGAGAGTAGAAATTTGAATGGGGCCGAGACTCGGTATGCTGTCTAAGAGAAAGAACTTCTCGCTATTGTTCATTGCCTGCGCGGATGGAGACACTACCTCCCCACAGACACTATCTCTTGGGATCGAAGTTCGTTGTCAAGACTAATAACACTAACAACACTAACAGTGCATCCGACTTGCCTGACTTCCCACTTCCTTCCTGACTCAACCCAAGCACAACCGACAAGCTAGATCGCAAGAGTTGTTGGGCGGAGTTCGATGTGGAGTTCATTTATCGACCGGGAGCGGCGAATAGGGTCGATGATGCCCGACGCCGTAGGTGCGAGCTGTCTGTACTGGATATGATTGCTCACTTGTCCACTATTACAGTGGTCATAGATATTCGAGCTACGACGAAGGAACACCTCGACCATGACCCAATGGCGAGGACTCTGAAATAGTTGGCCTTAGAAGGGAAGACTCGTAAGTTTTGGATAGAAGATGGACTTCTATTCACGAAGGGACATCGGATTTTCGTTCCAAAGGCGGCAAAATTGCGGAAGATTCTGCTACAAGAGTGTCGTGATACCTTGTGGGCGGGTCACCCGGGATGGCAGAGAACTTTATGCCTATTGAAGAGGAGCTACTATTGGCCAAAAATGAAGGACGATGTGATGGAGTCTACGAAGACTTGTCTCATTTTCCAGCAAGATAAGGGAGAGAAACAGAAGCCGGGAAGGCTGCTAAATCTGTTGCCAGTGCCAACACGGCCATGGGGGAGTATAAGTTACCGAAGGTTGTGGCGTTAAGTTTGATCCTTGTCATAGTGGATCGATTCTTGAAATATGCGACTTTCATTCCCTTTCCTAAGGCGTGTAGCGCTGAAGAAACAGGGTGAAATATTTGGGATTGCCTCAAAGTATAGTCAGTGACCGTAAATGGAGAGAGTGTCTCGCCACATGAAGAAGTGGGCAGATAATAACCGGAGACCAAGGGAGTTCAAAGTAGGCGATATGGTCATGGTAAAGCTGAGATTCCTCCAGGGACAAGACAAGTGACTGGTTTGAAAGTACGAAAGCCCCATCCAAGTGATCAAGCGGATTGGGGAAGTAGCATACAAGCTTGACCGCCTGCCCGGATGAAGTGTGATCCTGTCTTTCATGTGAGCTGTTTGAAGCCTTACCATCAAGATCCTGAAGATCCCACCCACAACAAGAGCAAGCGTGCCAACATCCGTTCCAATCAACTTCCAGAACCAGCCATGCAAATTTCAAGCGTTGTCGATGACGGCAACGGATTAGGATGGGGAGAGTGTAAGGAGCCGCATATTTCAGCCGCATAGTCCCTGAAATTACGCGGGCGCGGTCCCTTCATTTCGAACCCTTAGATTTCGATTATGCACTTATGTATTTTCATTTCCGTTTTTAGTTAAAATTAGTACTCAAAGACTACTTCCTGGAGTCTCGTTTTTAGTTTAAGATACGTTTTTAGGTGTTTAAAAAAGTATCGCTATTCTACACAATTAATGTATCATGCTACAAGTCTCAAACTATCAAATTTGCCTCTATGAGAGGTGCTAGTCAATCAAAATTTAAAACCACTTCTCATCCTTTAGCTTGATATTGCTTGTCTCTTGCTTTCAATAATCGTATTGCTTACTTTTATTGCTTCCGTGTGTCGGACTTTGATAATCGTGACTAGGATTCCCGACACATGCCAATCGAAACCAACTACGAATGCACTAGTGATCCCTCACTAGTACTTCTGTACTTCTGTCTACTGAAAAGATCATTATATGGGCTTAAGCAGGCTCCTCCGGCGTGGTATCACCGTTTCACCACCTATGTTTCGTCTCTTGGGTTTGTCCACAAGTAGCATGGATCACTCGTTATTCGTCCTCTATTAGGGTCGTGATACTGCTTTCATTTTGCTATGTGGACGACATTGGTCTCCTCTTCGGATGTCTTGCGTGTGTCTCTTATTCATCGAGTCAAGTCCAAATTCTATTCTCCATGACTGACTTATGTTCAATTATCTACTTTCTAGGCATCCGTGTGGCTCGCGCTAATGATGGCTTATTTTTATCTCAAAGTAAGTATGCATAGGAAATACTTGCTCGTGCTAATATGTCTAATTGTAAGGAGTCTCAAACTCCGGTGGACACTCATTCAAAACTCAATACTAGTATCGTAGCCTAGCCTGGACTAAGTATCATAGCCTTGTCGGTGCTCTCCAATATTTCACATTTACTCATCGCGTTCAACAGGTATGCTTCTACATGCATGATCCTCAGGAACCTTGAATTACGCTCTCTCAAATGCGTGTTGCGTTATGTCCGGGGTACTATTGACCACGGCCTCCTTCTTCGGCCTTCCTCTCAGGGCTCCCTTATTGTTTATTCTGATGCTGGGGTGGATGTCCCACACTCGTCGTTCCACTTCGTCTTCGAAGCGGCAACTCCCACTCTCTCTCTTTCTCGGGTGGCCAATGTTATCGAGGCGTGTTGGTTAGGTAATCTTCTTCTTGAACTTCATTGTCCCTTGTCCAAAGCCAGCCTTATATGACGAGAAGGTAGCCATAGGTCAGGTACAAGTCCTCCACGTTCCATCTCCGGCATCTTTACCAAAGGCTTTCCCGAAGGCTCTTTTTGACGATTTCCGCTCTAGTCTCAACGCTAGGTCCGTTCTTCTACTGTTTTGACTAGGGGGTGTCATAGAATATGTAATATTCCTGTTAGATATTATTAGCTTATCTTGTAGCATAATATTGTTATAATAGGTTGTAACCTAGGTGTATATAAACATTTGACATAACCCATGAAAGGCGGGGAACACAACCTAGGTGTAATATTCCAATGATCAATTTTTCCTTCTTAACTATATTACGGAGTATTTGCCTTTGTGCCTACTGCCTATGTTGTAAGAAAACAGAATTACCGGATTACTAGCAACAACTGCGCCATCAATAAGGTGGAATTCTCGAGTCTTTCCATCTCCATATGTGTTTTCGAAGTAATGGGAAGGAAGAAGAGTTGGTGCAGCTGAAGTGCCTATACATATATCAGATAGTTTTGCATTCAGAGAGGGGTTGCTTGCAATCTGCACAAGTCCGAAATTTGCAGTCAATACAATGCATTTCTCACAACGGAAATAAAATGTGATAATAAGCTCGTCAATCCCTGTGAGATACAGCATATATCACATACACGTAAAAACTCAACCCTAAAGTGTTGCTAAAAAATTAGATGCTAACCCTGTAAGAAGAAAATATGACTGGTTGAAGCAACTTAATGTCGAAAGTTGGAATGACGACATTGGTAAGTGTCTGATTTAGCCTTGTCTCTTTATACATTTGCTTATGTGTTTCATGGTGATATCTTCCATTGTACTTTGCCCCTGTCATAGATTTCACAAAGCTTGCTATTTGACCGAATCGTCCCCTGCATATTCAACAAATTATAATAAATATTGCGAACGAAAATGGACAAACAATAGCAGCATTACCCTATTACCTCAAGGGCTCCAGCAATAAGCAGGTTAAGGAGATTGGACGACTCGTAATGAAAATTGAATTGAGGACTTCATTGCATGAATAGTATATATTTTACGATGAAAAGAAACACTGCCAGTATAATGAGCAATCTAAGAACTTCTGTTGAGTTTATGGATTCAAGTACCTAAGAGGGGGAGGGGGTGAATTAGGTACTCTTTTAAAAATTTAACTTCAACTTTATTGGATTAAAGTAAGTTAAGTGAACAAAAGAGATTAAAGGATACTTTGAATAATATTGAAAGATTGAACAAGTATCACGATGAATGTTTGCTGAAGTATGAAAGCAACAATCGTTCTGACTGTATCTATTTGTCTCAGTTTGTGGAATATTACTGCAGACCAAATGCGACAGTATGATGAACTGTTACTTCTAAGGTTTAAGCGAAACAATACAAACAAACAAAGTAAAAAGGCAGCGGAAATAAAATAAGCACTTGAACACGAGATTTTTGAATTGGTTCGGCAAGAAACTCAAGTGCCTACGTCCAATCTACTTTTTATTACTTTCCTTTAGTGATCTACTCCGAAAACTAAAAGACCCTTGTAATAAAAGACGCCAACCTACTCCGGTTGCAAAGCTAGTACAAGAACTACTCCGTTCTATGACAAGCTAACTCGCAATCTACTCCGATTGCCAAGAGTTAAAGGACTACTCCGTCCTAGAACTCAATACTCACAACCTACTCCGGTTGCCAACTCACAACCTACTCCGGTTGTCAAGAGTAAAAGACTACTCCGTCCTAAACTCTTCTAACACACTTAAAATGTAAAGGATCAAGTTTCCACTAACACATTCTTAACAAAGAATAGAGGTGGACAACTTTTACAAGATCAACACTTTTAAGCAAGAGAGTTTAGTATTATAAAGCCACAGTAGCCACGACTGTAGAAACTGAAGACACTTGAAGACTTTTAAAGGTTTTTGCAAATAAACACAACTTTTAAGCTTTAAAAACAATTTGCAAAGATGAAAGAATTATTTCAGAAAAGTCTTGGGGATTTAATGAGGAGGATGCACGGTTTATATAGAGGAGGTGAGTGAAGGGGTTGCTAGGGTTTTGAAGGGTCAAAGACCTCACATGTGAAGACCATTTGCAACCACCTAATAACTTGCACCAAAAAGGAGTCTTTTGCAAAGGAAGGAATAGAGAAAGAAGGTTTGAAAGACAACCTTAAATGCTCATGCAATTTCAGAAAACAAAGGATGTGAGACAAGTCACATGATGACAAGTTAACACAAATATGGCAAAAAGCAACTTTTGTTTTCTTAAAAACCAAAGGATTGAATTTGCATAAAGAGGAAACATTTTGAATAATTCAAACCACTCTTTATTGGATACTACCTCCTTAATAAAAATCTGATTTTTATCTTTGTAAAATGATAATCACGTGAAAGCTTTTGAAAGATAAAAGGGACTTCAAGTTTCTCGAGTTGTGGCATAATCCAAACAGCTGTTTGCGTGTAAAAGCAACAGTCGTCTGGATTGTTTCTATTACTCTAATATACTTAACTTTCTCACTTGTACATTGGATGACACACGACTAATTACAAAGGGATTAATAACAACTTCAACACTTCTTAATCCATGCTTGATATGATCATATATCCTGAAAAGGTAAACTAAGATGACACAAATCAAATGGGCATGTTATCATCAACATAAGGAACCCAACAAATTCCCCCTTTGATGATGACAAGCCCCAAACGAATGTATAAGCAATGTAAACACCTTAATTCAAGATTTAAGCAAGCAAGATCAAATGATAGAGAAGGGACAATATTACCTTACCAAGGGCAAAAGCTAGAATCAAACTATCATGACAATTTTACATTGCCCCAAAACAAGAGTCAAGCTAAGAAGGTTAGACAAGCCATTAGTTTAATCAATAAGCAAAGAGATTCAAAGCATGAGTTTACCTTTTCTCCCTCTTGACATCATCAAAAGGATAGGGATGTCACAAGCATTAGAGTGCAGATATTTCATAAGAAAACACAAAAAGACACATGGAAGTGTGACAAGGTAACAAGGTCAACATCAACAAGGATTAAGCATAAGCTAACCAAAGTTCAACATAGCTAAACAAAGTTTAAAGTACACCACCAAATGTTCAAAATAACAAGCAAGAAAATAAGTCTTAGAAAGGCACAACCAAGGTAAAGCAAAATAAAGGGGCACGGGTGAGGGTTAATAGGCCGAGAGGAAATGGAAAGGCTAAGGAGAGGAGGCTTGTTCACCATCCGAGCCACTACCCAACGGATCATCATCCACATTAGCATCTTCACCAACCTCTTTTGTTGACACAAGGGTGGAAATAATATCCACCTCTCCACGGATGAGGTCCAAAGTAGAAGCAAGAGCTGAAATAGCCAAGTCCTTTTGGCGAGCATCTTCCCTAATCCACGCACCTAACTCAGCCACGGCATTAAGCACGTCCCGCATATTACCCGAGTTACCTTGACTTGATGACCCAACTTCCGGGTCCTTCTTAATTGTCACGAGTAAATTAACTCATCATTCTCAATTTTGATCAACATCTTCCCCATTTGCCCATCACTCATGGTATCACACATATCCAACGAACCCAAGCTAGTATTCACTAAAACCCCGTGTGCCTTGAGCACAACCGATAACCACATTCCATAGGGTAAATGAATCAAGCTAGAAGAAGGTCGACGAAGCTTGGTCGAGATAAGATTAAAACGTTTAAACATTAGCCCAACTAGGTTCACCTTCTTATGGGTAGCAATGTGATAGATTAAATATTGTAAAGCAATGGTGAGTTTTCCTCTATCACCCGAAGGATAAATTGAGCGACACAACATGTTAAAAATGATTCGAAGAGGAGGTGGGATTTGGGTGTTGCTCACGGGTCCGGGGGAGACAGTTTTGGGACAAACGGTTTGAGCAATGCTAAGAGGGGAGGCATATGGTAAGGCTACCCAAGTTTCAGAGGGGAGTTTGTCATAGCCTCCAACTGTGATATTAAGAGCAGTAGCGAAATCAGATTGAGTCAGTTTTAGAGGCTTACCGTTCACCTTAGCTGTAACAAATTCACCAGATTTATCAACCCGTACCGTTGCAAAGAATTGAATCACTTCGCTCACAAATACCGGCTCACGCATTTCCAACAACTTCTCCCAACCTTGAGCTAAAACCATGTCACGGACAGAGTGGAAAGCCGGTGGCTCGAACCAGTTTTGATTATACACCCGAGGAGAGTGAATGGCTTTAATGTTCATCAACCTTTCACAATTTTTGTAAATGGAAGTAGGGAGGTCGAGACTCTCAAGGTGAGCCCAAACAATGGCTAGATCCCACTTCGAGGTTAGGGAGACCGGATCAGAGGGAGCAAGGTAAACAAGCTTTTTCTTTGAAGGTTTCGATTTTTTCTGGGTAGGTTCATTCGGATTTTCAATTGGGATTTCATCAATGGGATTATCAATGTTACTTTGTTCAGCATTTTCGGAGATTGGGGGTAATTGGGATGAGGAGGCTTTTTCTTTTCTTTTGTTGTTCTTTTTCACGGAGTCGGGTCGGACTCATGGGACTTCGATGGATTTTTGTTCAAATCAAATTCGGTTTCATCTTCAACATCTTCAACCAAAACAGTAACCGGTTCAGAGGAGGAGCTCGGAACAGTGGAGCTTTTCTTCCGACCACCACGAGTGCGTCGTCCTACCATTGTGGAGATGGGTATGTCGTCGGATGATGGAGGGTCAGTGGGTTTTGGTGATGGTTGAGGGCTAGGTGGATCTGGGTTTGTTGATGTCGTGTTTGAGGTTTGTGGGGGAAAGGCGTAAGATGTTTTTATTTGGTGGCATGGTTGGAGTTGGTGATGTAGGCGGGTTGGATGTGACAGGTAGGGAGGTAATTTTTGTGGGTTTGATGGGTGTGTTAAATGATGTTTTTACCATGGTGGGTTAGGGTAGGTGATATGAGGAAGTTGTGGATTTGGGAGATGAAGGGTTAGTGGGTTTAGGTGGTTTGGACGGGTAGTTGTAGGTGATGGGTTGTTGAGTTTAATGGCCCATTAAATGATGTAGGAGAGGTGGTTGGCCCGACTTAAACAAATTCAATTACTCGAAATAAAAACGCAAGGTGGCATATAATAAACGCAAATTTAGATATGAGGTTGAGTGATTACCGACTCACAAATACGGTGTCAATTTTTGGTCCAAACATGATGTCAATGCACTTAGAACACTTAATAACATATATCCAAATTTAATTTAATCAATTAAGAGATTGTGTAAAACTCATACTAAAAATCACAAACTATTAATTAACCCAATTTCTAGTCTAAATTTCTCAAAATGTTCTCTTGCAAGTGGTTTAGTAAAAATATCGGCAATTTGATTTTCGGTCTTGCAAAAGATAAGTTTAATATGTCCTTTTTCCACATGATCACGAATAAAATGGTGACGAATATCAATATGCTTGGTTTTAGAGTGTTGAATAGGATTTTTGGAAATATTTATTGCACTCGTATTATCACACATTAAAGGAATGGAGTCAAAAATAATACCAAAATCCAAGAGTTGTTGTTTTACCCAAAGGAGTTGAGAACAACAATGTGCCGCACTAACGTACTCGCTTTCGGCCGTAGAAAGAGCTACCGTGTTTTGTTTCTTTGAGGCCCAAGAAGTCAAGCAAGGACCCAAGAACGTTGCAATTCCGGAGGTACTCTTTCTATCCACCGTGCACCCCGCATAGTCCGCATCGAAAAGCCTATAAGATCAAAAGGACAATATAAGGGGTACCATAGGTAAAGATTTTGTGTTCCAATCAAATACCGAAGAATTCGTTTAACGGCTTTGAAATGTGATTCTTTCGGATTTGCTTGGAACCTAGCACATAAGCATACACTAAAGAGAATGTCGGGACGACTTGCGGTCAAGTAGAGAAGTGAGCCTATCATACCTCTATACACCTTATCACTAACATTCTTACCGAGTTCATCTTTGTCCAATTTGGACCCGGCTACCATGGGTGTATCATGAGGCTTACCATTAGTCATCCCAAATTTCTTAAGCATTTCTTTGATATACTTTTGTTGATGGATCATGATTTCATCCTTTGATTGCTTAATTTGGAGCCCAAGGAAGAATCCTAGCTCACCCATCATGCTCATTTCAAACTCCGATTTCATTAGTTCCGAAAAATATAAGTAAAGGAGTTCATTTGTTGCACCAAATATAATGTCATCAACATATACTTGTACAACCAACAGTTCGTCTGACTGTTGCTTCAAGAACAATGTTTTGTCAACGGAGCCTCTTTTAAAACCATTTTCAATAAGAAATTTAGACAATCTATCATACCAACATCTCGGTGCTTGTTTTAAACCATAAAGAGCTTTGTCTAATTTGAAAACATGGTTAGGCAAATCATTGTTCTCAAAGCCCGGTGGTTGCTCTACAAAGACATCTTCTTCCAAATAGCCATTTAAGAAAGCGGTTTTGACATCCATTTGGAAGAGTTTAATACCTTTGTGAGCCGCAAAAGCTATAAGCAATCGTATGGCCTCAAGTCTAGCTACCGGTGCATAGGTTTCATCGTAATCAATACCCTCTTGTTGGTTATAACCTTGCACCACTAGTCTAGCCTTGTTCCTTACAATTTCTCCCGAGTCATCAAGCTTGTTGCGAAAGACCCACCTAGTACCAATGACGGTACGATTAGGCGGTCTAGGGACTAAGTGCCATACCTCATTTCTTTTGAATTGATTGAGCTCATCTTGCATGGCAAGCACCCAATCTGCATCAGTCAAGGCGACTGTTACATTTGAAGGCTCAATTTGAGATAGGAAGGCATTATGAGCACAATACTCATTGAGGTGAGCGAGTTTGTTGACGGATGATCTTGTTCGAATTCCCGAGTTGAGATCACTTGTGAGATTAGTGAGTGGATGAGAGCTTTGATGTTTCCACTTCTTTGGAACAAAGGTTTCTTGTTCCCCTCACCGCATCATCACGATGACTGTTTCCATTGGCCTGGAAGGTTCTTCATCCTCATTGTTTTGGTTTTCTTGATTACGGAGGTAGAAAGCAACAGTCGTTGGGTCTGTTGCTTCCAGAGAGGAATCGGAAGTACTACGAGTTCCCCTGAGTTCTTTGCTCTCCTTTGATGGCGACAGTCTGTGTCATTGCAATTCAGTCTTTGGGAGCATCTTCATCCGTGAACACGAAGTCTTTTCGAACAAGACCAATCTCAAATTCATCATCCTCATCCTCATCATCATCATCCATGTTTTGTACCTGTCCAAGCACACTAGATTCATCAAAAATGACATGGATGCTTTCTTCAATTAACAAGGTTCGTTTATTGTAAACTTTATAGGCCTTGCTATGATCGGAGTACCCAATAAATACTCCTTCATCACTACGTGGATTGAACTTACCCAAATTGTTTTTACCATTGTTGTGAACAAAACATTTGCTTCCAAAACATCTAAAATATGAAATGTTGGGTTTTCTTCCACGTAATGATTCATAGGGAGTTTTATTTAAGATATTCCTTATCATGACACGATTATAAATGTAGCAAGCGGTATTTACCGCTTCGGCCCAAAAGTTCTTAGGCAACTTACTAGTTAATAACATTGTTCTAGCCATTCCTTCAAGGGTTCTATTCATCCTTTCAACCACACCATTTTGTTGTGGGGTTCTAGGAGCCGAGAAGTTATGGTCTACACCATTGTCATCACAATAAGCACCAAATGATGAGTTTTCGAATTCGGTTCCATGATCGGTTCTCATTGAAACAAGTTTTAAACCAAGTTTATTTTGAGTCTTCTTTAACCAAATTAGAAACTCATCAAATGTCTCATCCTTAGAGCTTAGGAAGAGTGCCCAAACAAACCTAGAGTAATCATCAACAATGACACACACATAACGACTACCACCTCTACTTCTAGTTCTCATTGGTCCACACAAGTCGATATGTAAAAGTTGCAAAGGTTGAGATGTACTCATAATTCTTTTGGATTTGAAGGAACTTTTAACATGTTTACCCCTAGCACATTCATCACATACTTTATCAATTTCAAATCTTATATTAGGAATGCCTTCAACCAAATCAAGTCTTTTAAGGGTATTAAGAGTTTTTGTACTAACATGACCAAACCTTTTATGCCATAACCAAGGATCATTGTTCATTACACTCATGCAAGACATGGTGTGACCGGATAGAGAGTTCAAATTAGTTAAGTAAACATCTTTGACACGTCTTCCTTCGAGTATTAGTTCATTAGTAGTGGCATCAAAAATTCGACACATATTAGCATGAAATTCAACAACATTACCCTTATCACAAAGTTGAGAAATACTAGGGAGATTATGTTTCAAACCTTTGACAAGCCGCACATTGTCGACACAAAGTAAGGATGACTTACCAACTTTTCCAATACCAATTACTTCACCTTTCTTGTTGTCACCAAACCTTACCGTGCCACCATCATACGCTTTAAGTGAGAGGAATTGGCTTCTATCACCCGTCATGTGACGAGAGCATCCACTATCCAAGTACCAATTGCGACCGCCTCTCACCAAGCCCTACACAAGATTAGTTTTTGAGTTTAGGAACCCAAATGAATTTGGGTCCCTTTTTGTGATCAACATAACTTGTGGTGTCTTTCTTAATGTCCATTTCTTTTAATGCTTTGGTGTTCTTATCAATGTCATCAAAACGTTTTGTACAACCATTAAAAACATGACCATTGTCACCACAATAATTGCAAATGATGTATTCGGGAAGACCTACATACTTCCTTCCTCTAAAATCGTTTTTAGGCTTCTGGATGCAACAACAGTCGACTGTTCCATTTGAACCCCAAACCAGCGGATTTCTCACATTTCTCGGATTGATTCGTGAGGAAGTTTAACACGGTTTGACTTCCTTCCCATTTTTTGATGATGTTCTTAGCATTAACAAGTTCATTGGTCAAGTCATGGACACGTGAGAGAAGATGCAAGTTCTTTTCTTTTTCTCTTTTAAGTTCATCATTGTTAGCACTTTCTATGGACAATCTTTTCTCAACAATGAAGTCGTGGGTGTGATTGTTGAGTTTAGACACGAGATAAATGATTCTTTCTTTGGACTCTTCATATTTAGATGTCATCTCGTCAAGTCTTTTGTTTAGATCAACGACTTCATCGGATCTATGGTGAGGTGAAGACCTAGAAGAGCTACATTCGGGCATACCTTTTTGAAAGAAAGTAAGCCTATCATGGAGATCTTCTATTTCATTCTTGAGACAAACAACCTCACTTTTAAGACACTCATTTTCATTTTCCAACCATTCACTTTTTCTTTTAAACTTGTCTAACTCGTGGTCAAACATGAGTCTTAGAGACTGTTTCTCTTAAGTCAACAACTTCAACTACAAGGTCATAGATCTCATTTTCAAGACCATCTTTGTCCTTCAAAACGTCATCACGTTCCTTGGTTAGTTGGGAAACTTGCATCACCAAAGTTGTGTTGACATTTTCAAGGTCAGAGACATCCGTGGGGGTCAACCTAAGACGCTCTAGTTCTTTAGTCAAATGCTTGTTTAACTTGTTGACTCTTTTGACTTCATTATATGCCTCGAAGTGACAAGAATTGATCTGTTGCTTTTAGTTCATTTTTCAGATTAAAGTTCTCTTGAGCAATTTCCTCAATCTCATTTTGCATAATATCAAGCTTATTGGTTTGAGACCGACACTTATCAAAAAGTTGATCAAGAAGCTTACATACTTTCTCTTTGGAGTAAGTTCTAGCCTTGGCCTTTAGATTGTTTACCTCGTTGTCGGAATCGGAGTCGGAATCGTCGGGGTTAGCCATGAGACATCTTAAGTGTTCAAGTTTTGGGTTTTTTGAGACCTTTTCTTTATCATGATTTGCAAGACACATTTTAGCCTCAAGTTCCTCCTCGATGAGTTCCTCATCTTCCTCGGAGTCGGACATTCCCCATATAGCACTCATGACTCTATGTTTGTAGTCCTTTTTAACCTTTTCTCTTCTTTCCTTAGATTTGATTTCTTCCCACTTGGGACATTCTTTAATTTGATGAGTTTTATCACCACATTTAAAGCATCCCATGGTGGAAGTAGGTCGTCTCTTAGGAAACCGTTTTTTAGAGTAGTTATTAGTGAACTTTTTGTTACCTTGTCCATTGACCAACCCGGCTAAGTTCCTTGTGAACATAGCAAACTCGTCTTCCTCCTCATCTTCTTCATCACTTGGAGAAGATGTGAGGGCGAGACTCTTTCCCTTTGATGACTCACTAGAATGCTTATCGAGATTAAACTCGTGAGCCATTAGTGATCCCATTAGTTCATGAAGAGATAGGGTTGACAAGTCTTTAGCTTCCTCTATGGCGGTGACTTTAGGTTGCCATTTAGGGGTTAGACTACGAAGGATTTTTCGAATGATGTCCTCGGACTCGAAATTCCTTCCTAGACTTTGAAGCTCATTAATAATACAAGAAAAACGAGAAGAAAAATTATTTAAAGACTCGTCCTTTGACATTCTAAACATTTCATATTGTTGCATGAGAAGATCAATACGGTGTTTTCTTACTTGGGACGTCCCTTCATAAGCAAGTACAAGGGAATCCCAAATAGATTTTCTTAGTAGGACACCCGGAGATTCGACTAACTTCCCCCTCACCAACACAACGTTGAAGAATTGACATTGCTTTGGAATTCTTTTCGGCAAGCTTGAAGTCGTTCTCATTGTAATTTCTTTCCTCTTTTGTCTTGGTGAAACCGTTAAGAATATCGGTTTCCTCAATGGCAAGAGGTCCATTTTGGATGATGTTCCAACATTGATAATCGATACTTTTGATGTAATGTTCCATTTTGAGTTTCCACCATCCAAAATTCGAACCGGTAAAGACCGGGATCTTGGAGTGTTTCTCGGAATCCATTACCCACGAATCAAACTCTAAGGCGGTTAGCCTCGATCAAGAGCACGAGGCTCTGATACCAATTGTTGAGTTTATGGATTCAAGTACCTAAGAGGGGGGGTGAATTAGGTACTCTTTTAAAATTTAACTTCAACTTTATTGGATTAAAGTAAGTTAAGTGAACAAAAGAGATTAAAGGATACTTTGAATAATATTGAAAGATTGAACAAGTATCACGATGAATGTTCTTTGAAGTATGAAAGCAACAATCGTTCGACCGTATCTATTTGTCTCGGTTTGTGGAATATTACTTGCAGACCAAATGCGAAAGATGATGAATCATTACTTCTAAGGTTTAAGCGAAACAATACAAACAAACAAAGTAAAAAAGGCAGGAAATAAAATAAGCACTTGAACACGAGATTTTTGAATTGGTTCGGCAAGAAACTCAAGTGCCTACGTCCAATCTACTTTTTATTACTTTCCTTTAGTGATCTACTCCGAAAACTAAAAGACCCTTGTAATAAAAGACGCCAACCTACTCCGGTTGCAAAGCTAGTACAAGAACTACTCCGTTCTATGACAAGCTAACTCGCAATCTACTCCGATTGCCAAGAGTTAAAGGACTACTCCGTCCTAGAACTCAATACTCACAACCTACTCCGGTTGCCAACTCACAACCTACTCCGGTTGTCAAGAGTAAAAGATTACTCCGTCCTAAACTCTTCTAACACACTTAAAATGTAAAGGATCAAGTTTCCACTAACACATTCTTAACAAAGAATAGAGGTGGACAACTTTTACAAGATCAACACTTTTAAGCAAGAGAGTTTAGTATTATAAAGCAACTGTGATAGCTACGATCGTAGAAATCGAAGACACTTGAAGACTTTTAAAGGTTTTTGCAAATAAACACAACTTTTAAGCTTTAAAAACAATTTGCAAAGATGAAAGAATTATTTGAGGAAAAGTCTTGGGGATTTAATGAGGAGGATGCACGGTTTATATAGAGGAGGTGAGTGAAGGGGTTGCTAGGGTTTTGAAGGGTCAAAGACCTCACATGTGAAGACCATTTGCAACCACCTAATAACTTGCACCAAAAAGGAGTCTTTTGCAAAGGAAGGAATAGAGAAAGAAGGTTTGAAAGACAACCTTAAATGCTCATGCAATTTCAGAAAACAAAGGATGTGAGACAAGTCACATGATGACAAGTTAACACAAATATGGCAAAAAGCAACTTTTGTTTTCTTAAAAACCAAAGGATTGAATTTGCATAAAGAGGAAACATTTTGAATAATTCAAACCACTCTTTATTGGATACTACCTCCTTAATAAAAATCTGATTTTTATCTTTGTAAAATGATAATCACGTGAAAGCTTTTGAAAGATAAAAGGGACTTCAAGTTTCTCGAGTTGTGGCATAATCCAAATTTGTTTTGCGTGTAAAAAGCAACAGTCGTCTGGACTGTTTCTATTACTCTAATATACTTAACTTTCTCACTTGTACATTGGATGACACACGACTAATTACAAAGGGATTAATAACAACTTCAACACTTCTTAATCCATGCTTGATATGATCATATATCCTGAAAAGGTAAACTAAGATGACACAAATCAAATGGGCATGTTATCATCAACATAAGGAACCCAACAACTTCATATTTTCTTGGATGAACCGCGACACATCAAATTGAACTTCATAAAATCTAAGAGCACTGCCCAATTGAGAATTTGTGGTTTATTAATATGGTCATATATGACTTCTATAGCAAATTATACTTATCTTCCAATGAAAGCCGAAGTCCAATATGACAGTTTCATGTTAAAATTAATGTTAGTCATAGTTCATACCTGTCCTGCGGAAACGTACTCTTAGGACAATTCTCCAAGTAGAAAGGAAGAAGATCTTTGGCATCATACAGAGGACGATTATTCTGATTCGGTGCCGTCAACATTAAAGTAATCAAGCCTCCGGTGCTCGTTCCTGCTATCACATCAAAATAATCTGCCAATCGTGCTTCTTCACCATCCAATTCCTACATTTATAGACATCACACCAACAACAAAGTCGTAGACGCATTATGGTCTGCTAACATAAATCATCATGTTGAAAAGCTTAAATGATAAAAAACGACAAAAATACTCCATCGTTCACATTAAATTTTGTACATACACTTCTGTACATGTAATGTACGTACCAAAAAGCTTTGTACGCTGATATATACGTCCCATTATGAACCAAGAGCGCACAAGTACGTGAAGTTTTTGTTTTTTGGAGGGGAGAAACGGTGAAGTACCTGAAGTTGTTCCTCAAGAAAAGCAAGAACAATAGTAGGTATGATGCCCTGGACGCCGCCACCATCGATACTAAGAATAGTAGTAAGCTTCCTCCTCTGGCCGTTACTCAAGGATGGAACTGCATCTACGTCCATTTCTATGGTCAAATGGTTTCTCAAAATAATTCTAATGAGGTGTGCAGTGTTGGCAATTGGTAGAGGGGTGTTGATTGTTGCTCTTGGATTAATACATGTATATGTTCATATATATACACTAAATTTTTGAGTACACTATTGACTATTACAAGAGTAGGTCATCCTTAAGACGGTAAGACGGTCTTATGGTAAGACCACAAAATGTCATTTTTTTAATAGAAAGTAACTGATAAAATGTTATAACCAATATTGTTAGTTTTTTGAAAAAAAAAAAAAAAAAAAAAAAAAAAAAACTGATGGTAACATTTTATCAAGAAATATTTAGCTTTTATCGTAAAATGCTGACATTTAATCCGTCTTAATTTAGACGAAAATAATCCGTCTGAAACAAGAATTTGCCCGGTTACAAAAGTACATTATTATAAGATCACATTATTATCGGAGAACTACTTTATTGCTTTCACCAGATTTTGATATCAAGTAAGGATTTTGAAGCTAATTGAACATTATACGCTGCAGTCTGCACCCATCATTATAAAAGTAAACTATACAATGCACGAATATGACAACTTATGAGCTGCATTAGCTGGCCAATATGTTATGCACAGATTCTCATTTGTGACGGTCACAAGCGTGTGACGTCTCACACCCGATTTAAATAGTGTTAAAAGGGAAAGAGGGTTGTGAGAGGTCACAAGCTTGTGACCGTCACAAGCAAGACTTGTTGTGTGTGATTGTGATGAGAGGGGTTGAAAACATAAATTAATTAAGCTGGTTGTGTTTATTTTCTGCATGACTTCATAAATAGTTATTTAAGCTCACACACAATCAACACAGGATTTTAATAATATTTAAGAATGGGGATATCATCGAGCATTCCCGCATTGACATTGACATGGACATACATACATTCCTGGACATCAATACTATATATTAATTCCAGAAACCAAGGGACTTCAATGTAATTAAAGAAACTTATACAAATTAATTATAGTATATAGTTTTAAATTACTAGCACCGTGTGATGGACCCGATTAAGGGATCTCAATGCAAATATTATATAGTTTGGGTTAAAACTAAATTATATAGAAGCTTGGTAATTTTCCTAAACATGGTCAATTTCCTTAAAATAAAATAATTAATTAAGATGGTCAATTTCCTTAAAATAAAATAATTAATTAAGATAGTCAATTTCAAGGAGAGTAAAAGAAAGAAGATGTTTGGTAATTTTCCTAAATATTTATAGAAGACTAGGAGATGGTCAATTTCCTTAAAATAAAATAATTAATTAGTATAAACATGCACACCTATGATACTAATTATTATCATCTAAAATTATATATTAAATTTAAAATCAACTTTATAATTTATTAGATGTATAGAGATGTTAATTATTTAACATACAAAAATATAATAAGTAGGTTATAAATAATTCAAGTTAGATTCCATAATATATAATATTGCATACTTCTTTCGATATGATTTAATGCATATATGTAATATATTTATGTAAATATATAATCCTCTTAAAATTGCATGTTTAAGTAGTAAAAGTAATGTCATCACTAAAAAAAAAGAATTGTAGTAACATTGAATAAAGTTATATGATAGTATGAGTAATTCTACCGTCCTCCCGGAGGTCGGTACTCCTCACACACAAGTCATTATAATATTTCACTTGGGTGGAATGTGTTTGTGTGTGAGGAGTACCGTCCTCCGGAAGGACGGTAGAATTTTTGCGATAGTAATCACTCATTTAAATAGTAAAAGTAACAATATTATCAACGAGATTAGTGAGAGTGGTAGAAACAACAACGGGAGTAGTGAAATAATCAATATTAATGTGGCAATAATGAAAGTAACAATAATTACGGCGGGAGTAGTGAAATTATAAATATTAATGCGGGATTAGTGACAGTAACAATAATTACGGCGGGAGTAGTGAAAGTAACAATGATTACGGGTAAGTAGTGAAATGTTATTGATATTTTTTCATTAATAAGAGTAAAATATTAATAGCGGGAATAATGAATTTGTCTCAAAATTTATTTCGTCGTAATTTTAGGATATGTTATAAAAAATATATTAATGATAAATTTATGAGTTATGCAACTTTAAGTAATTTTATTTAATGAGAAAATTTTTTTAATGGAAGTAGAGGTAGCCCGGGCGAAGCCGGGCACCAATACTAGTATTTAAGAAAGAAAAAAACAATACATGATATACACAGGATTTTCATACTGTAATATCCATAGCGTATTGTAACAAGGAACAAGCAATTAATAGGAGCTACTATGCAATAATTATAAGCTAAGAGCATGTGAATCAAAGAGGCAAGAAAACTTCTATGAGTGGTTTGGAAAAATGAGCAAAGCTTATAAAGTTAGGTTTCATTTTCTTTATAAGAAAACTTGCAAGCATTTTACAATTTATTTATTCATTACTCTTGAAAGAAATTTCCAAGTTACAGCCAGAATAAACAGTGCATGAATCACGATAGTACGATACTAGTATTTAGGTAACGTGCACTTTTATTTTAACGAAAGTTGATCGCAAGAAATGATCTCACACTAAACTACTGTAAAACATATCAAAAATAATAAAATTAAAACCAAAAGACAAAAATAAAATAACCATAGATAAACTGTATCACATCTGACCATCCCCAAGCCGAAGTCGCGCTAATTAGGTCGCGACCCGGTTTTACTCTTAATCCCACTTTATTTATCTGGACCTACTTTCACCCTCCCAAGCAAAAGGTCACGACCTAGGTCATTAACCCAATCATTTTTTACTTTCCAACCAATTACATCTCTCCACATTATATCACCTTTTCATATATATATATATATTTTTTTATTAATTATTAATATTGTCAACCAATCACATATCGCCACTTATAGGTCATGAGTTGGGTCAATTTGCTCCACCAAAGGTCACAAATTGACCTCCCCTCTCCACAGGCCACCATAATTTTTTTGTTAATTGGTGATTAGTGTGACCAAACAAGATCATGACCTACCAATTAACCTTGCTTGATGTATGTAGGTAAGGCATCTCATCCAAAAAGTTAAATTTTTTGTTAGGAATTTAGGATAGTCGTCAATGGGATGATCTTGTACATAAGAGTTAAGACCACCTATACAATGTGGATCACATGACAATTGACTTCAAAGGTAGTACCAGCACCCTGTCCCAATTTCATGGGGCATATACTCATATAAGCCCATTAATACACCCCCGAGGTAGGTTTAAGAGACCAAATTAAAGTCGTGCAATTTTTATCAACTTAGAGCCAAAAATACGATTCTTAGACCATGTTCTTTTAAATTCAAACTATTTAAACATAATTCAAATTATATGACTGTCGTGAGTCCTGATCTAAAGTGGAATGAATTTAAATTTTGTGAATGGAAGTGAAGTGACCTAAGAAGTAAGAAATAACAATTTTCTAACATGACAATAATAGTTCAGAGTTGTAGCTCAGGAAATTTGGATTCTGTAAATTAACATGAGGTAAATTAATGACATGGAAGGAAAGAGGAAATCTAAGGAAAAAATAGTTTTTTTGGGGGGTTCAAATGAGCGCACTTTGTAGCAGGTGAGAATTGAATCTCCAACTTTATGGTTGGGTAAGAGGGTTCTAGACTTACCATTTAAGCTAACCCGATTGCGAAACGTCGTCGACGTTTTATAACGAATCGTCGACGGTTTTCATAAAAAAGACGCCTCCTACCCTTCCTCTTCCTCTCTCTACCCAATTCTCTCCCAAGCAAAAAACACTAAAAAAAAAAAAAAGATGTTCTAACTCGACATCAACAAAACAACTACACGAGAAATCGACATCAACAAAACAACGATTCAATGTCAAACAACGAGCAATCCACATCAAATGCTAACAACGAATCTGAGGAACGTAATTACACAATCTATTTTCATTTCAATCGATTTAGTATGATAATTGAATTAGATGTTAAGTTGATATATTGAATTACATGTTAAATCTTCATAGAATTAGGATGAATGTAACAAACACGCCCAAACCCGTCGAAAATAGTTGTAGTCGTGTATATGGACGTGCAAACTCAAAGTCCCCCATGGTGACGGACGTGCAAACTCAAAGTCCCCCATGGTGATGGACGTGCAAACTCAAAGTCCCTCATGGACTAGGACGTGTACATTCAAAGTCCTTCATGGACAGAGACTTTGAATTTCAATGTCCACCATGGATGATTTTTGAAACTCAAAGTCCATCATGGTGATGGACGTGTACTATTCACGTCCATGCATGGTTTGGACGTTGATTCTTCACGTCTGTCATGGTGACGGACTTTGAGTTTCAAAGTCCGCTCCTGGTTCAGACTATGAACTTGTTTTTTCTTCATTTTATTTACTTTTTTTCGTAAGTTTTAGAAATTTTAACATATTTTAGCATGTAATCATTATTAATTTTGTGTTATAACAGGATTCATTTGAGGAATTTGGTGGAAACGATGTTAATTACAACCACCTATTTGAGACGGTTACATGTTTTGCGAGTCGGGATGAAGCGTTTGAGTGGGCAGAAGACGGCGTTCCACACCAACTAACGAAGAAACTGCAAGGAAATTAAACTTTGATAATGCATTTAAAGTTTGATTATGTAATAATTTAAAATATGCTCTCTTTGTTATAACAATCATATTACTAATTATGAAATTTCGGAATTCAAAATAACCGTTAGAAGAGCCTATAACCGTTATAATTCAAAAATGTCCGTTACAATTCAAAATAACCGTTATAATTCAAAAATGTCAGTTACAATTCAAAATAACCGTTACAATTCAAAAATGTCCGTTATAATTCAAAATAACCGTTATAATTCAAAATAACCGTTATAATTCAAAATTACCGTTATAATTCAAATGTTACCGTTATAATTCAAAATAACCGTTATAATTCAAATGTTACCGTTATAATTCAAAATAACCGTTATAATTCAAAATTACCGTTATAATTCAAATGTTACCGTTACAATTAAAAAATAGCCGTTACAATTAATAGCTTATAAATAGGCCATTCTATGTGCCACTACAATCACAACATCCTCAATCACAACATCCAATCCTATTCACTCACTACAATAATAAAATGGTTCTCACAAATGCTCAAAAAACCAGAGTTTATCAAATAAGAATCGATCTAATTGTTCAAAATTTACCAATTCTAATTGAGCGTCTTGAATCAGTGGTTCCCAGTGCCACTGTATGGCACATGCTTGAAGAGCCTCCAATTGGTAGCCTTTGTATAATTTTAGCCGGAAACCGAGAAGATGTGCTAACTCCAGCAGTTAGAGATGAGGTTGTCTCTGATGAAGCATTAACCGAGAAGATGTGGGAGTTTCGCAGGTTAAGAAGTGATGTTTTTACATATTTTGAGCGTATCCTCACCGTGATCGATTACCCAAGACTATCAGACTTATGTGCTGGTAGAGTGCCGGGGCAAGGAATTCTTTATCTCTACCCAACCTGAAGAAATTGAGGTTCAAGATCATGAAGAAGATAAGGAATCGTCATCTTCATCATCGGAAGATAATTAAGTTCGATAGTTATTTAATTATGTTATGTTTTAAATAATAATCGTTTATGGCATGGGTTTGAGGTTTGGGGTTTAGGGTTTGGGGTTTGGGGTTTAGGGTTTGGGGTTTGGGGTTTGGGGTTTAGGGTTTGGGGTTTGGGGTTTGGGGTTTGGGGTTTGGGGTTTGGGGTTTAGGGTTTAGGGTTTAGGGTTTGGGGTTTGGGGTTTAGGGTATGATATGTTTTAATTATGTTTTAAGTGGTTTATGTTTTGATTATGTTTTATCTTATTAAGTGTTGTGTCTGTATCATGTCTGTTAAATTGTATCGTGTTTTAATTAAGTGTTTTTAATGTTATGCATTGTAATTAACATCGTTTCCACCAAATTCCTCAAATGAATCATGTTATAACACAAAATTAATAACGATTACATGCTAAAATATGTTAAAATTTCTAAAACTTACGAAAAAAAGTAAATAAAATGAAGAAAAAACAAGTTCATAGTCTGAACCAGGAGCGGACTTTGAAACTCAAAGTCCGTCACCATGACAGACGTGAAGAATCAACGTCCAAACCATGCATGGACGTGAATAGTACACGTCCATCACCATGATGGACTTTGAGTTTCAAAGTCTGTCCATGGTGGACATTGAAATTCAAAGTCCCTGTCCATGAAGGACTTTGAATGTACACGTCCTAGTCCATGAGGGACTTTGAGTTTGCACGTCCATCACCATGGGGGACTTTGAGTTTGCACGTCCATATACACGACTACAACTATTTTCGACGGGTTTGGGCGTGTTTGTTACATTCATCCTAATTCTATGAAGATTTAACATGTAATTCAATATATCAACTTAACATCTAATTCAATTATCATACTAAATCGATTGAAATGAAAATAGATTGTGTAATTACGTTCCTCAGATTCGTTGTTAGCATTTGATGTGGATTGCTCGTTGTTTGACATTGAATCGTTGTTTTGTTGATGTCGATTTCTCGTGTAGTTGTTTTGTTGATGTCGAGTTAGAACATCTTTTTTTTTTTTTTAGTGTTTTTTGTTTGGGAGAGAATTGGGTAGAGAGAGGAAGAGGAAGGGTAGGAGGCGTCTTTTTTATGAAAAGCGTCGACGATTTGTTATAAAACGTCGACGACGTTTTATAGCCCCCTAAGCTAACTAATCTATATCTATCTATTTATCTATATTATTAAAGGAAGTTTTTTCGAGCGATTACAGAGAGTCCAACCTTTACAAAATACATAAGAATCTAAGATGCATTAAAATATGTTATTATATATAGATATAGAAAATTCAATTCGAAAGTTAGATAGAGTTTGACCTATAAGCAATTGAGTACTACTACAATCCTATAATGAACATATTTATTATTACTTGTGTGTATATATACTTTCAAAGTTTCGGCTAATGTTGTCATCTATTTAGTCTAGAAAAATTCCTCTATATATTTTAAATAATTTCCATTCACCGCAAGATTTGATGTAATATTTAAATGTCATTGTATGTATACCTAATTTTTGCTTAGTATTTTGATAACGCTTTATTTTACGTATTATTGACCCACATTTTATATCTTATTTGATCAACTAAATAACTCGAGTTAGCTTTATCGACCCATTTTCGTGTTAAATTATACATTAACCGAATAGTTTTGAATAAAGTTATTTCATGCTACTTTTTGGAATATTGGTACTGTGATTCGATATTTTATTTTGTAGGTACCAAGAAAAAAGGAATTGGATTGAATAAAACGAGACAAGACGGATCAATAGCGAATCAAGACGGGTCACGAATAACTTTCTCGTCACTCGTCAGTCATGTGCCGGATTGTGTATATTTGGCAGCCAACTTTCTTTAAATGTGGGCCTCTTGGTTTATTGATGATGCCATAAGTTTTCACATGGGCATGTAATGAAAGAAGCCCATAATCCCAATTTTTGATCCCTTTGGTCATTGAACAAAAGACGGAAGGCAGTGGAAACAAAAAGGAGGAACCCCGTCTTTTGGGTGTGAGTTAGCTGGGCAGAGAACAGAGAGACGAGAGTGGAGAGTAGACTAGGGTAATTTAGTTCGTTATTCCAAAAATTCCAATAAAATTCCAGTCTTACCTTTATTATTCTTAGCTTAGATTAGTTTTATCTATTCAAGTTTACAAATTGTATGAAGATCTACAATCTTAATCTCTTTTAATACTTGGTATCATTTCTTCTCTCTCTTTTTCTTATTGTTATTTAATTATTGTTATGTATTTAATTAGTTTAATTACTTTAATTAGTCCAAGATTTAGTCTTTATTAGAGCAAGTCCAATGGTGAGCTATAACTTTCTAGCTTGGTAATTCCATATCATATTTCAAGCTATAACCCTTAAACCATTCCAATGGTAAGCTATGAGTTTCTAGCTTTGTTTTTGTTTAATAAATAAAAAATTAAAAATAAATCAAACCTAAATTTATTTAGCTAAATTTCTATTGGTTGATTTGTGATAGTGGGCTCATTCAAGCTACTAGCTTCATTAAGCTAGTTGCTTAAGGCAAGCCATTCTACATGGCCATCTCCAATGGTGTAGCAACTAGCTTGCAATTTTAAGAAATTGCAAGCAAGTCCCTAAGCTACACCATTGGACTTACTCTTAGTCTTACCTTGTTTAATGTTAATTTACTCATGTTTATTAGTCATTAAATTAGTTTAAAGTCTCAATCTTTATTGTTCTATTGTTCTTAGCACCATGTTTATTATAGTTAAAAATGTAATTAATGTTAGATTAGTAATGAGTAGTGAATAGTATTTTCACTAGGATTCGATTTAACCCCGACATGTGTAAGTTACTTGATTAATTTCATTTTAATTAGTTGTTGGGTGTAGTAAAGGTTGACTAGGGGACTTGATTTGTCTTATGGGCTTATTTGTGGTAAGTATTGACTCTTGACCCTTGTCCATTGGCAAGAGCCGATTAGGTTGGGAATCGGGTTACCATATTTAAGTTTAATTGCCGACCTAGGTTGAGACCGAGAGGGAGAACCAAGGGAGGGCACCCTTAATCTTGTGTTTGAAATCAACCTTCGAGAGAAGGGGAGGGATGACCCGGGAACCGACGTGAGCTTAATGACCTTAGTCAATACTAGGCTACCTTGAGAATTACATGTGTTTTCGGGTAATTGGGTATTAAACTTGGGATACCGACTTTCGAACCCGAGAGGGGGGTTAGTTGGGATAGCTAGTGTCCTTTTATGAGCCCGAGAGGGAGTTAGTAGGCGAATTAGAGGCGTTTTCCACTTTACACATCACCCCAATGACCAATTAATGGGATTATGGTAGTAAATGAACATGTCGGAGGTGAGATTGGACCCTAGGCTTTCCTTTATTGTTAGACCTTTATTATTCATATTACTTGCTTTCTTAATTTAATTTAGTAGTCTTAGTTAATTTAGTTTAGTTATTTAGTTTAATATTAATCAATTTCATGATTCACGTAGCTAACTTATAATCTAAGACAAAACTAATACTCAAACTTGATCTCCCTGTGGTTCGACCTCGACTACCCTTACTAGTTGAGTTAAATTGTTTGATCGGGTACGACGACCTCTACCCCGTTATCATATTTATTGTTCATCTTTTCTAATTACTCCATATTTTGTTTTTAGGTAGTCAGGTAGAATATGTAGGACGCAAGGCTTCATTGAGAGCATAACAATTAAAGGTAAGAAACTGATTTATTTTTTCATCCTTATATATGTTATTTTAATTATTAATTTTAAAGGATATGTTATTTTAATTATTAATTTTAATTTAACCAAAAGAATATGGTGGTAGTTTTCCGTCCCCGTGCATAACAATTTAGACTACGATTGCCGCTTTTATTACAATCTAATAACTACTGATGGTAATATGGGTGTTTGTATTCAAATAGGAGTTTGAAGACGATACTCACGTATGCGGCGACAAAGTTGAAGATCGAAGTGGAAAATTTATGGATTAATATTTTCTTTATAGTCTATGTCCTTATTGAGTTTAGGCATTGACTTGTGCTCATACATAGTTTTTATTTAGGAATGATATTTGCGTCAGACAAATGCTACTGTCTTTTGTCTCTTCAAATTTGCAGTCAATGTTAAGCTTTTTCATACTTTGAAAATTTCTAGGGTTTTCCTATGCGATATACCCTCCAATTTTTTAATTTTCTACCAATATACCCCCTATTAATTTTGTTTGTGATTTTTATAGTATTTTATTCCGTTATGTTCATTATTTATGTTGCGCCCAAGCCCCAATGTATAAATTAGTACGGAGGAGCGATGAGTGTATGGGCGAGTAGTGGATATATGGATTCAATTAATGCGGCACCATTGACGAAGTTGGCGGAGTGCTTTGGCTGGTTCCTACAGAGGCTAAATGACGAGGAGGTGTGTCCCTTCTTAGGCTCTTAGCTATTGCTTGGTTCATTTGGTCGTTGCGAAACATGTCTATTTGTGACGAGTCACCCCATGCTCCTGAGTTCGTGGTGATGAGCTTCATCAAATAAGTGACTGATTATCAGTTATATCCTGAGAGGGTGGCTGGGATACCTATGGGGATAAGACAGAGGAGTGGGAGCTCATGGACGAAGCCAGTGGAGGGTTATATTAAATTTAATTCAGACGCGGCTCTGTTTAACGGGGTTTCGTGTGTCGTAATTCTGAGGGTCGCATTGTACTGATGGGTAGTAGGCGGCTTAGGGCCAAGTGGTCACCCGAGGTGGCAGAAGCGAAAGCTGCTGCGTTTGGCCTTGCTATAGCGAGAGGAGCTGGCATACAACATATCGTCTTCGGATGTGATGCGCAGGTGGTGGTGCAAGCTGTTATGAATGGAACTCCCCAGATATTAATTCATCATCATTAACTCATCGTTAGGTCACATAGCGCATTATAGTGCTAATAATTTTACAACCAATATATTGATTAATGTTAAAGCGTGTGAAAGACAAACATGGAAGTTGTTTAAATTAACTTTTGTTGCATCCCTGGATAAAGTATTAAAAGGTTGCATATGAATTTGATGCAACAATAATGATGAATTGAGTTGATGAATTGGCAAATAAAAATTCTATTTTCTCTATTATAAAAATAGTGAACTTCCAAAACTATCCTTCAATTGTAAACAAGTTTGAATTTCGAAAAGTTGTTGAGAGAAATATCATACTATAATAATAATTTACTAAATGTCACCGATGGTACTGAATTTGAGTACCACTGGGTGGTGTTATCTCAATTTCCAACCCGTAATTGACATCATGTAACGTTCGAGTTATGATACAAACATATCAGAAAAACCTCTATGTTGTTACAAAGAAAAGCTCGTGTACATAATAACTGAAACGGACAGACATTTTTTCACGAGTCGAGTTTATGGATCTTGAGTATCAAATATAATATTTTACATCATTTACAAGTTTTCTACTAAAACAAAACGTAATATATTATTATTTAATGAGGAGATGAGCTCCATTATAAGTATAACACTAGAAAATATAATTCGAATTATTAAATTCCTAAATTAAATCAAAGACTTTCTCGGAGTGATTGCACATAAAAGTAAAAAAAAAAAAGAAAAAAAAAACTTTTCAACGAATATTAGAGAGTTTGAGTTTATAAATTACTGGATTTTAAAAAACATGCAATTCTTGAAACATTTTTGGTATTGCATTATATGCTGTAGTGCATTACAAATAGGCTCGTGCATCGCACGGGCATTAAATCTAGTATATATATAAAAGAGAGTTTTTTCGAGCGATCTGAGAGCGTCCACATCATCAAAAATCAATTTAGGAAAGTATAATTTTTAATGTAAAAAATAAAGTGGAGAATCTTTTAATTATTATAATATGTATATTTCCTAAATTATATTCAAGTGATATTTCCAATTTTTATATCAACCTTTTACATTTCATTTGGCAAAAAAATATCGTTAAAAAAATTATGAAAATAATATAATTAGCTTTGTGGTAAAAAATGCTATCATTAGAGTATAGATTTCATATTCTTTGCACATATTAAAGATGGTGTACTTCGTAATACGTAAAATTGTGTACTTTTTAGTATGTTTTGTCCCACATTGGAAAATAACGTAGGTGCGATGAATATGCTACATATAAATAGTAGAATTGTCCCACATCGAAAGATTAGTTCAAGGTGATGTGATCCTATGATTATAAATAGGAGGCATATTTGAAACTTATGATCCACCCAAAAAAATTTGAGTCTCATAAATATTGTTTTAAAGAGCTCTTAAGATTTTCAATCATTATCTACGATATGATATAAAAAATAAAGTGGAAATCGTTGAGAACTACCCGGGAATACAAAACTAAAGGTTTTACTAATGGTACATCCTGACAGAGTACAAAACTAAAGAAATAATGTCGGTAAAAAAATTATGAAAATAATATCATTAGAGTATGTATAGATTTCATATAATTTGCACATATTAAAGATGGTGTATTTCATAGTATGTCATATGTCCCACATTGAAAAATAATATAGGTGTGACAAATATACTACATATAAAAAATAGAATTTTCCCACATCGAAATATAACATAAGGTGGGTGATTCCATGATTATAAATAAGAGGCATCCTTGGAACTTAGGCATCAACCCAAAATCATTTGAGTATCTTAAGTACTGTCTTTGAGTGCTCTTAAAAGTTTATATCATTATATTTTCTACCTATTGTTTTTATAGGTCCCACATTTAAAAAATAATGTAGGTGTGGTAAATATACTACGTTTAAATAATATAATTAGAACTGTGTTAAAAAAAATTCTATCATTAGAGTATAGGTTCATATCATTTGCACATATTTTTATTATGATAAAAAAAATAGAAAACAAATGTATGAATATTAATAGATAATATAGTATTTACTTATTATTAAATCGGGTTTGATGTCGAATTAGGTTCAAAAAATATGGTGTACTTTTAAATATATTATTCGTCCCACATTGAAAAAGAATGTATGTGTGATAAATATATACTACGTATAAATAGTTGAATTGTCCCACATCAGAAGATTATCATAAGCTGAGGTGATCTCATGATTATAAATAGGATTTATCCTTAGAACTTAGGTATCACCCCAAATATATTAATCTCTCAAAGTATACTTATTATATAAGAGACTTTAAACATAATCTTGAATTAAATGTTAAAATTTTAAACTTGTAACAATTTTTTTAGGTGGGAGAAAGAGCGATAAAATGGTCAGTATTATAACGAAAAATTTTCATGATGCCCTCGAATTTTGGTAGATTACACATAATACCTCTAATTTTAAGTTTCTACATATAATACCCTTGTGTTTACTTTTTTTTCATAATGCCATTACTCCTATGAGTAACTAGATGAGTAATTGAGCATGCCATGCTATTTGTGTTTTGTTATTTAGGTATTAAATAGTAGTAGTTTATTAAATAAAATATGGATTTAGGGATTAGATAATGAAGTGTTTGTGTTATAGATAACAAAAGAAAAAGGCGTCCCCAAGTCATAAGAGTAATGGGCTTATGACAGAAGTTGTCAAATGGTATTCTGAAAAAGAAAAATGTGAACACAAGGGTACCATTTGTAGAAACTTAAAATTAGGGGTACCATGTGTAATCTATTAAAATTCAAAGTTACCATGATAAATTTCTAATATTATAATGATATAGTTAATTATATTTTCATTTATAAGAGAGAGATATTCGTACCAATAAAACAATAAAGGGGGAATTATTTTTAATTGTTATTTTATTGCCACGCCATCAAACTTAACGTCCATTTAATAACCTTTACATTAGGGGGTACCATGGGCAAAAAAATGGAACCTCAAGGGTACCGTAGGCAGATTCTTAAAAGCAGGGGTAACATGGAAAATTTGACAAAATTAAGGGGTACCACGGAAAATTTCCGTATCTCAATTATGAATTTTTTTTTTTGAAGAAAAACAACGTACAAATATTAATGGAGAGTACTTGATCATATTATTAAATTTAAATATAACTATTAGATATAATGAGTAGCAATTGTCCGTATTCGGTATTGGAGATCTGGTTGGATGTCGAACTAAGTGCAAAAAAGATGGTGTAATTTTAGTATGTTATTTGTCCCACATTGAAAAATAATGCAGGTTTGATGAATATATATTACGTATAAATAGTAGAATTGTTCCACATCAGAAAAATAATCCAAGTTTGGTGAATATATTACATATAAATAATAGAATTGTCCCACATCGAAAGATTAGTATAAGGTATGGTTATACTTAGTTAACCCACGTATATATTAATCTTTTATTTTTTTTGAAAGAGATATTTTAATAATATGTAAACCAATCATTAGACATAGAATGTAAACATTAAACCCTTATAACTTTTTTGCATTATAAATAAGTTTATTACCCTGTTGCAACGCACGGGCATTCAAACTAATAAGTAGTAAAGAGAAGGCAAAAAAAGTGAAGAACTTCACAAGAGAGGGTAGATTTGAATGAGAACAAGTGTTAGAAGAAAAAAATATAGGGTTTTTTTGTCAAACACAACCTTTAAAATTTTTTTTTCCAAACACCACCTTTAAAAAAAAGTTTGTAAAACACAACCTTTAATAAATTTTTTGTTGTCAAACACGACTTTTTGGCTGAAGGACTTAACATTTTGCAATGGGGTAACATTCAATCGATGTTTGGAATAGCAAACGATGTCGGTTTGAGGTGTTCTTGGACTCGTTGGAAAGGTGGAAATATAAGCTTTCCATGGGTTATCAACACGATGGTCAAAAGTGGCCTTATGTGGGGTCATTTGTTGTGTAAAGTAAGGCAGGTCAGAGAGATTAGCGAGTGGTCGAGGATTTTTAGTGGGTCTTTTAAAGAGGTTATGATGCTTTCTTTGGTCTGAAATTTGGTATGTAAATAGCGGGGAGTGTAAGGTAGGTCTTAGTTGTGTTGTTTTTTGTGGTTGTTAGTTACAAGTGGTGGTTCGAGGGGAGTTAATTTGAAGGTAAAAAACGTTCAAAAGAATGTCAAAGTAGGATTTCTTTTGTGTGGGTCAATTCACTCACCTCAAACCAGCACTTACAACAAACAACCACAACAAACAACATAACTACGGCCTACCTTACACTCCCCGCTATCTACATACAAATTTTCAGACCAAACAAAACATCATAACCTCTTTAAAAGACCCACTAAAAATCCCCGACCACTCGCTAATCTCTTCGACCAGCCTTACTTTACACAACAATAGACCCTACATAAGGACGTCTTTGACCATCGTATTGATAACCCCTGGAAAGCTTGTATTCCCACCTTTCCAACGAATCCAAAAATGCCTCAAACCGACATCGTTTGCTATCTCAAACATCGACTGAAAGTTACCCCATTACAAAATGTTCAGTCATTCGGCCAAAAAGTCGTGTTTGACAACAAAAAATTTATTAAAGGTTGTGTTTTACAAACTTTTTTTTTAAAGGTGGTGTTTGGAAGAATTTTTTTTTAAAGATTGTGTTTGACAAAAAACCCAAAAATATAAGAGAAAAAAGCAATCACTCTATTCCATTTATATAGTCCTTTTTTTTAATGTTTTAAAAAGAGATAAAATAGCACCTATACTCCTTTTTTTATACGGAATATAAACTAGGGACAATTCTCCCTTAAACAAAGAAGAAAACGAGGACAATATCAATGGGATGGAGGGAGTAACGTCAAATATTGATAGAGTTAATAAAAACAAATCAATAAGAAAAGGCAACATAAAAATTGTAATAGACAAAAGAAGAGAAAAGAGAAAAACAAATAATAAGATCTCATGCCGAATGGATTCCTAAGTATTTTTTCATATTTCTTCAATCTCAGATATATAATTTCCTCTTCACATTTGATTTAATAGATCTCATAGGGAATTCAAATGATAAAAAAAAAAGGAACGCCCAAAAAAGCATGCATACAGAAACACCCATATTCTAACATAATTGCCAAGTGCAAACACGTGAAGGCAACTCTTACTGTAACACCCCCTCATACCAAGGTACCTTACCAGGACTACCCTAACATGAAAGGCTGTTACCATCTCGGTTGCCCGAGGTTAGTACATATCATAAGCAACTGTCCCAAACACATTTATTAAAATACTGTAATTGTAAAAAGGTTACAAGTTCCAAAAGCCAACAAGAGTGAATCTGAATGCTAACAACTACAAAAACATATGCTAAGACTCATGATGGTGACACTACATCCGGCGTGATGACTCTCCCATGACTGCCCCTAAGCTCACCAAATACAATACCTGTCACAGCCTGCTCACCATCCCCGAATGGATCACCGCAAATTTCATAAACCAACAACGGGGTCAGTACTGTTCAATCAAAATAAGACAAAAGCACAAGGTAACCAGTTGATCATCCTCCAACCCAGTCTCCCGATCTCACACAGTAACCGACTACACACCGAAGTGTGTAGCCCTGCCAGATTACCCATCGCAACAGGTAATCCTCGCCGCCAGTGGGAGACCGCAGCCAATCCCCACCTAAATCCCGCTCATCAATGAGCGATAACCCTTTCCCTTAATGTGCACATCCCCTCCTGTGACGGGTTCCACGGAGGGCGAACTAGGGCGTGAAGCGACTCCACCACAATCATCACAACACCACAACATCACAACCACCACCACAACACCAACACTCTGATGATCAGCAGATACAGTAAAAACAAAACAATCACATCTTAATTCAATCAACAGAAACTGAGCAGGGAAACCCTACCTTAGCAACAACAGCAATGCAGAGAATCAGGCACTAGAACGGCTCATCTACGAAGTCCTCGCCTAAACAATAATCACATAACACAATTACTAATTGCAAAACCCCATTTCCCCCAATTCATGATTAAAGGCAAACCCTAGAATTAACCATCAATAATATAGAGATACAGACTTACCGGCGAATGGGTGAAAGATTGAATACGATTGCTATAACGTCCACACACACAGAGGAGAGATTTGGGAGTGATTAGAGCGTTGTAAGTTTGCTTAGGTTTTGTAAATGATGTTTTAGAAACTGATTATCGAATTATATAACTTCTAATTACTCCCGAATCAAACCGCTGAAATATTACTCGCCAGACTGGATACTCGGTCGAGTATAGTGTATACTCGGCCGAGTATCCTCTACTCGGTCGAGTATTCATCAAACTCGGCCGAGTATTCCTCGGCAGTAGCCAAACAGACTACACGGCCCATACTACTCGACCAAGTAGGCCATACTCGGTCGAGTACCAACCTATGAAATCCGTAGTTTTACAGTCTTCCCCTCTTAAAAAGAACTTCGTCCTCGAAGTTCACACTCTACCCAAAACAAACACAACAAAATGACTTCCCGACACAACATACCAACACTATACAGGCACAAAACATCACAAAACCCGACTAACCCTACTCAAACTAAGACAAAAACACACATGCGGCCATCTCCTACCCCCTTAAAAAGACAACGGTTACGTCTCTGTAACCAACCGTACCTGATCAAAAAGATTAGGAAAACGCTCTCGCATAGCCTCCTCTGGTTCCCATGTGGCCTCTTCTACATTGTGATTGGACCAAAGTACCTTGAGTAAGACGGTCTCACCATTCCGTGTCTTGCGTACTTTGCGGTCTAGAATATCCTTAGGAAGCTCAGCATCAAACAAATACTCATCAAGCTCGATATTCTCAACCTCAAGTACATGTGACGGGTCACTCACATACTTCCGGAGCTGTAAAACATGAAAGACATTGTGGACTCTATCCAAAGCTGGTGGTAAAGCTAACCTGTAGGCTACCTCGCCTATGCGGTCCAAAATCTCATAAGGACCTATAAACTTCTGGCTCAACTTGCCTTTCTTTCCAAATCTCATCACCCCTCGCATAGGTGACACTTTCAAGAGGACCTTGTCACCTACTGCGAACTCTATGTCTCTGCGGTGCAAGTCGGCATAACTCTTCTGACGATCTTGAGCTGCTCTCATCTTTTGACGAATTATCCGAACTTGCTCAACCATATCATGTATCAGCTGTGGTCCTAGAACCACTGCCTCTGAACTGTCGTCCCAACAAACTGGACTTCGGCACTTCCGGCCATACAAAGCCTCAAGAGGCGCCATCCCGATACTGGTATGATAACTGTTGTTATAGGAAAACTCGATCAGATAAAACATGTCCTCCCAACTACCCCCAAACACCATAGCACATGCTCTCAACATGTCCTCCAAGGTCTTGATAGTCCTCTCAGTCTGACCATCAGTTGCAGGGTGAAAAGCTGTGCTCATCTTCAAGATAGTACCCATCAACTCCTGCAATTCCTGCCAAAACTTGGATATAAACCTCGCATCATGGTCAGATACTATATCCTTAGGTACGCCATGTAACCGAACCACATGCCTCCTATAACCCAAGGCCAGCTGCACCTTGGACCAGGTATCTTTCATAGGGATAAAATGAGCTGACTTTGTCAACCGGTCAACAATTACCCAGATCATGTTATTACCCTGCTGTGACCTAGGTAACCCAACCACGAAGTTCATAGAGATTGATTCCCACTTCCACTCAGGTACCTCCAAAGATTGAATCTTACCTTGTGGTCTCCGCTGCTCACTCTTGACCCTCTGACAGGTCAAACACCTAGCCACGAACTCAGCTACATCCCTCTTTATGTTTGGCTACCAGAAAGTCTCCTTAAGGTCTTTATAAAGCTTATCACCACCTGGGTGAACCGAATAAGTAGTGCAATGAGCCTCTGTCAGGATCACTCTCCTCAAATCCGCATCCTCAGGAACACACCATCTCCCATAAAAACGAACACTCCCATCCATTTGGATAGAAAACCTGGAAACTGTGCCACTATCCACTCTAGACTTCCACTCTTGGATCTTAGAATCAAGCTCTTGCTTACTCTTGATGTTCTCATACAAATCCGGCTCGATCGTCAAATCCCCGATGGTATCCCTTTTTCTTATCATAAAGATCCCCATCTGAGACATCTCATCCCTTAGCTTCATCAAAGACATAGTTGTACATAGCGAATGAACGCTCTTCCTACTCAGAGCATCTGCAACAACATTAGCCTTACCCTCGTGATAAATGATCTCCATATTGCAGTCCCCGATCAGCTCCATCCATCGTCTCTGTCGCATATTAAGCTCCTTCTGAGTGTAGATATACTTCAAACTCTTATGATCTGAAAACACCTTAAAGGTTGCTCCATAAAGGTAGTGCCTCCAAATTTTAAGAGCAAAAACAACTGGACCCAGTTCTAGATCATGAGTAGGGTAGTTCTCCTCATATGGCTTCAGCTGCCTCGAAGCATAAGCTATAACCTTCCCTTCTTGAATCAACACACAACCCAGACCATTCTTTGAAGCATCAGTATATACTTCAAAGTTCTCACATCCCTCTAGCAAAGCTAGAATAGGAGCTGTGGTCAAACGTTCCTTTAAGGTCTGGAACGCCGTCTCACAACTCTCAACCCAAACAAATCTGGTCTATTTCCTCATCAAAGCAGTCATAGGCCGTGCGATGGTAGAAAAGTCTTTCACGAACCTCCTATAGTAGCCCGCGAGGCCCAAGAAACTCCGAACCTCAGCAACACTCTTCGGTGACTCCCACATGGTCACAGCCTCAATCTTGCTAGGATCCACGGACACTCCTTTCTTAGATATGACATGACCCAGAAAAGCCACTTTTTCTAACCAGAACTCACACTTTGATAACTTGACATAAAGCTGGTTCTTTCTCAGAGTCTGCAAAACTATCCTCAGGTGTTCCTCGTGTTCTTCCTTAGTCTTAGAGTAGACTAAAATGTCATCAATGAAGACAACCACGAACTTATCCAAAAGAGGACTCAAAATCCGGCTCAACAAATCCATGAAAGCTGCTGGTACATTGGTCAAACTAAAAGGTATCACCACGTAATCATAGTGACCATAACGGGACCGAAAAGCTGTCTTTGGAATATCCTCATCTGCTATCCTCAATTGGTGATAACCTGACCTCAAATCGATCTTGAAAAACACACCTGCTCCACTCAGCTGATCAAACAAGTCATCAATCCTAGGCAAAGGATGCTTGTTTTTCATTGTGACACGGTTAAGCTCCCTGTAGTCGATACACAACCTCATGCTCCCATCTTTCTTTTTCACAAACAACACTGGAGCTCCCCAAGGTGACACACTTGGCCGGATATAACCCTTGTCTAACAGCTCATGCAACTGTTTCTTCAACTCAGCTAGCTCTTTAGGTGCCATACGATATGGTGCTTTGGATATAGGACATGTTCCTGGTTTAAGCTCCACATTGAAGTCAACATCTCTCTTTGGTGGCAACTCTGGTATCTCTTCAGGAAAAACATCCTCAAACTCTCTTACCAAAAGTATATCAGCAGCTGTCTGCGGCTCTACTCGACGATCTCTTACTTGGCAAAGAATCAAAGGACACTTCTTCCTCAAGCATGACTTTAAGGTCATCACAGCTATGAACTTACACTTAGGCGGTCTCACAACAAAACCTTTATAAGACACCCTTATACCCTTTGGACCCCTTAAAGACACTTTCTTTTGCCGACAATCTATCTTGGCATCATACTTACCCAACCAATCCATCCCGACAATCACCTCAAACCCATCCATAGGAAACTCTAGCAGGTCTACCGTTAAATCTACCCCTCCAACTAGCATAGACACTCCCTTGTACAACTTAACACATGACACTGACTCCCAAAAAGGTATAAACACATTATCTTTTACCAACTCAAACTCCCCCAAGCCCATAGACAAAGCATGACTCCTAGACACAAAAGAATTTGTTGCCCCCGAGTCAAACAAAACAAAAGACGGTACATTATGAACAAGAAAGGTACCGGTAACTACATGTGCATCATTCTGCGCTTCCTGCTTATCCATCATGAAGAGCTTCCCGCTCCTTTTCTGACCTCCCCCTTGAACCGAAGCATTAGAAGTACTCGGCTTGGCTGCCAAATCCTGGGTGACACTGTTGTTCGGGCGCTGATGAGATCCTCCACTGCTGCGGTTAAAACCGTCATTGTAGCTATGACCACCCCGATTACTCCATGATCCACCCTGTCGGTTGCTAGCAAAGCTCTGACTCGGACCCTGTGAAAAGTTCTCCTGAAAAGCTCCCGAGCCTACTCCAGTCCTGGCACTCATGCAGTCACGTCTCTTGTGGCCTATGCCACCACAGTTGAAGCAAGAAAGATTGGAGTTGTCACTCACACTCCGACCACCACCTCTACCCCAACCTCGGGATCCCCCAGAGAAACCAGCCCCACCAAAAAAAGCCTTGGCATGATTGAAGTTGCCCTTCTTGTTACTCGACTGATTGTTGTTTCCACTATCAGCATTTCTCTTCTCAGCAGCAGTCCTCTCCGTAGCTTCCTTTGAGAGATCTACCAACCTCTCAGCTTGACCCGCCCTCAGGTACACATCCTTAAGATCAGTGATGACTCGAGCTGGTAGACGGTTCATGATCTTAGCCGACAAACCTCTCTCAAAGCGAAGAGCGAAACCCCTCTGCCCTAGCTGTATGTCCTCAGCATAACGAGACAACTCAAGGAACCGGTGATAGTACTCGGTGACTATCATATCATCGGTCATAGTGAAGGAATCAAACTCAAATCTCAACTTGTGACGGATATGCTCTGGCACAAACTGCTCTCTCATAGCACTCTTCAGACTCGACCATGGTATAGCCCCTAAACCCTCAGCTTGGTAGTAAGCTCTGGCGTCCTCTTTGAAATTTTGCCACCAAAACAGCGGCCTCGCCCCTCAGGTAGTACACTACCTGCTCGACTATCATGTCTTGCGGACACTTGACTACTTCCATGACACTTTCCATCTCACGATGCCAGTTCTCGAGCAACTTAGGTTCCCCAACGCCCTTATAGGTAGGTGGGTTGAAGCGGGCGATGATGATGCTAAGTTGGGTAGCATCCACAGGTTTCTCCGCCCCCTTTCCCACATCCTTGAGAGCCTTAAGAAGAGCCTATTGTTGCTCGATCATACGAGCAATCTCATCTATGGTCATCTCAAAAGTTTGAATTTGCACGGCAGTTCTTTTTGGCGGCATTTTGAGCTGACAAGAAGAAGGAAACGTAAGCACAAAAGCCTACGGCTCAAAATGTAATGACCCTCCGCCAAAGAAGCACTCGTCCGAGTATGCAGCAATACTCGGTCGAGTAAGGACTACTCGGTCGAGTATCACTGATACTCGATCGAGTAATCCACTTCAGTAGCCAACGTCAAATTCATACGAAACATACTCGGTCGAGTATAAACCATACTCGGCCGAGTATGCCCTACTTGGTAGAGTACACCTAAGTACTCGGTCGAGTATACACATCCAGTAGCCAAAGCTACTCACTGCCAAACAACACTCCGTCGAGTGCCTAGTTACTCGGCCGAGTACCCCCTACTCGGTCGAGTACTTGCCCTGCTCGGCCGAGTCATGCCAAAACGAGCTATAAACAATAAGGAATACATCCTATCATGCTTTCTACCCAAAAATCAAACACATTACGTTGTAATTCTGAATGCCACATAGTAAACACGTAACATGCCAATCACTTTCATACCAAACCGTTTCCAATGATGTCACATAACAATTCCATCACGCCTTTTAGCAATATCAATATCCTTCTCAATTTCATACATTACACTTCCTACCACATATTCCAATCATTCAAGTTTGACACACCACACACATATATTAAACACACTCAACACATTCCCCCCGTGACCGGCTTGAGTTCGTGAGGGCCATAATGCGACTCCGGGACGTCTCCCGAGTCCTTGCGGTAGCTCTAAACAACTCTCCCCGGGTTCATTTTATTTAGACTCCCTAAGTTCATTGGGTTCATTTGTTTAGGTGCCGGAATCGTCGGCTCTGATACCACTTTGTAACACCCCCTTATACCAAGGTACCTTACCAGGACTACCCTAGCATGAAAGGCTGTTACCATCTCGGTTGCCCGAGGTTAGTACATATCATAAGCAATTGTCCCAAGCACATTTATTAAAATACTGTAATTGTAAAAAGGTTACAAGTTCCAAAAGCCAACAAGAGTGAATCCGAATGCTAACAACTACAAAAACATATGCTAAGACTCATGATGGTGACACTACATCTGGCGAGATAACTCTCCCATGACTTCCCCAAGCTCACCAAATGCAATACCTGTCAGAGCCTGCTCACCATCCCCGAATGAATCACCACAAATTTCATAAAACAATAACGGGGTCAGTACTGTTCAATCAAAATAAGACAAAAGCACAAGGTAACCAGCTGATCATCCTCCAACCCCAGTCTCCCAATCTCACACAGTAACCGAATACACACCGAAGTGTGTAGCCCTGCCAGATTACCCATCGCAACAGGTAATCCTCGCCGCCAGTGGGGGACCGCAGCAAATCCCTACCTAAATCCTGCTCATCAACGAGCGATAACCCTGTCCCATAATGTGCACATACCCTCCCGTGACGGGTTCCACGGAGGGCGAACTAGGGTGTGAAGCCACTCCCGCAAGTGACTCCACCACAATCATCACAACCACCACAACATCACAGCCACCACCACAACACCAACACTCTGATGATCAGCAGATAAAGTAAACACAATGATGCGTGTCCTAAATATGATGTTTTACACCCTATTTCACACGCATTTCAGAGCTCAATTATGTAGTTTATGCTACTATTTTCCCTATTTCCGTCTACTTTCTTGTTTTTGTGTAATATTGTAGAAATGTGAAGAATCCAGCGGAAATCGAGCCGAATCCGTCCCTAAGTGCTTGGCATAGGATTTGACATAAAAATTTGACTCGGGAAATGAACTTGGTGCGCGTAGCAAGGCCTGAAAGATATATTTGCGAGAGTTTTAGAAGCGGATTACCAGCTAACTTGGTCTATAGACTGACCTACATGGTCTATAGACTGCCAGAATGCTGAACAGTTGACTGCAGGAAGAGCAGTCAGTCGATAGACTGTGTCCCATGGTCGATCGACCACGTGAGCTGACGAACAAGTTTTATTTCCAAATCAGAAGCTTCTAATAATCACGACCTTTGGTCGATCGACTGATATCAATGGTCGATCGACCGCTTGTGCAACCTGACGGGAATTAAAAGATTTTTAACCTAGGCCCATTTGTAATTAGGTTTTAGGAAGAGTTTTACGTAATACTTCTATATAACGTAACTCTTCCTGCTGCTTTAGGGAGGATTCATCATTCATTAACTTTGTATTAGGGGTTCAGATTTATCATACCTAATTTACAGTTTTCTTAAGTATTTCAATAAAGTTCTTCTTTGCATCCGGGTTTGTTCTTTCTTCTTTACTTATTTCTGGTAATTCTTGCTCTGAATTTTGTTCTATCTTTATAGATTAGAATTGATTAGTTAGAATCCCTAAGCCCTAATTCCTTCTTTTATGCGGTTTTACTGTTTATTTAATTTAATTATGAATTCTGTTATTTGCATCTTTAGTTTCGTTATCATTATTAATTCCAGTATGAGTAGCTAAATCTCCCGCGCTAAGATGTGAGGGGATCCGTAGTAAAGATGGCGTAAGATAGGTAGACCTGAGTCGGGGTATGGTCGATCGACTGACCTTGTTGGTCGATCGACTACCTCCATTGGTCGATCGACTGCGTCGTGTTAGATTAGCATCGTTTCAATGTTTTAATTGCAATATTTGACAAAATCGAATGCATGCGACTAGTTAAATGCTTAGTAATTGACCGACCCACAAGATCGAGAGATAGGGGAGGGAAAATTGATTAATAAATTGAGACGACTAAATTGCTAAGATCGAAAGATAAGTAATTTAGGCTTTAGGAATCACTATTCAGGGCGAGAGCTAGTTTTAGTGAGACTTAGGGATTAGTAGCATAGGCCGAAAGGAGGTACTAGTTAACTCGGACCGAGAGGACCTGTTATTTGCCCATCTTACATGATTATTTCAGACTTACCTAGGTTTACCGCCATCGTAGCTACAGTGAACCGATCGTCTTAGCCTTCTTTTAATTATTGTTTACATTTCTTTCGTTATTAGCATTCTTATTTTATATTATTAGATTTAATCCAATCCAAAACCCCCCAGAAATTCATAGACTGAAATAAAACAACTTAACTCCCTACCTCCCTGCGGATCGACCCTGTTACCACTAGCTTCTGTTAGTCCTAATAGGTTTTATAAATTTTATTTTTGGTGCACATAACGACAGCGCATCAAATTTTGGTGCCGTTGCCGGGGAGGCAACGCTAGTTTTAGTTGTTCCTTTTTATTTTAGTCTATTCTCTAAGTTTAAGGGACTTCCGTTCCTTAAACTTTTCTCATATTCTACTTGTAGTTTCCTCTTATGCGCAGGTCACAGGGTGGTGAATTACTACCGTTAAATTCTGAGATCGAGAAGACTTTGCGTGAGTTGAGACGATCATCTAGAGTATTGCCGACAAAGGAAGAGCTGAGTACTTTGTCCAGTTACTACGAGAACGAGTTATTTGAGGAGGATCCACCTTCATCTCCTATTTCTACCTCATCAGCTGAGACCGTTACATCTCCAGATATGGCTGAAGAAGCTAGTATAGCGAGTCATTCCGAGCCAAAAGCTGAAAATCTCTATAAGGGATTTACTTTACAAGCTGGTACCACTAGAGGGTTTGAAGCAAAACCTTCCTATATCAATCTGGTTGAGAGAAACCAGTTTGGAGGAGGTGCAAATGAGGATGCTGCCAAGCATATGGAGATATTTGTTGACTATGTCTGTTCTATCCCTCCACCTGAAGGCGTTACTCAGGACCAGATCAAGGAGACTATGTTCATCTATTCACTCCGAGATGCTGCAAGGGAGTGGTATAGGGATCTGGATCGTGCTGCCTTAGGGATTACAAACTGGAATTCGTTGGCCTTGGCTTTTTACAAGAAATACTATTCTGCGGCCAAGACAAACGCACTTAGAGCTCAGATCACGAGTTTTAAGCAAGGACCTAATGAAGATTTTCATGAAGCTTGGGTCCAATTCAAGAAGCTAATTCGCTCTATTCCACACCATGGGTTTGAGCAATGGTTTCTGTGCAACCTGTTCTATAATGGTCTTTATGATGATCAGAGAGCTATCCTAGATGTTGCAGCTAATGGGAGATTTCAAGAAAATAGCGGTGAGACAAAGGGGTGGAAAATCATCGATGATATGGCCACCCATAAAGCTGAGCATGGAAACTCTAGGGGAAATCAAAGAAGAGCTGCTGAATCTCCTTCCGTAGCTGCATTAGAGGCTCTTACGGCGAGATTTGACAAGTATGAGTTAGGAGGAGCTTCAAAAGGTGGTATTTATCAGTTAAATGTTGTGTCAGACGGTCCCTTTTCATTCAAGAGATGTGGAGGAGAAGGACACGTTACAGATTTCTGTATCAGTCCCAATGAGGTTTGTGCTGCTTTTCAACATTATAGGCAGACCAACACCTACTTTGATCCTTCTAATGTGCATCCAAATTTGAGGTGGAGTAGCCAGAATGTCCAAAATCCAACTCCACCTCCGCAGCAGCAGAATTATGTGCCCCCTCATAAGCAGCAACAACCGTACCAAAAACCACCCTATGTACCTCAGCCGCAGCAGCAGTCTCAAAGTTCTGAGGCTTCTGAGCTCAAAAACATGTTTCAGAGCTTGACGGGAATGCTGCAGAAGGAATCTCAGGCTAGAGAGGCTAGTACAAAGATGTTGGAAACTCAAATTGCCCAGTTAATAGCCAAGAATTTGCTACTAGAGCTCGAGGCGATTCGTCATCGCCGCAATGGGACCGAGGAAGAATGAGACCCTGAATGCAATCACACTAAGGAGCGGGTCTACCCTTGCTGGACCCGTTACTGTAGGGGATGAACCCGAGGGAGTTATGGTTGAAAAAGGTGGAAAAGCTGCTGGAAAAGGAAAGAAGAAAAAGAGCGTGAAAAAGACGAACAACAGCGATCACGGTCGGTCGACCGCCACACCCCATCGACCGACCACCCCTTATTCCTTAGCAACACTTTCTGATCTTTGTGTTAATTCTAGAAAAAAGGAGATCAGTCGATCGACCGACCCCACTGGTCGATCGACTGATGATGCTGCTGATGTCGAACCGTTTCTTCCTCCAATGCCAGATAACTTGAGGGATTTCTTGTTTCGAGGTAAGACTACCCCGCAGTTTTTGAGGGAAGCTCCCAATGCTGACGGGACAATTCCGGATCCTAAATATGACCCAACGTCAGTCAATGGTTCATTCTTGACGCGGCCTGAAGCGGGTACAAGCTATAATAAGGATAAGGTAGTGGATTTCCAATCTAAGTCCAAGGATGCCGGAATGAGAGATGTTGAGGAAAGGGCAAAGCTACTTTTGACAGCCCCTTATCCGGAGAGATTAGTACCCACCAAGGATCAGGTATCATTCAAGAAATTTAAAGATGTTATTCGTAGTTTGAATGTACAAGTACCTTTTCTTGAGTTGGTTAATCAAGTGCCCGCTTATATGAAATTTATGAAGCAATTGTTGACAAAAAAGCGGTCACTTGAACTGTGCGATCGGTAGCTTTCTTCAAGAGTCTACCTCTTATTTGACTCACACTGCTCCACATAAACTAGCTGACCCTGGTAGTTTTTCTGTTCCTTGTAATATTGGTACCTTCTCAATTGAGAAGGCATTATGTGATCTAGGAGCTAGCATTAGTGTCATGCCATTGAGTCTAGCTAGGAAGTTGGGTCCCGGGTTTGCGATTACTAATATGATATGCATGGATGGCCGATCGTTCAGCGATTCGGCCAGTAGGGGTCTTAGAGGATATTCCTGTGCAAATAGGGAAGTTCTTTTTCCCCGTTGACTTCATTGTCCTAGATATACCCGAGGATGCTCACATTCCTATTATTTTGGGTAGACCATTCCTGCACACTGCTGGTGCAGTTATTGATGTTGGACTAAGGACACTTACCTTTAAGGTGGGCAACCAGTCCACTGTTTTTGCCCAATCTTCTAGGAAGAAAGATGTTATGTGGCCTGTTACTTGCAATGCTATTAAGTCTTATGTAGAGATTCCTGCTTTAGTACCTGTACCTATTCCTGTTATGACACCTCCGCCCCAGATTGGGAGTAACATGGAGGGAGATTCTTCTGTATTGGATGTTTCAGGAACTGGTTTGGGGGAAAGAAGAGCTGCCAGCTGTGACAGAGCCCATTGTTCAGAGAGGCGGTCTGGGATGTCTGAGTTACGAGACTGATGAGGAGCCCGAGGAGGAAGAGCCGGTCAAAGTCTTGGAGTCTGAACTAGAGTTTGATGAGCCAGATGATGCCCATGTCTGGGAAGATGGTCGGGATGATGATCCGCTGAGTATTCCAGATGTTGGAATAGAGTGGAGACCTGCTGAGGATATTCGTACCGTGGAGGGCACTTCATGCAGCCAGAAGCCATGGTCGGAGCTATTCCGCAGTTTTCGCAGATGAACTATTTATTTTCTTGAGTTTTAGACAATTTATTGCGTTTTAAGACTATTTACTGTTTTTTTTGGTATGCGCGAGACTTCGCTTTAATTTGGTTTGCTTAGGATTTATTTAGGCTTTAGAATTTACATTTAGGTTTAGCACAATTTTGGGCGATGTATTATGTGCATTTGCAGGTTGTTAGACCATATTGACTCACGCTATTTGAGTTAATTCGAAGAAAGCACTGTCCTCGTCAGGTATATCAGTCGATTGACTGGCCTGTGTGGTCGATCGACTGACCACTGCAGCTACATGAGCTTCTGTTTCAAATGCCCTGGTCGATCGACTGGCCTGTGTGGTCGATCGACCGCTTCCCGCTGTTATACCTGTTTTCGATCATTCTCCTGTTGTGTTTGGTCGTTTTGCGAAGCACGAAAGGGAGTTTTCTCCTTATTTTCTTTCCTTTTCATTCATCTATCGTTTTCTTCAGCTTAATTCTTTACACATAATTACCGCTTCAACTTTGTTTTCTCAGATAATGCACGGTATTTTCTGTCCTTTCAGGTACTTATGGTAGCATCATTGCTGCCACGAAACCTCCTAGCTCACGCTGGTTTGGGGAGGTTTCCTTTTGCGCGCTTAAAGTCTTGTGAGTTTCCGAGCTTAACTTCATGTCTTGCTTAGTTAGTTATCGCAACTCCCCATTTCCTTTCGCTTCTTTATACTATGATTTCGCACAATGAGGGCATTGTGTGATTTGGTTTGGAGAAGGGTTTTGCGTTGCACTCATTCTGTTTTGCATTCACGTTTAGTTTTTGTCTTGCATTGTTTATTTCATTTCCTATATATATACAAAAATTCAAAAAAAAAAAAAAATTGAATTTTTTTTTTCAAAAATTCAAAAAAAATTTCACGTTTATTTTATCATGTAGGTCGAGTCAGAACGGTAGTATTTCAATGATGACATTGCGTTTTCACCTGTTTATGCCTAAGCCGTGCTTAATTGACATGTTATTAGTAGAATCACATATGCATACCTACGAGTTTTCGTTAATTTATTCGCTGAATCTTGAGACTTGACTTAGATTTTTGGCAAACTACATCATTTTCTGAGTTTTAGAGCCTTATAGCTGGTGACATTCATGACCGGTTTATTTAGGAATGTGAGTAGTACTCCTTATGAGACATGTTATATCAATATGCATAAATATGAACTTAATCTGCTTAATACCTGTATGCATTCGGTTTGTGGTTTGTTGACACATGTGGAAGAGGTTCCCCTTTATTCATTTTACCCATAAGCCCCACAAAAGCCAAATCTGCCTTTTTTGTCCCATAAGCTACATTCCATATTTAGCCTACCCTTGTTGAGCTAGTATTGGTAGTCGTTCGGGAATATTTTATTGCATTTTGGTTTTTATGTCTCGTGTTGAGAATATGTTGGTGAAATGTTGAAGGGAAAGAGAAAAAAAGAAAAAAAAAAGAAAAGAGGAATTCGAAAAAAGAGGATCAGTCGATCGACCATCCCACTTGGTCTATCGACTGCTTCCTGCAGTAGCGAAAGAAAATTCGAAAAATCACATGATTGAATCTTCATTAGATGGTGATTTTGTTCCCATGTTGCTATTTATATTATTTGGGGAATTGATATATTGTGGAGAATGTGAGATTTGTGCTTACTGTTAGCACCGCTTTATTGTTTAACCTTGAGCAAGAAGTTGGAATATTTTATAGTTTGGTTTTCAGTAGTTACTAGCTTGGCTTTAACTCCTTTATCCAAATTCATTTTAGCCCCTTCTTACCCATAGCCTCACATATTCAAATTTACCTCGGTATGTGTCATGGTCTTTTATGGTTGGTATGCATATGTACGGTTGTAGAGATCATTTTCATATTAGATTGCAGGCATGTTCTTAAAGGTCGTAGTTAGGTGAGAGTCATTATAAAATTACTTCTTTCTATCTTTACATATATTCACCTGTATTTATTGAGTGATTTGAGCGACCCGTGAGAGTCAAATATGATAAGTCTCTATTGTTTAAGGTTCAGCAATTTTTGACGACTACTTAACTCATTTGCATGATTTATATTACTAATTGATTGTTGATTTTTTGCATTAAACTGGTTTAGGCTTTGCAGTTCGCATTTCGCTCTGAGATTGAACTCGTTCCAATTAGGTTTTAAGATCGAGTCTAGTTCTTGCTTGGGGACAAGCAAGGGTTTGGTTTGGGGAAGTTTGATGCGTGTCCTAAATATGATATTTTACACCCTGTTTCACACGCATTTCAGAGCTCAATTATGTAGTTTATGTTACTATTTTCCCTATTTCCGTCTACTTTCGTGTTTTTGTGTAATATTGCAGAAATGTGAAGAATCCAGCGGAAATCGAGCCGAATCCGTCCCTAAGTGCTTGCCATAGGATTTGACATGAAGATTTGACTCGGGAAATGAACTTGGTGCGCGTAGCAAGGCCTGAAAGATATATTGGCGAGAGTTTCAGAAGCGGATTACCAGCTAACTTGGTCAATAGACTGACCTACATGGTCTATAGACTGCCAGAATGCTGAACAGTTGACTGCAGGAAGAGCAGTCAGTCGATAGACTGTGTCCCATGGTCGATCGACCACGTGAGCTGAGGAAACAGTTTTATTTCCAAATCAGAAGCTTCTGATAATCTCGACCTTTGGTCGATCGACTGATATCAATGCTCGATCGACTGCTTGTGCAACCTGATGGGAATTAAAATATTTTAAACCTAAACCCATTTGTAATTAGGTTTTAGGAAGAGTTTTACGTAATACTTCTATATATCGTAACTCTTCCTGCTGCTTTAGGGAGGATTCATCATTCATTCATTAATTTTGTATTAGGGGTTCAGATTTATCATACCTAGTTTACAGTTTTCTTAAGTATTTCAATAAAGTTCTTCTTTGAATCCGGGTTTGTTCTTCCTTCTTTCCTTCTTTCTGGTAATTCTTGCTCTGAATTTTGTTCTTTCTTTATAGATTATAATTGATTAGTTAGAATCCCTAAGCCCTAATTCCTTCTTTTATGCAGTTTTACTGTTTATTTAATTTAATTATGAATTCTGTTATTTGCATCGTTAGTTTCGTTATCATTATTAATTCCAGCATGAGTAGCTAAATCTCCCGCGCTAAGATGTGAGGGGATCCGTAGTGTAGATGGCGTAAGATAGGTAGACCTGAGTCGGGGTATAGTCGATCGACTGACCTTGTTGGTCGATCGACTGTATCCGTTTGTCGATCGACTACCTCCATTGGTCGATCGACTGCGCCGTGTTAGATTAGCATCGTTTCAATGTTTTAATTGCAATATTTGACAAAATCGAATGTATGCGACTAGTTAAATGCTTAGTATTTGACCGACCCACAAGATCGAGAGATAGGGGAGGGAAAATAGATTAATAAATTGAGACGACTAAATTGCTAAGATCGAAAGATAAGTAATTTAGGCTTTAGGAATCACTATTCAGGGCGAGAGCTAGTTTTAGTGAGACTTAGGGATTAGTAGCATAGGCCGAAAGGAGGTACTAGTTAACTCGGACCGAGAGGACCTGTTATTTGCCCATCTTACATGATTATTTCAGACTTACCTAGGTTTACCGCCATCGTAGCTACAGTGAACCGATCGTCTTAGCCTTCTTTTAATTATTGTTTACATTTCTTTCGTTATTTGCATTCTTATTTTATATTATTAGATTTAATCCAATCCAAAACCCCCCAGAAATTCATAGACTGAAATAAAACAACTTAACTCCCTACCTCCCTGCGGATCGACCCTGTTACCACTAGCTTCTGTTAGTCCTAATAGGTTTTATAAATTTTATTTTTGGTGCACATAACGACAACGCATCACACAAAACAATCACATCTTAATTCAATCAACAGAAACTGAGTAGGGAAACCCTACCTTAGCAACAACAGCAATGCAGAGAATCAGGCACTAGAACGGCTCCTCTACGAAGTCCTCGCCTAAACAATAATCACATAACACAATTACTAATTGCAAAACCCCATTTCCCCCAATTCATGATTAAAGGCAAACCCTATAATTAATCATCAATAATATAAGGATAAAGACTTACCGACGAATGGGTGAAGGATTGAATACGATTGCTATAACGTCCACACACACAGAGGAGAGATTTGGGAGTGATTAGAGCATCGTAAGTTTTCTTAGGTTTTGTAAATGATGTTTTAGAAACTGATTATCGAATTATATAACTTCTAATTACTCCCGAATCAAACCGCTGAAATATTACTCGCCAGACCGGATACTCGGTCGAGTATAGAGTATACTCGGCCTAGTATCCTGTACTCGGTCGAGTATTCATCATACTCGGCCGAGTATTCCGTGACAGTAGCCAAACAGACTACACGACCCACACTACTCGACCGAGTAGGCCATACTCGGTCGAGTACCAAGCCTATAAAATCTACGGATTTTAAAATCCTACACTTACTTACCCGTAGTCTCTGTGAATCAAGAGCCTTCATTCATTAGTGATCATATTGTCATTTGAAAATCCTACACTTCTTATAGAAAAGCTTGTTTAATGATCTAATGGTTCTAATCCTTGTTCATCAAACATCTCTTCATTTCACTTTAAAAACTGAACTATTTCAAATCCGTCAAAGTAGTCCACTCCAGACCATGGATCTAGCTTATTAAGACCATAAAATACACACACCGATACTTTAACAATGGAGGTAGTTTTTGCAGCAGTGTGTATCAGTTTAGGTCAACACCAAGCTGAAATCAAAGATAAGCGCAGCAATCTTAAAGTAACATCAGCATTGAAAAGCTAAAAGCATCAAAAAATTTGTCCAGCTATCAACAGTTATTGACCTCAGAAGAGTAAATGCAACACGTTATAAGTTATAACTGCAAAAACACCACCACACTTCCAAAAACACATCAAGTGCAAAATTTAAATTAAAAAAAAGGTAGGAAAAATACCTCATACCCAGGCGAGCCGATGAGTACTTCGTAGTAAATAGTACTCGTAAGTGTAGTCCCGTGATAAGCAAATCAAAAGAATGCATCTTCAAACTTTATCTTGCCATCTTCGCATGGTTCAACCATATGCTTCCAGCCCAGGTGCACATTATCATTATAACTCCTGCAGCAAAAAAAAAAAAAAAAAAAAAGAGGGAAATAGTGTCATTCTCTCAGGAAGAGTGAACAGGATCATTAAAAAAGATTTTCCAAATTCTCACCATAAAAATAAATGGATTTATGGTTTCATCTAGCAGAAAAATTCAGTTGTTGTAAGAATATGATTTATACTTCTATAACAGACAATTTCTACAATGGATCTGAAATTAAAACGTGACAATGAGAACTTCATGCACTTCAAGCACAGGAAAGTGACTGAAAATGATAATCAGACTCATTTTCATGTCAATCTTACACTCCAAATATTTTCTTCCACATCCATCAGCTTATATGTATTCCTAGCACCCAAATCACTTCAGATGTTAATCTTTCATCCCATCTTCCATTCAAATGTTCACACAATTATAATTTATAATAGATAATATTCACGTCCAGTCGTCCACTCAAGAATATATTTAAACCATGTCCCCTTAAAATTACATAGAGCGAGTAACATATTTACTGTGATGCCGTAATGTTACTCTTGTGATGGATATAAATAGTCACCACTCGCCACCCAATAGTCCCTCCCATGATTCACAATCATACACTAGCCTCAACCACTCTACTGGCCTACATAATTAGTAACAGTAGAGCACTAATTCCGGACAAAATAAATCAGACAGCAATATCATTATAGGACAGCATCTATACGTATTGCGATCAACACAAACTTTGAACGACTATTATTATTATAAATACATGGGGAAACTGTTGACACTTTCGAATTCCCAAAACCTAAAAAACAACATGGATCTGTCCACTAGCCACAGCCAGAATCTATCTTTGTTATTTCAAGTTTAGAGAGACCAAGCAAAAATAAAGTTATAGAACGATTTTTAAGGAATCCAGCAGTTGACACATAGTTTAGTTTAGTACAGCACACTGGCCAGTCGTAGGGTCTCCACAAATTTGGTAGTTGACTTCAGGCGACGATTACATGTTTATATACTAAAGGTATCATACACCAGAATAATAAATATGCACTGCAAATGCCAAAAAAAGAAACAGAATCAATGATTTAAGCATTGCAATTCAGTTAGCCTGAGAGAAAGTAACTAAACTAGATGTATCATGTATGCAACTGTGCATACATATTTCACATGCTCTGAGATGAAAAAGTATAAATCAAAAGACCGGTAAACGAATGAAAAAATTATTTAATTTGTTGGTTATCACTTATCATAGGGTAGTAACGCAAATATGGGAGGACTAAGACGTACGAGACATTTGATCCGATTGAAGTGCTAAACTAAAGTGAATTCTATGTGAGCGTCTTTTCAGAAGCTGGTCGACCTATTAACCATATCGACTCAACTAAGGAAAAGATTATTCCTCAAGATCCTGCCTTATTCTCTAAGACAAAGATTAAGTAAATATTGTACCTTTGGAAAGTGTATATTTCTTATATCTCTAGAATTAGGTCAAGTTCTCCTCTTTGTAATCCATATAAATACATGTATCGATCCTTCTTAAATAATACATTCGATTAACAATCAAACTTAAGTTTTATATGATATCTAAAGGCCATCGATCCAACCTCCTTCTTCGTCCACGCCGAGCAACATTCAAACGCTCCACCACCTTACCTTCCGCCATCACCATGACTGCACCACACACCGACACCAATGTTCCCAACCCACACGAAAACACCAAACCCTTAACCTCTCTCAACCTCAACCATTGTGTCAAATTGAACCCTCTTAACTACACCGCTTGGCGCTTTCAACTACTCAATATCCTCTTCGGCTTTAGTCTCCTTGGCTTTGTCGATGGAACCGAATCTCCACCACCACCAACAATTACCACTGCCGACAAAAAAGACTAACCCAACCCGGCCTACTTGACTTGGCTTAAGCAAGATGGTCTCATCCTTGGTGCCCCCATGGGAACCCTCACCTCTGCCATCCAACCCTTAATTGTTCGCGCGAAAACCGCACGTGAGGCATGGGACCTCCTTGCCCAAACATACGCTAACCCCTCGAGAGCTCACATAATGCAATTAAAACAATGCTTTGATTCTCTCGCGAAAACAACCGATCAAACCATCTCTGAATACATGAATTCTATCAAAATTTGTGTCGACCAACTAGCACTCATGGGTAAAACCATCGACCCTGAGGACGTTATTGCACAAGTACTTAAAGGTCTCGATTACGAGTCCTACAAACCTGTCATAACCACTGTCCGAGCTCGAGACACACCAATTACCTTCGAGGCTCTTCACGAAAAACTCCTCCAACATGAGATTCTAATGAAACATGAACCCACCTCGAATCACTTTGCTCCATCCGCCAACCCCGCCTATCGCCACAACCAAACCTACACCCGTGGCCAGCAGCGTCCCAACACCACACCCTCCTACTCTTATAACTCCAACCAACCCAACCCTGCCAATACTGCTGCCCCTCGCCCTTTTAAAGGCTGATGTCAGTGGTGTCGCGAAACCGGTCATGTAATCTCTAACTGCCCTCTCTTTCGCAAGCTATTCCCAAACCTCGTGTTTCCTGAACCCGCCTATCGCCAACCCCAAAACCAGCCTCATGCTCATCTCGCCAACTATGGCAACCCCCACCCCAACCAAAATTTTCTACTCGACAATAGTGCCTCCCATCACCTTACCCATGATCTCGACACCTTGGCCTTTCATTCACCTTATGACGGCCTCGATGACTTAGTTATTGGTGACGGATCCACTCTCAACATTGCTAATACAGGTTCATTTACTCTTCATAATCTCAATTTTTACAATGTTCTTCATGTGCCAAAAATTTCGCGCAATATTATTTCAATTTCCAAATTATGCAACGACAATAATGCTTATGTTTTATTTACCCACAATTCGTTTTTTGTAAAGGACCTGCCAACCGGGAAGCTTCTCCTTCAGGGCCGAGCAAGTCAGGGGACGTATGAATGGTGTCCCCCCCAACCCGTGAATCTTGCGGCTATCAAAAAAGGAACCACGCAAAAATCGTGGCATCATAAGTTAGGGCATCCCTCAAACGATGTACTCAAACTTATCAATAAAAATTTATTTTCGCAAACGAATGATTTAGATTACTGTCATGCTTGTTGCATTTCGAAGAGCAAGAAATTGCCATTCAACGCTTCAACTCTCACGTCAAATGCACCGTTGGACCTATTATTTTCTGACCTATGGACTAGTCCAATTCCATCTCGCGACCACTACAAATATTACGTCATCTTTGTAGACCATTATACAAAATATGTATGGCTATATCCATTAAAACGAAAATCCGAAATTACGCAAGTATTCAACCAATTCAAGGCCCTCGTTGAAAAATATTTCAATCGACCCATACGTCGCTTCTTCTCAGACAATGGCGGCGAATATATCAAATTAAATCATTCACTTCTAAATGACGGCATATCACACCTCACTACCCCACCCCATACCCCAGAACATAATGGCTATGCCGAAAGACGACACCGTCACATTGTCGAAACCGGCCTTGCCTTGCTACATCACGCGGCCATACCCATATCCTATTGGCCGTTTGCATTTAGCACGACAGTGTATCTCATCAATCGTCTACCAACCAAAACCCTACAAGGAGACTCACCATTCTTTAAGTTGCACAACCTAAAACCCGACTACAATAAACTACACAATTTCGGTTGTCTTTGTTACCCGTGGCTTCGACCTTACACCAAACACAAGCTCGAAGATCGCTCCATACCTTGCATATTCATTGGCTATTCGACAACCCAAAGTGCCTATCACTGTCTAGACCCCAAAACCCATAGAATTTATACGTCTCGCCATGTGAAATTTATCGATGATGAATATCCACTTCGAAAAACCGACCCGTCTCCTTCACCTACAACTAAACTGGATGACTGGTGCTCGCTTCATATTCCTCTCCTTCCTCACCCCGACACTCCACCAACATCTCCATCACAGACCACTATTCGCTCCTCCAAACCCGTCACTATTGTCTACACTAGGCGCACTCCTAGAAACTCCACACCTGCATCAAATCCAACCACAATTGCACACTCCACTCCCATTCCCGCACCCTCTTCTTCCGCTGACCCCACCACCTCGGCACAACCTTCAACTTCCGCTACACCACCTACCATCGACCCATCCCTACCGACAAACACAACCTCCTCACAACCACCTGTTCGAACCATCACTACTCGCCTAGTGAACAATATTCGAAAACCCAACCCTCGCTATGCCAACAATCTAGCTCATGTTTCGACCCATGACCATCTTCCCAATACCGTCAAGCAAGCTTTAATTCTTCCTCAATGGCGTCACGCCATGCAAGAATAATTCAACGCTCTTGAACGAAACCAAACGTGGCTTCTTGTCCCACGATCCTCGACCCAAAATGTCATCGGTTGCAAATGGGTTTTTCGAAATAAGTTCAACCCTGACGGGACTCTTAAGCAACATAAAGCCCGACTAGTTGCGAAGGGGTTTCATCAAAGACCCGGCATTGACTATAGTGAAACCTTCAGTCCAGTAGTCAAGCCCACCACAGTTCGTTTAATCTTAGCTATCGCTGTAACCAAATCTTGGTCTCTACGACAACTCGATGTCAATAACGCCTTTTTACAAGTTAATCTGACTGACAATGTCTTTATGACCCAACCACCTGGCTTTGTTGACCTAACGAAACCCGATCATGTCTGCAAATTAAGCAAAGCTATATACGGTTTAAAACAAGCTCCTCGAGCTTGGTACAACGAGTTAAAATCATTCCTTCTCACCTATGGTTTTCAACAATCACTATCTGACTCTTCCCTATTTACCTTACATTCTCCAACCTCCTGTATCTACATTTTAGTTTATGTTGACGATATTATCGTCACTGGACCCCATCCTAACCAATTACAAACCTTCATCGCTACATTATCCAACCGTTTTTCCATAAAGGACCTTGGTCCACTCTCTTACTTTTTAGGCATCGAAGTTACTCCAAATTCGCTTGGATTGCACTTAAACCAATCAAAATACATTACAGATATTCTAGACAAATATCACATGTTAGAAGCAAAACCAAATTCTACACCTATGGCTATCGAACCTCGATTAAACCGTGAGGATCACAACCCCATTCACAACCAACCCGACTATCGTGCTATAGTCGGGAGCTTACAATACCTGTCACTAACCCGACCTGACATTGCCTTCACTGTAAATCGTCTTGCCCAGTTCCTCCATCATCCTACTATCACCCATTGGACTGCGCTCAAACGGCTTCTGCGCTACCTCCATGGAACCATTGACCTTGGCATTCAACTTTATCGCTCAACCCCACTTCGACTCCATGCATTCTGCGATGCTGATCATGGTGGCGACAAAGACACCTCCCTATCAACCTCTGGCTACATTGTCTATCTTGGACGAAACCCCATTTCATGGTCCTCCAAGAAACAGAAAGGCGTTGCTCTTTCAACCACTGAGGCAGAATTTCGCTCTGTCGCAACCGTCACAACCGAGCTCATTTGGCTTCGAAACCTGCTGACTGAGCTTCACCTCAATGTCACGGCACCACCGGCAATTTTCTGTGACAATATCTCAGCCACTCTTTATGCTCGCAATCCAGTCTTTCACTCTCGCATGAAGCATATGGCCATTTCCTTCAACTTCGTCCGTGAACATATCCAGCTTGGTACGATCCGCATTCAACACGTTGCAAGCAAAGATCAGCTAGTTGACGCTCTCACCAAGCCCCTGTCCTGAAGTCATTTTCAAGAATTACGTGGCAAGATTGGCCTCCTTCCTAGGACGTCCATCTTGAGGGGGCGTATTAACCTTATCGACTCAACTAAGGAAAAGATTATTCCTCAAGATCCTGCCTTATTCTCCAAGACAAAGATTAAGTAAATATTGTACCTTTGGAAAGTGTATATTTCTTATATCTCTAGAATTAGGTCAAGTTCTCCTCTTTGTAATCCATATAAATACATGTATCGATCCTTCGTAAATAATACATTCGATTAACAATCAAACCTAAGTCTTATACATATATCTTTTATTATCTTTCTGAAGATGCAAAGCTGAAGCTGTGTTTCCAATTTCTTAAGTTAACTTCAACTTTTTTGAAGTTTTTATTTATATATGTTGATATTCCATCTATTCCTTTACGGCTTCTCCCTCTGAGTGGGAAAAGTGGTTAGGAATTAGGACCGAGCATAATATAAGCTAGCAGAACCAAGTAGCCTGGCTTTCTTTAACAAATCCAGCTATCAATTTCTTTCTATGACTTGGTATAGTATCGGCATCACCCTTCGCACTATCAATAATTGTAGTCAGGAGGAAAGGATGAATATTTGCATGCCAATTCAGAGGTATTCGATTAGCAATTTTTTTCAAACTATTGATTCACTCATAATTCAGTTCTTACTGTTAAACTATATAAACGCCACAAACTTCTTAATACACCTATAGTTTAGTCTTACGGAGTATCTCCCCCGCCCCTCTTTTAAAGCAGGGTTGGAAAGGAAAAAAGATCAGTAAAATCATGTACTGTCGTATGGTCATGTCTTTGCTAACCACTTTTCCCACTCAGAGGGACAAGACTAAACGATGCCTACACTATGAAAATCTATCCCAATATCAAAAGCTTAAACGATGCCTACACTATGAAAGACAAGGCTGAACGGTATGACAGATTTCAGGGACATTCCAAGAACTGAAAGTAAATATCTTTGCTGCTATAAAGACTAGGGCTGGGCTCGCGAACATCTGACTTACCTTTGCTCTGCTTGGACAGAATGTTGATGATGTGTTGTCAAAAACTAAACGGCTCTGCTCGATTTGGGATAGAAGAAACTTTTTACAGTTGGGAAATAAAAAGTTTTAGGTCCACACCGAGGACAAAATCAATAACATTCAGCTATCTAGAGTAGACAACCTTCCAAAATTATGGTAAATCATATAAAAGGAGGACAACCAGAGTTAGCAATACTGTGGACAGAATATGCCCAATGGTTAGCTTGAATAAAGATTTTTTTTTTTTGTACTTGAATTAAAAAAGGTGAAGGGAATCAGATTCCCTTTTAGCAGTTCAGTAATCATATGCCTCAGTCAAGACTCAAGAGCATTATCAAATGATGCATATAAAGAACAAAGAAAGATGTACCTCACCTTAACTAGGAACCAAAATTTCTTGCTCTGCAGGCATCCATTCATATAAAGTGATCAGAATCCAGATTTGTTTCAATATTGTTGTGGAAGCTTAAGTTCCAATACTCCCAGCCAAAAAAAAGCAAGTTCTCAGATTTATTTTGCTTCAATTATGCAAGAAGCGTCAATTAAGTCTCCCTGACATTTAATCATCAATTGAACTATATGTAATGAAAACTGAGATTAGAAAACGCTTAAAATGAACAAGTAGCCAGCCACACTGAGGAGGCCAAAACATCTAATTCATCTTACTATGACAGATAAAGGAGTGGGGAGTCATATCGGCATACACTTAGAATATTTGATTTTAAAAACAAAGCAAAAGTCCAGCATTTAAGAACGTTATCATACAGCAACCCTCAAACCATTGCATCTTCCTCTCACACTAATCTACCTTTCTAGGCTCCACAACCACAATACCCAAACTAATACCAAGTATACATTAAGAGAATTATATTACTCATGACCTGGTACTACTAATAAAAAAAGGAATCTATTGATGCAAAGACTTGCTTTCTCAGGTTGAATAAAATATGATTTCATCGGAGTGGAACCTAATTGTAACAAGAAAAAGAGTCGTTCTACCCATCTACTCATTCCAACTGACCCTCTACATACTCTAATGGAAAAAAGTACAATGGTAGTAAAACTCTGTGCTGAACATGTAACACTATATATACCCAAGTCAGAGACCTGATTTATTCATCAAAAACACACTTTTTGTGCTTAACCTATCAGACCATCCTTAACTTTTCTCCATCTCCCAACTTCTCTCATTACAATTTTTCTATAACAAGGAAATCTATAGAATTTCCTTCTCCAAAAATGGCTAGAATACTTCCCACTAGTACCTTGGTCTTTTTGTTTACATTGCTTACATGTCAAATGCTTTCTGCAGAAGGAAGGGACATAAAGTCACCATATAAAGAAGGGATCAACTTCATCAATAATCCCTCACTTTCAAGTATTAGAAAGCGAGGTAGCCTTATTACCCAGTCTGGCCGCAGCGAATCACCAACTAAAAATACTCCACAAAAGACGACCGCTCATTATCTTCAAACCATTACACGTGATAACAATCTGCCTTCTTCGGAACCAACCATCATCTTACAAACAAGAAGTTGCAGTGGTGGGAAAAATGACTATCCCAATGTCAAAAGCTTTGATAATAAACAAACAACATTAGACTGTGCCCCAGGTACTGACCATGATAAAAAGGACAGCGAAACACTAAACAGAAGAGCTGCATTAGAGAAAATGTACTTTCCGTCAAGATCACCAACTCCCGTTGCATTCTTAAGTGCTTCTGTTGTGTCCTCCAAGAATGATTCTCGACCCACAACTGCTGGACTCAGCTCAGGTGCAGGCCATTCAGACGTAAACAAAATTAACAAAGATGAATCAATAAACTGTCTGAATGACAAATGCGTAGGAGATTTCCCACCAACACCACCAGGTGACAGCCCTGGAGGACATCCTGCTTTTGCAAACAACAATGACAGCAACCAATCAGAACAGCGAATGCATCTCGGCAAGGCACATACTCAAGCGGGTCAGAAAGATGATTACCGGCCAACTGCTCCTGGCCACAGTCCAGGTGCTGGTCACCCTATTTTAAAGAACATAAGAAAGCCAAATTCTTAATTCAGTGAGACAACTTCTAAATGTGAATCGTCATAGCTCTTGACAGTCTTCAGTCACTTGATATTACAGGAAATATAGATGTAAAATATGTCAGTTGTAAGTTTGTGACAATAAAATCCTAAACCGCACTAAGGCGCTAAAGATTGTACTAATAACTACTAGCAGCTGTAAAACTTCTAGGTGTGAATTTTTTTTTCCTATATACAAACATTGATCTCTGCATGTCATAGACTTAAAGAAGTTAAAGAGGTTAGAGGTGTGATCATCACTTATGCTAATCTCCACATTCTACGTAGCCTTTATTTCATAGAAGGAACATTTTGGTACACTGAACCAGATATTACAACTGAAATAATGGTAAGCAATAAATTAGGTCGTTAATATACTAGAATTAACCTACCAAATTAACAATTTATAAGCCAAACTATACTCTAGACTACTCTAAATGATAAAGTAATATAGTGCAAGCGAGGGTCGGTCCCAAGAGAAGGTCTTTTAAGCTAAAAACTTGAAATGTAAACTATTGACTACTAATGACAAAGCTATAGACAAACAATGGTTATTCACAATGGCAAACATTAGAGAGACATGAAAAGGGGGGTTTTTGAGTTGATTGGGAACATGGAACAAAGTAAAATTTGCAATCTTAGTCTAACAAGCAATATAACAAACACTTGGTGAGTAAGATGATTCAATAATTAAGAGAACTTGGTGCAATCCTACAAGTTCCAACTTTTCTCAAAGCAAGACTCTTTTCTCTCTAGTTTTCATTTACCCAACAACAATCCTCAAGGAAGTGATTACCACTATCTAAGCCAACAATGATAATCCTACTTAAACTACAAATTCTAACATTAAACCATGTAAGAATTGTAACCAAGAGCATGAAGAACAAAACCAAGAGGAAAGTAAATGGGATATCACAAAGATATGTTTAAACCAACAAATCCTATGATATAATCAATTTCTACTCACAAAGGTTGATACTTTAAACCAAGATAACAACAATTATGAGATGCTTCAACAAGTTATTACAAAAGCAAGCAACTTTGCAACAACAAGCAATAGATGAATGTAAAAGAGGCAAGGGTAATTACTTCTCACAACAAAACATTCATCATGTCATTAAAACTTAGAAATTGAAATAAATGAAAGAGTAGAGATTAAGGAGTCAATACATGTAATACCCGGTATTTTAATATGATATTATATTAGGCCGAGTTACCAGCTGGGTCGTGTAGTGTATTTGTGACTCGGGTAATTATGTGACTCGGGTTTTAATTAATCTAACTAGGCTAGGCCCGTATCGTCTTAATAGCACCTATCCTATATGTATAACCCATCTAACCAAACCCTAATCTCCCTATCACCATATTCATTTTAACCATGAGAAAAGAGAGAAAAGAGAGAAGAGGGAGCCGTGTGTGAAGGGGGAGCGCGTGAGGCATTGCGAGGCGATTTCTCACCTATTCTCATCCTATTTCGTAAGTAGACTATCCTATTACCTCTTTATTCAATTATTAGCATAATTATAGTAGTATTGGGATAATTTTCGTAACCCTAGAATTGGTTTGGGGGTTTTTGATTATAAATTGTATGAGATAAATGAATGGAATAGTTACAGCAATTTACAGATTCGTTGGTCTGTGTTATTTGAGTGTTTTACCTGTCTTAAAGTCGTGGGATGCAAAAAGTTAAAAAAGAGACTCATGTTTATTCCAAGCCTAGTTTATGGCTGTGAAAATTGGTAGCATTTCACCGTGTAGTTTTTCCTGAACAAATTATTTGTGAACGTCTATCTAAAAAGTCCGCGAATCAGTAGAGGCTGAAAGATTACTTCTAAAAAATAATTTAGATATTGAATTGGTGCTGGGTCTTTTTCATATATTTAAGTTAAAGAGTTTAGATGAGTTAGGCGTTGGTTTTACTTAGAAATCATTTGTCAAACTCGTTTTATGAATCAATACTTTTTATGCGACGGTTTCTGTCAGTTTTTGGAAATCAGTCTCAAAACCCTTGATAAGTTTGGAATTTGATAAAAACACGTTAGATGTAATTTGTATCTAAGACTCATAGGGTTCCAATTCAATTGGCCTTGCATCAATTAGAATTTTCTGGAATTAGTTATTCATTTTATACCGAGTCTGCCATGTGCAGGAAAATCAGGAAAAGTCGTGTTTGTTCTTTAAGTTGATATTCCTATTAAATTACGATGAGTCTAGGTTATGTGAATGATTAATTGACTGAGTAGGTGGTAATTATACATAATTATGTTATGTAGGTGATGGATATGTGAAAGATCATAACTGATTGCTTGTGCGTGCTTGGATTGCGAAAAGGTAGGGAAATACACTTGACTTATTATCGTTGTTGTTGAATTGTGTTGACTTGTTGTGTTTCATATGACCAAACTGTGAACGTTGACTTGATTCGTGGTTGTTGATTCATGTTATGATTCATATACTGGAATGTGCTTGACTGAATTGATCGTATTGAGTATATTATCACAACATTCAGAACCCGCATGATTTCTATGATTTACCGGTTCAATGATATACATATTGTGTTGCATTAATTTCTTGAGCATTCATATGCATTGGAGATGGAGGATGTTGTGGTGATGGGGTGTGGTGATGATGATGTTGTGATAAGGCCCAGGCGGGTTCTGCAGGACTTGCCCTGGTGTCCTCAGCTGCGAGCTGGCAGATCGGCTACGGTCGATATATAGTCTCAAGGGATCGGTATGGGCTGGGTTGTCCGGGTTATGAGATATGAGTTGAGATGGAGATGGAGGTGACGGAGGAGCATGCATATCATACTTTGTTGTTTCATTGTATTCCCTACTCAACCTCGTGGTTGACCCTGTGTATTCGTGAACACCTACGACGATCCAAATATTGGGGAGCAGACTTGACAGGTTTAAGAGATAGGACGGGAGCTTGATGGGCGTGAGACACTGGATCAGAAGACTTAGTAGCTAGATCATCATTTAGAAGACTTTCACTTTTGTTTATGTTAGTTCTTTGTAATTTGATGTAAAAGAGGTTTTGTAATAATTAAGTTAAGGTAATTATATAATTTGCCTTGGAGTTTAATTTGTTATTCACTTCCTCGAGAAACCGAGATGGTAACAGTCCGGTTTATTAGGGAATGTCTTGATAAAGGCTCCTTCATAAATCGGGGTGTTACAAAGTGGTATCAGAGCGAACGATCCTCAGGCCTAAACCAATGAACCCAATGAACGTAGGATGTGTCTAAATAAAATGAACCCCTGGGAATAAACTGTTAGGAGCTCACAGTGCGGTTAAGAAGGCGCCCTTAATACGTGCTCTTTTGCCCTCTCAGTTTTGAACCAGGTAACCCGAGATAAATTGAGTGAATGAGGTAGTTAGAAGGAAAACCTTGGATATAATCGAGTGGATGTACACCTTGAGACCCATATATTCTAACCATGCTACAGGACAACATTACGGTAAGTATTTTATATGAATGATGACGTGATCATATGATGTTGTAGAGCTGGGAAATAAAATTTTCGTGTTCAGGTTGATAATCAATGAAGTGTTGGATTGTGGTAATCGTGAGCGTGAAAATAATTGCGAATTGATGAAATTTATTTGGATGGATGTTGAATGACGTGTTGATAGAGCTAATATGTCTAGCGATATGCGGTTATGTGATCCCGAAGCCATGCTAGTATAGTATTGTGATAGTAATCTGAAACACTATTGAATTGCATGTTTCTAGTCATAGCAATCGTGATTTAGATGTCAGGAGTAGATCGAGATGCGAAGGGATTCGATGGGATAGATGTTTACGTAAGCACCAAGTGTGAGATTTAAGTTGGGATGGGTTAGTATACATAGTATGTTCATAGGAGCTTGTAACATAGTAAAGAATGACCTAGTGCTGAAACTCGTTTTGTTTGATTTTACTCTTTAATTGACCTTACTGCCATTTCTTTTCTGTTTATTGCCTGTGGATGAAAATTTTATGGGGGATAGCTCGGGAGTTAGCGTTCATTTGGTGTTAGTTTCATGCTTATAGGATATACGGATTAGGAGTAATAAATGTTTTAGTGGGCTGTGGTCAGGAAGTTCCTGTGCAGTGATGTTTTGACCAACGATTTTGTAAAAATCCTCATTTAAATTGTATTAATAATTTTTGCATAATTCCAACTCCATCGATCAGAAGATTCGCATATGTTTTCAAATTGATAAGCCACGAAAATTCTTGATGTCTCTATATTAAATGGTAAGTTTTGCAAACTGACCCAAGTTTCGGACCAATTGCTGTCACATACTTGTTTGGACCAACTGAGTTGTAAAATCCTTTAAAAAATTGAATTCTTGAGCTTTGGACCTCATTCTTTTTCTCACGAATTATTAACTCTCTGTATGTTATAAAAAGTAATATAACTTAAGTTTTCGTTGTACGGTTATTTATTCGTGATTTTTGGAAGTTACAACGTGAATCATAACTTTTAAAATGTGAATTCCATGTTGAGTTTTCATACAGTTGTTCGATTATTTCATGAGCCTTATTAATGTGAAATTATAGTGTCCTTATATGATGATATTAGCACACATGTTCAGTATTTATGTATCTTAACAAGTGATAAAATTAAAGTTTAGTTGATAACATTGTTGGCATGATAGCATGAGTGAAATTGAACAGCTTAAATTGGTTCCTAATCGAGGGTGAAATATTTTATACGGGTCCAGTTGTTGCATATTTTATATGTTTGGCATGTTGTAATATCTCTGGTGTATTCATCATATTTGTATAGCGGTCGGGTATATATAAATATAAAACTATATTATCATATTTTGGTAAAGTTGGTGGCGTTAAATGTTAACTTGATTGTTCTAATATACTCGCGTGAATATTTATAATAATTATGTTTAAATGTTTACACATGGATGGTAGAAATGAGTATGTCTAAATGTTCACACATGTAGGATGTCATCTGAGTTCTCATGTCTTTTATGTGAGTCTGTGTGCCTATAGTTATACTTATTACTTCATTGCATTAATTTATTTCAGTTGAACCTAAACTTATGATATAATAATAAAATAGTGTTGTTGTTCCTTATTGGGTATGTTCATAGTTGTATTGTCATGAAATGCTAAGGTGGTTGTTGCAATTGTCACGATATTTGAAATATAGTTGATATAGTTACGATATAGTTACGATATTTGAAATATATTCTCGAACCGTCGAATTATAATGAGATAACCCTTTGATGATTCACATGTCATGCGTATGTTTAAATGATAGTCGTTATAGTTACGTTTAATTGAGCCGCGAGTTGCCTATTTGTTCAAATCGTGCAAACCAGAGAACTTGTTCACCTTACTAATCTTTTGTCATAGATAATGTTTTACAAGTTATATGATGGTATATGTACATGTTTAAGTTGTTTATGCGATATCTTTTATTTTTCTTTGAAAATGGATTATACTGAGTTGATGGATACAATTGAATGGTATGGTTGCTAAAATGTTAAACATATGTGTGATATGGAAGTAAATTTGTTGTTATTGTGAATCATATAACTATTAATACTCAATTGTAATTTCAGTTGTTTGGCATCTACATTATTAAGTTAATTACTCATGACGCACAGTCGATGGTTCCGTAAGGAGTTTAACTGGGAATTTTATAGTGTGCCTCCGATCTAAACTAATAATCTTCTTATATTGACTATATGGTTAGACTCTTGTCTAGTTCTTATGACGTGATAAATCGTTTTAAAATTTAACATGTAATTGAGTTGGTACTTATACTTTTGTGTGACCATGCAACCTGTGATAAATAGATCTGTAATAAAGAGGTAAAATTTTGATTGAACACAGTTAAATTGTAGTTACTTGCTTTACATTATGGTACGAATCGTATGCTTTGACGAGACGTCACCAGGGAATGTGTACTATCTAAAAGGGGTCTCCGATTAAATGTCAGTAGTCGTGTTAGCCGTGAATATAATCGAGTAAAGAAGTGCGACTAAAATCCCGATGTTGAGGTAATAGTCGTTCATTAGTAAAGATAGGACTGAAATGAATAAGATGAACCTGTAAATTACGAAATATGAGTCGGCACCTAAGCTTGTATTGTTTGAAGGAATTGAGTTAAGTTTATCTGATTTTGAGTTAAATGGATTCTATGGACGACTCTGTTATAAGATTTATGTTAAGAAAGTTATTCACCGTCCGGTATGAAAGTAAAAGTTTTGAAAATGAAGTTAAATTTTGTCGTGTGAGTATAAATTGAATGAGATTCCGATTGTCCGGTTGTATGGTTTCATGATATTTGCTAGTCTGGGGAATGAAGCTAGAACGGAGTCACAAATAGTAGGTTAATTTAGTCATGTTGTTCTTTCATGTAGTGAATTGGTGGGTTGTGGTTAGTTACGAATGTCAAAACGGGAAATGTAATGTGGTGATTTAAGTGAGTTGTGTGTTAACATGGCATGTTGATATTAGCATGATATGTAATGAATATTTGTAAAATTGGTGTAGTTAAATACATTTAATCTTTTATGTCATGGTGTTGGGTGCAGTTTAAATATATTTAACACCAAGAATGAAATTTTATGTATGATAGTATTGTATGTTAACTTTCCAATATCGTTGTTTACTCGCTTGACTGACTCGACCAATAAGCTTGTAAAATTTGCCAATCAATGTGCATTCGTCATTCGTCATTCGACCAATATTTCTTGGAAAATATGCTATTTGACATGAACCATATGTGAGCACCTAAGCATCTTCATCTTTGTAACCTGAGTAGTAATGTATAAATTAGATTGACAAGCAAATCCTGTGAATGTTATTGCATGTATTGATTGATATGAAGAGTGTTTAGATTAATACTGAAATGTCTTAAGTTATTCAACGTGGCTTTTGCTCCGATCCGTGGCGATGTGCTGATGCAGCAACAACTGTAGCTTCCTTGAGAGAGCTTGTATATTGATTGTCTTTAGTAGGGATTAGTTAACTTGAGCGTGAGTTGTGAATCTTTTATCCTCTTTCAGTTGTTAGCAGTAGTTTGAGAACTTTTGTTATAATAATGAAGGTTACGGGGACGTAACCATGTTTAAGGAGGGTAGGATTGTAAAATCTTTATACTTTCATGTGTGATTTCTCAGTTTGGCTATATTGGTTATGCGTTGTGTGGGTTATGTTGGAGTGTTACATGATGTGTTTCTGTTGTGGTTAAACTTCGGGGACGAAGTTTATTTTAAGGAGGGTGGAATGTAATACTGCGTTTAATATTCAATTTGGTGGGTGCCTTACATACCTTTGTATATGCGTTTCATAATTCGTTTGCGTTGGTTGGTAGAGAGGGTAAACTTCGGGACGAAGTTTCTTTTAAGGAGGGTAGACTGTAATACCCGGTATTTTAATATGATATTATATTAGGCCGAGTTACCAGCTGGGTCGTGTAGCGTATTTGTGACTCGGGTAATTATGTGACTCGGGTTTTAATTAATCTAACTAGGCTAGGCCCGTATCGTCTTAATAGTACCTATCCTATATGTATAACCCATCTAACCAAACCCTAATCTCCCTATCACCATATTCATTTTAACCATGAGAAAAGAGAGAAAAGAGAGAAGAGGGAGCCGTGTGTGAAGGGAGCCGCGTGAGGCATTGCGAGGCGATTTCTCAGCCTATTCTCATCCTATTTCGTAAGTAGACTATCCTATTATCTCTTTATTCAATTATTAGCATAATTATAGTAGTATTGGGATAATTTTCGTAACCCTAGAATTGGTTTGGGGGTTTTTGATTATAAATTGTATGAGATAAATGAATGGAATAGTTACAGCAATTTACAGATTCGTTGGTCTGTGTTATTTGAGTGTTTTACCTGTCTTAAAGTCGTGGGATGCAAAAAGTTAAAAAAGAGACTCATGTTTATTCCAAGCCTAGTTTATGGCTGTGAAAATTGGTAGCATTTCACCGTGTAGTTTTTCCTGAACAAATTATTTGTGAACGTCTATCTAAAAAGTCCGCGAATCAGTAGAGGCTGAAAGATTACTTCTAAAACATAATTTAGATATTGAATTGGTGCTAGGTCTTTTTCATATATTTAATTTAAAGAGTTTAGATGAGTTAGGCGTTGGTTTTACTTAGAAATCATTTGTCAACCTCGTTTTATGAATCAATACTTTTTATGCGACGGTTTCTGTCAGTTTTTGGAAATCAGTCTGAAAACCCTTGATAAGTTTGGAATTTGAGAAAAACACGTTAGATATAATTTGTAGCTAAGACTCATGGGGTTCCAATTCAATTGGCCTTGCATCAATTAGAATTTTCTGGAATTAGTTATTCATTTTATACCGAGTCTGCCATGTGCAGGAAAATCAGGAAAAGTCGTGTTTGTTCTTTAAGTTGATATTCCTATTAAATTACGATGAGTCTAGGTTATGTGAATGATTAATTGACTGAGTAGGTGGTAATTATACATAATTATGTTATGTAGGTGATGGATATGTGAAGGATCATAACTGATTGCTTGTGCGTGCTTGGATTGCGAAAAGGTAGGGAAATACACTTGACTTATTATCGTTGTTGTTGAATTGTGTTGACTTGTTGTGTTTCATATGACCAAACTGTGAACGTTGACTTGATTCGTGGTTGTTGATTCATGTTATGATTCATATACTGGAATGTGCTTGACTGAATTGATCGTATTGAGTATATTATCACAACATTCGGTAACCGGCATGATTCTATGATTTACCAGTTCAATGATATACATATTGTGTTGCATTAATTTCTTGAGCATTCATATGCATTGGAGATGGAGGATGTTGTGGTGATGGGGTGTGGTGATGATGATGTTGTGATAAGGCCCAGGCGGGTTCTGCAGGACTTGCCCTGGTGTCCTCAGCTGCGAGCTGGCAGATCGGCTACGGTCGATATATAGTCTACCGGGGATCGGTATGGCTGGGTTGTCCGGGTTATGAGATATGAGTTGAGATGGAGATGGAGGTGACGGAGGAGCATGCATATCATACTTTGTTGTTTCATTGTATTCCCTACTCAACCTCGTGGTTGACCCTGTGTATTCGTGAACACCTGCGACGATCCAAATATTGGGGAGCAGACTTGACAGGTTTAAGAGATAGGACGGGAGCTTGATGGGCGTGAGACACTGGATCAGAAGACTTAGTAGCTAGATCATCATTTAGAAGACTTTCACTTTTGTTTATGTTAGTTCTTTGTAATTTGATGTAAAAGAGGTTTTGTAATAATTAAGTTAAGGTAATTATATAATTTGCCTTGGAGTTTAATTTGTTATTCACTTCCTCGAGAAACCGAGATGGTAACAGTCCGGTTTATTAGGGAATGTCTTGATAAAGGCTCCTTCATAAATCAGGGTGTTACAATACAATGATAAAGATGGAAACTTGCAATGGATTACACCAAGTAGGGAAGGATTTAGCCTTCCATAGTCTTCAAAACCCAAAGAAATAAAGAAAGATTACAACTTTGCATCAAAATAGTCTTCTAAATTACTACAAGCTTAAACCCTTAAGAATGATATTAGAAGAGATGATATGATGGTAGGTGAATGTTTTAGGTCTTCAAACTCTCGGGTATTTATAGGCCTTCACGAAAACCTAGAAAGATTTTCACTTAAGAAGCCCACGAACGAGATTAGAGAAACCCGCAAAGCAGAGCTGCGCAGGCTGCGCAATCACTGTTCCAGCCTGCGCAAAATTGCGCACCTGCGCACCCTGTTTGCGCAGGCTGCGCACTGGCTCGCATTTTTGGACTTCTATTTTCCACGAGCTAGACCTCTTCAATTGCCTTCATTTCTTCTAGTCTTCATTCCTACTTCTCCCAACTGGTTTCCGGGTTACAAGTGATCCTCTTGTGCCTTGTCTTGACCTTTGAAAGGTGCTCTATTGCCGCTCGGGTTCCATGCATAAGGATTGAGTGTTCAACCGAGTAAAAATGCACAAGTTACCACCATATAACCAATTGCCAATTGTTAGGAAAAGTGTACCAAAAGACCCATATTAAAAGACACGAGGGTGATAAAATCACCCTCTTAGACCGACACAATACAATGCTATCAAACTCCCCCACACTTAGACTTTTGCTAGTCCCGAGCAAAACCCGGAACAAGCACCCGTAAAGTCTACAAGAGGGTGTAGGAGCGAATGATCTCTCTTCCCTTTCCTCTTCCTTCTTATACCTCCCTCAAAACACAACCACCAATTAAAAAGAAAAAGAACTTGACTCAAATTTGACACCACTCTTCACTCACTCCCCCGCCTTATTTCTCCCTCAAACACGGACATGACACACCACCGACGCCGACTCATTACGCAACTCCACCCTTCTTATATCACCAAAGTAGAAGTGGTCACTCTTGCCTTATCCCAAGGCAATAGCAAAGTGACCTAAACAATCCTCCAACTCATTCATCTTCCCCTTATATCACCCCCTTATCACTCCAAGCAATGCAAGTCATGCTACTAAGTTGGCCAAACACCAACAAAGATCAACAACTTAGTAGCCAACATGAAAAACCACCAATTTGAAATAAACTTTTGTGGCACAAAAAGAAATTAATTCCTAAAGCTAGCCTCCTTCCAAGACCCTCCTTATCACTCCCTTCTTGTCCCTCCATCTTTTTGGTGTTGCATTTTTCAATTTTTCGATTTTTTTGTTTGAAAATCCCTCATTTTGCCCAAGGTGCCCTTTCGGGTTTTCACCTTAGCTTTTTCCTTTCCTCTCATCGGTGGCTCGCAACTCGATTCTTCATTTTGCCCGGAATGCCCTTTCGGGTTTTCATTCCGTCCTCGGCCACCTTTTCCAATCTTGCCTAGGTGCCCACCCTTGTGGGTTTTCACCTAGCCGGAATTTTCAATTTTTTTTTTTTTTTTTTTTTTTTTTTTTTTTTATTTGCATTGACTTGAAAGACAAAATTTACATATGTTACAATTTCTCACTCCCCCACACTTAAATTTCACATTGTCCTCAATGTGAGGGAGTGCCAACTTCTTCAAATTTTTAGTTGGAGGGGCCCGAGCCTTCGCCTTGCTCATATGCCCCCCGGTTCATTCTTCTTCTTTCTCTTCTTTCTCTTTCTTGTTGGGCCCTTATGTAGGCCGCATTGACTTGAGCTTCATTGATGGTGGGTTGATAGGTTGGTTCATTTTGATGAAGAGTCATGCCGAAAAGGCCTTGAATAAGGCCAAAGGAGTCTTCATGGGCTCGAGCGTCATAGTAAGAGTCCTCAAGGTATTGGTGGTGCCTTTCGTTTTGCACCCCAAATTGTTGACTCACTTCTTCCCGCCACTTGTTTTGCTCTTGCCACATGGCTTGATTTTCCGCCCAAGCTTTGGCACATTGTTGTTGCCATGCAAGAGACTCCTCCTGCCTCTTGGCAATGTCTTCAAGAATTTTCCTTTGGGCCAATTCGGCCTCATCTCCTAACCTTTTATGTTCTTCAAAAGATCTTCGAAATTGATCAAAACTCTCCAATCTTGGCGCTTGTTGTTGTTGCCAAGAATGGGAGCTCTCAACCCTCCCACTAATTGCTTCCAACGTCCCCCGGGTGTCCTCAAAGTACTTAAACATTTGGTGTTGCCAAGGTGGTAAAGGTGGACTTGAGGAACCCCCGGCCTCAAACATAGGAGTGTCTTGAGGCGGTTGGGAGGAAGAAGGAATGCGTGGGGTCTCATGGAAGCCCCCCTCAATTATCTCAACCTCTCTTTCTTCTTCTTGTTGGGGATCACGGGAAAATTCAACGGCTCTCCTCTTCCTCATTTTTGGTGGGGGTGGGTTGGGGAGATTGCCCTCGGTGGGACAAAAGAAGTCCCGGGCTCGTGGTCCACTCGGGAGAGGGCCATTCAAAGGTAGCTTCATGTATTGTACACTCCCCTCCCCTAACCAATGACAACTCCATGGAACCGTATCCAATGGAAGAATCATGTGAGTCTCTACCAACCCCGCTTCATTGTAAAGGTGATTCCCCCACACTTGAGGTTGCTCTTCCGGAATATCCCCAACCAAACTAGCCACAAAAAGAGTGACCAAACCTCCACAATTAATGCTTCCTTTCTTTTCACGTTGCTTAGACGCACCAACCACAAAAAGCCTTGCCCAATCCAAGACTCCCTCCCCTCGGGCAACATCGCCCACATACACTCACGGACCCCATCATTGAGTTTGGTAGGCTCCCCCATCGTAAAGAAAAAGCATGAAATCATCCGTGTAAGAATCCGGATGGGGGGGGGGGGGGGGTTGTGATAGAGGATATCTTGTCATTGTTTGTCCGGGGTGTTTTCCTTGTTAGGGCAAACCAAGTATCGTCCAAGGCCGTACCCGGTAGGTTTAAGGGGGAGGGTGGTTTGGTGATTCTCAAAATTTCCCTCACTCTCTCAAGGGGTATGGTATGCCAAGTTTTGTTCAACCTAAAGCTCACTTGCTCACTCCCTCTTTCCCCCGTGAGTTGGATGGTCGAGAGGAATTCTAAGGTGTAGGCGGGGTATGTACGAGGTTGAAGGTTAATGTACCTCTCTAACCCCACCTTGGTGAGGAAGGCAAGGGTTTGGTCAAAGATACCCAAATCCCTCAAGGTTTCCGGGTGAAGGAATTTGGAAACCGGTAGGGGCTTACTCTCAAGAAACTTAAAGTAAGCTTTAAGGTTGTTTGGTAACCCTTCATCCCCCTTAAAAGGTTTGGGTGGTGCATTGGGTGGAGGTTGGTTTGAGGATTCACCCTTCTTCTTAGACTTTCCCTTGCCAAGACCAAAAACCATCTTGTTCTCTTTTAAAAGAGCAAAAACAACCACTTAAAAACAACCAAAAATCTGAAAAATATTCTAAGGGGCAATTCAACAAACACCTTGTGTGCACTAGTACAAAATTGTGTAGCTAAGGTAATTTTGTTGAATATTTGCCTTCCCTAACAGAAAATGATTGCCAACAATCCCCAAACAAGCAATTACAAGCAAGAAATCAACTCAACTACTCAAAGGAAATCGAATTGAATAAATTTAAGACAAAGATAATGAAGAAAGTTGTTATACTTTCCCGAAAAATCCTCAATCTTGCTTGAATACGGAAGAATGTTGCATAAAAACCCCTTTATAACCCAGAAATCCACTTGAACAAGCTTCAAATCAACCCCGAAAAATTCTAGGGTTTGGGAGATTGGGGGATTTTTGTCAGAAAATTGGAGATTTGATGGTGTCTTTGATTCCAAGGATGAATTTGGTGAAGAAATTGGTGATGAGAAGTAGATTTGTTGTTGATAAGTAGTGATTTGGTTGGATTTTTAATGAATGAGAGGAGGGAAGTTGGGTTTTTGTCGAAAAAAAACTTGGGTAAATAATGAGGATGGAACACGGGCTAAGAGAAGATAAGGAATCAAAATTACAGACCTGCGCAGGCTGCGCATTTACTGTTCCCGCCTGCGCAATTTTGCGCACCTGCGCAACCTGTTTGTGCAGGCTGCGCCTTGCTTCGCAGTTTTTCCTTTTGTTCGTGTATTTCCAAATTCATTGCTTAGCCACATTTTTACCCATTTCTTCTTGTTCCCTTTCCCTTGGTCTCTTCCAATAACTTTGTCCATTAAACCCGACTCTCATCTCCTCTTGGGCGCGCCTTCCAAGAGGGTTCTTGCAAATCACTATATCATTAAACAAACCTCAAGTGCCTTTTTACATGTCAAATGCAAATGAAATTTATTCAACGAAAATTAACATGCGAGTAAATAAATTGCGGAAGGAAATTGCGGAAATAAACTACTCTAAGAAAGCAATGAAATAGGGATAGAATATTTACAAATTTGCCGTTATTTAACGTCGATGGCTCGACTTAGTCAATGTTGGAGAATCAATCTTTGTAAATTGGATCTTCTAAAAGAAGATCCTCTTCGCCTTGTAGCTCGATTCCTTTGTAGTAATTCTTCAACCTTTGCCCATTTACCTTTATCACTTTCCCCGAGGTCGGGTCTTCCACCTCCACCGCTCCGTGGGGAAAAACCTTCTTGACTTTTTAAGGTCCATACCACTTTGACCTTAGCTTGCCGGGAAAATTCTTGAGGCGACTTTGAAAAACCAACACATCTTCTCCCTCTTTGAAAACCCTTCTTGTGACCATCTTGTCATGCCAAGACCGAGCCTTTTCCTTGTAGATGCTAGCATTGTCATAGGCATTGTGCCTAAGCTCTTCCAATTCTTGGATTTGAAGCTTCCGGTGCAATCCCGCCTCATCGACATTTTGATTAAAAGCTTTGATCTCCCAATAGGCTTTGTGCTCCACTTCTACGGGAAGGTGGCATCCCTTCCCATAAATTAGCCTATATGGGGACATGTCGATTGGGGTCTTATAAGCCGTTCTATAAGCCCAAAGAGCATCTTCAAGCCTCTTGCTCCAATCGTTTCAGTCGGGATTGACCGTTCTTTCCAAGATGTGTTTAACCTCCCGGTTAGAGACTTCCGCTTGGCCATTTGTTTGGGGGTGATATGCCGTAGAAACTTTGTGAAGCACACCATATTTTTGAAGCAAGGTTGAGATCACCTTGTGGCAAAAATGAGCCCCCCTATCACTCACAATGGCCTTTGGGAAGCCGAACCTTGAAAATATATTGCTTTTGACAAATGCTTGCACCGTCTTTGCATCATCACATTTCGTGGGAATGGCTTCCACCCACTTAGACACGTAATCGACCGCCAAGAGGATGTAGATGTATCCATAGGAATTAGGGAATGGCCCCATGAAGTCTATTCCCCAAACATCAAAAATTTCCAAGTAAAGCATCGGTTGTTGGGGCATTTCGTTCCTACGTGATATGTTGCCAAAACGTTGGCATCTATCACAAGTAGTAACGAAAATATGAGCATCTTTAAACAACTTGGGCCAATAGAACCCGCACTCAAGGATTTTACGTGCCGTTCTATGAGGCCCAAAGTGACCCCCACAAGCGTACTCATGGCAATGTTTTAGGATGGATGGAATTTCTACATCCGGAACACAACGTCGGATGACTTGGTCTTGACACATTTTCCATAAATATGGCTCATCCCATATATAGAATCTAGAATCAGACTTGATCTTGTTCCTTTGACTAGATGAAAGCGAGGTGGGAAACTTCTTGGTGACCATGTAATTGACAAGGTTGGCATACCAAGGCTCAACGGCCTTCATGGAGTAAAGGGATTCATGTGGTAAGCTACCGTCAACTACCCCCATAGTCTTCACGAGATCTTCATTGATGTGAAGCCTACTCAAATGGTCGGCCACCACATTAGCACTCCCTTGCTTGTCCTTGATCTCTATGTCAAATTCGCTCAACAAAAGCACCCATCTCATGAGCCTTGCCTTGGTGTCTTTCTTGTCTACAAGTTGCCTTATAGACTTGTGATCGGTATAGATGATGACCTTTGCACCCAAGAGATAAGCCCGGAATTTTTCAATGGCATACACCACCGCTAAAAATTCCTTTTCCGTGACGGTGTAGTTTCGTTGAGCATCATTCAAGAGTGAAGAAGCATATTGGATCACATATGAAGCTTTGTCATCTTTTTGTCCCAAAACGGCTCCAATGGCAAAATCGCTTGCATCGGTCATGATCTCAAAAGGCCGATCCCACTTGGGTGCTTGAATGATTGGGGCCGATACAAGTCTTTCCTTCAACAAGTCAAATGCTTCCCTACAATGATCATCAAACACGAACTCCACATCCTTGTGCAAAAGTTTGCACAAGGGGTTAGCTATTTTGGAGAAATCTTTAATAAACCTTCGATAAAAACCCGCGTGTCCCAAGAACGACCTCACGTCTCGAGTATTAGATGGATACGGTAAGGTTTTAATCACATCCACCTTTGCCGTATCCACCTCAATCCCTCTTTTCGACACTATGTGTCCTAACACGATTCCACTACTCACCATTAAGTGACACTTTTCAGAATTTAAAACGAGGTGAGAGTCTATGCACCGTGATAGGACCATAGCGAGATGGTCTAGACACGAGTCAAATGAGTCCCCATGGATGGTGAAGTCATCCATGAAGACTTCCAAAATGCGCTCCACATAGTCCGAGAAAATGCTCATCATGCATCGTTGGAAAGTGCCGGGGGCATTGCACAATCCAAAGGGCATGCGGCGGTAAGCATAAGTATCAAATGGGCAAGTAAAGGTTGTTTTGGATTGATCCTCCGGGTGAATGGGGATTTGAAAATACCCGGAATATCCATCCAAAAAACAATAGTACTCTTTCCCACCTAACCTCTCTAGCATTTGATCTAGAAAGGGTAGGGGGAAATGGTCCTTCCAAGTGACTTGGTTGAGGCGGCGATAATCAATACACACCCTCCATCCCGTTTGCAAACTGGTGGGGATCAATGCCCCTTGGGTGTTTTTGACTACCGTCACCCCTCCCTTCTTTGGCACAACTTGAGTAGGACTTACCCATTGGGAGTCACTAATTGGAAAGATAATACCCATTTGAAGAAGTTTGATAACTTCTTCCTTGACAACTTCCATCATAGGTGGATTAAGCCTCCGTTGTGGTTGCCGGACGGGTTTTGCATCCTTTTCCAATAGAATTTTGTGCATGCAAGTGCTCGGGCTTATCCCCTTGATATCCGCGATGCTCCATCCAAATGCTTCTTTATACTTTTGCAAAACATCCACCAACCTCCTCTCTTGATCACCCTCAAGTTGGTTTGAAATTATGAGGGGTAGAGTGTCATTTGCCCCAAGAAAGATGTATTTCAAATTGTCGGGGAGTGGTTTGAGATTGGGGGTGGGTGGCGTAATGATGGATGGAAGGGGCCTCTCAAGGGAGGCCTCTAAAGGAAGAAATGTGGATGGATTGTCATAGGAATAAGAAGAAAAACACGATTTAGTGGGGCTGGAAATTGCGCAGGCTGCGCATGGGGGTTGCGCAGGCTGCGCAGGATTGCGCAGGCTGCGCATTGGGCATGCGCAGGCTGTGCCTCTGCTCGACATTTCGTCCTCAATTTCTTGCACTTCTTTTTCTTCCTTTGATTCTTCTAATGGTTCTTCCTTTTCCAATGGTTCTATACTTTCCTGCACATCATGAGACAACAAAAACCGCAACCCTTCCTTCTCGACATTGTTAGTGAGGGCCACCTCAAGTGGGTCCCTATGACCAATTTGGTAAACTCGATTTGCCAAACTTTCAATTTTGTCAAGAAAGTAGCAACAACTCAAATCATCGGTCTTTTTCATCGTCTCATACACATTATATTTCAAAACTTTCCCTTCAAATTCCATGGTTAAGGTTCCATCATACATGTCAAGCTTGGTTTTGGAGGTTCTCATAAAAGGCCTCCCTAGCAAGAGGGGTGTAGCCTTAGAGTCCGGTTCCATATCCAAAACATAAAAATCAGCCGGAAACATGAACTTATCAACTTCTACCAACACATCCTCTACAAGGCCCTTGGGGTGAATTGTGGAACGGTCCGCCAATTGTATCACAACATTGGTCCTAGATAAGGGAGGCAATTCTAAGGTCTCATAAATGGAATAAGGCATGACATTAATAGAGGACCCCGAGTCTAGCATGGCTCTAGCAAAATCTTTGCCTCCAATTGAGCACGGTATAGTTAGCATGCCCGAGTCATCGCACTTTTTGGGAAGATTTTGTTTGAAAATGGCCGAGACATGCCTACTAACCGTGATTCTTTCTACTCCTTTCCTTGGCTTCCGTTTAGGGGTGCAAAGTTCTTTGAGAAACTTTGCATACCTAGGAACGGTTTTGATGATAGTAAAAAGAGGGATGTTGACCTCACATTTCCTAAAAGTTTCATAAAGATCGGTGTCTTCATCAAACTTCTTGGGATTTGTGAGGGCACTAGGAAATGGTACCTCCGGTTCATACTCTTGTTCAATCTCTTTGAGTTGATCCTTTGTGTTGGTGCTCCCATCCTTTCCTTTGTCAATGCTCCAAGGACTCTTTTCTTTTTCCTCATTAGCTTTTGAAGATGATCCTTTCCCTTGTTCTACCACAAGCTCTTCTTCAATTTGCTCTTCAATGTCAATAACCCTTTCATGTGACTTGCCCCTTCTCTTTTTCTTGGGAGGGGATTCCAAAGTTCTCCCCTTCCTCAATGTCATAGCACTAGCATTCTCTCTAGGAGGAAATGTTGTGGAGGGAATAGAAGTTGAGGTCCTTTGATTTTTCTTGGCAAGTTCTTGGGCAATTTGGCCAAGTTGGACTTCAAGGTTGGCAACCTTGGCATCACTAATACTCTTGTCAACATCAATCTTGTCAAGCCTCTTGTTCGTTTTGACTTGCTCTTGCAAAATGTTCTTAAGTAAGTCTTGAACACTTGGTTCTTTTTGAGAATTGTTGTTGTTGCCTTGATTGCCAAATTGGGATGATTGACCTTGGTTTTGGTTTCTACCTTGGTTGTTGAAATTCCCATTCCTATTTCCTTGAGAGTTTGAACCTTGAGCTTGTCGGGAATTTTGGTCCCTCAAGTGGTTGAATTGACCATTCACAAAGCTCTTTGAGGTGTCACCACCCCAACCAAGTCTAGGATTGTCTCTACTCCCAACATTGTAAGTATTGCCACTAGGGTCATAATTGTAGTATCCTCCCCCTTGAGGATTCCTAGCATTGTAATTCCCATACCCCATTGCACTCACATTCTCCACTCCAATTCCTTCTTCAATCATGATGGGGCAATTTTCCTCCAAATGAGGACCTTGACAATAGTTGCATTCTACTTGATTTCCCCTTCCCCCATTCTTGTTTGGAGTGTTGCCCATCATATTCTTCACTAGGTGAGTCAAATCATCCACACTTTGCTCAAGGTTTTGAGTGGATGAAGAAGAGGTTCCCATTGAAGAAGTATTCCTTGTTCCCCTTTGAGTTCTTCCATAATTCCTTGTAGTAGAGGCAAGTCTCTCAATGATTTCTTTGGCATCCACTATGGAAAAATTTTCCAACCCTCCTCCGGTAGCGGAATTGACCATTCTTTGATCATCTTGGCTTAGCCCTTCATAGAAGTTCACAAGAAGATCATCATCGCTCAACCCGTGGTAAGGTCATTGAGCTACCAACTTTTTGAACCTCTCCCAATACTCATACATGGTTTCACCATTGAGGTCTTGTTCTATGGTAGTAATGGCCTTCTTAGCACGGTTGTGACGGGCATCGGGGTAGTATTTGTCAAGAAAAGCCGCCTTCATTTCCTTCCAAGTTCTTATAGATCCCGGCTCAAGATAAAAGAGCCAATCTTTGGCCGAATCCAACAAAGAAAATGGGAAGGCCCGTAGTTTAAATTGATCCTCCGTCACCCCATTCGGAATTGCACCTTCACACATCATGTGAAATTCCGAAAGGTGACGATTTGGGTCATTCCCCGCATGGCCATGGAACTTAGGCAAGTTATGGATAAAGAAGCCTTTGAGTTCGAAATTTGCATTGGCTCCAAGAGTGGGATAGGTGATACACAAGGGTTGCTCATCATAATTCCTTGCTCGTATCTCCTGGATGGTTCTTGTGTCATTCACCATAGAGGGATACTCTACTTCAATCGGATTGACTTCAATAGGTTCTTCTAAAGGTGCTTCTAAAGGTGCTTCTTCTACTCTATGTTCTCTTTGTGCTCTTTGGTACCAAGGGTTAGTGAATAACCACGAATATGCTCCAAAAGCGTCCTCTTCCACGGGGGTTGATTCACCGTGTTGTGGAGAACTAAACATAAACCTTCGCACTACACACACAAGTTAGAACTTCCACTTACTTGTCCATAACAAAGAGAAGAGAAATAAAAACTAGCATGCAATTTTAACAATCAAGCCTTTAACTATGTTGCCCATCCCCGGCAACGGCGCCAAAATTTGGTAAGCAATAAACTAGGTCGTTAATATACTAGAATTAACCTACCAAATTAACAATTTATAAGCCAAACGATACTCTAGACTACTCTAAATGATAAAGTAATATAGTGCAAGTGAGGGTCGGTCCCAAGAGAAGGTCTTTTAAGCTAAAAACTTGAAATGTAAACTATTGACTACTAATGACAAAGCTATAGACAAACAATGGTTATTCACAATGGCAAACAATAGAGAGACATGAAAAGGGGGGTTTTTGAGTTGATTGGGAACATGGAACAAAGTAAAATTTGCAATCTTAGTCTAACAAGCAATATAACAAACACTTGGTGAGTAAGATGATTCAATAATTAAGAGAACTTGGTGCAATCCTACAAGTTCCAACTTTTCTCAAAGCAAGACTCTTTTCTCTCTAGTTTTCATTTACCCAACAACAATCCTCAAGCAAGTGATTACCACTATCTAAGCCAACAATGATAATCCTACTTAAACTACAAATTCTAACATTAAACCATGTAAGAATTGTAACCAAGAGCATGAAGAACAAAACCAAGAGGAAAGTAAATGAAATATCACAAAGATATGTTTAAACCAACAAATCCTATGATATAATCAATTTCTACTCACAAAGGTTGATACTTTAAACCAAGATAACAACAATTATGAGATGCTTCAACAAGTTATTACAAAAGCAAGCAACTTTGCAACAACAAGCAATAGATGAATGTAAAAGAGGCAAGGGTAATTACTTCTCACAACAAAACATTCATCATGTCATTAAAACTTAGAAATTGAAATAAATGAAAGAGTAGAGATTAAGGAGTCAATACAATGATAAAGATGGAAACTTGCAATGGATTACACCAAGTAGGGAAGGATTTAGCCTTCCATAGTCTTCAAAACCCAAAGAAATAAAGAAAGATTACAACTTTGCATCAAAATAGTCTTCTAAATTACTACAAGCTTAAACCCTTAAGAATGAGATTAGAAGAGATGATATGATGGTAGGTGAATGTTTTAGGTCTTCAAACTCTCGGGTATTTATAGGCCTTCACGAAAACCTAGAAAGATTTTCACTTAAGAAGCCCACGAACGAGATTAGAGAAACCCGCAAAGCAGAGCTGCGCAGGCTGCGCAATCACTGTTCCAGCCTGCGCAAAATTGCGCACCTGCGCACCCTGTTTGCGCAGGCTGCGCACTGGCTCGCATTTGTGGACTTCTATTTTCCACGAGCTAGACCTCTTCAATTGCCTTCATTTCTTCTAGTCTTCATTCCTACTTCTCCCAACTTGTTTCCGGGTTACAAGTGATCCTCTTGTGCCTTGTCTTGACCTTTGAAAGGTGCTCTATTGCCGCTCGGGTTCCATGCATAAGGATTGAGTGTTCAACCGAGTAAAAATGCACAAGTTACCACCATATAACCAATTGCCAATTGTTAGGAAAAGTGTACCAAAAGACCCATATTAAAAGACACGAGGGTGATAAAATCACCCTCTTAGACCGACACAATACAATGCTATCAAGTAACAACGTGGTGATGACGCTACAACCTTCTGTGGAAAAACTAAACACAACATTGCCTAGCAATAAGTAAATTGATGGTGTTCATCACGCATAGACGCATAGTCTGTAGGATATGCCCCAAGTTGAACTGTACTAACCTTAATAGTGCGGCTTAGTACAATTTGTAGCTCCAGTTTAGGAGCAATAAAGCAACAAGAATCTCAAGCTCAGGATTGAGGCTGTCCAAGCAAGCTAAATAATTCTATGTTCTAGTGTAGTACTAAGCACACGTTTTGTTCTAGCTGAGAATGCAGCAGTGTTAAAACTCATGAGAGATAGTTTTATCGCCCTAGTTATTCTACTCGGCTCAAATCCGGACTAAAGCGGATGGTATACACCACAAAAAAAGTGTTCGACCTGGGATAATATGAAGAATCCGACTATTATTGTCGTGTTCAAGGGGGTTTATATATTCAATTGCTATAGTTCAAAACTCCTTTCAAAAGGTAAATTTGGTATACTTTCGTCGTGGTCCTACCACCAAGGGATTGGGAGTCTGGGATATAGTCCTTAAAGAGCACCAAAAAAATCATAGCCAACCATCAATATCAACTTTTTTCCACCAAGGTAGGAAGATAAATTTTAATACAAACGTTGACGGCCGGCCATTATCACCGCATCTTGCCGAAAATGAATGAAGGGACCAAGGGTTGAACACTTGAACCCATGACCAACAATTTGTTAAATTGCCCTCTTGTAACAACATCCTGTTTATCTTATCCTATGTACTATGTAGGCATTCAGCTCAATTAATACAAAAACTAAAACCTAATACACGGGTGGTGTCACTAATTCACCATCACTCCTTGCATGATACAGCCCTAGTGTAAAAGTTGTTGAATACAAGTTAAGTCGCAGGTTTGGCTCGATGAAAGCCCCGAACCAAGGGTGCGTAGCTCGAACGCGTGCGAAATTTTTTTCAATTGTAAGAATTCAAACATTCAACATAAATTCTTTTGTAAGCCAGTTTTACACTAATTTAGTGTAAAATCACGTTACATTTTACACTAATTTAGTGTAAAATCAAACCAATTGAACATCTAAAGACCACCAACTTTCTACTCGCTTTGTCTCATTCATCTTTTTATCTTTTTTATTCTTTGTGAATATTTTAATTAAAAATAAACAAATGATAGGACGGTTAATTATTTTAAATTGCAACCATTCAAGAACACATATTTAAATCAACATCAAATTAAATATGCAAAAAAGAGCAGCAACTCAAGCACCCGTTCATAGACTATACATCTGAGGTAGTACCTCTTATTGTTTATTTTTTGAGTTTTATGTTGAAATTTTTGAGCACATTTACTAAAACATTACACTAAAAAAATATAATATTGCTCAAAAACTATATTTATAAATAATAACATGCTCAGAAAAAATGTGTATATGTTCAAAAACTACAAGGTTTGAGGTAATACCTCAGATGCGTAATCCTTTTTCCCACTCAAGCACTTTTAAGCACATAATTTCAATTAGTTAAATATTAAAAGAAAAAAAAACGCAAAAGAGGAAATAAACGATGAAGAATCTTAATTTTTCAAGAGCATATTCAATGGTGGCAAAGTTGAGCACATTATTTCAACTGGTTGATGATCGATTCATCGTATCTAATAGGAATAATTATAATGGTGGAGTCCCAACTATTATATTTATTCCTATTAATATCCTTTACTAAATTTGCAAATTTGTCAGTCCCAAGAACGGCAGGGATGGATACTTGGCCATCATGCTTTGCTATTGTGGAGAAATTGTAGGAGTTTTGGTAGAGCAGAGGACATTCCTAGCAATTTATTTTCCTTTTTATTGCAAAAAATCTGGGAAGTGCGGAATGCGAATGAATCTCGGGATTTGTTAACAGAGGCGAGCAAACAGAGGTATAAGGAAATTTTTGTAAGGTGGGTGGCGCCACCTGATGATTGGGTTGCCCTTAATATTGATGGGGCGTCTAAAGGTAACCCGGGGTTATCGGGTGCGGGGGCATTTTTAAGGACTCTGCAGGTAATATATTGCTAGCTTTTTCCGAGAGGTTGGGTTTAGCAACGGTGACAAGGGCAGAATTGATGGCGTTAAAGCGAGGCTTGGTCATTGCAAAGGAGAGAGTGACATCCCGGTTGATTATACAAACGGATTCACAGGTAATTATAAATTTTTTGAAGGAAAGGGAGGAATTGCCGGTTGCTCATGCCCATCTTGTACAAATTTGCAAGTGTTTCCTGAATGACCATCCTCGAAACATTGAGGTGCATCACATGTACAGGGAAGATAATTCGTGCGCGGATTGGTTGGCTAATATTGGCGTCACTCAGGAACATAGGAGGAGTGTCTTGGCCTAGAATCGTTCCTCATGTAGTGTATTAGTTGATGTTCTGTTTTCTTTTGCTTTTTTCGTTTTCGGTTTAATTCTGTTTCGTGTAACCAAAAAAATATCCTTTACTAAATTAAGCTCTAGATTGATCAAGCAAAAAAATCGAGGAGCATACTGAAGAACCCTAGATTATACACATGAACAGCAATGAGAGAGTAGATATTAGGGAGTGAACCATGCTGAATTTTGCTGCGTGTTTGATGTGCTCTCTCTTTCGCCATACTCAATGCTCATGTTTCCGTAGTCCCAGAATGTAGAGACTCGAAATCAAATAAGGAAAAATTTACAAATAATCACCACGTATTTGCATTTTTTTACAAAGTATTTGCGTTTTTACAAATAATCCCAAACTTCAATGTATATTCCTCAATCACCACCGTATTTTACCCCCCGAGCATCGATTTTTATATTTTACGACTTAATAAGTGACGATTTACGCAAAATTTCAAGACTACCCTTCTTAGTTTCTCCTTTTGTTTCCATTACTAAATTCAAGCTCAAATGTATGCGGAGTACTTGTTTTGCATTTGCAGAAATTAACTCATATCTGATGATAGTATCATCTTGGTTTCAAACGTAGCATCATCATCTTCTTTATTAATTACACAAACACACTATACCAAAATAAGACAACATTTTCCCAATTCAATTCAATCGATTTCCCTAAATTCCCAATTTGTTTCCAAACCCTAAAATCCCAAATTCCTAAATCTTTTAATCCCCAATTCAGTCGACCAATTTGTCTCAATACTAAGTCGTATATCCCTATTCTTCCTAATCAATTTCGCTGCAGAAGTCGTCTAAACGAATATGAGAACACTACAACATTTAAGCTAAACGTGAAAATCTCTCAAACAAGCATATTTTTAGCAATTTCCCTAAATTCCCATAGATGAAAACTCCACTATATAGAACAACTACAACTACTCACTGCCCCTATCAGCCAGCCATAACATTATAACAAGGCACATTTAAGAGTCTGCTATTGTGAGCTCAACCTCGATACCAGGTTCTATGGTGATTGAAGTGATCTGCTTGACCACATCAAGGGAGCTGAATAGGTCGAGAAACTCTCTTGTGACCACGCAACTCGAATCTATCAAAGGTGTTGATTCCTGTAAAAGAGTATAAAACTATAAATGAATTAGGATTAAAGGATTTAGGATTTGGGATTTTATGGTTTGGAAAAATTGAGAATTTAGTGAAATTGATTGAATTGGGAATATGTTTAGTAGAATGTGTTTGTGTAATTAAATGAGGGTATTTTTGGTATTTTGCGTAAATCTTCATTTAATAAGTTGGAAAATATGAAAATTGATACTCGGGGGTAAAATACGGTGGTGATTGGAGAATATATATTGAAGTTTGGTGGTTATTTGTAAAAATGCAAATACGTGGTGGTTATTTGTAAAAAAGCGCAAATACGTGATGGTTATTTGTAATTCTTCCAAATAAGGACTCGGAACTTGAAATAACCCCAACGGAATGATTTGGAACAAAAACTTTATACTATTTTTGTATTTAAGTCTACAAGTGTAAGATAATTTGTGTTGAACGTTAACACCCCATATACCAAAGTGTCTTACCAAGGACTACATTAGCATATAAGAGTTCTACCATCTCGGTTGCCCGAGACAGTCCGCATCATAGTAACAATAAAGAAACAACTTAAATAAAACAATGTAATAAAGTTTAAAAGTCTCAAAACTAATCCAAAAGAAACAACTGAAATAAAGTTTTAAAGTGATCTAATGTCGGCTAAAACAATAGGACGACTCGGTGATGACAACGCCCATCTCTGCCCCGCGAGCTATCCCATAAATCATCAACAATCATCACCTGCTAAGCCAACTGCTCACCATCCCCGAATGGATCACCACAGTTTTGAAAACATAAAACGGGGTCAGTCAACTGTATAACCAAATCAATATATATGCAACGGAAACAATATAACAATACAACAACCGATCACCAACTCCAACAATCATCAATCACTGACTACACACTAAAGTGTGTAGCCTTACCAGGTTACACATCGCAACAGATAACCCACACCGCCAGTGGGGGGCCGTAGCCTTGCCCACCAAATCCCCGCTCATCGTAACGAGGGATCACAGCTCCTTAATGTGCACCACATCCTCCTTGTGATGGGAGTCATAAGGGGCGAACATGGGTATGGAACCATCTCCCGACATAGTTCCACAACAATCATCCAATAAACAATACCAACCAACCAATCTCCAACAATTCCAATCAACAATCACATGCCAACAATCAATCATGAACAATCAATTAAATTACACAACCAACTGAGTAGGAAACCCTACCTTATTCACAATCCACATAATCACAGCAACAATTCAGAAAGGCTCCTCTACAAACTCGTCACCTATACACATATCATACAATCAAAATCTACCCTAAACCCCCAATAAATCTGATTAGGGTTTAACAACAATAACACTATGACCAAAAAGACGAAAGTACGATGCTTACCGATGAATCGACGCGAAAGAACGATGTAAAAACCCCTTAATCCGGCTTTAACAATGATTAGAATGATTAGAGAAGTTGTACGTAGTTTAGGTTTTTAAAAGAGTGACTAGAAAATGATTAAGAAAGGCTGAGACGTCTTTATATACTTTCCCAATCATTATAATCAAAACTACGGATAAAACCCGTCAGACCAGCAACTCGACCGAGTACCAACGTACTTGATCGAGTTCTAACGTTCCAGAACCCAACCATAACGCACCTGACAGCCAACTCAGTTGAGTAAGCCGAACTCGACCGAGTTACCAAAGATCAGAAACCTGTGGTATTACAGTCTTCCCTCCTGAAAACGAACGTCGTCCCCAAAGTTCATCCACGTCTGACATAACCGCAAAACCACAAGACCAAACAACTTAAAGCGACTCTAAACAAACAACCCACCACTAACTCGAAAACTTATAAACATCTATAAACATCCAAAACTGTCCTAAAACTTATGCGGTTATCTCCTACCCCCCTAAAAGAAACCGGTTACTACCCCGTAACCATCCATACCTTATCAAAAAAATGAGGATAATGCTCTCTGATAACCTCCCCCGCTTCCCATGTAGCCTCTTGAACCTTATAATTAGACCACAAGACTTTAAGTAAAACAGTATCGCCTTTCCTTGTCTTGCACACTTTTCGATCCAAGATCTCTTTCGGTGTTTCTACATAAGTGAGTGCTTCATCCAATTTAATATGTTCAACCGCATATACATGAGATGGCTCAGTCACATACTTCCGAAGTTGACACACATGAAAAATATTATGCACTCGATCAAGCGTCGGTGGCAAGGCCAATCGATAGGCCACCTCGCGTCCTCACTTCCACGATCTAAAATCTCATACGGTCCGATGTACTTCTGACTCAACTTCCCTTACATTCCGAACCGCATGACACTCTTCATAGGTGACACTTTTAAAAGAATCTTGTCACCCACCTGAAATTCCACCGCTCGGCGATGTAAATCTACATAACTCTTTTGTCGATCCTGGGCCGCCTTCATCTTTTGACGAATCAAATTCACTTGCTCAACCATTTCCTTTAGCATATCAGGTCCTATAACCACGGCCTCTGCACTGTCATCCCAACAAATGGGACTTCTACACTTCCGCCCATATAAGGCCTCAAAAGGTGTCATTCCAATTCTAGTATGATAGCTGTTATTATATGAGAACTCTATCAAATCCAACCTTTCTTCCCAGATACCACCAAATTCCATCATAAAAGCCCTCAAAATGTCCTTCAAGGTCTTTATAGTTCGCTCGGTTTGTCCATCCGTCGTAGGATGAAATGTTGTACTCATCTTCAAGGTAGTACCCATCAACTCCTGCAATTCCTGCCAAAAACGTGATATGAACCTTGCATCCCTATATGACACTATGTCTTTCGGTACCCTACGCAACCTCACCACATGATTTCGGTAACCATTAGCCAGTTGCAGCTTGCTCCATGTATCTTTCATAGGAATGAAGTGAGCTGACTTGGTCAGTCGATCCAAAATCACCCAAATCATGTTGTTGCCCTGCTGAGCCCTCGGTAGCCCCACAATGAAATCCATTGAAATAGATTCCCATTTCCACTCTGGTACCTCAAATGACTGAACCTTATCTTGCGGTCTTTGTTGTTCACCCTTGACCCTCTGAAAAGTCATACATCTAGCTACAAATGTAATACTACGGTTTTATGTGTTGTTGGGTACTCTATCGAGTAAGGCTTACTCTGTCGAGTAAGTGAGTTTTGCGTAAGAAACAGTGTTCTATCTGTTGAGTACTCGATCGAGTGGGGGCAACTCGATCGAGTAGGGGATACTCGATCGAGTACCTCAGTTACTCGATCGAGTGCCTCGGGTTTTACGTGTTATTTGCCGGGTTTTGATAGCAATGCGAAAAGGATATAAAAACACTTTTCGTCAGTTCTTTTTCACTTTTACCCTATTCTAAGTTTCACAAAATATAAAACAAATTTACGTTGCTCTTCTCTCTCTCATTGCTATCAAATCCTAAGGCTTGAGTCATCGGAATCCAGAGTTCTTTACGCCGTTGAGACCGTCGCGTCGTGGGTAAGATCCTAGTATAGTTTTTATATTGTTTCGTTGATTTTGGTTTAAACCCTAATTGGGTAATTTGGGGGTTTCGGGTGTATTGTTGGTTTAGATGGTGATTGTATGATTGTATGATTGATAGGAGGTGATTTCGTAGAGGAACATTTCTGTTTCGCTGTTGTGACGATTGTGGTGATTGCTTTTCCAGGTAGGGTTTTCAACTCAGTTATTGTTCACATGACATTAGTTAATTGTTGGTTGCTGATTGTTGGTTAATGGCATTTGTCAATATCGTATTGGAGTTGGTAATTGTTTATGTTGTAGTTGATTGTTGTTGTCTGTGGTTCGCTGGTAGGCTTATCGCGTAGCTAATAAAGACAAAATACCCTAGGCTTAGCTAACGACAAATAAATGTAGTTAGGGAAGTAGGGGTCGATCTCAGGGAGACGGTGGACGCAATATGACAAGCTATGAGTAGAATTCTATCAAGGTCTGTCACGATTTGGTTTGGTTTGGTTTGATTAAAGTAAAAGCAATGATGAAAAATAAGTTGTAAACAAATATTAATAAGGATCTAGGGGGAATGGGATCACACATGTAGATGAGCATAAATCGATGTGAAATTAGACGAACATAAAATCTAATGTTGTTTAGGTTATTAACAATTTCCTCTCGGTCTATTACCCAACCATAGAACGATTACTAACGAGCTCTCGCACAAATTAGATCGAACTATTAAAATATACTTTGCCTAATTCAATTCCCGACTTTCGCTCTTAGGAAATGAATAACAAATTAATCAACGATTATGGCCAACAATCAAAGATTAACAATATGAAACAAGCATGTATTATAAACAACAATTTGATAATATAATTCTCTAATCCAACATGTGTAAATGGCTAATCAAACATGGCTTCCCCTCCTTTAGATTAAGAAACTACTCACACATAATTACGAGAGTAGACTAACAACAATAATATGAATACAGATGAACATGGTAACAATATATAAACTGGTCAAATAATAGCATAAACAATATATATATGTAGAGAGATGCCGAATCCGGTGAGGCCGTTAATTATGGCGAGGCGGCCGGCCTCACCAAATTCCTTCATTAATCCTTCATTATATGGACTAACTTCCTATTATTCATTGGGCTGAAAATTTAGGGGTCACTCCAAATCTTTTCATTTAGCCCAAAATACTTTCTCTCACTAAAATATTAAATCATACAATAGCCCAATTACACACTATCACTCTAAACTATACAAACAAAATTGTTTCCTGAAAATTCTTCAACAAGCAAGCTCTCGTTCGTTCAACGGAAGTTCTTCAGCAAAGCTTATCAATTTGTTCATCGATTGTTCGTGGATTTCATCAAAACAACATTCAACAACGTTGATTCAAGTAATTTCAGTAGAAAAATCGATTAGTTTTCAGGTAATTTCATAATTTTGATCAAAATTGAGTATATTCATACAATTCTGTCAATTCACTCATAAATTGATGGTATCAGGTTCGAATTTGATCAAATTGAACGATTTTGTAAATAGAACGTTCGAATTTGACCAATATTTTGAGCGATTTCTTTTTTCTCGCGATTTCGTACTAGTTACTAAATTGTTTTTGACGATTTTGCAGCTCTAATTGCTATGGAGATTGTAGATATCACAATGACTAATGATAATAGTGTTATTGAATTAGGTATATCGTTTTTTATGTAATTTTTGTAAAATCTCATGTTTTCTGATTCAATTTGCATTTGTCAAAATTTCTGCTCGATTATTATGGAATATATGGATCAATATTGTATCTCAGTTTTTTTTCAAGGTTTAGTTTATGAATTGAGTTGAATTTGTGAATCTTAGGACCTAATTGTGTGACTGTAAGAGTTGGTTGAATTGTTACTGTAAGAGTTTATGAATTGAGTGGATTTTGTTTTTGGTGAATCTCAGACCTTATTTTCTGAATCTCAGACCTAGTTTAGTGAATCTTAGAGCTTGTTTTGTGAAACTTGGTCATCATAAGTGGTTAGAATCACCTTTTCTACTCTTTTACTTATTTTGTGAATCTTAGACCTTATTTTGTGAATCTCAGACCTTACTCAGTGAATCTTAGCAAATGATGATAGTGTGATAATTAATTAAAACATAATATTCAGAAAACTTAAAATCTTGTAATTTTTCATCACATAAAATTTCGCAGGTTCATGGCTTTCGAATTAACTAAACAACAACATTCAAAAATAAAATAAAATGAAAAGCTGAAAAATTAAGCAAGATATGATATTTGTTTAGTTTATCAATCACCCCTATTTGTTCGAGGCAATGCACATAGAGCAATATTGATATAGCTATAGGTGCACCATTCATCTGCATCAGCGAGTGATCTTCCTACGTGTTTAGATGAATATGACACTCTTCTACATACTGGAGTGTAGTTAAAATATTTTGAATCAAGCCTTGATGCTACCCATAGAAAGGGCCCCTGAATTCGGGAATAGGTAGCCAGCCATTCAGATCTAGTACGCCCAAATTGCTCGAACTTCTCCTGCAACTTAAAAGCCTGTTTGCAGCTAGTGTCATTTGTGCCAAATTGAATTAGTACTAGTCCCATAAAATGACAAGTCTGCCTGCACATAACAGGCACTAAAGACTCTCCCTCTTAACCTTGGCTCATTAAACAATCTGCCAATTTAGAGAGGTCGGGACAAACATACTTCCCTTTTTGATCCATATAACCTGGAACATTCGCCAAAACACAAGTATAAGGGAATACAAATAAATGAGACATTGTGTGCAATAGGGATTTTTGAAATGTTTTACAGAAGAGAGAAGAGAGGTTATTGGTATATACTATTATGTTTTAGAAATTAGATATTTATAGGCCTGGTATTTGGCACAACTGTCAACAGTGCCTGTTCACATTACCCATATATTAAATTTTTTGATTGAATGCTTGATTGTTCAATGTCTTTTTCTTGGGAATGGAAGTGTTATTAACAAATCAACAAAATATCCTCATACATACAACCTGACCTTTTCTTAAAAATGAATTCATAATCTTCACCAATTTTTTTTTAATTATTTGAACTAATAATCTGATACTTTATTTAGTGAATCTCGGACTTTATTTGGTGAATCTCAGCCTTTATTTAGTGAATCTTGGGCCTTATTTTGTGAATCTCTGTTGTTAAACGTTACTGATGCAATTTATTTATTTCTTATTGTGTGAATCAGAGACCCTAGTTTGTGAAACTAGAAGGTTATTTTGTGAAACTTAATAACTAATATATACAACCTGGGTAAGATTAAAAACTGAACTAATAATCTAAACCAAAAAGTGAACTTGTGAATCTCAGTCCTTGTATTTGTGAATCCTAGAACTCTTTTTGTGAACCCTTTAGAGGAATGACCTATTCTGCTCTCTTCCTTGCTCAGATAATATCCTCAGACTTTATTTGTGAATCACAGACCTTATTTAGTGAATCTTAAACCTTGTTTTGTGAATGTGAGATGTGACTGTGTGAACCTTTTATCTTCTTAGGTATTCATTCAAATGTAAACAACAACTCACAATGTAGTGTGACGCCTCGTGTTGGTTGTGGTGAGGTTCCTTGGTCTAATGTTGGCTCTCATCAGGATGGTGAGGGTTGTACTGCTGTCTTTACAACCCCTACAATGCCAACTATTTCCACACCTACTACTTTGGTAACTTACACACCGAGTGGGACTGAGTAATGGATAAGTAGGATTGAAGAGAAGTTTACACCCGTGCTTGGCAAAACATTTGTGGACTTAGAGTCAGCAATGTTGTTCTATAAATTTTATGTTATTGCTTGTGGGTTTGAAGCAAGGAAGTCTTCAACTAAGAGGTTTAAAGATGCTATTATTTGAACAAAATTCATGGTTTGTCATCGTCAAGGTTTTAATAACAGGAAAAATCGTCCTCCCAAAGCTGATGCAAAAACAACAACTGTTGAAACTGGTGACAAAACAAAAGCTGGTGCAATAAGTGCAAATAGAAAAACAAAAACTGCTAAAACCAGTATGAAAAGGGTCGAGTTGCAGGTGCAGGTGAAGCTGAGAGTTCCAATAAGCAAAGTGGTACAAGAATAACTAAAATTAAAAGGTGGGGTTGTGAAGCAATGATTAAATTCATGTTCCATGAAAATATGTACAAGATTGAACAATTCCGTGAGGGTCACAATCACCCAGTGACGCCTGTCAAAAATAGGGAATTTGAGAAACTTGCTCTTAATATAAATCAACTGAACGAATATCATAAGCAATTGATTATCCAAAATTCGAGATTGAATGTCGGGGCTAGTTTAACATACAAATTATGCAAGGATTGAGGGTTTCGAAAATGTTGGAGCTACCCTTACGCAGTTCAAGAATTTCCAAAGGGAAGTAAAGTGTCTACTTAATGGCAAGGATGGACATATGTTCATCTCTCGTTTAGAAACCCTCCGAGAAACAAAAGGGTTGGTATTTTCATATGAAACAGATGCTGACAGTGCTTTGACAAGAATTTTTTGGACAAATGCGGAATCCATCAGATGTTACGCATTGTTTGGTGATGCTATTTCATTCGATCCAACCTATGGAACGAACAAATATAACATGAAATTTGCCCTTTCACTGGCATTGACAATCATAAAAAGTCAATAACATTTGGATGCGTGCTTTTAGATCATGAAAATGATGACTCATTTATTTGGGCATTTCAGCAGTTCCTGAAAGCAATGGGTGGCAAAGAACCCAATTACATCATCAGTGACCAAGATGTCGGAATAATAAATGCAGTTCCAGATGTGTTTGGAATATCTTACTTTTGTAAAACTGGTTATTTATTTGGTGAATCTAGGAACATTATTCGTGAATCTTGAAGTTTAGTTTGTGAATCATACAGCGTGTTTTGTGAAAGTTAGATATTGATTTGTAAAACACAAAGCTAATATTCTTAAACTTGGTCATAAGTTGTTGAAATTGCCTATTTTGTTATTTCTCTTAACTTGTGAATCTGAGACCTTGTTTTGTGAATCTTAGACCTTATCTTGAGAATCTCAAACCTTGTTTAGTGAATATTTGGGCTTGTTATGTGAAACTTGGTCGTGGTTTAAAATCATCTATTTTACTCTTAATTTTGTGAATCTAAAACCTTATCTTGTGAATCTCAGACCTTGTTCAGTGAATCTTAGGGCTTGTTCTGTGAAACTTGATCGTGGTTTAAAATCATCTATCAGACTCTTAATTTTGTGAATCTCAGACCTTATCTTGTGAATCTCAGACCTTATTCAGTGAATCTTAGGGCTTGTTCTGTGAAACTTGGTCGTTGTTTAAAATCATCTATTTTGCTCTTAATTTTGTGAATCTCAGACGTTATCTTGTGAATCTCAGACCTTGTTCAGTCAATTTTAGGGCTTGTTATGTGGAACTTGGTCGTGGTTTAAAATCATCTATTTTGCTCTTAATTTTGTGAATCTCAGACCATATCTTGTGAATCTCAGACCTTGTTCAGTGAATCTTTGGGCTTGTAATTTTGTGAATCTCAGACCACTTATAATGACCAACTTTCACAAAAAAAGCTCTGAGATTCACTGAACAATGTCTGAGATTCACAAGATAAGCCTTTATTTTCGTATACTAATGAACTTACCTCAAAATATTCACTTTTGATCCATAAACTATCATCGTCCAAGGCACTCAACCACTTCAACAGAAAAACTCCACAATCATAACTAGACAAAAAAAAAAGAGTAAATGGTTTAAAATCAACAAGCTCAAAATAATAGCTATTGATCTGTTAACAAAAGGAAAAAGATACATGCTTACATACCTTGTTGTTTGTTGAGGGACTTTGAGATTGACAAATTCGTTCGTGTGTATGAACTCAAAAGATTTATATGACTCTCCCAAAATAGCTGAAACATGATATACTTGAAAAAGAAAAGGCAATAACAAGATCAAAATATATTTTGGAGTATACTTTTAAAAGAAAAGAAAAGGCAATAACAATATTTTGGAAAAAAAAAATCATACATTCTCTTTGGCATGCTTGTTGTCAGGATCCACATTAATAACCACGCATGAGTCAAGGATGAAATTTTTTCCCTGCTTTATATCACAGACACAAGCCCACCAATGCATCGGCTCCGTGTTACTATGGAAAGGGATAAAAACCTGAGATAGTAAATGTCCAGGATTCACAAAATAAGGTCCAGGATTCACAAAATAAGGTCCAAGATTCACAAAATAAGTTCACAAAATAAGCTCCAGGATTCACAAATCAAGTTCCAGGATTCACGAAATAAGGTACAGGATTCACAAATAAGTTCACAAAATAAGTTCCAAGATTCACAAAATAAGCTCCAAGATTCACAAAATAAGCTCCAAGATTCACAAAACAAGTACAAAAAATAAGCTCCAAGATTCACAAAATAAGTTCCAGGATTCACAAAATAAGGTCCAGGATTCACAAAATAAGTTCACAAAATAAGGTCCAGGATTCACAAAACAAGTTCCAGGATTCACGAAATAAGGTCCAGGATTCACAAATAAGGTCAAGGATTCACAAATATCTGACCTTGTCGATATGGCTACCAGCAAGTGGAGTGTAACTGTCCTTTATGCGTGCACCCCAAATTTCGGGGTTGTTTTCTCTATGAAGACTCTACAAGTCACAAGAAGGCAATTTTAGAAACAAAGCAAATTTAAGAACGCAAAATACTTGAATATCAACATATAAAGGATTTGAGACCGACAAATATTGTTGTTGGCAAGTAGAGTAAATTTCTTCTACTGAATGTGCACTTAATTCCAAATATATCTATGACCTACAGAAATACATTTGTTAGGAAACATACACATCGAGTGACGTGAACAAAATGAAAACATGGGGAGGAAAAGGAAAATAATACTCAGGGGTTACTTACCTCATCCATAATAAGGCCTTTCGGTCCAAGGCTATGCAAAGCTTCTCTTGTGACTTCCATCCACGGAGTGGACACCATAACGTCACTTCATTATTGATAAAATTCAATTAGTAGATTTATTTATTACAATAAAAAAAAAAAACAAAAAATCAAATCAAAAATATGACATTACTGTTTAGTTTTCTTTGATTTCTTTTGAACAAAATTCATCAATTCATTGTCAGTGTATCGAGGCCATTCTAGTGCATCATTTTGTACTATTTCTCTGGATAGGTTCTCTTGATTGCAAGCCCTCAACTCCTTACTGGCAGATGGTTTATCGAGGCCGGAAACAATTGGTGTAGAAGGAGGATCATTGTTCCCTACCACAGGAGGAGGATTAGAAGTTGCAGGAGTAGCTAGAACAGTAACGGTGGGGTGAGTGGGCTCACTGTTCTCAGAACATGTAATAATTTGATCGCACGCCCTCAACTCCTTACTGGCAGATGGTGAATAAGGAGGATCATTGTTCCCTACCACAGGAGGAGGAGGAGGAGTAGGATTAGAAGGAGTAGCTAGAACAATCACAGTGGCGTGAGTGGGCTCATTGACGGAAGGGACATCATCAATAACACTGGAACTTGTTTTCATATCTCTTTCACTTGTTCTCCTCCTATTGTACTAAACCCACCGTTCTTGATTATGATGATCATCCGCTACCACTGTGGGCTCAGAACGGTCAGGCTGTTCATCATTGACGGGAGAGGCATCATCACTGACGGGAGGGAAATCATTAGTAGCAGTATTATGAGAGGGAGATAAAAGATGATCAGGTTGTTCATCAGCTTGAATACAAGATGTTGAAGGTTCACCAAGTGGTATGATTTGGCATTCTGGTTTTGGTGGTGAACGACGTGACTGTATTGGTTGCAAAGCTTCACCCATCACGTCCAATGCCTCCAACAATTCAGCTAGATTATCCCCACTATTACCCTCCACACTCTCCTGGACATTACCCTCCACACTCTCCTGTACATTACCCTCCTCATTATTATCTTCTTGAGATAACCTAAAACCATCTGCCATACCATCTACAGCTGCAACTAGTTTAGAAACTGTTGCTGAGGAAGGTAGTTTGCTCAGAGCTTGGCTAACAAGAGATTTGTACTCCATGAAAGCTTGAGCCATGACCTTTGCGGAAACTGCAAGTTTATTAACAAACTCAGTAGTACTACCTGAATTATTAGGTAGAAGAGGATCAACATTTGCGGAAAGCGCAAGTGTATTAATAAACTCAGTAGGAGGATCAGAAGGTTCTTCATCTTCAGAATGTTGTTGTTCTCTTGTTCCCTTTGAAGACTGCCTAAACTCAATAGTAGGCAAGGGTGCACTCGGTGGCTTTGAAGACTCCCTAAACTCAATAGTAGGTAAAAGTGCATGTGCCTTATGCTGAGTGATGACCAGTGGAGGCTCAATAGAACCCTTGCCGAAAGTTTTATTGTCCGAATTTTTGTCATTCACTTCCTGCTTAATTCTCTGGGATATAGCTTCTTTAGTCCAAGTTGAGAGCGTTGGAAACTGCCGAGTAACAAGGCGTGCTTTGAAGACACATCGGTCTAGATAAATAAAAACCAAGACCATAGTAGGTCCACCAAACCAATTTTCTTTCAGCTTTTTGGTCTTCCACTCCTCCGTTTCCCAAGACTCAACTTGGTCAGCCGATTTACGTTTGATAAAATTGCACCAGTTGAATTCGGAGATAAACTCAGTTTTTACCAAACTTTTAAGAAGTCTCAAACTTGCCCTATTGCCTACAACACCCCCTAAAAGAGCATTGAAGATATAAATGATGAAAGTGCGTTTGAAATCATCTCCACCATCTCTTTGTGTAGAGAGCGTTTCCATAATCTGTTTGAGCTCAATGGCACTACCTTTGTATTGATTTCTGAACTCCTCCAAAAGAGACACATAAGTAGGACACTTATCTCCAATTTTTGCTTCTTCGACAATGTTTGGACCCATTGGCAATCCCATGCACAAATGAATATCTTCCTCTAAAACAAGGAGTTTCCCATCACACAACGATCCTGTACAGGGGTCATAATTTGAAACTAGCCAGTACACCAAGTGACCTGATACGGTCGTTTCTGTACCAAAAATAAATACCTAAGTACAACTAACAGAAGTCAACGGTAAGTAGGGTCTATCTCCACATGAAGGCGGTCACTATCTACTTGTCTATTCGGTCTGTCTACGGTCACAAGATGGGGGGTTTTAAATATTTGAACTAAACTAATAAGATTGAGGAAAGAGAAAAATTAATAAGAGAAATTAACAGAAGAAAGAGGGAACTAGGATATCGGCTCATCAATGAATGACAATTAATTACAGTTAAGGTCACAGATCAGTCGATGTGTCGGTCTAAGGGGCAACGAATATCTCCTTTCGGTCTCAATTCGCCCTAAAATGCTATTAGCTTAACTTTCGCCCACACTAAAGCATCATATTGTTCACTGCGGGTCTCACCCCTTCCAACCTTTCGGTCTAGGTCAAGGCTTATCAAAATTAAAAGGCTAATTGCATCGATTCAATCAGCAGGATACAATTATAGCAATGATTAACAACATAGACTAAAACAACACCGACAAATCTATAAACCTAATTAGCAATTAACATTCATCCACTGAATCACCTAATCCTAGCAGAGAAATTAGCTAGACATAATAAAAGTAAAAACAAAAGCAAAGGGGAAAGAAATAAACATTAAATAAAAGGAGAGAAAAGGGAAAAGAAAATGTTACAGTGGAAGAGATCCAGAAAATAGAGAGAAAATAATATCCAGTAGTAAAACAATTGACAAGAGAGAGAAGAGGAAGAGAAGATAAGAGAGATACAAATGACGTCCTACCTTCCTATTTATAAGAAAATAGGATTTTATTTAACCTAATGATGGATTAAAGCTAAAAAGCCCGAGCCCATAAGAGAAACCACTCGATTGAGTAGTTTAAAACAACTCGATCGAGTAAAATAAAGATCAAACCACTCGATCGAATAGAAAATCTACTCGATCGAGTAAATCCTAAAATGCAACTACTCGATCGAGTAGAAAAAGGACTCGATCGAACATAATTCTACTCGATCGAGTACTTTCAAGCGCACAATTTCCTGCTTTGCGCACTGAACTTCAAACGGCTGCCATTTCTTCGTTACTTGGGAAAACAGGGCGATTCCGGTGGCGTTATAAAGCTAAGAGGACAAGCTTTCATCTCCAATTAGAGTCACCTGAATATCAGTTGTAGAACTTGAGATATGGCTCTTCAAATTAGGCACTAGCAATTTGAAGTTCTTCCTTTGCTCGCCTAGCTATCTTTTTTCTTTTGCGCATCTTAAAATAGCTACATTCCCGCTCCAAATTCACTCTTCCTCCAAATGCATGCTAAACGGAGGGTAAAAGGCTCGATTTCACTACTTTCTGGTCCATTCCTGCATATAGAACAAAACAAACCAAAGTAGCATTTTCGGGGCATTTCGTAGCATAAAACTACGATAATAGCATAGAAATACGTGCATAAAAAGGCCAAAAAGACTATATAAAATGCACGTATCAAATCTCCCCAAACCAAACCTTTACTCGTCCTCGAGTAAACTAAATGCAAACTAATAGAACGGAAAAGATAACTCAGAGCTAGCTATAACTTGTCTACTTAAACCAGTTTAATGCAAACTAAAATCAACAGTTACAGCTACAATGTCAATAAGCAAACGAATTATATGATGTCCATAAATAAAGCTGACCTATCGACCCTGCAAGACCAACAAAATCGGACTCTCACGTGGTCACTCTTCTCTCATGAAGCAAAGGGTGAAAATATATGTATAATAGAGAAAGAGAAAACAGTCACTCACCTAGACTGCGACCTACATAACATGCATGCAACAAAAATGATAGACGATTCAAGTACTACACATACATTCCAACCAACAATGTCCGTCACAGCTGAGGTCTTACAAATGATATGGGAAAGTGAGGTTCAGGTGAGAAAAGGCAAAACAAGTTATGGTAATGTGGAGGTAAAAGCGTCAAGCTAGTTCCTAACAGGACCATATAAAACCATCAGAATCTCAACTGACTGAAAAATAAAGTACAAGTGCCCTTCATTTGGCACACATCTCACTAAACACATACACTATCTCCTCAAAAATATGGAGTAAGAACGGAGGAGTTAGACGGTCACAACTTTCCTTTTCTAACACCGTCTAAATGAATCAAATGAAACAAATCAAAAATTTTTCAACTCTTTTCTACGTGAAACATAACTTCTTTTTTTTTTCTTTCTTTCTTTCTCCTTTTCCACGTTTCTTTTTCTTTTTCAATTCTTTTTTTTTCTTTTTCTCCTTCCTCTATTTCCACCAACTCCATACAAAAAGATACGGGCCAAACTACAGACGGAAAATCATACCACAAAAGACATACTAAACTAGCTTGACTAGGCAAACTCAGTTTGGGATGTAGCTAATGGGTCAAAAAGGCTAAATTTGGCTAAGTGGAGCTAAATGGGTGAAAAATGTAAGAAAGGGGCAATTTGCAAGCACCTCCCTGCATGTGACACCGACCACAAACCCAAATGTGTGCATTTGACAAGAAATCGAATTTCATAAATGTGCAAAAGTAATAGACATGTTATGCAAGGAGTACTACTCTCAATTCCTATGTAAACCGGTCATGAATGTCACCAGTTATAAGACTCTAAAATTCAGAATTTATAGAGTAGGTTGCCAATTTATCAGGTCAAATCTAAACAGTCAGCTAAATTTTTGACATTAACACGTAGATATGCGCAGGACTAAACTAATAACTGTCAATTAGATGCAAGACTCAAGTAAAAAAGACAAGTTAATGTGCAATTTCATCACGGAAATCTACCGTTCCGACTCAACCTATATGCAAAAATAAACGTGAATTTTTTTTTTTTTTTTTTTTTTTTTTTTTTTTTTTTTTTTTTTTTTGAGAACAATGCATATGAAATATGAAAATTAAACGTGATAGCAGGAATGCAATAAAAGCTGAATGCAGACACAGATATGGATGCATAACCTCCCCAAACCAAACCGTACAATGCCCTCATTGTACCTAAAAATAGGGAAAGGAAATGCAAACTAAAAAAAAAAGAGTGAAGATGCGGAAAACATACAAGATAACGCGAAGAAGGGTCCTCCCCAAACCAGCCAGCAACATGGGAGGTCACAAACAGCTTTATAGTGGCGTCATAAGAAGCGAATCAAAGCAAGAAAACTCGATGGAGAGAACCGCTTATTAAACAAAATAAAAACTGAAATGTTCGAAAAACAAATAAAAAACTTAAACTCCGGGTTGCCTCCCGGACAGCACTAGTTTCAGACAGGTCCCAGCTCGACCTTTTTTTTCTTTGAGCCTCTCTAATTAAACCTGGTCAAAATAGCTCAAAGCGCGCAGCAACCGATCAAACAGCTGCGCATGTGCTACACAAAACAGTAAGTAGCACCACAGTAGAATAGAAGCATAGGAAAATAAAATGTATAAACGTTTGAGTCTAACAAATTTCCTATGACAGCTCCTAAATTTATCAACAAAATAAAGGAGCTCGGGAGCAATTATCAATAATTTAGAGTATCGTTTCAGATTAACAAAATTAAGATGGCAAGAACGGTGAAAAACTGGTAAATTAATTGACCAACTGGGAGGGGGTATGGCATTAAAAGAAAAGACACGAGTCATACGAGGTAGCGTACTATTAATATTAACAACAATAAAACTATCGCTAACTACCTCAGGTGGGTTACTCTCAATGTCAGAATCATTGACAAAAGAATATATTACCTCATCCGTGCTAGGAGCAATCACTGACTCAACTACCTTCTCGTCACCCTCCTCTGTGGAATCCGTCCCGTAAATCGCAGCCTCAAGCGCATCCAGCTCAGCTTTGAAAAGGGGAGATTCACCGTAACCATTATCTTCATAAAAATTGTCATCTAGAACGAACCCAAGTGACAAATCGTTGCTCTCTCTGGCCAAATCAGTCGATCGAGTAGAAATGTTACTCGATCGAGAACTTTCCTCTTGATAATCACTCGATCAAGCATATGAAGCAGCTCGATCGAGTACTTCCTCTAAGCAGCTGTTCGATCGAGTGGAATAAAGTGCTCGATCGAACGATTCTTCAGGTATTTCACTCGATCGACTAATATATGTCACTCGATCGAGTGATTCTTGCTGTACAGTGCTGAAATCCTCGTGTAAGGCATCATTATCTGATAGAACTTCGTAATCCGAGTCATCCCAGTCATCAGAAATAGCTAACTGAGCTATTTGAGACTCGATCTTATTAAATCGCGCACAAGTGTGTCTATCACCTTCTTGCACTTGGAGTGCAAACGCCTTCATCAAAGATTTCAGGTCCGCAATCTCTTCTTTCTGTTTATCAGGAGGAGGAGCTTCTTGTTGTGGTGGCCAGATAAATGGAGGCTGTTGGTAGCCTCGTTGATAGGGTAGATGTGGCGGCACAACTACAGAAGGTTGACTAGCTCGTCTATGCTGCTTGAATGCGTAGACCTTGTCATTTTCTGCCATGCAAAAAGCTGCATTGTGCTCAGCAGCACCATATCTCCCGCAGTAAATCATCTGCTGTGCCATATAATGGAACATAGGTGACGAGTTAAAGGTACTCAAGCCTTCCCTTTGAAGATCTTTTACCTAGAACTGTCTAGGTAGGACCTATCAAAACAGCACTAAAGAAAAAGATTAGAACGGCCTCAAGGGATAAATCCCTTGAAGCTAAAGACAGAAAAAATAAAACAAATAAATAAAGTAATTGCCTCCCCGGCAACGGCGCCAAAATTTGATACGGTCGTTTCTGCACCAAAAATAAATACCTAAGTACAACTAACAGAAGTCAGTGGTAAGTAGGGTCGATCTCCACAGGGAGGCGGTCACTATCTACTTGTCTATTCGGTCTGTCTACGGTCACAAGATGGGGGGTTTTAAATATTTGAACTAAACTAATAATATTGAGGAAAGAGAAAAATTAATAAGAGAAATTAACAGAAGAAAGAGGGAACTAGGATATCGGCTCATCAATGAATGTCAATTAATTACAGTTAAGGTCACAGATCAGTCGATGTGTCGGTCTAAGGGGCAACGAATATCTCGTTTCGGTCTCAATTCGCCCTAAAATGCTATTAGCTTAACTTTCGCCCACACTAAAGCATCATATTCTTCACTGCGGGTCTCACCCCTTCCAACCTTTCGGTCTAGGTCAAGGCTTATCAAAATTAAAAGGCTAATTGCATCGATTCAATCAGCAGGATACAATTATAGCAATGATTAACAACATAGACTAAAACAACAACGACAAATCTATAAACCTAATTAGCAATTAACATTCATCCATTGAATCACCTAATCCTAACAGAGAAATTAGCTAGACATAATAAAAGTAAGAACAAAAGCAAAGGGGAAAGAAATAAACATTAAATAAAATGAGAGAAAAGGGAAAAGAGAATGTTACAGTGGAAGAGATCCAGAAAATAGAGAGAAAATAATATCCAGTTGTAAAACAGTTGACAAGAGAGAGAAGATAAGAGAGATACAAATGACGTCCTACCTTCCTATTTATAAGAAAATAGGATTTTATTTAACCTAATGACGGATTAAAGCTAAAAAGTCCGAGCCCATAAGAGAAACCGATCGATCGAGTAGTTTAAAACAACTCGATCGAGTAAAATAAAGCTCAAACCACTCGATCGAATAGAAAATCTACTCGATCGAGTAAATCCTAAAATGAAACTACTCGATCGAGTAGAAAAAGGACTCGATCGAACATAATTGTACTCGATCGAACATAATTGTACTCGATCGAGTACTTTCCAGCGCACAATTTCCTGCTTTGCTCACTGAACTTCAAACGGCTGCCATTTCTTCGTTACTTGGGAAACCAGGGCGATTCCGGTGGCGTTGGAAAGCTAAGAGGACAAGATTTCATCTACAATTAGAATTATCGGAATATCTGTTGTAGAACTTGAGATATGGCTCTTTAAATTAGGTACTAGCAATTTGAAGTTCTTCCTTTGCTCGCCTAGCTATCTTTCTTCTTTGCGCATCTCAAAATAGCTACATTCCCGCTCCAAATTCACTCTTCCTCCAAATCCATGCTAAACGGAAAGTAAAAGGCTCGATTTCACTACTTTCTGGTCCATTCCTGCATATAGAACAAAACAAACCAAAGTAGCATATTCGGGGCATTTCGTAGTATAAAACTACGATAATAGCATAGAAATACGTGCATAAAAAGGTCAAAAAGACTATATAAAATGCACGTATCATGACCCGGAACAACATCTGTTTTAAGATGCAATAGAGAACCAAATCCCATTTCTTGTATAGCTTCAATCTGCTTATCTGATGGTGGATTCTCCTTATTGTTCAGAAAGTGGTAAAGCCCAGAAGGAGACATCCGAGTCCTCAACACAGGCAGTCTGTCTTTGTAAATTCTTGTCTTTTTTATAGGTGGCTCAGAGAGTGGTTCAGTAGCTTCAGTAGGTGCTTCAGTAGAATCAGCAGCTGGTTCAACAGGTCACTTTATTTTAGCTTGCTTCCTATTATGCACCAAGTAAGGCAAAATAACATCAGAACTAAAATCCAAAATATAAATATTTTAAGTAAGTTTGACAACAGAGAAGGTGATTTCATGGACTTATTAACAAGTATAACAATATTATCTTCCAGTTTCACAAAACAGGGTCTGAGATTCACACAATTAGGTCCTAGATTCACATAACTAGGTCCTAGATTCACGAAATGCAAATGAGATGTAGCTACTGAAAACTTAACCAACAATACATTTAAAAACTGGCAATATAGAAGGATAAGATAATGAAAACAGATAAGGTGAATTCATGCATTTATTAACAAGTATAACAATATTATCTTCTAGTTTCACAAAACAGGGTCTGGATTCACACAGTTAGGTCCTAGATTCACGAAATGCAAATGAGATGTAGCTAACAAAAACTGGCAAAAACCCTAAACCCTAAACCCTCACTAACAAAAACATTTAAAAACTGGCAAAGAACATGCATCCAAAGAACGATAAATCAATCACAAAACCATACTCAATAGAATCTAAATATACTAAAAAAACCGTAAACCCTCACTAACAAAAACTGGCAAAAAACCCTAAACCCTCAATAACAAAAACCTGCATAATAAAAACAATAATTTGACGAATTAAAGAAGTTGATTGAAAATTATGGTGAAAAATACGAAACAAAAGGAGGATGAATCGAAACTTGAGAAAGTAGATAGAAAATACCTAATTGGAGCGATAGTAGAAACGGTAATGCTAATGGCGGATTTAAAAGCTCAATGATAATGGCGGATAATGGCGAAGACGGATGTGAAATTGGAGCAGTTAGTGAATATGGAAGTTGAAAAGAGAAGCAGTTAGTGAATATGGAAGTTGAAGAGAGGGCACTGAATATGGAAGTTGAAGTGAAATTTGAAATTGCGAAAATTTGTGAAACTGGACCACGTGGATCTTTACTTAAGAATACATGACTCCTAATTTTGAGAATCTTGGAACTAATTACGTGAAACTGGAGCATGAAATTGTGAAACTAAGTCTTGAATAGTTGATCTTCACTTAAGATGTTTCTTTTAGTCAATGTTGTGAATCCTGGAACTTATCTTGTGAAACTGGAACATAATATTATGAAACCTAGACCTGAATCCAGCATTAAGTATTTTTGTGATTTTGATCAAAATTTAGTCTTTAGTCGATGTCATCGTTTCCCAATTTAGCCCGAATCCAGCATCGTTTCCCAATGAAATAAAATCTTTAGTTGACGACATTAAACATGTAATTGTACATAATACAGAAAAAGATGCGAATCAAATGAGAAGGCGGCTTGCATTAAACATCTTTGTCTCTCAATAAAAAGACCGTCATACGAAGTTTCACAATTTCTTGTAGCATTACATTCTCAACTACTAAATACATTCTCGACTACTCAAATACAAGACTACAGACTAATCAATTCATGGTACCATTACAAACAAACAAGGTCATATGGCCGAATTTCACCATTTCGAATACTGAGTACATCAACACAAGATAGATATAGCAGGCCTGCTGAAGCAAGGGATGTCCGCCAGTGAACACATATCCATCGGAGAAAGATCATTTGCTTGCAAAAAGACTGTCATGTCATCAATGAAACACCTATAGTCCTATACCATCAAAAACAAGTAACAATTAAGAGATGTTCACCAAAGTTTAGACCAAATGGACTTTGCATTAATTTTAAGTCAAGCAAGTGTACCGTTTTTGTATTTTTATCCCATTTAAGAAGTTCCAATATTATCTTCTTTCGATAGTTAGGCAATTTCTGCAAAAGAGATTTTCATACAGTATAGTATATATTTAATATGTAGCAATGGCAAGGTAGAAGGCAAAACCCGTAAATCTATACCTCAAAATATTCACTGTTGGTCCATAAACTTTCATCGTCCAACGCATCCAACCATTTCAGCACAAACACTCCACAATCAAAACTACAAATAAATAAACATTTATGAGTAAAAGAAACACCTCAAGTGAAGATCAACTATTCAACCATTCATTTCAGCAATATGGGATTGGGTACATGGTTTTGGTCAGAGAGGGACCATTCAAACTTGTACGATATATCTCATAATATAGCCTAAAAAACGAAGATACATGGTTACATACCATGTTTTTTGTGGAGGGACTTGAAGGTTTTCAATTGGGTTCATGTACATCAACCGTAAACGTTCAAATGCAGATGAACCACCACAAAGAACAGATGAAACTTGGTACAACTGGAACATGAAAAGGCCAATAGAACATAAAAATATGACAGGGATATATTTTTAAGAAACTAAAGATAAATACTCCAAAATATTTTGGGAAAAAATCATACAATCTCTATGGCTGTGTGGTTATGAGGATCCGCATGTAAATCGGTGCTCGAGTTGAGGATGAAATTTACTTTTTTCTTTAAATCGCAAACGCAAGCCCACCAATGACGACACTTATCGTTAACCATAGGGATAAAAACCTGCAATAGACAAACCAATTAACAATACACATGAACGAAAATAAATAAAAAAGAACATAAATAGTAGAAGAGGGATCTTTCACCTTTTGGATATTGCTCCCATCAAGTGGAATGTAATCAGACTTCAGGTATTGACCCCAAATAGCTGGCTTGCGTTCTTCATGAACGGCCTGCATGTGACAAAAGTAGGACCATTTTAATAAACCAGAGAGGAGCAACATTAAGAAAGCAAATACTTGAATATCAACATCTAAAGGATTTGAAGCTCATATATACTGTTGTTGGCAAGTAGAGGAGATGTGATCTACCGAGTGTGGACTTAACTCCAAACATATCAATCACCTACAAAATCAAATTTAACAAAACATAGGTAAATGATTCACAAAATAAGTTCCAGCATTCACAAAATAAGGTCCAGGATTCACAAAATAAGGTCCAGGATTCACAAAATAAGGTCCAAGATTCACAAAACAAGTTCCAGGATTCACAAAATAAGTTCACAAAAATAAGTTCCAAGATTCACAAAACAAGTTCCAGGATTCACAAAATAAGTTCTAGCATTCACAAAACAAGTTCTAGGATTCACAAAAAAAGTAAAATGAAACATGAAAAGAAAAAGGAAAGGAAAATGATACTTACCTGATCCATAACAAAGCCACGTGGTCCAAGGGTCTGTAAAGCATGTCTTGTGACTTCCATCCACGGAGTGGACACCATAGCGTCACTTAAATATTGAGGAAATGCAATTAGTCAATATCTCTCATAATATAACTTTTATATTGTAAAATCAAAGAAAAATCATATAACTTTTATATTGTAAAATCAAAGCAAAATCATTACAATTTAGTTTGTGCCGATTTTGATCTGCATACATAATCCAACAATTGCTGGTCACTGTAAGGAAGTGGTCGAGAGCCACTGCCACAATACGAACATATAACATTATTTAATCATCTAAAGTACTAAAGGTTTTGCAAGAAAAATATGATAATATTAAAAGAAGAAGGCTCTTACAGCGGTACACGACTCCATTCTAGTGCATCTTTTTTCACTCTATCTCTTAATACGTTCTTATCACATGTAATAATGTGATAGCACACCCTCAATGCAAAACGCTTCACCTGAGCTTCCTATAAATGGAAAAAGGGGAATAATAATGTGTTGCAAACTTATAAAAATTTATATTTATCAATGTATAAATAGAGTTGGAAAAGTAATCTTACAGTATATATGCTTATTGGACAATCACTTTTGTTTCCTTTGTAATTCTCCAATATGTTCAATAAAAAGATGCCATTATCTATTTCATCAGAAGTTAAGTTTGATTTTGGGATAAACACTTCGGGCATCCACAAAATACTTGTCAGTGCGGGCACCTTTGGTTTAAGAAGTCAGATGAGCTTTTCTTTCTGTATGAACAAAAGAGAAATTAGTCTTTCTTAGCACAGGTATAAACAAAACTTATTTTGTGAGGTACAACTTGCAGTGAAATGCTAAAGGACCATAGGTTCACAAAATAAGATCTAGGATTCACAAAATTAAGGCCTACTTTCACAAAGTCCCCTATTTTGCCCTTTTCCTTTTTTTGATGAACCTCAGACCTTGTTTTGTGAATCTCAGACCTTGTTCAGTGAATCTTAGGGCTTGTTTTGTGAAACTTGGTCAACATAAGTGGTTTAAAATCATCTATTTTGCTCTTAATTTTGTGAATCTCAGACCTTATCTTGTGAATCTCAGACCTGTTGGGAAATGTGTCCTCAACAATAGTGCGATCACATGATTTAAATATCATTATTAAATCTCATTTCAAGAATACGGAAGGGATGATACATAATATATATAGTCAACTGGTCCACACATATCGGTAATGATTGGCTGGCTAGAGTTTGACATTATTGTCGTGCGACGGTGGTGATCAGTTGATCCCTTGAGGTCACACCTAAAGGACGATTCCCTTAATTGAAAAGGTTAATTAATTGTATACCGTCTGATTAATTAATTCCTTAAAATTGAACAATTCAATTTGTGAGAGAGAATATTGATATCTTATTATAATGGGATTAAATAAGATTTATTTTAGTAAATAAAATGCTTTATTACTAAAATTGTTTATTGTTTGAAAAACAATAAAGATAAGAATGAATGGTTGATTATAATTACAAGATATTGTGAATTATAATTATATGACCCATTTTATTTATGTGATCAAGTATCACTAGTCAATTTGTTGAATGTAATTTAATTAATTTATAAAATGATATTTATGTGATAAATATGCATTTAATTAATTAGTAACATGTATCATACTACATGTGACATATTGTGTGACAAATGACAAATTGACAAAAATAAAATGGTAGTCCATTTTATGTAGATGGACCGAAATAAGAGTGTAAAGGAAGTTAGTGGGTGAATTATTTTATGAGATAAAATAATCCAATAATCACTAACCTACAACTAGCCTTACAAGCCTAAGGTATAGAAAAGAACAAAATGAAAAGTGAAGAACCACATATTGGTCCTTTTGCCTCACCCAAACCGTGTGGCCTCTTACTAGTGAGAGGGCTTTTGTTCTTTTATCATTCATCACACTCTATCATTCAAAATACATGCAAAAATGTTCATGTTTTATTTCTCTCTTTAATCTTCATCAAAAAGGATGAATTTTTGATTCAAATTTGTTCAAAAGATTACTAAAATTATCAAAGTAATATATGAGTGTTAGTAATCAATTTTAAGGAAAACCACAATATAAATATCTAGTACATATTAGTTTGTGGTATTAAGGGATAGTTTTGGGTGCTACTAATTGGAGGGCTTCTAATTTGAAGTCAAGAATGTTCATCCATTAATGGAAAGCTCAAGAACTAACAAGAAGGAGATCTTGTTGGTGCCCAATATGACCGAAATTCATATGGTGAGAAAATGTTTTCGTATCTTCTTTTATTTTAGTTTGCATGCATAAGATCTAGAATTTATTTTATGACTAAATAAATTTGAAACATATAAGATTATGTTAAAAATGAGACCTAGATTTCGAACAAGCGGTATCAAGAGCACAAGGTTGTTTGCATGCAAATCGGTTATAGTTTTTCCGAGTTATATGATTAACATAAAAAACTTGTAAATTTGTGTTATTATGATATATCACAAAAATAATTTATGCATGTTAAAGTTTCTGATCCTAAAATGTATTTAGGATATTTTGGTTAATTTATGGATTTTTATTGTTCATTTTATATAGTATTGGCATTAAAATGTGATTTTTATGATAAAAATGTCATTTTTGGACGAAAATTAGCTAAACTTCGAATTTTCCAGTGGTTTTTGGATATGTTTTCACATATATTATTTTTCGATGATCTGGAAATTTTCATAATTTTATGAGTTCTTATGCTCGAAATATGGATTTTTCATGTTAAAAATCTAATTTAGATGAAAAATAGGTTAATATGAGAAATATTTCGAATCTGGTCATAGAAATTTAGTATGTTGTCACATGAAATTTTACAAGATGTGTGTAAAATAATAGGCTATAATTAAGTCTTCGTGCATGATTTATGGATTTTTGATGAAAAATAGCATAAATAGTGACTTAATTAGTGAATAATTACTAAAACATACTTCATGACTAAGGAAAAACGTCACATGTTGCATTTTATTATCTTTTTCAGATATAAAATTGAAAAGTTGATGAATATAATTTTTCTCATGTTTTTATGATTTTTATTAAAAAATCCGATAAACCGCAACATAGTTTTTCCGATAATATTACGAAATTTTAACCTAAGTTTTTGAATATTATGAGTGTCATGGTATTTTTCCAGAATGTTCACAAGTTTTAAATTTCAAGTTTTGAATTTATTTGAAATTTTGTGATTTATTTGAAGTTTATAGCTTTTTATTGTTATTTTAATTTCTTTTATGAACAATAATAAGAAATATGAGTTAATTATGATCAAATGGTTAGTGGAGACTAATGTTTGAGTCCTAAGAAGTTAGGGTAATTAACTTGTGCATAAATATGAATTTATGTAATTTTAGTGATTATAAAACGTTGAATCACGCAAATACGTAAAAACCGTGTAATATACGATATTGGCTCTTTAAAGGCGATTTAGCATAAAATTGGGCATGTTCATACATATTATAATGCTGCATTTTATTTATGATTGTCATAATTTTATTTTATATAATTTTGAATTATTTAATTTTTACTTAGTATGGCCTTAGTTTTAATTGATATTACCCGAAATGTATGGGAATATCGATTCGGTTGTATTTTTTTTGTGATCTCGTATCACCGATTTGTAATTTAATAGATTTATTTTTATTTTAATTATAAATGTATAATAGGAAATTATGTAATTTGTTTTGTAATTTATTTATTCCGGAGTTCCATAAAGACGGATTTCTTCAAGAAGGCGATACATAAAGACGGTGTTACCTCGAGATGCGTGCCTCAACCGAAGTTCAAGGGACCAATGGAGTTGGTTTCCGAATTTGTAATAGTTAATTAGATTTTCTATTTTAGGAAGGCTATACTAGGATTTATTTTATGCTTTGCATTTTATTTATATGTCGCATGCATAGCTAAATCGCCATAACTAAAACATGCATCATCTTTTTATCGAGTTTATCGACCGTGTCAATTACAATTATCGTAGTTCACCGCTTTAGTTCACTTAAAACGTGATAGATAATAAATTGACATGACCTCTCGCTAAAACAAACAATTGAGACTTAGCCTTACCAAATAGTAGAAACCATGAAAACCTATTTCGCGAGGGAGTGCACTCGGCTACCCCGGGGTACAAACCTTGTTACGTAGGGGAAGTGGGTGATAAATGTCTATCCACCGAATTCATGTTGATGAGGGTTTCATCGGCTACCCCGTGCCCAAGTTAATGTGAATTTGGATCATGGACACATTTATTCGAAATTTGGGTTGAACTCAACAAAAGTAATTGATAAGGGTTTCATCGGCTACCCCGTGCCCTTGTCGGATGTGTTTTGGGCTAGAGATAAAGGTTAATGTAATTTTATCGACCGAGAGTTCTAAAAGTAGAATCGATTAAAGAGTTAATCCACCGAGTTATATTGATAAGGGTTTCATCGGCTACCCCGTGCCCAAGTTAATATGAATTTGGATCTCGGAATCATTTATCATAGTTGGGTAGAGGTCACTATGTAAATGCTTTACTTGTTATTTACAAGTATTAATAAAACGATAAATGTTAAGTTTTCCACTATTCCGTTATCATATTGTTCTATTTCTTTACCACAATTCATATACGATATCATTTCGTTTTTGATTCAAATCTCCATTAAAACATCGTAACTAAAGACAAATATGAATTTGCTTCTAGAACCTCAAATGAACCATTGCTAAGGATCTCTTGCAAAGAGTATAGATTAAAGTTATTCATTATCAAACAGGTTTTTGATTCTTGACTAACACATCTACTTACAATGAATTGTTTCTAATTTTAGTAATTAGATTTGTCGGAATTCGTAATTGACCAAAATAACGCAACCACTTCAATGAAAGTTTTTAAGACTAAAACGAACAAATGAAGAGTAATCTTCATGAATTCAATTTTGCTTCTCAAAGCAAAGACTCATTGAAAAGAGTGGGAGCATTCTCTTAAACCGTTAAGATGGGATGAGGTTCAAGAAGTAAATGGAATTGATACAAGGTAATGTTAAAAGTAAAGTTATTGAGAATAACGATGCTAAACCTGTCAATCCCGATCGATAAAGTTTCCATTGTCTTAAATGTTGGACACAAGAAAGGAAACTACCCCAAATTATTGAAGAATCAACAAGTTAGTTGTGGGACATCTAATGGGACCTTCTTCTTTAAATGTTTATTTGATTAAACATAAATTTTGCTAGTACCACTTCGTCAATATTAGAAACCAGTGGAGGTTTTCATCATTGTATTCGACACATAAGATGATTAGAATATGACGACTAGCAACAATAATGTCGAGAGATAGAGTAATTGTGTACTCAATCTAGTTTTTGGATTTAAAGTTGTACTTAATTATGACTATTAAGTACATAAACTCTAAATAAGAATATAAACTTGTTAAGATACAAAAGAGGTTTTTCACTTTTGTGACCCTATACACCACGATTTGATGTATGGCTAGCCCATTATTAAGGTGATTATATTCTAAACCAAACTAGAATGATATATCATGTAGATGATGTAAGATTCAAATTGGTAACCCAAGATTAAACCTTAAATTCTGGAATGATTAACGCAAAGAGTTATCAAGTACTCTTGAAACCATTAGATTGTTAATGGTATATGCGTATCTTGTATTCAAAGCAAGATATCTCGTGCCTTTTGGTTGAAAAGGAGTTCGAGGTTGTAAATCATCGATCCAAAATAGGTTGATCATTATCTTTTACCAACGATTTAAGTTGACACTAATATGTTCACTTAATAAGGTAAATAGAGAAATCTTTGAAGAATTTCAAAGAGTTCAAGGAATAACGATTTAGTCGTGATGGGATTATCAAAGTGAAGACTTTGATATAAGCCAAATAAATTGTGATATAGTATCACAAATTAATCTCTCTTAACACGCATTATGGGATAATGTATAATTGGATAAGAATTCAAACGCTATTCGATAAGGTTTGGACTTCAATCAAGTTACTTTGAGTTACTTGATCCTTTTGGGAATTTTATCATTTTTGTCTAAATTATTTTTCCACTAAATCGAATCATATGAGATATGAAATGGTAGGATACCATGTTTGTAAGTTTTCACAAGAAACAAATACTCATTTTTCCCTTCATTTATCACGAGTACGACGGGTTTGCGACTCGTGAAGCTGTCTTTCAAAAATACAAGTTTATTTTTAGAAGACAGAGTGGGAGAAATTATTCAACAGCCACAAAGAATGTTATGTCACAAGAAACTGGTCTTTCTTGGCTACATGAGACGTTTTATGTAAGAGGTTGTTTCTTTAAAACCTAGGAGGTTAAATTCGTCACTTGTTAAAGATGATGAATTCATGCTACTTTTAAGAAAGAAAAGAGCTTATAACTTACAAAAGAAATCGTTTGATTCAAGTTGATTACTTCTGGAAAGTAATGAACATATGACTTACATAAGACATGAGAGTGTTTAAGTCACAACTCAATACAAGGCTTAGAGCCATGAAAATCCGAAATAAAAAGGCTTGATTGGTAGCAAAGGGTTTTGCACTAGTTGAAACGCTTAAGTCTATTTGGATCTTCTTAGGGATTGTGTTTCATTATGAGGATTCACATACAGCATGTGAATCTAAAACCCACTTCTTCAAAAGAAGGAATGTATTCAATACATGTCATGAGTTTTATAGATTCTTGCAATCCTAAGATAATGTGAAACTTAAGAGAGGATCTTAAGTAGGACATCAATGAGTTTGAATCAACATTTTGATCATATGATAAAACATTTCTCGATAAGTCGAGAAGTTGTGTTTATACATGGAGTTTAGTGGGAGTTACGGATTTTTAATTAGTCCGATATGTGGATGACATATTGATCATTGAGAATGATTTAAGACTTTTGGAGTATTATAATACATCTTGAATATCCGGATTTATGAAGATAAATCCACATGATATTAGCGTCAGTAAGAAGTCTTATGTTGATAAGATTCATGACTAGTTCAATTAAATTGAACATATTTGATTGATTTCATTTGCTTCCGCTGCCGAATCAATTAAAAAGAAATGATGTATAACACTTCATATGCTTTGAGTATGATGAATTGTTTTCAAAATCGAATTTAAGTAATCTTTACCAAGTACGCCATAAAGATTACCCTTAAGTGCTTGCAGAAGCATTAAGGCTATGATGCAGAGTGTTTATGATGCAATTTTGTGTAAGGGTGTTACACAAGTGACAATTGACAATTGAGATTGCGCATGGTTTCCGACAAAACCATAATCAAAACACATTAGGATGGTTAAGATACCATTGTGGCAATGTTAATTAAGAAGTAGATTTTCTAGAATCGTTCTAGGAAATAAAGAACAATGAGAGATATTTATAACGGAAATTGAGTACACTTGCGATCATGAGATGTGCAAGAAGGATGAGTCCCTCACACTGTGAAAACAGTGGGAGCTATTCTTAGGCTAGATGGCCTATGTCTTGATTGGATCTCGACACGTACTCAGAAAGTTTTGTAATGCAAATGTATACATTACAAAGGAAACCGAGTATGTAGTAAGGTTGAGTAAGGTACAAGAAGTTGATAAAACCTACTAACCAAAGCCTTCTCATAGGCCAAACATGATGAGTCATGTCATTACAATTGAATTGAAATGAACAACTACATACAAGATCAAATTAGATTATAGAACATGAAATAGTAATCAGGCATTGACTATTCATATGTGATAATCGCATTTGTCGTTCGAGTTTTACTTTAAAACTCTTTTATTATACTTTGTTACATCCAAACGGGTTGTAGAGACAACATTGAACCCCGTTAAAGTGAACACGGATTAGCATTGTATTCGCCCATAGTCACTTGTATGAGGTGACGTCTCGAAGTGACTAGAGTGTGATGCGATTGATGGCAAGTTCAAGTGCCATAGAGTCATGTGAGATGACTAATCGATCACATAGGCAGACTGTTAGGAACACTTTGTCGGGCAGTGACCACTTATAGAATTCTGGTAAATTTATAAAGCCTGGTCGTGGCGAGAGCTACTATAGTATTCTAATGAGTCGATTCTTTTGACTAAAGACTATTCGCCTAAGATGGCACAGTTTCAGATTAACTTTGATGTGTGTTACTACGACCTTCGTAAATGGGGTCAAATGGGCATATTTTGGGTTATGATGGCTGTGGCTAGTCGAACGGAATAAGTGCGATAGGAATTGTCCACCCCCTTGTCAGGGTTAAAACAATATCTCAGGGCCACTCAAGGAGTAATAGACTGGAAATGCGTGGCCACGCTCGGAAGGTATCTATGATAGATAAATCCGGTCAATAAGTTATTCTCCAGATCGAGGAAACCACTCTCGATATGATCACTTGCAAGTACGACACGAAAGACACCTTGCATTGAGTGGGAGATAGTAATAGGACAAGAGAATTGGTGACGCACACTTGTCGAGGACAAGTGGGAGATTGTTGGGAAATGTGTCCTCAACAATAGTGCGATCACATGATTTAAATATCATTATTAAATCTCATTTCAAGAATACGGAAGGGATGATACATAATATATATAGTCAACTGGTCCACACATATCGGTAAAGATTGGCTGGCTAGAGTTTGACATTACTCTCGTGCGACGGTGGTAATCAGTTGATCCCTTGAGGTCACACCTAAAGGACGATTCCCTTAATTGAAAAGGTTAATTAATTGTTCACCGATACAGATTAATTAATTCCTTAAAATTGAACAATTCAATTTGTGAGAGAGAATATTGATATCTTATTATAATGGGATTAAATAAGATTTATTTTAGTAAATAAAATGCTTTATTACTAAAATTGTTTATTGTTTGAGAAACAATAAAGATAAGAATGAATGGTTGATTATAATTACAAGATATTGTGAATTATAATTATATGACCCATTTTATTTATGTGATCAAGTATCACTAGTCAATTTGTTGAATGTAATTTAATTAATTTATAAAATGATATTTATGTGATAAATATGCATTTAATTAATTAGTAACATGTATCATACTACATGTGACATATTGTGTGACAAATGACAAATTGACAAAAATAAAATGGTAGTCCATTTTATGTAGATGGACAGAAATAAGAGTGTAAAGGAAGTTAGTGGGTGAATTATTTTATGGGATAAAATAAGCTAATAATCACTAACCTACAACTAGCCTTACAAGCCTAAGGTATAGAAAAGAACAAAATGAAAAGTGAAGGACCACATATTGGTCCTTTTGCCTCACCCAAACCGTGTGGCCTCTTACTAGTGAGAGGGCTTTTGTTCTTTTATCATTCATCACACTCTACCATTCAAAATACATGCAAAAATGTTCATGTTTTATTTCTCTCTTTAATCTTCATCAAAAAGGATGAATTTTTGATTCAAATTTGTTCAAAAGATTACTAAAATTATCAAAGTAATATATGAGTGTTAGTAATCAATTTTAAGGAAAACCACAATATAAATATCTAGTACATATTAGTTTGTGGTATTAAGGGATAGTTTTGGGTGCTACTAATTGGAGGGCTTCTAATTTGAAGTCAAGAATGTTCATCCATTAATGGAAAGCTCAAGAACTAACAAGAAGGAGATCTTGTTGGTGCCCAATATGACCGAAATTCATATGGTGAGAAAATGTTTTCTTATCTTCTTTTATTTTAGTTTGCATGCATAAGATCTAGAATTTATTTTATGACTAAATAAATTTGAAACATATAAGATTATGTTAAAAATGAGACCTAGATTTCGAACAAGACCTTGTTCAGTGAATCTTAGGGCTTGTTCTGTGAAACTTGGTCGTGGTGTAAAATCATCTATTTTGCTCTTAATTTTGTGAATCTCAGACCTTATCTTGTGAATCTCAGACCTTGTTCAGTGAATCTTAGGGCTTGTTTTTGTGAAACTTGGTCAAAATAAGTAGTTAAAGTGATAAGATTCACAAACCTTAAGTGTAGGCTTCATAAAATAAAGTCATACATTCACAATGTCATTTCCTAGTAGAATCACAATAACACACATTTTCCTAAGCAAAATGGAAACAATAGACGTACCAAAGGTTGGATAAAACAAGAATAATCAACAGATCTGCCTTTCATAGGATGGATGATTTGCACTTTGCTACTTTTAGTTCTGAGGTCGATACAAATCAAGAAAGGTAGGCATGAGGCGGAGACTATTGGAGCGCAAACCTGAAAAAGGACAAAAAGTAAACTAAATTAAAAAGACAAAAATGCAGTGAATAAAAAAGACAAAAATGAACATGAGTTGAAATATAAGCAGACCAAAATCAAAGACTTACTAGTTGAACTGCAGAAACATCAACATTGGAGAGACACCGGGAACAAAAAAATAAGATCAGTATGAGTAACAATTAGAAGTCAACATCATGTAAAATAGACTTGGAGAATTGGATAAAGTACAGGGTAATAAGACTAACACTTTCATTTCTATACGACACAAATAAACGAGAAGGGGAAGTCCGAGATTTGAATATCTCAATACTCCCTCCTATTCTATATATTCTTCCCTATTTCCTAAAACGTATTATTCAAGTTTTCTTCCCCTTTCTTATTTTGGAAACTTTTACTCTTATTTTATTCATTTCTCTCTCCTATCACCAAACCCCACCCAACTCTTTTACTCATATTTTATTACTTTCCTTAATATTTTGGCCCCACCATTTCTTATTTAACTCATAATTATTCATCCCTCTCTCCTACTACCAAACCCCACCCAACTTTTTACTCTTATTTTATTATTCTCCTTAATTCTCGTGCCCACAAACAAAGGGAAGAATACATAGAATTGGAGGAAGTATTATTTAAGATCTCACAATACACATATATGACATGAGATGATATCCGATCGCCTTCAGGCACACTCTTCAACTGGCTCCTTGTCAAAGTCTGACATTGACTTTGGAAAAGAATCTCCGTTTCATCATATGATTCGCCAAGTATAAAATCTAATACTTCTTTCTCAACTTGATTCAAATCCCTAAAAACATTAAGATTTCTTTGCAAATAGGGCGATCGGAAAACTTCAGCTGGAACAACAACCCTCCTCTTACCACGACCCGGAACATCCTCTTCAATTGGTAATGGAGATAAGGGAAATGGGATTGCAGCAGTAGTTGGGGCTTTGCAAGGAACAGGGGCAATCGACTTTGCCAAATGACGTGGCGATCGACAAATATAGACATTACTGACAGATCATTTACTGACAGATGTTTTATCGATTGTTGAAACAAGTGGAGTATCTGGTAGGCAAATAACATCAACAGTTGTCTTCCGTACCACACTAGTAGGAGGAGTAGTTGTTATCTCAATAATTGTAGGCTCAGTGACGTCCTTGTCAGGAAGAACATCATCCAGAGCAGCGTGAGAGGATGTGTTCCCTACCAAAGGAGTGGACTCAGTGAAAGGAGGGATGACATCCACAAGGAGGGATGACACAGCAGCATATGTGTCAGGCTCAGCTCAGGTTGAGACAACAAATGGTCATCATCTGCTAGGAGCCTAAAGGATGGGTATTCTGCATTTGGTGGTGGTGAATGATGTCGCGCTATTGGTTAGAAAGCTTCACCCATCGCATCCAATCCCGCCAACAAATCAGCCTCAGTCCACCCATAAAAATAATCCACATTCTCCCCAGCTTTCTCCACATTCTCCTCACCTTTCTCCACATTCTCATGAATATCGTCAACCACATTCTCAGCGATATTCTCATCCACAATGTCCGACACCTTTTCCTCATTCTTCACATCATTCACATTTTCAGCATCATCCTCTTATTGAGATAACTTAAAACCTTCTGCTATGCCGTCTACAGCTGCAACTAATTTCTTCACTGTTGTTGAAGGCAGTTTGGAGGGAGCTTGACTAGCAAGTGATTTGTAGTCCGCAAAAGCTTGAGCCATTGCCTTTGCGGAAAGCGCAAGTTTATGGACAAACTCATCAGTGCCTTCATTCCCAGGTAGCGTTAATTTTTCAGCTTCAGCTGCAGATGCTTTATCTTGAATTGTTGACTTGGAAGACTGGCCGAGCTCAATCTTTGGAGGAGGAGGACACAACTGTGGAATATGGTGGTTGAAGACCATTGGAGGCTCAATAGAACCCCTGCCAAAAGTTTTCTTGTCCGAATTTTTGTCATTCACTGCCTGCTTAACTCTCTTGGTTATAGCTTCTTTAGTCCAAGTTGAGAGCGTTGGAAACTGCCGAGTAACAAGGCGTGCTTTGAAGACAAATCAGTTAAGATAAATGAAAACCAAGACCATAATAGGTCCACCAAACCAATTTTCTTTCAGCTTTTTGGTATGCCACTCCTCCTTTTGCCAAGACTCAACTTGGGCAGCCAATTTGCGTTTGATGAAATTGCACCAGTTGAATTTGGAGATCAACTCAGTGTTTACCAAACTTTTAAGAAGTCTCAAACTAGCCCGATTGCCTACAACACCGCGTAAAAAAGCATTGAAGATATAAATGATGAAAGTGCGTTTGAAATCATCTCCACCATCTCTTTGTGTAGAGAGCTTTTCCATAATGTGTTTGACCTCAATGGAACTACCTTGGTATTGACTTCTGAACTCCTCCAAAAGAGACACATAAGAAGGGCACTTATCTCCAATTTTTGCTTCTTCCACAATGTTTGGACCCATTGGCAATTCCATGCACAAATGGATATCTTCCTCTAAAACAAGGAGTTTCCCATCACACAACGATCCTGTACAGTGGTCATAATTTGAAACTAGCCAGTACGCCAAGTGACCCGGAACAACATCTGTTTTAAGATGCAATAGAGAACCAAATCCCATTTCTTGTATAGCTTCAATCTGCTTATCTGATGGTGGATTCTCCTTATTGTTGAGAAAGTGGTAAAGCCCAGCAGGAGACATCCGAGTCCTCAATACAGGCAATCTGTCTTTGTAAATTCTTGTCTTTTTTGTAGGTGGCTTAGAGAGTTGTTCAGTAGCTTCAGTAGGTGCTTCAGTAGAGTGGTGCAGTAGCTTCAGTACGTCCTCAACACATCGCTTCATCCTGGCTTGACTTGCTTCCTACAACTCAGTAAAGCCTATTATTCACAAAGCAAGGGTAATAAGTTCACAAAATAAAGAAACTTGGTCAGTAAGGTTTAGATTCTCAGACCTTGTTTTGTAAATCTCAGACCTTGTTCAGTAAATCTAAGGGCTTGTTTTGTGAAACTTGGTCATTATAAGTGGTTAAAATCATCTATTTTGCTCATACCTTTATTTGGTGAATTCACAGACCTTGTTTTGTGAATCTCAGACCTTATTCAGTGAATGTAATGGCTTGTTTTGTGAAACTTGGTCATTATAAGTGGTTAAAATCATCTATTTTGCTCATACCTTTATTTGGTGAATTCACAGACCTTGTTTTGTGAATCTCAGACCTTATTCAGTGAATCTAAGGGCTTGTTTTATGAAACTTGGTCATTATAAGTGGTTAAAATTATCTATTTTGCTCATACCTTTATTTGGTGAATTCACATACCTTGTTTTGTGAATCTCAGACCTTATTCAGTGAATCTAAGTGCTTGTTCTGTGAAACTTGGTCATTATAAGTTGTTAAAGAACATTACATTATAACAATAAGCTATGGTCAACAAGCTATGGTCAATTAACTCAATTTAAAGGTCTCAGATTCACTAAACAAGGTCTAAGCTTCACAAAATAAGTTCCAGGATTCACAAAATAATTTCCAGGATTCACATAATAAGTTGCAAGATTCACAACAGAAGATCCACAATTCACAAAATAAGGTCACAAAATAAGTTGGTCATTATAAGTGCATGGAAGAATATGTAAGAAAACAAATACAAAATTAAATAGAAAGTTAGAAGTAAAGAACATTGCATTATACATAGAAAAGTCATCCATGCAAATATTTAAAACAAAAGTACAACATTACATGATAATTTATGTTATCCAAAATGTTAAACTAAGACGTACGTAATTATACAGAAGGTTGACACTACTAGGAAATTATACAAAATAACAAAAGGGCAAAGTTAAAACCTTAAAGTGCAAAGCTCTAGTTACACAGATAGTACATTACAAACAAGGGACAACTCTAGGCTATATATACATCATCACCAGAGGTAAGTCAAGAAAAGATATATCTCTACGAGTGACTAGTAAGTCAGCAGCAATGTCAATAGCTATAGCTCGTTCTTCACTCGGCGTAGCTTTTAAAACATGCAATGACTCATTAACAAGATGCGTGCAAAGATCATCATCAAGAGCATTGAGATGAGTACTCTGAGATGGAATTTTTGCTTGCTTATAATGCAGTAAGAAGTTGGCAATCATATCCTCCGTCATGAAACATTTGCATGTTTGAAAGACTATTCTAGGACCCCTATGAATAGTCCGAACACCATTCATATCATTTATGTCTACAGAAAGCCAATATGCCAAGGTGACCCCAGGTGCACTTTTGTGTATCAGAAATAGTTGAGCCCAATTTCGACAAACGAGCGCCATATTTGCTTTATCTTCGTTATGATTAATTTTTGAGAAGATTTTTTGCATAAGATCTTGATTATTAAAAACAGAATGACATGCTTGATAGTGACGGCCAGGCACTATAACTTCCTTTAACGGCGAAAAAGAGAAATCCATAGCTGTTTGTTTTTCAATGACATAAAGTGCGCGAAATGAATTTTGATCTTCGTCAAGAATATTAACAAGACAACCATTGCACCAAGGTGTCATACTTGTCTATGAAACAAGTGAAATACAAATATTAGTTAAACAAAAGAAATGTGAAAATACAAAACACAAATTCCTAGGTAGTTGGACTAACAAGCTGGGAAAATAAACAAAGGTGAAGGAGATTCTCAGACCTAGGAAGCACAAATTCCTCACAAATTTAGATCTAGGAAGCACAAAAACCGGGAAAATAAAAAGGTTTAGATTCTCAGACCTTGTTTGGTGAATCTCAGACCTTGTTTAGTAAATCTCAGACCTTGTTTTGTGAAACTTGGTTATTATAAGTGGTTAAAATCATCTGTTTTGCTCATTCCTTTATTTGGTGAATTCACAGACCCTGTTTTGTGAATCTCAAGCCTTATTCAGTGAATCTAAGAGCTTGTTTTGTGAAACTTGGTCATTATAAGTGGTTAAAATCATCTATTTTGCTCTTTTCTTCTTAATTTGTTTCTCTGCTTCTTTGTAATCGCAGACCTTATTCAATTAACACTCAAGCAACAACAGTAGAAGACAAACAGTAGCTAGTGTAATTTATGCAAACCTCTATAATTTATGCAAACCTTTGAATAATCTCAGACCTTATTCAATGAGAACAACAACAGCAGAAAATACAACACGTAGAGAAACAACAACAGCAGAAAATGCAACACACAGCCAAATTTACTGGTTTGAAGATAATATAACAATAAGCTACTGGTTTCACAAATTTACCTCCTAGATTCACAAAATAAGTTCTAGGTTTCACAAAAGCAGGTAAACGAAATCTTAACAAACAGATGACAAACATTAAGTCCAAGTTTGAAGATAATATAACAATAAGCTACTGGTTTCACAAATTTACCTCCTAGATTCACAAAATATGTTCTAGGTTTCACAAAAGCAGGTAAACGAAATCTTAACAAACAGATGACAAACATTAAGTCGAAGTTTGAAGATAATATAACAATAAGCTACTGGTTTCACAAATTTACCTCCTAGATTCACAAAATAAGCTACTGGTTTCACAAGTTTGAAATAGAAAGGAACATACGAAAAGGCGGAGAAATCGACTGCAATTGATTTTATGCGTTCCTACTGTCTTCGATTATGCTCACAAAGTGATCAAAACCTGCATAATAACAACAATAATTTAGTAAAGAAACGGAAAATACAAAAATAAGAAAAAGTTTCAATCAAATTGCGAACATAATTTGTTAAACGAAATGCATAAAAATCAAACGAAGTAGAAGGAAAATATAAAAATAAGAGAAAACTGAGTAATCGACTTCAATGGCGGAAATGAACATACGAAGAAAAGGAGAAATCGACTTCAATGGCGGAAGACGGAGTTCAGCGAATGGCGAATGGCGAAGACGGAGTGAGTGGCGAATGGCGAAGACGGAGTAATGGTGATAATGGCGGAATAGATGAGCTTGTAATGTGATAATGGCGGAAAAGTAGTTGTGAAGGAAGAGAGAGAAATAAATGGTGAGTAAATGTTCAGGAAGTGAGATCGTAAATGTGAGTAAATGGTGAGGAAGTGCGTTAGTTGGGAGTATATATGGGGACACGTGTCAACATCTGGTGCATTTGTAATAATTAGATCCAATGGTGAGTAAATGGTTCAACCGCCTCACCCTAAGGAGGGTGCCTCACATGATTCAATATATATATATATATATATATATATATATATATAGAATTAGGATCACATGAGTCCACTCTATCTTTTTGAGTCCCGTGAGTCCACTTATGTATCACACGCTCTACACAAAAATATCACGTTTTTTTTTTACAAAAAAAAAAAAAAAAAAAAAAACTGGTAAAAAAAAGCTGTGATATTGTTTAGTATCACACCTTACAATAAACAATATCACTGGTTGTACTAAACAATATCACGGGTTATACTATACACTATATATCACACCACTGAAGAATCAAACAAGCAGTTCCCAAATGATAGAAACTGAACAAGGAGGCATAAGCCCACAGCCCCATATGTTGGACAGAGCTTGTTTTTCACATGGGTGGCAAGAGGTAGTAAATAGATTTAATGCAAATTGCAATGCAAAGTTACGGCCTTACGAGCCATCTGGAATTCACCTGCGTGTTTTAAACTCATAGCCTCTCTATGTTTCAAAGTTCAAACAGATGGATTTAAGGTTATGTACATTTGTTGATAAGACCCCTGTACTCACCAATGTCGCCATGGCGGAGTGGCACAGGTGTAATAGTGTAATACAGTTGTTGATGCTAGTGCATGACACGTTTGAACAGCTATGTGCAAGGCATTTAAGAAAGAAAACAAAGGCATACCATATAAAGATGTCGCCAGTCTCATGGGTTATACTATACACTATATATCACAAGTTATGCAAAACAATATCACACCTTACAATAAACAATACCACTGGTTCTACTAAACAATATCACGGGTTATACTATATAATATCACACCACTAAACTTAACTCCGCCTTTCACCATCTTCATTGTCAGTCATTTTATAGGTTTTGACAGTTTGAGATTTGTTTGCCACTGTCTCCAATTGACGCATTCTTAAAGCAATTTAGCCGTGAATACAAAAATTGTAAGAGAGCTCGTTGTCCTATAACCACATATTGCTGTCATTGGAGTAGAGGTGGTTATAGGATGTGTTAATCGGGTTATATCAGTTCATATTTTCGGCTAACTTAAGTTCTTCTTTTTTGGCTTGGGTTGAGTTATTTTGTGAGATCAGCTAGTAACATATCGAAACTGTGAGCACGACATAGTGTCAAAATTCAGTATTTTGCCATTCAAGTACGAGACTACGAGTGTACGACATTAACAATCTTAATCTTGGGTATGAAGATCATGGTCTAGGAAAACAAAGAAATTGAAAACCTATCAGATTTTATTTTGGTTACCCACGACAGCATAGTAGTATTGTACATCCATTACTATGCACTAGCAATCGGTTAGTATATTTCCATTACCTATCACTGAAAACAATTGTTTCTAACTAAGCAGAAGGATTGCAAACGGCAATATTCAATCAGTTTCCTCGTAATTTATGGGTCGTAACATAGTATACTAAGAAATGTAAATGAATGTAACATGCGATTATTTGTAAAGGTTGAACCAAACATAAAAAGAACCATCGACACAGCTGTTGATGAAAATGGCTTCACACTTCGAATGCTCCACGTTTAAAGATTTAGTGAGTCTTGTATAAGACGGTCTCACATGTTAAACCAGCCCCATTCATATGTGTATCTCTCATTTAATTATAAGTTTAATCGGTTTATTTATGAAGACTCAAAGCTTAGTTCGGTTCTTGTTTATGAACACTACTATATTGTTATTCAATTCGTGATATTCTTGTGTACAGCGTGTGATACATAAGTGGACTCATGGGACTCAAAAATATAGGTGGACTCACCGGATCTTGCCTCTATATAGAGGCGGGATCCGGTGAGTCCACCTAAATATTTGAGTCCATGAGTCCATCCACAATATCATGCATAAGGCAAAAGAATATCACGCTGAATATTGACAGAAAAATGGCGCTTAAACTTCTAAAACCAAACAAAACCGTTCACTTTTTTTAAAACTGTTTCTCTCTCTAAAAATCACACCAAAACAAATACTCCCTCAAAAATCTCACTAAAAATCCGCAAAAATCTAAAAATTCAAAGACGATATCAACTTGATATCAATAATATAGATTCAGTCGTTCAATCCTTTGCATAATATCAGTTGAATTTCGAAATTAGGTTGAAAAATCGTCGAGGTACGCTCTAATCAGTTTCTATTACATTTTTGCGATTTTTGTTCATCTTTTGCAATTTTAATTTGATTATACATATTGATTTTGTTCTTAATTACTGCAAATTGAGTTCAATTATATGATAAAAATAGCATTTAAGCACAAATTTTCGACTTGTTAATGAGTTTAAATGCTTACTTTCAAGTTGTTGTTGTATATTTATACAATGTCTTAGTTGTTAATGAGTTTAAACAGTATTCCGTGGATAACATGGATGCATTGAACAAAAAACTATGATCGATTGTAGTTGTAGAGGATTATTAGTTGTTTTGTTTGTTTCAATCGCGAAAAATAGGGTTAGCTATTGTTCAATGTGAAATTTAGTGTTAACTAGTAAATTTGGACTTGTTAATGAGGAATGTCTCGTTTTCTGTTGATACTATTAAGAGTAGGTAGTGATACTATTTAAATTGGATAGTTGTAGATGATTATTAGTTGTTTTGTTTGTTTCAATTGCGAAAAATAGGAATGTCTCGTTTTCTGTTGATACTATTAAGAGTAGGTAGTGATACTATTAAGAGTAGGTAGTGATACTATTGTTCAATGTGAAATCTAGTGTTGACCAGTAAATTTGGACTTGTTAATGAGGAAAGTCTCGTTCTCTGTTGATACTATTAAGTGTGATACTATTAAGAGTAGGTAGTGATACTATTTAATTTTGATAGTTTAGGTCAACTGAGAAATATTTCTTTAACCAGTGATACTGTACAGCATGAGGTGTGACACTGTTAAGAATTGGTAGTGATACTATACTGTAACTTGATACTGTTGTTTATATGATCTTATACTATTAAGCACAGAATGTGATACTAATAAAATTTTAAATGCAGATTGTTACTAGCAAGAAAATGGAACGGCGATTCTGAGATGAACCTAACATAACCATTAGCGAAAAGAGGCCAATAGCAAAGCAATTGAGAATGTTGAAGAAACAACAAGAAAGCAAAGTATAAACGTAGGAAAACAAAGAATAACAAGGAAAACAATACTATGGAGCTGGTAGAACAAAAAACGAACAAAGAGGTCGCAATTCAAGAAGTTGAGAAGACTAAACTACACAAAAAGAAGGGAACAGCAATTTGGACTAAGTGTAGGCCAAAAAAATTGGTTGAGTTGATTAAGAACTTAAATGAAGAACAACAGAACGCTGTAAGGGATATTGGATTTGGAGGTTTGTTAATGTTAAAGGTAACTCAACTACCACATGGAATCCTGAATCGGGTCTTGAAAGGTTATGACTGTTCTAGCAATATGTTTAGAACAAAAAAGTTGGATTTTCTGCTTTCAAAGCATGATGTGCATGACATGTTTCTACTACCTAGGACAGGTGATAAAGTAACCACCACAAAAAGGGGGAATGCCACTACTACGATTAACACCAAAATGAAAAATGATTGGAGGATGAAGTTTGGTGTGAAAGGTACTTCTGCTCCAATTAATGTGAAGGATGTGCATGATAGATTGATGGCGTGTGTCGAGGCTGGTGATGAGTTTAAGAGAATGTTTGTTCTCTATAGCATGTCCATTTTCCTAGCGCCAAATACAAATAAAACCCTAGATTTAAAACTTGTTAAGTCATTTGCGGATGTGAATAAAATTAGAGACTATGATTGGTGTGACTATGTCTTTGAAGAGATGACTGCTAGTATTAAGGGATGGAAAGAAAAAAGAAGTCGAATATCACCGGTTGCCTACTAGTGATTATGCTAGCCTACTTCCATAGGTTCAATTTTAAGGGCAATGCTATGAAATACACTCTACCGCTAATCCAACATTGGGATGATCGACGGCATCAAGAGTTGAAGATGAGAGACAAACAAGCAATATTGGGGAATGCACCAATTTCGAAAATTGAGTACCCAATCTGTTTATCACATCAAGGTCAGGAGACAATACAACATTCCTATGTATATTTATGATTAAGTACTCAAGTGTTATTACAGTATGTTTCTTTGAGTCTTTGATGAAGATAAAATTTGATTGCTAACAAGAGATGATTAATTTTTCGAAGAACCGGAAATGAGACTTACACAAACCTCTCGAGAAAGATGATGGTGAAGCTGAACCTGAAGCAAAACAGGGCTACATCATGATTAAGCTGCCTAAAGGAGTTGAAACTGATAAAGAAATCAAAGCAAGAGCAATGGATGTAAGTACTAATGTCTTTTTGTTGTCCTTACAGTTACATCTATTCCTTTTCTTCTTACTTTGATATTGTTTTGAACACATTGTGATACTTTTGTTTACCCAAGTTGATATTGTTTTACCATAATCTAAAAACTGCCAGGGAGACTAAATTTTGTTAATGATAATGATATTTTATCAAACTGTGATATTGTTCATTTCGAACTGTGATATTTATGGTGGCTATTTGTGATATTTTTTCATAATAGCAACCAATTGTAATGCTTATGATATTGATTCACAGTAAGACAAATAGAGTGATATTGTGACACATAAAGTGTGATATTGTAAAACAATATCACATGGGACACGTGATATTGTTTTAAGGAGCCACTGAATTTGAATTCAGATATGGTGAGACATTTCTACTTTTATCATTGATATTGTTATGTGTTATGTATGATATTGTTAGCAGTTAGTATTGATATTGTTCTTAAAAACAATTCTTAAATTCAACTGTGATATTGTGCATACTATTGTCTGATATTGTTACTTCTTAATTGTGATATTTTTTCATAATAGCAACCAATTGTAATGCTTATGATATTGATTCACAGTAAGACAAATAGAGTGATATTGTGACACATAAAGTGTGATATTGTAAAACAATATCACATGGGACACGTGATATTGTTTTAAGGAGCCACTGAATTTGAATTCAGATATGGTGAGACATTTCTACTTTTATCATTGATATTGTTAAGTGTTATGTATGATATTGTTAGCAGTTACTATTGATATTGTTCTTAAAAACAATTCTTAAATTCAACTGTGATATTGTGCATACTATTGTCTGATATTGTTACTTCTTAATTGTGATATTGTCTCCCAAAAAATGAAAATGAATCACTTTTTTTCCCTAACATCTACAAGCAAGTGTAATGTTGTGATATTATTAAAGAATAATGGTGATATTTTTTCAATAAATTATGATATTGCTGTGATTAAATATTTAATACTCTTGTTTAATATTTTTATTATGTCATTTGGCAGAGTGCTCATGAAGCTTATCTGCGTATAAAGAGGGACAACGAGTTGTTCTTTTCAAGATTTGTACATAACATGAAGAAGTTCATCAAAACGAAACCCAGCAATTCAATAGATGAAAGAACTACTTCTACCCAAACTGCTGCCACAAAAGACTGTAGTAAAGATGTTGAAACTGAAAAAGAAGCTGCTGAAGACAACACTGATAATTGTGATACATCAGAGAAGCAAGAACAAGATACTCCCAATACACAAACTTTGCCTTTCATGAAAGATATTGGATATCATGCCTTTATGGATGGGTTGGTAGCAAGGTCTTATGAAAGGGCGAAAGCAAGAGAAGGGCTTCCCTCGTTTGATGTACTAACTGACATGTTAAAAATTCAGTACGCGGAATTGAACAAAAAATATGGAGGATGTACAGATCAAGATCTTCAAATCAGCAGTGATCACGAGGAAGAAGGTGAAGAAATTATTGATATTACAAACTTGGATACTGCTGATGATGGAAAAAAAGATGATGAGGATTATGATATGTATTCAAATTTGAATGACATAGTAGACAATATTGTTTTTGGAGGAGGACGAGCTAGAGAGGATATGAATCGTGTTACAACTCCTAGAGCCAGCACCGAAACAGATAATGAAACCATTAATGAAGAGACAAATGTGTTGACTCAGTTGAATGAAAACATTAATTTGGAAACAAATGAAGGTTTGGGAGTTATGAAGACAGTCCAAGAGTCACACAATGAGGTGGGTAATAATGGTTCAACAAATCAGGTGGACATTGAAAGAGAGGCTGGAAAAAATAACGAGAATGTTGAAGATGAGGTTATCAATAAGGAGGTAGATATTGCTACAGGGGAAAAAGCAGAGAAGGAGAAGGACAAACAGGTTACAAATGTTGTGACTCAATTGGAGGAGGTTCTTCCAAATGTTGATTTTGGAGTAACACAACCTGTTGAAGACAAAACAAATGAAGACGTTCATCATGATACAACATATCAGCATTGTGTTGAAAAAGAGGCCGAGAAAGAGAAGGCCAATGAGGTTCAAGAAGTGACGACTCAATTGCACGAGGCTGTTAATCAGTTCAATTCAGGGAAGGGAGTTGAAAAAGATGTTGTGATTGATAAGGAGCCTGTTAAAACAGTTGTTGTGGTTGATAAAATGAATGAGGATAGTAATGTGGTGACTAAATTAAAGGAAACTGGAACAAATGCTGGTTTAGATGCAGCAGGGAAGGGAAGTATCATTGAATATTTGTTGCACTCAGACAGTACACTGCTTCACCGATATGGTACCTCACAATTTGGGGTGTACTTTTGGTGTGGTTTGCCAGTCAAAGATGATATCCTTGTATCGAATCGATGTTGAAGAAAGCAATTTATTTGAACTGTCTTGAAGAATCGGAAGGACGTCATGGATTATTGCTTCCTTACGGACCATACATTCAGCAATTTGTAAGTCACTCTTTAAACAATTTTTTAAATGTAAGATATGACTTAATTTGCACCATATTAGTACTTTAAAAAAATAACTAATATGCTAATATTTTTGCAAAATGGAATAGAGAAATTGTCTGCAACTTTGGAACTTTCCATTGTATACAAAGGGAAGATATTGAGTCCTTGTTGCCTAACACGAAGATAGAAGCAGTGGTAATTGAAGCATGGGCAATATTGCTCAATGAGTTCCAAATTGCTCAAAAGGGAAACGACAAATTGACAAGAATTTTCTATGGCATTGCCCACTCGGTATGGAAACACACACACATTTATCATCTTTTAAATTAGGTATTGTAGAATGTGTTTTATGGAGACTAATAAGATGCCCTTATGAACAACAAGGTGATATAGAAAAAATCTTAAAATTCGATGAAGATAATATTGATGAATTGGCAAAACTTAAGCAAACAGTATATGATACATGGGACACGTGGTCAGCTCTTTTTAAGGAGCCGCTGAATTTGAATTCAGATATGGTGAGACTTTCTACTCTTATCAGTGATATTTTTATGTTTTATGTATGATATTTTTAGCAGTTACTAATGATATTGTTCTTAAAAACAACTCTTAAATTGAACTGTGATATTGTGCATATTATTGTGTGATATTGTTACTTCTTAATTGTGATATTGTCTCCCAAAAAATGAAAATGAATCACTTTTTTTTCCCTAATATTTGACAGTGTGATATTATTATGTACAATGGTTGACATTGTTTTATAGCTTCTTAAAAATAACAACAATCGATAGGGATTTAAAAGTCTGTTAACATTGATATTGTGTTAGTACAGACTCTGATATTGTTGGATACACTGGTTGATATTATTTTACAACATACAAAAAAACTTCAGACGGACAAAAAATATTATTAAGAATGATATTGTCTAGTATGTACTGTGATATTTTTATTCAGATTTTTGTTAAATTGTTTCCTAATATTATTTTCATCTAAAGGTGTTCATACCTTTGGTCTACGAAGAGCACTACATCTGTATCTGTGTTGATTTGAAGAGGCAGAAAATGTTCTATTTGGACAACAGAGAGTATGATGAATTCCAAGACGAGGAGCACGTACACATGGCTCATATGGCTGTAAGTACAATATTGAAAACAAAGAACTAATGGTATAATGGTTTTGTTCGATAAGCTTGAAATTGAAAAGTTGTTTACATTAATCATATACAGGCGACTCTTTACGGTGACTACCTCAACACGAAAGGTATTGAAAGTGGGCTAAAGGTGAAGGACTACGAAATGAACAATGTGAAGTTTCATTGGCAATCGAAAGAGTTGAACCTGGACTGTGGACTATTCATGATGTTTCACATGATGTTCTTTGTTGGTGAGCCTTTCGATTGTGAACTAAGCGATGCAAACATGAGACAGTTATACAGGGGAGAGGTGGCGACAACGCTCGTATTGAGTGATTTGAATAAAGATAGGAGTCGGTCCGGAAGAGAGTTACGACCTTTACCGCCACAAAAGGTATACTTGTTAACTAAGTTTTGGCAAAAAGACAAAGAGGGAAAAAACAAAGCAAGAGAGAAAAAGGTGGGAAAAACAAGGTTCGACCCGCTATCAAAGATAAAAGGTTATATTTTTAAACACCGACTTCTACATTGAAATTTTTTATTATTATTATAAATACAAAATATATATTAAATACTGTAATATTAAACGTTTCTAGCTACTGGAGAAGATGGTTCGCAAATTGTCGTTGGTAGCGGTAAAAGGGGAAATCCGATGGCCTTGGATGCACGTTGAACCGTGGTGTGGCTGATCCTAAATTTGAGTTCGTCTCAAGATTTATGAAGTTAAACAATTCGCTGTGTGCAAACATGTTGACTACGAGGAAAGAAGTGATTGACTACTGCCTATTGGAGGACCCCGCTATCAAAAATAAAAGGTACTTTAAAACATATATTTTTTCGCAACTTTTTTATTAATGGTCCGATAATATTTGCAATGATATCGAAGTTTGACAAAAGAATTACAAAAGGTGATATTGTTGCTAGTGTCATGTGATATTGTACGTTAATGGGTTTGATATTGTTTTAGAGTAGAAACTGGTATAAAAGCATGATATTGTATATAATCAAGTGTCACATAAAAGAAAGATGTTGTTCTGATTTTTGTACACTTTTTTTTGATATTGTTGTGGTACATAGTGTGATATTGTTACATACACAGTATGATATTGTTAAATTGATTCTGAAAAATAAGTAGGGCTTTTAAATTTATAAATGTTGCCAGTGACATGTGATATTTTTTTTTAAATGATTGTGATATTGTTTCAAATTAGACACCTTTTAAATAAGTGATATTTTCTAGTATTGGGGTGATATTGTCTACAATCAAGTATGATCTTCGATAGTGGTTGAAGGGCACTGATATTATTTAGCGTGGACTGTGATATTATTTAGTGTGGACTGTGATATTTTTTATCAGGATCACCTTTTAAATATGTGATATTGTTTAATTTTGATATTGGTTATCAATGTCACAGTTCATCTGACAATTTTTGAACATTGGTGTTAATGTTTTTGTGAGGTTGTTGCCAAGTTGAGTGATGATCAATACCTTGCAAGACGGAGATATATTGTCGTGGCTTCCAATGTACATGTCAACAACAATGTGATTGAATGTTGGTCACTAATTCTGAATCACATTGAGCACACGTAACCCCGTGAAACAAGTTTATTGTTTTTGGAATTCGACACATGGTAAGCTGACATTCTGTTTTGATTTATAAATATTCACGCTTTGATTAAAAATATCAGTTATTTAAAATGTGATATTGTTGGGGTACATAGTGTGATATTATTGCATACACAAATTGATATTGTTTAATTGATGCTGAAATTAGATAGGGATTTAAAATTGATAAATGTTGCCAGCGACAAGTGATATTGTTTTTAAATGATTGTGATATTGTATCAAAGTACACACCTTTTAAATAAGTGATATTTTTTAGTATTGGGATGATATTGTCTACAATCAAGTATAATGTTTTGATATTCGTTCACATCCTTACTGATATTATTTACCATGGACTGTGATATTGTTTATCAGGGTCACACTTCAGGAACTGTGATATAGCAAACGTAAAAGTGATATTGTTTATACATATTCACGTTTTGATTAGAATGTAGTAAATCTTAAATGTAAACGATTTCTTAACTTATATATATACATATATATACACTACAGGAATCAATAGTAGATGTTACTAAAGGCAAAGAAGCGAAGAGGGAAAAGATATTCGAAGAATGGGACAAATTCATAAGAAGAAACACAGTTCCATGTAACATGGAAGCAGATTTGGTTTTTATTCCGATGGTGTTGCAAGAACACTACTTCTGTGTTTGTGTAAATTTCAAAACCGAGACGATTGAAGTGTTAGACAATACAGAGTACGACAACTGGGAGCAGACTGAAATATACAAGGCTGCAGATTCGGTGGTATGGTTTATTGATATTCTTGCTAGTGACATGTCATACAATTGTCTGATATTGTGGCTAGGATAGGTTTAGTGTATACAGTAAATGAATATGATTCTTTGACAAAATAATGCCTAATAGTATAACTAATTATTGTAGGCCTATCACATGAGTGATTTCCTAGCAGGGAAAAATGTTGACAGAGCGCATAACGTAATAGATTTTGATGTATTCAACACGAGTTTCAATTGGCAAAATAAAGAAGCAAACAATACTGAATCGGGAAACTTCTTAATGATGCACATGATTCGCTATGAGGGGCAGTTGTTTGAAGCTGATTTGCAGTCAAAAGTGCAGAGGCGCTACTACTGGTTAGAAATAGCAGCGGCATTACTTTTAGCTGACATAAATAACATGAGGACAGCGCTGATTGGGAAAGTTAAAGAATTTACAGCGGGAAAGGGAGAGCTTTTAAATAGATTGAAGGAAATGAGGAAGAATAACGAAGATGCAAAAGGCAAGGGCAATAAGATAAAAGCCAAGGATAATGTTGTTGAGAAGGACAATACTGTGGAACAAGAAATAACAAAGGCAGAAGGTCCGCCAAAAGAGAAGCCCAATGTTCAAACAAAAGCCAAGGAGGATGCTACTAGAATGCCAACAATTAACACAGAAATACCCATTCTTCGCAAATCTCCAATCAAAAGGTAAAAACCAAAAACCCGACTTGTACATTTCTGATATACAATCATAGCATTACGTTTCTGCTTTTATTTGAAACAGACACAAAGGTAAAAATTTCACATAGAACCATAACATGGCATTTCTGTTTTTACAGGCTACCTGAATGCAAACAAGATGGTGAAGATGATGCAGAAAAACCCCCAATCCAGTACAAACGACTGAAGACAACTGCAAACCCTAATAATAGAGGAAGAGGGAGAGGTAGAGGTAGAGGAAGAGGACAAAAGTAGGGCTAGGAATGTATTGCTGGTAGGACAGACATGTGATATTGTTCCAGAAGTTGTGTGATATTGTTGTAGGTACAATGGTAGGAAATAGAACTTTTTTTTGATCAACTCTTAGTAAACTGTGATATTGTTTCAGGAGTTGGGTGATACTTTGCTTAAGTTGTTGTGATATTAGTTCTCAGTAATAATAAAAGCAGTCAAGGTTCTTAAAATCTTTTTCTCTTTGATATTGTTTTGGTACCCAGTGTGATATTGTTCCGCAAACATGTTGATATTGTTGTATTTATTCTCTAAAATAAATCAGGGGGTAGGGTTTGAAAATTCCTGTTTAGTTGGATAAGTTGTGATATTATTGCACTCACTGGTTGATATTATTGCACTCACTGGTTGATATTGTCTAGTATGTACTGTGATATTTCAAGGGTTTGACAAAGTATAACTTCTTTTTGTTCAACTCGAAAACCGTGATATTCTTTCAAGGGTTGTATGATATTATGTTTTAGTTCTTGTGATATTAATCCTCAGGAACAATAACAGTGGCTAAGGATATAAAAATCCTTTTGTTGTTTGATATTGTTGGGGTACATATTGTCATATTTTTGAGTACACGTGTTGACATTGTTTGAAAATTGTGATATTATTGCACTCAGTGGTTGATATTGTCTAGTATGTACTGTGATATTTCAATCATATTTTTGTAATATTGTTTCCTAAAAACATCCAATTTTAGTGGTAATATTTATGAATACTGGTGATATTGTTTCACTTGAAATATGATATTCCTTAGAAGTATTGTACAATATAATACAATATAATAAAATACGTATACAAGCAAGTGTAATGTTGTGATATTGTTTAACTATTATGATGATATTGTTTTTGTATCAACTGTGATAAACCTTCAAATGAGATGGGATAGTATTTAATAATGGAAACAAAACGACATTAGTAATTATGCGGTTTTTATAACGTTGATACCCAAAATGGAAAGAATACAAAATTGATGCCATTTGGAATGACATACAAGTAAAAATTGAATAGTATAAACAATGAAAATTCGATTCTGAAAGTTGATGATGTTAAATAAACTTCCTCAAAGATGCGAAGCCCTTAATCACTATCAACAAGTGAAGAAATCTGCAAAACAAACGGACAAAAACAGTGACATAACGTTAGTAAGAAGTTTGACAAAGTATAACTTCTTTTTTATCAACTTCTGGTAACTGTGATATTGTTTCAAGGGTTGAATGATATTATGTTTTAGTTGTTGTGATATTAATACTCAGGAACAACAACAGTGGCTAAGGATATAAAAACCCTTTTGTTGTTTGATATTGTTGGGGTACATACTGTGATATTTTTGAATACACGTGTTGATATTGTTTGGTTGATTCTGAAAATAGATAGGGATTTAAAATTGATAAATGTTGCCAGTGACAAGTGATATGGTTATTAAATTATTGTGATATTGTTTCAAAGTAGACACCTTTTAATATTGGGATGATATTGGTTAACAAGGTACTGATATTATTTACCATGGAATGTGATATTTTTTAGCGTGGACTCTGATATTGTTTATCAGGGTCACACTTCAGCAACTGTGGTATAGCAAACGTAAAACTGGTATAATAAAAGGTGTAAGACAAATTACTTACATCGGATTCATGATCAAACGAGTGTTGTGATGTATCAACAGCTGGATTAGGGCAATTCCGCTTATCATGATGTGCCATTTGTTTACAATTATTGCAAAATCTTTTCGGCTTTTGTGCCTTTGCAACATACTGATCTTTCTTGGACATCAACCTCTTGCCAGTACCCTTGTTTTTTGATTGAACAGGAGGTAGTATACGGACCTCAGATGAAGACTTAACCCCAAGGAGCATCTCCAACTCTTGGTGTTTAGTCAATTTTTCAAAGATCGACTTGAAATTTTGTCGAAATGTCTTGTGAATGAAGTCAGTTCATTTATGTGATTTTCAGCAGAGATTTGAGCAGTGTTAATGTTGAGTAGAATTCAGACCAGATAAAGTCGAAATCAAGCTTAGTGACATCCGATTTAAGTAAAATCATCCAACAATTGACCGTGAGCATCATACAAGGGCATTTTTTAGTGTTCTTTGTCCACCCATCGAGAAGATACTTATCGTGTATCTTTTTGATCCCTTTACCCGATAAAATCCAGATGATGTGTTTACAAATGTAGCCCTTCCTCTCAAAAAACTTGCAGAACATGTTGCATCAAATGTTGAAGGATTAAATGCGACAGTGTAACTCTTATTGAAGATAGAATCTTCAACTTCTAGGAACCTTGTACTGCCCTCCCTTGAAGAATCACTAGCACTACATGAGTTTAGAGAATCAACGCACTGCTGTTGGAATTCATAAAAGAGAGCGTGCGTATAAACAGTCGATGCATGAACCTCAAGGCTAAGAAGGGTTTTGGTTTGAGGTAGGGAGTGATCACTATCTCTGTCAAGAGATTTTTGGGTGTAGCGTTGTTTGATCCATAGCACTTTCAAAGCGCATCCAAAACTCAACAAGTGTGCCATGAGGATTCTCAAACAGCTTAAAGAAGTCGTTTGCGCTCTCGTAGCGTTGCGTTGTTCTTAAAAGACAACCAAGAGGAATATCACGATAATACGCCGGAATCCAACGTTGCCGTCTGGAAAACAGATATTGCAACCATGTATTATCTTCCAATTGAAACTCACTGATCAACGAACACCACCTTTCTTCAAGTCGAAGGCTCTAACTCAATCCCAAACAATGTAACTCGACGAGTGACGAAGTCAGTTTCTTTGGTCAATGTCGTGTCTACCTTTTCAGGTAATTTCTTCATAATATGCCACATGCAATAGCGATGGGCAGCAGTCGTAAAAGCAGCAGGGACTGCAATTTTCATAGCAGGACATTGATCGGTAAAAAAGCAATGGGGTTCCTTCCCACCCATACAATCTAAAAATTTTGTGAAAATCCATTTAAAATTCTGGTCATTCTCCCTAGACATAAGCGAAGCACCAAAAGTGACGGACTTCTTGTGATGATCAACACCAGTGAAGGGAGCAAAGATCATGTCGTACTTATTAGTTGAATAGGTTGGGTCAAAAGTCACCGCCTCACCGTATAGAGCGTAATTACGACGTGCTTCTGCATCAGCCCAAAATACACGAAACAAACACTTATTTCGATCAATATCATAGGCAAAATAAAAACCTTCCGGGTTTCATGAAGGTGTTCCAACTGGTCTACAAACATTTGAGCATCCTTAAGACCTATAAAACACTTGATTTCCCTTCCAAAATTCTTAAACTCAGTCAAAGAAGCTCCAATATTTTCATAGCCGTCAACATATTCCTTGACGGACCTGAAAGTAGAGGTTGGGCCAATATTAACCTTGCAATTATCAACGATGGTTTGTTTATGTTGCAAAGCAAGGTTCCTACCTTTTTTCTGAAATTCTCTATACTTGAGTGGAGAAAGACGGTGGTTATGGGCAGCATGAAACTGATCAACAACAAAGAGTGGCACTTGAACTTGGTCAATTTCTTTAATAACAAATCTAAAGAAAATCCTAGCTTTACAACCAATCCTAGTAACCTTAGTCTTCTTCGGATTAGAGGCCTTGACCATTGGCTCCTCCTCCTCACCAGTAATGGGTAATATTGTCGGCTTAGAATCCCTAAATCCTTCCCGGTGACACACAATCAATTTTGTCCTAATATCTCCACTACTATGAAACCTTTTCGTTGAAGATTTCCTTGGTTCAAAACCACATGCTATTGCATAAGTCTCATAAAACTGTATACCCTCGTCTAACGTAGCAAAAGTTTGTCCTATTTTAGGTGTAAATTCAGTTGCAATATTTCTGACCCACTCTTCAGAACCTCCAGGCGTCACAATCAAAGAAAGACGATTCCCAACATGCACCTCATCAACGTCTATGCATTGTGGAGAAGGAACATGTACCACAGGGACAACAAGAGTATTTTCTACTGCAAGAGAAGTTGAGTAAACAAATTATAACAAATATAACTAGATTATAACTGTGACTATGATATTGTGAAGGAATGCATGTGATATTGTGCAACATAAACCGTGATACTGATGAATATAAAATAAATACGCAACCGTATTGCAGCCTATGATATCGTGACGAATACAACCGATATTCGAGCATAACATGTGATACAAATATAACAAATATAACTAGATCATAACAAACTATGATATTGTGAAGGAATGCATGTGATATTGTGCAACATAAAATGTGATACTGATGAATATAAAACAAATACGCAACCGTATTGCAGCCTATGATACTTTGAAGGAATACATATGATATTCTGGAGCATAACATGTGATACAAATGCACATAAACGGATTACAAGTCATGTATCGCAAAGATATGATATTGTAAAGGACTCAATCGATATTGTGAAGCATAACACGTGATACTAATGCACAGAGAGTAATGACCAAGAATGTATCTGACCTTTGATATCGTAAAGAGTTCAATGTGATATTCTAAAGCATAACATGTGATACTAATGCACAAAAAGTAGTTGCGAGTCATGTTCTAAAGCCTATGATACTGTAAAGGACTCAATGTGATATTGTGAAGCATAACACGTGATACTAATGCACAGAGAGTAATGACCAAAGAATGTCTACGGCAGACCTTTGATACTCGTAAAGAGTTCAATGTGATATTGTAAAGCATAACATGTGATACTAATGCACAAAAAGTAGTTGCGAGTCATGTACTAAAGCCTGTGATATCGTAAAGGACTCAATGTGATATTCTATAAGGGAAACTGATTCTAATGAGCAAGAATCGTGCTAACAAAAACTACAAAAATGTGATACTTTTCATAATTAGTTATGATAATTGCATGAATAAAAAGTGATACAAAAGGAAATCGTTAAATAACGATTTAAACTTGAAGTAAACACAAGCAAAGTGAATGCAAAATAAACTTGATGATTAACAAAACAGACAATGAGTACATTATTTGTTATACGTCAATTAGAAGATGAAAAAAAACAGAGATTAAATTTGAACGCAACAAAAATAGCAAAAACTACATGTTAAATAAAGTATATAACCAGTACATGATTTTAATACATAAAATAGCACGAATTGATGAATACGTGACTGATGTTGATGAATTATAACATCAATTATAACAAAAAACCAGTAATTATACAACGAATTCAGTCGAATATACAATAACAATTAAACATCGTGCAATAAAACAGAAAAATGTAATGAAAAAAATTAAAACATAAAAATAAAGAAGCATAAAACGATGAATTACCTGACATTGAATATATTAAAACTGAGGACAAAATAGATGAAGACGAATGATGAAGAAAAAGTGAAGGACAATAAGCAACTGAGACGAATTTTGAAGAAATCGCTGGAAATCAATCACGAATGATGATGAACACAGGTGAAGATGACAGCGAGAGCGAAGAAGACAACTACGCGCGAAAAATTGACGGCGTGAGAATGAAGAGTGTGATTGCGGAAGAGAGAGAGAAGAGAGAGAAAGTAAATGAATTCAAATGGTGAATTTGAGCTGATAATAGGGTTTATATAAGAACTTTAGGAAATTACGAAACTACCCTTACTAATAGCTTGATATAAAACAGTATTGTTATGACTCATGTGTGATATTTTTGATGGACTCATGGACTCAAATAATTAGGTAGGACTCATGTGATCCTAATTCTATATATATATATATATAAGAGAGTTTTTTCAAGCGATTCTAGAGCGTCCACATCATCAAAAATTAATTTAGGAAAGTTTCATAAATAATATTTTTCACGTAAAAAATAAAGTGAGAATCTTTTAATTATTATAATATCTATATTTCCTATTTTATATTCATGAGAAGTTTCTAATCTAAACACCTTATACTAAAAATTTTGACATTTCATTTACAAAAAAATGTCGTTATAAAAATTATGAAGATAATATAAGTAGATTCGTGGTAAAAAATATTTTCATTAGAGTATAGATTTCATATGATTTGTACATATTAAAGATGATGTACTTCTTACTATGTTATATGTCCCACATTGAAAAACAATGTTAGTTTAGTGATTATAATACGTATAAATTATAGAATTGTCCCACATCGAAAGATTAACATAAGGTGGGTGATCCTATGATTATAAATAGGAGTCATCATTGGAACCTATTTACCAACCAAAAACTTTTTGAGTCTCTTAAATTTTGTTTTGGAGAGCAGTTATGAGTTTATATCATTATCTTCACAGTATGATATATATAAATATATATATTTTCTATATTATGTATTATATTCAAGTGATATTTATAATCTTTATATAAAAACTTATACATCTCATTTGCCCAAAAAGTATTATATAAAAATTATGAAAATTATATTATCATAGATTCTTGGTAAAAGAAATGCTAGCATTAGAATATAGTATCATATTATTTTCATATATTTTAAATTATGATAAAAAATTAAAGATAAACGTACGAATATTAATAAATAGTACTCCCTCCATTCAAGAATAAATACAACATTTTCATTTACACACTTGCCAAGACACAAATTACAACGTAAATATCTTTAAGTTTACATTATAAAAAATTTAAAAATTTGATATTCTCATTGTACTTTATAGGTGAATCAAATAAGATCCCACATGACCATATTTTGTCTTACATATTGCAAGGAATCGTAAAGATTTTATTCGTTCATGAATTGTGTAAAAAAAGGAATGTTGTATTTGGTTTTGAATCGAGGGAGTATAGTATTTGCTCATTATTATTAACCCGAGTTAGATGTCGAATTATGTGCGAAAAAGATGGTATATTTCTAAGTATATTATTTGCCCCACATTAAAAAATATGTTGTTGTGGTGAATATATTACGTATAAATAGTAGAATTGTCCCACATCGAAAGTTTAGCATAAGGTGGGTGATCATATGATTATAAATAGAAGGCATCCTTAGAACCTAAATACCAACCCAAAACCTTCTGAGTCTCTTAAGCATTGTTTTGGAGAGCTCTTAAGAGTTTATATCATTATCTCCACGGTATGATATATATATTTTTTATATTATGTCCAAGTGATGTTTATAATTATTATATAAAAATTATACATCTCATTTAGCAAAAAAGTAACATAAATTTATTATTTGCACATATTTTAATTATTTATGATAAGAAGTTAAAAAAAATGTACTATTCGAATATTAATAAATAGTATAGTATTTGTTTATTATTATTAAACTGGGTTAGATATCGAATTAGGTGCGAAAAAGATGGTGTATTTCTAAATCTATTGTTTGTCCCACATTGAAAAATAATATACGTGTGGTAAATATACTACATATAAATACTTGAATTGTCCAACATTAGAAGATTATCAGTGAGGTATCACATGATTATAAATAGGAGTCATATTTGAAACTTAGGGGGTATCAACCCCAAATCTTTTGAACCGCTTAAATATTATCTTAGAGAGTTTTTATAAGAGTTTGTATTAACGGCAAACCTTAGTTACAACAATACCATACAAATATTAATCACGTAGTTATTTATAAAAGCAATTATATATTACTATATTAGTGATATTATAATGTTTATATTAAGACAATCGATAGTATAATAACTTTATTTAAGACAAAATCATAATTAAAAAATAAAACGGGTGCTAAATATACATAAATTGTTATTAATGTGTCATATATAATGATAATCTCTAGACTAAAATAGAAAATTTATGAATTATAATACAATCAAGTGTTGCATAAAAAGATTTTAAATACACAAACAAATCAATAATGAGCTTTTTTACTTTAATAAATAGTAGAATTAAACCTTTTTAACTTTCAAATATAGGTAATTATTATGCCTCATTACATTTGAGTAACTAAAAGACATCATAATTTTTAACCATTAATCAAAATCGCACCAGAAAAAGAAATTATTTTGCATTTGTTTATACATTTTATTGCCCCCTCAATTACATCTTAAAAGTCTTGTTAGGAAAAAAAATGTAATTTAAATCATATCATTTGTACATATTTTAATTATGACAAAAAATGGAAAAAAACGTACGAATATAAATAGATAGTATAGTATTTTCTTATTATTAAATCGAGTTGGATATCGAAATAGGTACAAAAAAGATGGTGTACTTTTTCGTGTGTTATTTGTCCCACATTGAAAAATAATGTAGCTGTGGTAAATATTCTACATATAAATAGTTGAATTGTCCCACATCAGAAAATTATCATAAGATGGGGTGATCCTATAAATTAATTTAGGAAAGTATCATAAATAATATTTTTGATTTAAAAAATAAAGTGGAGAATCTTTTAATTATTAAAATATTTATTTCCTATATTGTGATGTTTCTAATTTTTATATAAATAATTTTTTTTATAAAAACTTTTAGATTTCACTTGACAAAAAAATATCGTTATGAAAATTATGAAAATAACATAATTTGATTCGTGGTAAAAATGTTATCATTAGCGTATAGATTTCATATAATTTGTACATATATAAAATTATGTACTTCTTAGTATGTTATATGTCCCACGTTGAAAAATAATATAGGATTATATAAAAATAATAGAATTGTCCCACATCGAAAGATTAACATAAGATGTGATGGTCTTATGGTTATAAATATGAGGCATCCTTGGAACTTAGGTATCAACCCAACATATTTTGCGTCTCTTAAATAAGATGTTTTGACTTTTGATCATATCTAAATAAATGATTAGACATAAGATGTAAATATTAAGACCTTATAACCATTTTTTTGTTACTAAGTTAATTAACCCGTTGCAACGCACGGGCATCCAAACTAGTATTAGAATATAATAAAGATAATTGATGTAAATAATGTGAAAACGAATATAATTTAATATGGAACTAATTATTTTATTGTTTGTTGTTTATGTCTCTATGTTTTCGTACCTTCTCAAAAGCAAATCACCTCTATTATATAGGCGATCATTTGACCTTTCAAATTTAATTATACATGTACGTTTAGAACAAATAATTAATGTAAATACATTACATATAAAATTATTTCTACGGTTTGTGCTTTTAGTGCATGAAGTTTCTTCAAATAAAGTATGTTTCATGAATTAAAGAATTAATTTGAGATGTTTCATGTTGTAATTATCAGAATAACTCTACACCCATGTAAATGTTGGCATGCGTTTCCTCGTAAAAAACCTTCAATGTAACATCATCAAATTGAATGCTTCAAGACTTGATGTTCAATGCACCAACTTCTACGAATATGCTTTTATTTTTTTATTTTATCATTATTAAAATGATGGTCTTGTCAACATTATTCAATACTTGGCTTTCATTTTATTTTGGATGGCTTTGTCTTTATTTTGTGGACTTGGAGCTTTTGAGTCTGAGCTTGAAGTCCTTAATTGTTTTGCCATTTTTTATTCATCGCCTCGCTTAGCTGTTTAGCTAATATCGGCATCAAAATAGCTCATTCCTACAAATAATTATATAATTGCAGTAAAATGTTCTAGGAAGGAATTTATTATTAAAATACACTATAATGCTTAAAATCAATGTAAAATTATGGAAAATAAGTATATAAAATATAGTAAATTATATGCTTGGGGTTGCTCGAAATATCCAAATCTTCACTAGAACTCCAACATAGCTCTATTTCTTCATTCAACTAGCAAGCAATCTTCATTCTTTCTTCCTCGGGTTGCAAGAATCTTCCCAAAACGACCTTCCGTGGCAAAACTCGTCTCAAGTAGCCTCGTGATCCTCGATGAGTGCGAAAATGATAGGGAAAAGCCGACAATTGATTCATTTTCTACAAAAACACAATAATGCATGCAAAACACCTAGAACACGGAATTAGCTTATAAAATCACTTTATAAAGTGCAATTGTCATGTAAAATCGAGCTAAAATAGGGGTGAAAATAATATAAAAATATGACACATCAAACCTCCCCAAGCTAAGCCCTTGCTTGTCCTTAAGCAAGCATACAAATCAAGACAAGGGAAATGAGTCACTAAATCCCATCAATTGCAAATCCCAACATAAGCTAACAAGCACAATGAATCATAATCTCGAAACAACATGGGCATAGGGAGAATGCAAAAACATGGATGAGATTTACATGGCGGCGTAGCATGAAAGACTTCATCTAAACTTTTCGGCTCTTGCATGATCTTTTGACAATGGACTCTCGCGCTTCACTCAAGCACACATTTGTATGTAAAAGGCAATTTATTTGAGTGGCACTCACCTACTCCGACTCATGAGATTGCGCCCGCAACCTAATATGGTAATCATTCCACGTCCACAAGTGAAAGCAATCAAATACAAGCATAGAAAGAAGCCAATGGTAAAAAGAAGATAAAGGGATATGGGTAAGAAGGGGGAACAAATGAATTATGGAAAGTGGTGCTAAGTTAAACTAGCAACTAACCAAGATGTGCATGGATGCTCAATCCAAACTCCAACCCAATCCCAAGTAGAGGACATGAAGCCAAAATCAGCAATTCGACTTCCTTTTATTTCAAAACAAAAGTAAACTTCCCAAAAATCATGATTAAAAACATGGAAGTTATTTCACAAGCCTTTTCTCTTCTTCTTCTTTTCTAAAAATTCTTAACAAATTCATTTTTTTTTTATTTTGATCATGCTTCTTTCTTTGATTTTCTTTCTTTTCATCACTTTTTTCAACTTTCTTTTTCCAATTCACTTTTTTTTTCTCATTCTTCACAAATTTCATTTTGTTTTTCTCATCTTCTCAATTTCCTTTCATCCTCCATTTTCAATCTCAAGATAACATTTCAAGTAGACACAAAGGTACGAAAATCAGTAATTCCGCCCAACCAAGCTCACAATGACATAAGATGAGTCATATCCCAAATAAGCACCCAAACACAAATGATAAAGCTATTAGCTCAACAAGGTAGGCAAGTTTTAAATGTAGCTAGATATGAGGAAATGTGTGAGAGGGTTTCAAAATGGGCAACAATAGTCATGTGAACGGCTTTAAATGCTCGCAAAATATGAATGCAATGCTCGTTAGAAATGGGATAAAGACCATACTTATGCGTTTTGACGTGACGCACACCATAAGGAGACCTACATACACCTAGATGAGACCGGATATAGATACACCGGTCGTTGGAGACTGTACCTTACCAATTTTTTAGGTTGCCAATGTCAAGATCAAGCCTACTAGATCTAAATTCTACCCCCCCACTCACTATGTCAAGACATCCCCATGTATGCAAAATCCCGTCGATAAGTACGAATCATTAGCTATAAAGCTACAATTGGGATAAGCAAGGAGAGAAAATAGTAAGCTCAAAGTGGGGGTAAGCATCACAAAGTCACAAGGGAAGAACATTTTTTCAAATTTTTGATTTTTTTTTTCAACTAAACTACATGCAAAGCTAACTAATATTCTCTAACTAGATGCAAATTCCTCCCCCAAGCTAAACATCACATTGTCCCCAGTGTTCACACAAGAAACAACTATCAAACTGTAGAAAACGGTTTTCAGCACATTATCCAGCAAGGTACAATACGTTTAATGGGGAAAGGGAACGAAAACCTAAATCCAAAGAAAGGAAAGCTTGCTAAACGATCTAGCCTCCCCCAAGCTAGTATGTACAAGGGGATCATCCATTTCGTCATCAAGAAAAGGGCCACCAGCAGTGGCTCGGCTCATCATTAGGTGCGTGATCACCTCCGGATCCCGACGCACCATCAAAGGAACTACCTCCAGCTTGGTAATCACCAGCATAGCCATAGATACCTCTTCCACCACTTGAGCTACCACCATAATAATCATAGCCTCCATAGCCGCCTCCCTAGCCTTCAACTCCATAATCCGAACAACAATAATCTGGATCGGGCTCATAAGTACCTGCAACATTGTAACACCCTATACTCCAAGTGCCTTACCAGGACCACTTAAAGCACGAAGAACTACCATCTCGGTTACCCGAGGCAATGTATATCAAATAGACAATAACGAAACATACTTTAATAAATGAGTTTAAAGTAATACAAATCCAAATCCCAAAACTGATAAAGTAAATACAAATGTTTCTCAAACTGTCAAACCAACTGAAATAAAAGTAGTTCATAACACAGCGGAAGACTCTAGTGACTCATGTGATGACTCCATCCCAGCTATCCCATGCGCATCAATCATACCTGCTCAACAACTGCTCACCATCCCCGAATGGATTACCACAGTTTTTAAAATAATTAAACGGGGTCAGTACTGATTACACAAACGATACAACGAAAACAATACAACAATCCAATCAAACCACTCTCCCTCAAATCACCACACACCTGACTACACACTAAAGTGTGTAGTCTTGCCAGAATACTCATCGCAACAAGTATTCCACACCGCCAGTGGGGGGGCCGCAGCCGTTCCCACCTAAGCCACGCTCATCTCATCCGAGCAATAAACCCAAGTTCCTAAATGTGCACATCCCTTATGTGGCGGGTTCCACAGCAGGCGAATCAAGGGCGTGAAGCCACTCCCGCAAGTGACTCCACTCAGCCGAGGACGCACCTCGCTAACCACATACAGTTATACAACAACCACATTATACTATCAATAATCACCAATTCCAAATCCAATACCGTTATGATATACAATAACAACAACAATCAATTATCAATAATGCCATGTAAATAATACTGAGTAGGGAAACCCTACCTGGAATAACAATAACACGAGACCGTCACAACAGCTAATAAAAAACGTTCCTCTACGAATCCTCTTCCTATAACACATATACATACAATTACTACCAAAACCACACAATACATCCAAAACCCCCAAAACTACCCAATTAGAGTTTTAACCAAACTCAACGAAATGCTATAAAAACTATACAAGAAGCTTACCCTTGACACGATGATCACAACGGTATACCGAACAAGACAATCCGACGATCCTAGCCTTGGGACTTGCTAACAACGCGACGAATGCGAACAACGTAACTCCTTTTCTTTTCTCTTGAAAGGTTTTAGAAGTTAAAAGTGTTTAAGAATAATGACGGAAACCTTTTATATTAATCTCGCGTTATTAACAAAACCCGGCTAAATCAACCCGTAAGACACATTTACTTGATCGAGTAAGTGACTTACTCGATCGAGTGCCCCTTACTCGATCGAGTGTCACACGTACTCGATCGAGTACCCATCAGGTCAGCTACTATTTTTCGTAAAAACATATTTACTCGACAGTGTAAGTCCCACTCGATAGAGTACCCATAGACATAGAAAACCGTAGTATTACAGTCTTCCCTCCTTAAAAAGAACTTCGTCCCCGAAGTTCAACCCATACACAAAAACAAAACATACTATCTCCACTCCGACACAACAACATAACCAAAACTCAAAACAAAACTCCCAACCAACATCCAAACCGACTCAAAGCAACTACTAACTGTACTAAAACCAACATAAAGCATATAAAAACCTTATGCGACCATCTCCTACCCCCCCCCCCCCCTAAAAGAAACATGGTTACGTCCCCGTAACCACACATACCTGATCAAAAAGAGACGGATACCGCTCCCTCATAGCCTCCTCCGCCTCCCAAGTAGCTTCCTCTATCTCATGGTTAGACCAAAGAATCTTAAGCAACACTGTTTCCCCATGTCTAGTTTTTCGAACCTTGCGATCAAGAATCTGTTTTGGCACTTCAAGATACGACAAAGACTCATCCAACTCTATGTTCTCTACCTCTAACACATGAGAATGATCGCTCACATACTTCCGTAACTGAGACATATGAAACACATTATGTACTCTATCCAAAGCCGCTGACAACGCTAACCGGTAAGCAACCTCACCCACACTTTGACACCCCGCGATAAAGCGGAAAATATAACTAATAAACTGTAGCGGAAATTTATGAGATTTGAAAAACTTTTAAATACTAGTTAAAGATTAACACACGGGTGCCAAAAAGAAATGAAACAAATACTACAATAGACAAACTTAGGTTATTACAACCCAAGTCTAAAAAGCGGAGAAAAGATATCCCACGAATAAACAGATAAGGGGTTTCTAAACTAGCAAACTAAGGTCCAAGGGTTTAGTTCTCGCTAGCCCACACGTCTTCCCCACGTAAGCATCTGCACCACCTGTCATTCATATAAACATGAACGCCACAATCAGTGGGGAGTAACTCAAGGTTCTCCCAGCCACAAAATGTAGAAACATAGATAAACAAGAACATATTAGAACAGCATGAATATAACTATTTGATGCAAGCACTTAGACATAAGACTAACATTCAAAACATGCGTAGTCAATCATAGATAAGGCATATGATACATCTAACTTTGAAAACCAAACAACATACAATACATGAAATGGGACTACTAACATCACATAATAAGCAAAGCATCCAGCTCAGAGGTTACCTTTAAAGCATGTCCGAGACACAAGTCCTTAAGTACCTTGGCTCAGCGGTTACCTTTAAAACATGTCCAAATACAACAAACAAGCACATGGGACGGGATTATTAATGTCACATTCATACTTATGGCTTGCATCTCACCATAAGTACGGATGGGAACATCAATCCCGACGATCATATCGCAACTAGAGGGCCTATGGCTCACCCCTAGTATCCGATAGGACCAAGACTCAGGGACGGGATGATTAATGTCACATTCATACTTATGGCCTGCATCACCATAAGTACGGATGGGAACATCACTCTCGACGAATCTTATCGCTACTAGAGGGCCTATGGCTCACCCCTAGTATCCGATAGGACCTGGACAAACAACACAAGGCATAACTCTTGCCTTGAAAGACATATACCAATATCTATAACAAAGCAAGACTTTTACTACTCATTAAATATAATTTCCTCCATAGGGCGACAATAATAAAACTCACTTGCCAGCACAGCACAAGTGACCAAAAATCGCACTTGCCAGAACAACACAAGTGACCAAAAACTACACTTGCCAGAACAGCACAAGTGATCAAAAACCGCACTTGCGTAACAAAGACAAGTGACCAAAACCGCACTTGCGTAACAAAGACAAGTGATCAAAAACCGCACTTGTCAGAACAACACAAGTGATTAAAAACTGCACTTGCCAGAACAGCACAAGTGATCAAAAACCGCACTTGCCAGAACAGCCCAAGTGATCAAAAACTGCACTTGCCAGAACAACACAAGTGGCGGAAAGACTAAGATAAGACTCACTTGCCAGAACAGCACACGTGGCCAAAAGCCGTACTTGCCAGAACATTACAAGTAGGCCAAAACCGTACTTGGCAGAACATCACAAGCATGGCAAAAATGTATGCCAAGCACATATGATGGTATTATGGCATTTCTACAAGAATACGACTCAACCAAATAAATACACAAAATGACATGAATCAATTTGGAATGAGAAAAATAGGAGAAATGAGCTATTAATGAACCAAGTAAATTATTCCATGCCAATTTATACTAATACGCGTGAATTAGCAACTTATTTCTTAAATACTTGTCACTTGAATAAAAATGCAAATAAACGGAAATGAACCATTTACAATAAGCAAAACAAGAATTTAATTCTAAATGACTCAATTTAATTAAACAAGTAGAATAATTCACTCGTATTTGAGGTACGATAAATAGATGAGAATGAACGGATTAAAGATTTATATTATAGGTAAATAAGACATTTCATCAAATTTTAACTTGAATAAATAATAAATTTCACATTTATGATTAGTGTGAGAAAAATATATGAATGAACGATATTTAACGAATTAAGTTATATAAAGCATGAGGCGGAAATTAAACCATTCGAATGAACCAAACTTGGCCCCAAAGCAAACCTTCACCACGACTCAAGGATCCTAAAGACAACACCCAAACACGACCCAACAAAGAGCCATACCCGGTCTCACAACCCGTCACTATAACCAACCAAGTCAGCCACCAAAATCGTACCCATCACGGTCCATAAAGAGCTATTTGACATGAGATTATCGAGCATAAACAAGATGGAATTTAATGGTTCCCACATACCAAAACCAACATAACCCATTTCGACACTTAAATATCGTTCCACGACTGCCCAAACAGTCCACCCAAATGCCATTATGCGGCTACCAGCCGCCTGCAAAACAGCTCCAACACCCAAGCCGATACAACCCATACGACCCATATAAAACCGAGTCCAACCACTCAACTCAGCCACCAAAACGTCGCATAAGACCGAGCCAACAACAGCCAACTAAACTACATGAAACATCCCACGACGGCATCTCCTGTCCCTGCCCAAAATAGACTCAGAAATGCGTATAACCCGTCTCCAAGCCTCGACATGTACTTGTCTTAAAACCTGCACAAGAAATCCGTCCCACCAATAGCATTTTACTATCCCAAAGTCGACACTTTTAGCCACACATTAGTCATATGAACCATCCCCAACAATAGCCGACTAAACTATAGGAAACCATGCTAAACGCGGCTCCAAACAGAGTACCCAAGCCGTCTATTAAACTCAAAGTTTCAACCCAACTCAAGACTGACATTGAAGGTAGCATTAGGACGGAATTAGCCCGACTCAAATGAAAATAGCACTAAACATTTCAGCCATGAACAGACCAGAAAAGAAGCAGTAAGAAGAGCGAAATATCCACTCATGTTGAGAAACCTATCACCGTTACCTCATAATTTCTTCGAATAAATGGCCCCTAAAGCTGGAGTATTCCACCGGGTCTCCGAAACCTTCATCAAGGAGCAAGAACACGAAAGGATTGAGACAAAAACCGCAACTTTTATAAGACAGCGAAAGACGAAACCACCACAAGGACGAGACTTTCTTACCTTGAAAGAATGAGGAAGGAAAGAGGCAGAGAATGGTGTAAAATTAGAGGGAAAGGTTAAGAATTGGAGGAGAAATATGGGTTTGAAAGCCGACTAAAAATGTCGTACGGTCTCTGTTTATTTGTTGTAGTTGTTGCTGCTCTTTTTTTGAAATAAAGAAGGAGGAGAATTGAGGGTGTGGGGTTGGGGACACGTAGAGTAGTAATATAATAATAATAATAATAATAATAATAATAATAATAATAATAATAATAATAATAATAATAATAATAATAATAATAATAATAATAATAATAACATATATTAATAATAATAATATATAATGATAAAAGAATTATTTAAGGGTAAAGTGTGAGAGAGTAGGTGAGTGTGTTGTCGATATAGGATAGGTCGAGAAAAGATTAGTCTCACAAGTGGAAATGTGACGGTCTATAGCTAGACGGAAATTAAGACGGAAATTATTATTATTACTGTCACTATTACTGTCCGACCAAAAATATGTATATATATATATTCTTATATAAATTATGCCTCAAAAATATAATTTAATAATACGTATTTTTATATAAGTGGGCTTTTATATATATTACTTTTATGAAAATCGCGTTTGAAATAACATTAATTAAATTGAATAATTCAAAAATATAAAATAAAGTAATCAAACGGTTTAATAAATTATTATTGTCAAAATGGGAATTTCGCAGGTGTTATACACACGATCCAAAATCTCATATGGTCCGATAAACTTTTGGCTTAGCTTACTTTTCTTACCAAACCTCATGACTCCACGCATAGAAGATACTTTCAAAAGAACCTTGTCCCCAACCTGAAACTCTATGTCACGACGGTGTAAATCTGCATAGCTATTTTGTCGATCCTGGGCCGCTTTCATCTTTTGCCTGATCAGCTTAACTTGTTCTATCATTTACTGTACCATCTGTGGTCCTAAAACCACTGCCTCAGCTCTATCATCCAAACAAATCGGACTCCTACATCTCCTCCCATACAAAGCCTCAAATGGTGCCATCCCAAAACTCGTGTGATAGCTGTTGTTATAAGAAAACTCAATAAGGTCTATTCTATCCTACCAGCTACCACCAAAATCCATCACACAAGCTCGCAACATATCTTCCAAAGTCTTGATGGTCCTCTCTGTCTGTCCATCTGTCGCAGGGTGAAATGCAGTACTCATCTTCAAAGTAGTTCCTATCAACTCCTGCAACTCTTTCCAAAACCGTGATATGAACCTCGCATCTCTATCTGACACTATATCCTTCGGCACCCCATGCAAACGAACCACATGCTTCCTATAAGCCAAAGCTAATTGTATCTTGGTCCAAGTATCTTTCATCGGTAAAAAGTGAGCTGACTTGGTCAAACGATCAACTATCACCCATATCATGTTATTACCATGTTGACTCCTCGGCAAACCCACTATAAAATCCATGGAGATAGACTACAATTTCCACTTAGGTACCTCAAGAGACTGAATCTTACCTTGTGGTCATCGCTGCTCTCCCTTAACCCTCTGACATGTCAAACATTGAGCCACGAACTCAGCTATTTCCTTCTTCATCCCAGGCCACCAGAAAGTCTTCTTCAAATCTTTATATAACTTGTCACCGCCTGGATGTACCGAATATGTTGTGCAATGAGCCTCAGTCATGATCACCTTTTTCAACTCCTCATCACTAGGAACACACCATCTCCAATCAAATCTCACACTGCCGTCTGTATGAATACATAACCTATACACTGTCCCTTTCTCTACTCCAACTCTCCGCTCCTCAATCTTAGGATCCAAAGCCTGTTTCCTGCGAATATCATCATAAAGATCTGGCTCCACTGTCAAGTCCCCTCTAGCATCTCCTTTATGTATCATATGTATCCCCGTCTTCCCCACCTCATCTCTCAACCTCATCAAAGACATAGATGTGCATAGAGAATGCACACTCTTCCTATTCAGCGCATCTGCAACCACGTTCGCCTTCCCTTCATGGTATATAATATCCATGTCATAGTTCCCTATCAGCTCCATCCACCTCCTCTATCTCATGTTCAACTCTTTTTGAGTGAAGATGTACTTGAGACTCTTGTGATCTTAAAACACCTTAAAGGCCGCCCCATAAAGGTAGTGCCTCCAAATCTTGAGAGCAAACACAACTGCACCTAACTCCAGGTCATGTGTCGGGTAGTTCTCCTCATAAGGCTTCAATTGCCTAGAAGCATAAGCAATTACCTTCCCGTTCTGCAACAAAACACATCCCAAACCATTCTTTGAGGCATTCGTATATACCTCAAAGTTCTCACACCCTTCAAGTAATGATAAGACTGGAGCTGTGGTCAAACGCTCCTTTAAAGTTTGGAATGTCGTCTCACAATTTTCATCCCAACGAAACCTGTTCTCTTTCCTCATCAACGCTGTCATAGGTTTGGCTATCTTGGAAAAGTCTTTCACAAACCGACGATAGTACCCTGCCAAACCCAAGAAACTCCCGATCTCTGCCATATTCTTCAGTTCTTCCCACAGAGTAACTGCCTCTATCTTTGCCGGATCCACAGCTACACCCCTCTTTGAAATCACATGCCCCAGAAAGGCAACCTCCTCGAGCCAAAACTCACACTTAGACTGCTTTGCATATAGCTGATTGTCACGCAAAGTCTGCAACATTAACCTCAGATGCTCCTCATGCTCCTCCTTAGTCTTAGAGTAGACTAAGATATCATCGATAAAGACGACAACAAACCAATCCAAAAATTGACCGAAGACCCGGTTCATCAAATCCATAAACACTGAAGGTGCATTAGATAACCCAAATGGCATCACCACATACTCATAGTGACCATACCTCGATGTAAAAGCTGTCTTTGGTATGTCCTCATCCCGAATCTTTACCTGATGATAACACGACCTCAAATCGATCTTAGAAAAGACTGCCGCCCCGTTTAAACTGATCAAACAAATAATCTATCCTTGGAAAAGGATACTTGTTCTTCACGGTAACCCTGTTCAGCTCTCTGTAGTCGATACACAACCTCAAACTCCCATATTTCTTTTTCACAAACAAGACTGGTGCTCCCAACGGTGATACACTAGGTCTAATATACCCCTTATCTGTAACACCCCCTCATACCAAGGTACCTTACCAGGACCACCCAAGTATGAAAGACTGTTACCATCTCGGTTGCCCGAGGTTAGTACATATCAAAAGCGTCTGAACTGAGCACATTTATTAAAGTAATGTAGAATGTAAAGTGTATAATATCCAAATCCAAATATTGTCTAACGAATACAACTTCAAAGTCTTAATAATAAAAGGAAACTCGCTAAGACTTAGACGGTGATGCTATGACTCGTGGTGGCAATTCTCCCAATGAAATCCCCAAGCTCTCACTAGCAAAACCTGTCAAGCCTGCTCACCATCCCCGAATGGATCACCGCAGATTACACAAACAACAACGGGGTCAGTATTATGCAACAACAAGACAAACAAATGCAATACACGTCCGATCATCGTCAACTCCCAATCACCCTGTCTCACAAAGTAACTGACTACACACTAAAGTGTGTAGCCCTGCCAGATTACCCATCGCAACAGGTAATCCTCGCCGCCAGTGGGTGACCGCAGCCGATCCCACCTAGTCCAGCTCCTCAACGAGCGACAATAATCCCTGTCCCTTAATGTGCACATCCCCTCCCGTGGCGGGTTCCACGGAGGGCGAACTAGGGTGTGAAGCCACTCCCGCAAGTGACTCCACCACAACACAATCACATGACATCACTGCCATCTCAATCCCCTCACACCAACAATGTCGCAACAATCTCCATATTACGATGATCAATAAACAACGATAAATACAATAACATGTCATGTAAAGCACAGCAACTGAGTAGGGAAACCCTACCTTAGCAATCACAGCAGTAAGCAATACGGACAATCAAAAAGGCTCCTCTACGAAGTCTTCTCCTATACAAAGATCATACAACACAATTACACTTTGAACAATTCCCAACATTCCCTTCCCATACAAATGTACAAGAACCCAAAATATACAATAATTACAAAGATAAAACTTACCAACGGTCAACAAGAGTTTATACGGAATAATCACCGCTAGAATCCACACAAAGATGCTACGAAATGCTCAAGGGAAGGATTAGGGAATGATTTGGATGTGATTAGGGTAACGTAGAAGTGATAACGCTTGAAAACTGATATTAGAAAACTGACGCGGAAAATATAAAATAACCTAATCATCCCCTAATCAAACCGTCGAAATATAACCTCGCCAAACCGGACACTCGGTCGAGTGTGACGACACTCGGCCGAGTGGCCTACACTCGGTCGAGTGTTCACTACACTCGGCCGAGTGTTCCTCGGCAGAACCGAAATAACTCACACAAAGAGCACTACTCGGCCGAGTAGGCTCTACTCGGTCGAGTAGGCTCCAAAGGAAATCCGTAGTGTTACAATCTTTCCCCCTAAAAAGAACTTCGTCCCGAAGTTCACACTCCACTATACACAATTACAACACCACGACACAAGACTCTAACAAACACATGAGACAATTCCAAGGAACTACACAAGCATCACTACAAATTACCCCAAACACATCTCCCGACACGAAACAACTAAAGCAAAGAAAACACAAAACACTATCGCGACCATCTCCTATCCCCCTAAAAAGACAACGGTTACGTCCCCGTAACCAAACATACCTGATCAAAAAGGCTAGGAAAGCGGTCTCGCATAGCTTCCTCGGGTTCCCATGTTGCTTCCTCCACATTATGATTAGACCAAAGGACTTTGAGTAAGACCGTCTCACCATTCCGGGTCTTACGAACCTTGCGATCAAGAATCTCCTTAGGAATCTCGGCATAGGATAAGGATTCATCAAGTTCGATGTTCTCCATCTCGAGAATGTGCGACGGATCACTCACATATTTCCGGAGTTGAGACACATGAAAAACATTGTGCACTCTATCCAAAGTCGGTGGTAGAGCTAACTGTAGGCTACCTCGCCAACACGGTCCAGAATTTCATACGGGCCTATAAACTTTTGGCTTAACTTACCCTTCTTCCCAAACCTCATAACACCTCGCATAGGTGACACTTTCAAAAGCACTTTGTCACCTACCGCGAACTCGATGTCTCTGCGGTGCAAGTCGGCATAGCTCTTTTGACGATCTTGAGCTGCTCTCATCTTTTGGCGAATCAGCTGGATTTGCTCAACCATATCTTGAACCAGCTGTGGTCCTAAAACCACCGCCTCGTAACTATCATCCCAACAAACTGGACTCGACATTTCCGGCCATACAAAGCTTCAAAAGGTGCCATCCCAATGCTTGTATGATAACTATTATTGTATGAAAACTCGATCAAATCAAGTCTGTCTTCCCAATCGCCTCCAAAGTCCATAACACATGCCCTTAGCATGTCTTCTAAGGTCTTGATGGTCCGTTCTGTTTGACCATCGGTTGCGGATGAAAAGTGTACTCATCTTCAGCGTTGTGCCCATCAACTCTTGCAGTTCTTGCCAAAACTTTGATATGAACCTCGCATCACGATCGGAAACAATATCTTTCGGGATTCCATGTAACCGAACCACATGTTTTCTGTAGCCCAAAGCCAATTTTGCATCTTAGACCAAGTATCTTTCATTGGAACAAAATGGGCTGACTTGGTTAGCCGATCGACAATCACCCAAATCATGTTGTTACCTTGTTGTGACCTAGGTAACCCCACAATGAAGTCCATAGAGATCGACTCCCATTTCCACTCGGGCACTGTCAGGGACTGAATCTTGCCTTGAGGTCTCCTTTGTTCACCTTTAACCCTTTGGCAAGTCAAACATCTAGCCACAAACTCAGCTACCTCCCTCTTCATGTTCGGCCACCAAAAAGTCTTCTTAAGGTCTCTGTAAAGCTTGTCACCACCCGGGTGAACCGAATAAGGAGTGCAATGAGCCTCAGACAAGATCATTCTCCTTAACTCTGCATCGTCAGGAACACACCATCTCCCATCAAAACGAACACTCCCATCTGGATGTATAGAGAACCTAGATGCTGCTCCGCTCTCTACCGTTGACTTCCACTCCTGGATTTTAGGATCGAGCTCTTGCTTACCTTTGATGTTTTCATACAACTCTGGCTCGATCGTCAAATCCCCGATGGTATTCCCCTCTCGAATCATAAAGATTCCCAAACTAGACATCTCATCTCTCAACTTCAGCAAGGACATAGCTGTGCATAGCGAATGAACGCTCTTCCTACTCAAAGCATCTGCGACAACATTAGCTTTACCCTCGTGATAGATGATCTCCATATCATAATCTCCAATCAGCTCCATCCACCGCCTCTGTCGCATGTTAAGCTCCTTCTGAGTGTAGATATACTTTAGACTCTTATGATCAGAGAACACCTTAAAAGTTGCGCCGTAAAGGTAGTGTCTCCAAATCTTAAGTGCGAACACAATCGCACCTGACTCCAAATCATGAGTAGGGTAGTTTTCCTCATATTGCTTCAACTGCCTCGAAGCATAAGCTATTACTCTCCCTCCCTGCATCAAAACACAACCAAGACCGTTCTTTGAAGCGTCGGTATACACCTCAAAGTTCTCACAACCCTCTGGCAAGGCTAGGATAGGAGCTGTGGTCAAGCGTTCTTTTAGGGTCCAAACGCCTTTCACAACTCTCATCCCAAACAAATCGACTTCCTTCCTCATCAAGGATGTCATAGGCCGTGCTATGGTAGAGAAATCCTTCACAAATCTCCGATAGTAGCCGGCAAGACCTAAGAAACTCCGAATCTCCGCAACATTCTTCGGCGATTCCCACTTGGTAACGGCCTCAATCTTACTAGGATCCACAGATACCCCCTTCTTGGATATGACGTGGCCTAGAAAAGCCACTTCCTCTAACCAGAACTCACACTTGGATAACTTGGCATAGAGCTGATTTGCTCTCAAGGTCTGCAAAACTATCCTCAAGTGCTCTTCGTGCTCTTCTTTAGTCTTGGAATAAACCAGGATATCATCGATGAAAACAACCACAAACTTATCCAAAAACGGTGTGAAGATCCGGTTCATCAAATCCATAAAAGCTGCTGGCGCATTGGTCAACCCAAAAGGCATCACTACATACTCGTAGTGACCATAGCGAGATCGAACGCTTGTTTTAGGAATATCTTCGTCTGCTATCCTCGGTGATGATACCGACCTCGAGATCAATCTTAGAGAACACACCAGCTCCACTAAGCTGATCGAACAGATCATCAATCCTAGGCAACGGGTACTTGTTCTTCACTGTAACCCGGTTGAGCTCTCTGTAGTCAATGCACAACCTCATACTCCCATCTTTCTTCTTTACGAAAAGAACTGGAGCTCCCCACGGTGACACGCTAGGCCTGATATAACCCTTGTCTAACAACTCATGTAACTGCTTCTTCAACTCAGCCAACTCTTTAGGTGCCATACGATAAGGTGCTTTAGATATAGGACCTGTTCCCGGCTTAAGCTCCACGCTGAAATCGACATCCCTCTTGGGAGGCAAACTCGGTATCTCCTCAGGAAATACATCTTCAAATTCGTTCACCACGGAAATCTCAGAAGTTGTCGGCGGCTCTACTCGATGATCTCTCATATGACAGAGGATTAAGGGACACTTCTTCCTTAAACATGACTTTAAAGTCATAATCGCTATAAACCTACACTTAGGCTTTACCACAAACCCTCTATAGGACACTTTAACACCCTTGGGACTCTTTAAAGACACTCTCTTCTGTCTACAATCTATCCTGGCATCATACCTACCCAGCCAGTCCATCCCGACAATCACCTCAAACCCATCCTTAGGAAACTCTAACAGGTTTACTGGTAAATCTACCCCTCCAATCACCATAGGTATACCCTTATATAACTTGAGACACGACACAGACTCCCCTGAAGGTATGAACACATCATCTTTTACAACCTCAAACTTGCCCAAGCCCATAGACACTGCATGACTCTTAGACACAAAGGAATGCGAGCCAGGAATCAAACAAAACAAAAGACGGTACATTATTAACAAGGAAGGTACCGGTAACTACATGAGCATCATCCTGTGCTTCCTGCTTATCCATCATGAAGAGCTTCCCACTATTCTTCTGTCCTCCACCCTGAACTGAAGCATTGGAGGTACTTGGCTTAGCTATAGCCGAATCCTGGGTGACACATTGTTATTCTGGCGCGATAAGATCCACCACTACCGCGGTTGTAACCGCCCGGTTACCCCTGTCCACCTCTGTTGCCCCATGCACCTCCCGGTCGGCTACTAGCAAAACTCCGAGTCGGCCCCGAGAGAAATTTCCGATCGAGCTCGAACCATTGCGGGCTTGTAGCTCGTGCATTCCCGCCTTTGTGACCTATACCACCACGGTTGAAACACGTAAGGTTGGTGTTGTCACTCACGGCCCGACCTCCGTTCTTTCCCCAACCACGAGAACCTCCCGAGAAACCAGCTCCACTAGAGAAAGCTTTGGCATGATTGAAATTCCCTTTCTTCTTTGGTTGGGCCGATTGTTGTTCCCACTATCGCCCTTTCTCTTTTCGGTAGCGATCCTCTCCTCAATCTCCTTGAGAGATCCACCATTCTCTCGGCTTGACCCGCTCTCAGATACACTTCCTTGAGGTCAGTAGCAACCCCGGCCGACATACGACTCACGATCTTAGCAGACAAGCCCCTCTCAAATCGGAGGGCCAAACCTTTTCGTCCGAGCCGCAAATCTTCCACATAACGAGATAGCTCCACAAATCGATGATAGTAATCGTGACTGTCATCTCCTCGGACATAGTGAAAGATTCAAAGTCGGATCTCATCTTGTGTCGGATATGCTCCGGCACAAATCGCTCTCTCATAGCACTCTTCAACCGGACCACGGAATAGCCCCTTCCTCCGGTAATAAGCTCTAGCATCATCCTTGACGTTCGCCACCAAACCGCAGACTTCTCCTCTTAGGTAATAGACAACCTGTTCAACAATCATATCCTCGGGGCACTTAACCATTTCCATGAGAGCTTCAATCTCACGGTGCCACTTCTCGAGCAGCTTTGGTTCACCTACCCCGTCATATGTGGGAGGGTGGAAACGAGCAATGTTGATGCTAAGCTGGGTTGCATCCATCTTCTTCTCGTTTCCTTTTCCCACATTTTTGAGAGCTTCAAGGAGAGCCTCTTGTTGCTCAATCATGCGAGCAACCTCGTCAACAGACATCTCCGAAGCTTGGATCTGCGCGGGAGTTCTTTTGGGCGGCATTTTGAGCTGATAAGAATGAAAGAAACGTAAACACATGCTCAAAATGTAATACTCTCCCGCCATAAGAACACTCGGCCGAGTATACATCATACTCGGTCGAGTATAGAACACTCGGTCGAGTATCCTCCCAGATACTCGGTCGAGTATCGACTCCAGAGACAAACATAAAAACACAAAAAGCAGCACTCGGTCGAGTGTAGAAACACTCGGCCGAGTGGACCATACTCGGTCGAGTGTACCCCCATGCTCGGTCGAGTTACTATAAACGATGAGCGATTGCTACTTTCCTCCAAACAACACTCGGTCGAGTTCCCGTATACTCGGCCGAGTACTCAATACTCGGTCGAGTGCCTATCATGCTCGGCCGAGTAACACTATTTCTGAGTTTACACGTACGATCCTCTAACATGTTCAGTATTCTCCTAACGATTACGTAAGATTCAAAAGCCATGATATAAACACCTCAGCATGCGATACATATATCAAATTTCTAATGCCACATTGTAAACATATCAACATACAATTTATACTCATTCGGTTTCCAACATAACAATCATTGACAATCCATTTCTTCCACCATTTCTCCCTTCATCACCTTCACAACTTTAACACAAATATATATATATATATATATTCAACTATCAACTTTTACTAGCCTTCATTATCACATACATGTACATGCAAAACCTACTCTCTCCACTTTTCCCCAAGTTACCGGTTTGAGTTAGTAAGGGCCAAGTTGCGACTCCGGGACGTCTCCCGAGTCTTTGCGGTAGCTCCAAACAACTCTCCCCGGGTTCATTTTATTTAGACTCCCTATGTTCATTAATTCATTTTGTTTAGGTGCCGGAATCTTCGGCTCTGATACCACTTTGTAACACCCCCTCATACCAAGGTACCTTACCAGGACCACCCAAGTATGAAAGACTGTTACCATCTCGGTTGCCCGAGGTTAGTACATATCAAAAGCGTCTGAACTGAGCACATTTATTAAAGTAATGTAGAATGTAAAGTGTATAATATCCAAATCCAAATATTGTCTAACGAATACAACTTCAAAGTCTTAATAATAAAAGGAAACTCGCTAAGACTTAGACGGTGATGCTATGACTCGTGGTGGCAATTCTCCCAATGAAATCCCCAAGCTCTCACTAGCAAAACCTGTCAAGCCTGCTCACCATCCCCGAATGGATCACCGCAGATTACACAAACAACAACAGGGTCAGTATTATGCAACAACAAGACAAACAAATGCAATACACGTCCGATCATCGTCAACTCCCAATCACCCTGTCTCACAAAGTAACTGACTACACACTAAAGTGTGTAGCCCTGCCAGATTACCCATCGCAACAGGTAATCCTCGCCGCCAGTGGGTGACCGCAGCCGATCCCACCTAGTCCGGCTCCTCAACGAGCGACAACAATCCCCGTCCCTTAATGTGCACATCCCCTCCCGTGGCGGGTTCCACAGAGGGCGAACTAGGGTGTGAAGCCACTCCCGCAAGTGACTCCACCACAACACAATCACATGACATCACTGCCATCTCAATCCCCTCACACCAACAATGTCGCAACAATCTCCATATTACGATGATCAATAAACAACGATAAATACAATAACATGTCATGTAAAGCACAGCAACTGAGTAGGGAAACCCTACCTTAGCAATCACAGCAGTAAGCAATACGGACAATCAAAAAGGCTCCTCTACGAAGTCTTCTCCTATACAAAGATCATACAACACAATTACACTTTGAACAATTCCCAACATTCCCTTCCCATACAAATGTACAGTAACCCAAAATATACAATAATTACAAAGATAAAACTTACCAACAGTGCAACAAGAGTTTATACGGAATAATCACCGCTAGAATCCACACAAAGATGCTACGAAATGCTCAAGGGAAGGATTAGGGAATGATTTGGATGTGATTAGGGTAACGTAGAAGTGATAACGCTTGAAAATCGATATTAGAAAAGCGACGCGGAAAATATAAAATAACCTAATCATCCCCTAATCAAACCGTCGAAATATAACCTCGCTTAAACCAGGACACTCGGTCGAGTGTGACGACACTCGGCCGAGTGGCCTACACTCGGTCGAGTGTTCACTACACTCGGCCGAGTGTTCCTCGGCAGAACCGAAATAACTCACACAAAGAGCACTACTCGGCCGAGTAGGCTCTACTCGGTCGAGTAGGCTCCAAAGGAAATCCGTAGTGTTACATTATCAATCAAAGCATCCAGCTCTTTCTTCAGCTCCTCCAACTCCTTAGGACCCATGCGGTACGGGGCTTAGAGATTCGTCCCGTCCCTGGTTTCAGCTCCACACTGAAATCTATCTCCCTCTTTGGTGGCAACCCTGGTATCTCCTCCGGAAAAACATCCGGAAACTCTCCCACCACCGGTATCTGATCCACTGTCGAACTCACCATACTATGGTCTCCTACATGGCATAAGATCAACGGATACCCCTTCCTTAGATAAGACTTCAATGTCACTGCTGCAATCAACTTGACTTTGGGCTTGACAACAAACCCACGATAAGAGACACTAACTCCCTTAGGACCTCTCAAAGAGACTCTCTTTTGGTGATAGTCTATTCTAGCCTTGTACTTACCCAACCAGTCCATACCAACTATCATCTCAAAACCATCCAAAGGAAATTCTAATAAGTCCACTGGTAGGTCAACCTGCCCAACTATCATAAACATACCCTTATACAACCTCCCACAAGATACAGACTCACCCGACAGTATGAAAAATTCCTCTTTTACAGACTCATACTCTCTCAAACCCAAAAGCTTAGCATGACTCGATGATACAAATGACTGTGACGCCCCCGAATCAAACAAAGGAAAGGTAAAGACACCATTAACAAGAAAAGTACCCGTGATTACGTGAGCATCATCCTCAGCTGTTTTCTTCTCCATCATGAACAGCTTACCACTGGTCTTCTGTCCAACTCCCTGGACCGTACTAGCAGAAGTAGACGGCTTAGCAGCCGACCCCTGGTTGTTGTTCATCGCTGGTCTCTGATATGAAATACCGCCATTTCAGTTAGCCCCACCGTTGTTATTCTTACCACCCTGATTGTTCCACGACCCAGCCGACCTGTTACTAGCATAGCTCTGAGAAGGACCCTAAGAGAAACTCCCCTTCGATGGTCTCTGGAAACCCTTGCCCACATCACCGGTACACTCATGTCTCTTGTGGCCCACACCGCCATAGTTAAAGCAAGATAAACCCCAGCTGCTACTATCACCACCACGGCCACGCCCATAAGGAGCTCCACCACTGAACCCCGATCCCGAAGAGTAAGCTCTCACCTGGCTATGACCGCCCCTCTTGTAACTATACTGACCACTGCCCTCACTCTCAGCCTTCCTCTTCTTAGAAGCTCTCTCCTTGTTCTCCTTAGCCATCTCTACTAACCTCTCAGCTTTTCCGGCACGCCCATATACCTCCTTAGCATCAGTAAGGACTCCTACCGGCAGATTCTCCATAATCTTGGGTGTCAACCCTTTCTCAAACCTCAATGCCAAGTTCTCCTGATTCAGCCCCATATCCTCTGCATACCTAGACTTCTCGTTGAACTTGTGATAATAATCAGCCACCGTCATATTAGAGGTCATCTTAAAGTCATCAAACTCCTCCCTCAACTTATTACGCACATGTTCCGGCACAAAGTCGCGTCGCATAGCCCTCTTAAACTCCCCCCAAGGTATAGCAGACATCCCCTATTTCACATATAGGTCCAAGGAACTCTCTCTAACCTTATCCCACCACTCTCTAGCCACATCCCTCAAGTAGAACGTAGCTTATTCCACTCTAAAATCCTCAGGGCAATGAACCATATTAAGTATGTTCTCCATCCCTCTGTGCCAATTACCAAGCAATATTGGCACACCTGTGCCCACGTACTCCTTTAGGTTAAACCTTGTAATGTTTATACTCATCTTGGTGAAATCCACACCCGCCTCTTTATCTTTTCCGAACTTCTTTAGAGCATCAGTGAGAGCATCTTGGTGCTCCAACATCTTAACTATCTCATCGATACTCATGTTCTCAACCCTAGCATACAACGCGTTCCTCTTTGGCGCCATCTTGAAACTATATAAGAGAAAGGTAAATGTAGATACCCAGTATCTGCTGAGACTCCAACAAACACCCGATGATTATCGGACTATAACATGCTTTCGAATCGCGGCGTTTGATCGATAGTTCGTGTACAACTTTACGTCGGAAAACTTAAAATGATTTCAAAAATAAAACATTTCAAAACTTTTCAAAAGTATCTGGAATGTTTAATGCATGACGACGGGGTCACAATGACACTAACTAGAGTCAAAACCGACACTGGACCAAAAACCGACTCAAAAATTCAAATCCCGACTCCAACAACGAGTCAAACCGAGTCAACCACCAAAAACAAATCATTCAAAGCCTTCTATACTAAGATTTCCCGGATTCATGAATGGTCAAGTACCAAACATGTGACTACAAATCCTAGGATAGAACAAATCATGATTGCATTTGTGTGAAAGTGACAGGACAATTCGAAGACCCGCGACGTGGCTCTGAAGGAAAAGGTGATCTATATACTCAACATATGCATATATGTTTTAATTTTTAATTTGTCATAAAATTAAAAGTGATCTTATGCATGCAAACAAAATTAAATATAAAGAAGAAATCATCATCTTACATTGAAGATTTCGGTTTTATGGGCACCAACAAGATCTCCTTCTTGTTAGTTCTTGAGCATTCCAAATAATGGATGAACAAAGGTTCAAGTATAGAATCTCTCCCAAAAGTGAATACCCAAGGAAACCTCTCAATAACAAATATTATTATGATCTAGTAATAATATATATTTTACTATAAAATTGACACAAAATAAATTGTATTTTTACTCTTGAATATTTCGGTCAAGAGGGAGCATTTTATGAGGTTTTATTTCTCTAGAATTTTTATAAGATTGTAGAGAATATCATTTTTCTTACTCTAGAAAATTATGATGGTCAAAAGAATGAATAATGATGTGAAAGAGAAAAGCTTTTCTCTCTTTCTTGTGGGATGGCCGAAAAGAGCATTGGGTAGTATGCCCAATGCCTTTTGTTTTTGCTCTTCTCAAAAGCTTAGGCTTGCAAGGCTAGTAGGTAGTCTTTAATAATTATGTTTTCCACTAATATGAAAACACAATATTAACCCAACACTCCCTCTAATTTTAAGAGCACTTTCATAATAAAATGGATGGTCCATTTTATTTTGTCATTTGTCAATTTTGTCACATGTAACATGTTACATGACATGTCACAATGTAATGTATTTTTAACATATTAAAAATCAACATACTCATAAAATATGTCATTTACAAAATTGACTAGTAATTCGTAATTACTCGTGCCAAAATGTTTCCAAATTATAAATTACAACATTCGGTATTTATAATGATTTATTCATTCCGTTCAATTGTTTTTCAGTAAACAATGATTTCATCTAAGTAATAAAACAATTCGATTACTTAGACCGTGTCTCATTTAATCATATTTACAATAAGACACGTAAATTATACTCACAAAATCATCCGTCAATTTTAAGCAATTTAATTAACTCGTATCGGTATACGATTAATTAAATAATTAATTAAGAGTATTTCCCTATAGGTATGACCTAAGGGGATCAACTGATCACCACCGCCGCACGAGAGTAATGTCAAACTCTAGTCAGCCAATCATTACCGATATGTGTGGACCAGTTGATGTAAAATATTACTTCCCACATGTATTCTTAAAATGAGATTTAATAATGATATTTAAATCATGTGATCGCACCATTGTTGAGGACACATTTCCCAACAATCTCCCACTTGTCCTCGACAAGTGTGCGTCACCAATTCTCTTGTCCTATTACTATCTCCCACTCAATGCAAGGTGTCTTTCAGGTCGTACTTGCAAGTGATCATATCGAGAGTGGTTTCCTCGATCTGGAGAATAACTGATTGACCGGATTTATCCACGCTGGATACCTTCCGAGCGTGGCCACGCATTTCCAGTTCATTACTCCTCGAGTGGTCCTGAGATATTTTTTAACCCGACAAGGGGATGGACAATTCCTATCGCACTCATTCCCTTCGACTAGCCACACCATCATAACCCAAAATATGCCCATTTGACCCCATTTACGAAGGTCGTAGTAACACAAATCAAAGTTAATCTGAAACTGTGCCATCTTAGGTGAATAGTCTTTAGTCAAAAGAATCGACTCATTAGAATACTATAGTAGCTCTCGCCACGACAAGGCTATATAAATTGCGTAACTCTATAAGCGGTCATAAGGCCCGACAAGGTGTTCCTAACAATCTGCCTATGTGATCGACTAGTCATCTCACATGACTGTATGGCACTTGAACTTGCCATCAATCGTATCACACTCTAGTCACTTCGAGACGTCACCTCATACAAATGACTATGGGCGAATACAATGCTAATCCGTGTTCACTTTAACGGGGTTCAATTGTCTCTACAACCCGTTTGGATGTAACAAAGTATAATAAAAGAGTTTTAAAGTAAAACTCGAACGACAATGCGATTATCACATATGAATAGTCAATGCCTGATTACTATTTCATATTCTATAATCTAATTTGATCTTGTACGTAGTTGTTCATTTCAATTCAATTGAAATGACATGACTGTTCATGTTTAGCCTTTGAGAAGGCTTTGGTTAGTAGGTTTTATCAATTTCTTGTACCTTACTCAACCTTACTACATACTCGTTTTCCTCTGTAATGTATACATTTGCATCACAAAACTTTCTGAGTATGTGTCGAGATCCAATCAAGACATAGGCCCTCTAGCCTAAGAATAGCTCCCACTGTTTTCACAGTGTGCGGGACTCATCCTTCTTGCATATGTCATGATTGCAAGTGTACTCAATTTCCGTTATAAATATCTCTCATTGTTCTTTATTGCCTAGAACGATTCTAGAAAATCTACTTCTTTATTAACATTGCCACAATGGTATCTTAACCATCCCGATGTGTTTTGATTATGGTTTTGTCGGAAACCATGCGCAATCTCAATTGTCAATTGTCACTTGTGTAACACCCTTACACAAAATTGCATCATAAACACTTTGCTTTACTTCCTTAATGCTTCTGCAAGCACTTAAGGGTAATCTTTATGGCTTACTAGGTAAAGATTACTTAAATTCGATTTTGAAAACAATTCATCATACTCAAGGTATATGAAGTGTTATACATCATTACTCATTTAATTGATCCGGCAGTGGAAGCAAAATGGAATCAATCAAATATGTTCAATTTAATTGAACTAGTCATGAATCTTATCAACATAAGACTTCTTACTGACGCTAATATCATGTGGATTTATCTTCATAAATCAGGACATCCAAGATGTATTATAATGCTCCAAAAAGTCTTAAATCATTCTCAATGATCAATATGCCATCCACATATCGGACTAATTAAAATTTCCGTAACTCCCACTAATACTTCATGTATAAACACAACTTCTCGACTTATCGAGAAATGTTTTATCACATGATCAAAATATTGATTCTAACTCATTGATGTCCTACTTAAGACCCTCTCTTAAGTTTCACATTATCTTAGGATTGAAGAATCTTCTAAACTTAAGACATGTATTGAATACATTCCTTCTATTGAAGAAGTGGGTTTTAGATTCACTCGCTATGTATTTCATAACCTCATAATGAAACACAATTCCTAAGAAGATCAAAATAGACTTAAGCATTTCAATTAGTGCAAAACCCTTTGCAACCAATCTTGCTTTGAAATATCTCTTTATTAGTGCAAAACCCTTTGTCACTAATCAAGCCCTTATGTTTCGGATTTTCATGGCTCTAAGCCTTGTATTGAGTTGTGACTTAAACACACTTATGTAAGTCATATGTTCATTACTTTCTAGAAGTAATCAACTTGAATCAATAATTTCTTTTGTAAGTTATAAGCTCTTTACTTTCTTAAAAGTAGCATGAATTCATCATTTTTAACAAGTGACGAATTTAACCTCCTAGGTTTTAAAGAAACAATGTTTTACACAAAACATCTCATGTAGCCAAGAAAGACCAGTTTCTTGCGACATAACATCTTTGTGGCTCTTTGAATAATTTCTCCCACTCTGTCTTCTAGAAATAAACTCGTATTTTAGAAAGACAGCTTCATGAGCCGCAAACCCGTCGTACTCGTGATAATTGAAAGGGAAAAATGAGCATTTGTTTCTTGTGAAAACTTACAAACATGGTACCCTTACCATTTCATATCTCATATGATTCGATTTAGTGGAAAAATAATTTAGACAAAAATGATAAAATCCCCAAAAGGATCAAGTAACTCAAAGTAACTTGATTGAAGTCCAAACCATATCGAATAGCGTTTGATTTCTTATCCAATCACACATTATTTCATAATGCGTGCTAAGAGAGATTAACTTGTGATATTAGATCACATTTCCATTGGCTTATATCAAATTCTTCACTTTGATAATCCCATCACGACTAAATCGTGATTCCTTGAACTCTTGAACTTCTTCAAAGATTTCTTTATTTACCTTATTAAGTGAACACACTAGTGTCAACTTAAATCGTTGGTAAAAGATGATGATCAGCCTATTTTGGATTGATGATTTATAACCTCGATCTCCTTTTCAACCAAAAGGTACGAGATATCTTGCTTTGAATACAAGATGCGCATATACCATTAACAATCTAATGGTTTCAAGAGTACTTGATAACTCTTTGCGTTCATCATTCAAAATTTGAGGTTTAATCTTGGGTTACCAATTTGAGTCTTGCATCATCTTCATGATTTATCATTCTAGTTTGGTTTAGAATATAATCACCTTGATGATGGGCTAGCCATTCATCAAATCATGGTGTATAGGGTCACAAAAGTGAAACCTCTTTTGTATCTTTAACAAATTGTATTCTTATTTAGAGTTTATGTACTTAATAGTCACAATTAAGTACAACTCCAAACCCGATAACTAGATTTAGTATACAATGACTCTATCTCTTGACTTCATTGTTGCTAGTCGTCATATTCTAATCATCCTATGTATCAAACATAATGATGAAAAACCACCACCGGTTTCTAATATTGACGAAGTAATACTAGCAAAATTTATGTTTAATCAAATAAACATTTAACGAAGAAGGTCCCATTAGATGTCCCACAACTAACTTGTTGATTCTTCAATAATTTAGGGTAGTTCCCTTTCTCGTGTCTAACATTTAAGACAATGGAAACTTATCGGTCGGGATTGATAGGTTTAGTATCGTCATTCTCAACAACTTTACCTTTAACATTATCTTGTATCAATTCCATTATAATCTTTACTTCTTGAACCTCGTCCTCATCTTAACGGTTTAAGAGAATGCTCCCACTCATTTCAATGAGTCTTTGCTTTGAGAAGCAAAATTGAATTCATGAAGATTACTCTTCATTTGTTCGTTTTAGTCTTAAAACATTCATTGAAGTGGTTGCGTTATTTTGGTCAATTACGAATTCTTGACAAAACTAATTACCAAAACACTTTATCGCTTCAAGGTACTTAATTCATTTAAGTACATGAAAAATAATCCATTGTAAGTAGATGTGTTAGTCTAGAATCAAAAACCTGTTTGATAATGAATAACTTTAATATATACTCTTTACAAGAGATCCTTAGCAATGGTTCGTTTGAGGTTTTAGAAGCAAATTCAAATTTTGTCTTTAGTTACGATGTTTTAATGGAGATTTGTATCAAAATCGAAATGATATCGTATATGAATTGTGGTAAAGAAATAGAATAATATAAAAAACGGAATAGAGGAAAACTTAACATTTATCGTTTTATTAATACTTGAAAAACAAGTATAGCATTTACATAGTGACCTCTACCCAACTATGATAAATGATTCCAAAGACCCAAATTCATATTGACTTAGGCACGGTATGGCCGATGAAACCCTTATCAATATAACTCGGTGGATTAACGTTTTAATCGATTCTACTTTTAGAACTCTTGGTCGATAAAATTACTTTAATAATTATCTATAGCCCAAAACACATCCGACAAGGGCACGGTATGGCCGATGAAACCCTTATCGAAAAACTTTTGTTGAGTTCAATCCAAATTTCGAATAAATGTGTCCATGATCCAAATCCACATCAACTTGGGTACGGTATGACCGATGAAACCCTCATTAACATGAACTCGGTGGATTAACACTCATCACCCACTTCCCCTACGTAACAAGGTTTGTACCCCGGTAGGGCCGAGTGCACTCCCTCGCGAAATAGGTTTTCATGGTTTCTACTATTTGGTAAGGCTATGTCTCAATTAATTGTTTTAGCGAGAGGTCATGTCAATTTATTATCTATCACGTTTTAAGTGAACTAAAGCGGTGAACTACGATAATTCTAATTGACACGGTCGATAAACTCGATAAAAGAAGATGCATGTTTTAGTTATGGCGATTTAGCGATGCATGCGACATAAAATAAAATGCAAGCATGAAAATAAATAAATCCTAGTATGGCCTTCCTAAAATAGAAAAACTATTTAACTATTACACATTCGGAAACCAACTCCATTGGTCCCTTGAACTTCGGTTGTGGCACGCATCTCTAGGTAACATCGTCTCTATGTATCGCCATCTTGAAGAAATCCGTCTTTGGGAACTCCGAAATGAATAAAATTACATAATAAATTACATAATTTCCTATTATACATTTGTAACTAAAATAAAATGAATCTATTAAATTACAAAACGGTGATACGAGATCACAATAAAATTACAACCGAATCGATATTCCCATACATTTCGGGAAATACCAATTAAAATCTAAGGCCATACTAAGTAAAATTACATAATTCAAAAATTACATAAATTAAAATTATGACAATCATAAAGAAAATGCAGCATTATAATATGTATGAACATGCTCAATTTTATGCTAAATCGCCTTTAATTAGCCAATATCGTATATTACTCGGTTTTTACGGATTTGCGTGATTTCAACATTTTACAATCACAAAAATTACATAAATTCATATTTATGCATAAGTTAATTACCCTAACCTCTTAGGACTCAAAATTTAGTCTTCACTAATAATTTGACCATAATTAACTCATATTTATAAAATTGTTCATTTTTTGGTCTAAACCATCCGGTAATCCGAACCACATTGGGCCGACTAATCCGGATTTCGGGGCGTGTCCAAGGATTACGGTATTTAAACCCCTCCCAATCGCAGTTGTGGGGGATCGATCCGCAGACCTCCCTACCAAGCGCAGCCCCATGCTACCACTGCGCCAACCAACGATTGGTAAAAATTTGAAATTTAATGGACTAAAAATTACAAAAATAAGCTATAAACTTCAAATAAATCACAAAATTTCAAATAAATTCAAAATTTGAAATTTAAACTCATGAACATTCTGGAAAAATACCATGACACTCATAATGTTCAAAAACTTAGGTTAAAAATTTCGAAATTTTTCGAAAAAACAATGTTGCCGTTTATCGATTTTTAATAAAATAATCATAAAAACATGGAAAAATTATATTCATTAACTTTTCAATTTTAGATCTGAAAAATATAATAAAATGCAACATTAGACGTTTTTCCTTAGTCATAGATTATGTTCTATTAATTTTTCACAAATAATGTCACTATTTATGCTATTTTTCTTCAAAAATCCATAAATCATGCAAAAAGACTTCTTTATAACCAATTATTTTACACACATCTTGTAAAATTGCATGTGACAACATATTAAATTTCTATGACCAGATTCGAAATTTAACTCATATTAACCTATTTTTCACTTAAATCCGAATTTAATAATGAAAAATCCATTTTTCGAGCATAATAAGTCCAAAAATTATGAAACTTTACAGGTTATCTCAAAATAATATATGTGACAAAATATCCAAAAATCACTGGAAAATTCGAAGTATAGCTAATTTTAGACCGGAAATGACATTTTTACTCATAAAATCATATTTAAATGCCATTATTGTATTATATGAACAATAAAAATCCGTAAAATTAACCAAAATATCCTAAAACATTTTAGGACCAGAAATTTTAACATGCATGAATTAATTTCGTGATATATCATAATAACACAAATTTTACAAGTTTTATATGTTATTCTTATAACTCGGAAAAACTTTTAACCGATTTGCATGCAAACAACCATGGATCTTGATACCGATTGAAGGAAAAGGTGATCTATATACTCAACATATGCATATATGTTTTAATTTTTAATTTGTCATAAAATTAAAAGTGATCTTATGCATGCAAACAAAAGTAAATATAAAGAAGAAATCATCATCTTACATTGAAGATTTCGGTTTTATGGGCACCAATAAGATCTCCTTCTTGTTAGTTCTTGAGCATTCGAAATAATGGATGAACAAAGATTCAAGTATAGAATCTCTCCCAAAAGTGAATACCCAAGGAAACCTCTCAATAACAAATATTATTATGATCTAGTAATAATATATGTTTTACTATAAAATTGACACAAAATAAATTGTATTTTTACTCTTGAATATTTCGGTCAAGAGGGAGCATTTTATGAGGTTTTATTTCTCTAGAATTTTTATAAGATTGTAGAGAATATCATTTTTCTTACTCTAGAAAATTATGATGGTCAAAAGAATGAATAATGATGTGAAAGAGAAAAGCTCTTCTCTCTTTCTTGTGGGATGGCCGAAAAGAGCATTGGGTAGTATGCCCAATGCCTTTTGTTTTTGCTCTTCTCAAAAGCTTAGGCTTGCAAGGCTAGTAGGTAGTCTTTAATAATTATGTTTTCCACTAATATGAAAACACAATATTAACCCAACACTCCCTCTAATTTAAGACTTTCATAATAAAATGGATGGTCCATTTTATTTTGTCATTTGTCAATTTTGTCACATGTAACATGTTACATGACATGTCACAATGTAATGTATTTTTAACATATTAAAAATCAACATACTCATAAAATATGTCATTTACAAAATTGACTAGTAATTCGTAATTACTCGTGCCAAAATGTTTCCAAATTATAAATTACAACATTCTGTATTTATAATGATTTATTCATTCCGTTCCAATTGTTTCTGTAAACAATGATTCATCTAAGTAATAAAACAATTCGATTACTTAGACCGTGTCTCATTTAATCATATTTACAATAAGACACGTAAATTATACTCACAAAATCATCCGTCAATTTTAAGCAATTTAATTAACTCGTATCGGTATACGATTAATTAAATAATCAATTAAAAGTATTTCCCTATAGGTATGACCTAAGGGGATCAACTGATCACCACCGTCGCACGACAGTAATGTCAAACTCTAGTCAGCCAATCATTACCGATATGTGTGGACCAGTTGACTGTAAAATATTACATCCCACATGTATTCTTAAAATGAGATTTAATAATGATATTTAAATCATGTGATCGCACTATTGTTGAGGACACATTTCCCAACAGGCTCGCGCCTCTTTGAGCAGCCCAGGTGGCCACGTCGCTCAAAACTCACACAACCGCTCATTTTCCTGTAAATACCCCTCAAATGCCCCCATTTGAGAAGTTACGCGAGTGTCCGCCCCCTCTTTTCTACCTTAAAATTCTCGACTCGACTTCCTAAGTCACATTCCGACGCGTATTTACGACCTACCGATCGTAAATACAAGCCTTACACATTGTTTGGTACCGTCATCGTGCATTAAATCACTTGACCGACCACTTCGACCACTACACCGTCAATAATCTTAATAAAACACTCTTTTTACTTACTAAAACGGTTTTAAACCGAGTCTTTTCCGACCAAACGAGTTGTTACACTTACGCCGGTTTCTCGCCATAACCAAGCATGTAAGTATGAGGGTGTAAAAATCCTTCTTTTATCATGTCTTTACTTATTTCATGACTATAACATGCTAAATCATGCATAACACGATCCAAAACATAGAGTAGACGAGCTAAAACTGAGTTTTGGCCTGAGACAGAAGCCCCTTGTTCTGCACAAAGGCTCGCGCCTCAACGGAGTGTCCAGGTTAGACTCAACCGCGTTTGTTCTCGTCTTTCCTCTTTAATCTATTTTCATATTTGTAATCGGTTTTTACCATTTAATATATTTTCAAACCTCTTTTATTTTATTTTTTTTACAAGTTTTTAACCATAAAACATTTTTCAACCTTGGTTCTTAATACCATGATGGTTTAATCCGTGTTTCGGTGATAATATTTGGTTAATTACATTTAAAAGGTATTTTAAAGCCTTTTATTTCATTTCTTTACATTTCGGAAGGTATTTTAAAGCCTTTCCTCATTTCTTTGCATTTTCAAAATAAATGTATTAGTCACCAACACAAAGTCATCCTTGGTTCTACATACCATGTCGGATTTTAACCCGAGTACGATGATGAGTATTGACTAATTATATTCAAATGAACTTAAAACAATTAGTTCATAATTATTTTCAAAACTATTCATGTCAAGCTTGCCAAGTCGAACCCGACACCGAATATCATCAAAATAATGATGATTATTCGAGTCTCGTTCCTCAAATCAACAAATGCGGTCTAAACGACCCTTTCAAACCAAAACGGGTTTAAATACCCATTTTTCAACACGTTTTATAAACGTTTTTCAAATGGTCAGAACACGTCTTAAACCGTTGACTGACCCGCGCCTAAATAGGCCATTTCTTTCCTATTTTCAAAACCAGGGGAGACCCCCTTGTATCGTCAACAGGCTCGCGCCTCATGTGGCCGCCTGGTGTAGGGTCTGTTCCCTTTCCAGCATCAGTCAAGGACGATCCCGTCTCTGGCCAACCCGAATATAGGACGGATCAGATGACTAATTTGCTCATTCAAAAATCACATTTGCAAAATGCCTTACTAAGACAAATGGATCACGTTATGCACCCTAAACCTAATACGGTAAATGGATGTTTAATTTCCGTCTTGCATGCAAATCAACCATTAATCCAACTCGACATCTTATACTTGATACTTGGATTAAATCAACCGACTTAGAAAGATCTAACATGTTAGGTTAAAATTATTGGATGCGCATTTATGCATTTAAACCGTTTTATCAACTTTTGCATTCAACCAACCAAGATCGATCAGTAGAAGCCGCTACCGCGGGCGGGATTGGGTGTCTGATTAAAGGGCTTCCTAATACGTACCTTCACCTCTTACTCAGAAACTTTGGATAGTGGACGACTTTATCCAGGGCGTACGAGAGTCATTCAAGAGATAGGATGCTAAAGAGGGACAATTCCTTATCTTTAGTACCTATGTCAAACACTGCTTTGTGCTTCGTTTGACCGAGGTATAAAGTGGATTCGAACGGGTTCCAAGCATCCCACAAATGCTTGGTGGCGACTCCGAACATGTCTAATCGTTTCGAGACCCTTACCAAGATGAAACCGACAGATCTAAAATGATCCTGTCGAAAGCATATTTACGCCGCCGAGCGTGGCTTTCAAAAGACCGCTATACGTCCACAGATTGGCTTGGCGTGTAGGGGGCTATGTCCATAGATTGGCGACTCCGCTGGGGAAAACTAGGACACTTACGTCTTTATGATCCCTAGATGGTGAGACTCGAACGAGGTCTTGGTTGGAATGCATTAATTGATATTACGGTCACGGTCGGGTTCCTTGTCCGGGCCCATAACCTAACCCTTTTCGACCAATTGGCTCCTCTCGTCGGCGTGAGTTTTCTCATCCCCGCGTTTTGAATCCCGATTGAGTCAAGCATACCATTGACGTTACACATTTCTGTTTCGTCAAAGAGCTTTTTTCACTTTCGAGCACGAGGCTAGGGCACCCTCCTTACACATTTTGTTTGTATTGGTATCCCTCTCGCAAATCGGGGTTTGATTGCTTGGTGTGTAACCCATCCTTCTAAGCCAAAACCCGTGTCAGCATTATGCATAATATAATGAAACTGTGAGTGCTTATGTGCTACTTGATCATAAGTCCTTCCGTGTCATTTTCAAACATTCAGAAATCACCTTTTTGCGCCGTTATAATGACCATTTCAAACCTCGGTCTTTCGCCGACCGTTGCATTTCAACACGCCTTTCTAGGCCGTCATAATGACGATTTTCAAACCCGGTTTTTATAACCATTTCAACACGCCTTTCTAGACCGTCATAATGACGATTTTCAAAATCGGTTTTCAACAACCATTTCAAAATCACCTTTTTACGCCGTTATAACCGCCGCGTCTAGACACGGACTTTAACCCATTTTGCGCCGACAATGGCTCTTTTAAAACCCGAGAAAAGCACACACCCTTTTCTTGAGACACTTTCGAGATCCCGAGGACCATACTGTAATACTCCGTATTTATAAGTCTTGGGGTACTCTATCGAGTAGGCCTTACTCTGTCGAGTAAGGGTAAGTTGCGAAATAAAATAGTTTCTGACCTGTTGGGTACTCGATCGAGTAGCTGGGGCACTCGATCGAGTAAGGGGGTACTCGATCGAGTACCTTGGGTACTCGATCGAGTGTCCAGTTTTACGAGGAGTTTTCTCGGGTTTTGTTAATTATGCGATTAAGGTATTTAAGCTTCATCGTCATTATTCTAAATCACTTTTACAAAACCTAAATTCCTGTTTAAGAGAGAAAGCAAACAAGTTCATCTTCTTAATCACATTCTTAGCAATTCCCGGAGTTCAGACAGTCAGTTCTTGTCGTTGTTCGTACCGTTGAGTTCCTTGCGTCGAGGGTAAGATCTATGTACCCTTTTTATTGTATTTCCTTTGATTTGGTTAAACCCTAATTTAGATATTGGGGGTTTTATGTGTAGTATGTGATGTGGTAGCCTCTATGTGTTGTATGATAGGAGGAGGGTTCATAGAAGAGGCTTTTTGACTCAGCAGTAGAGACCGTCTGATTGTGTGTATACCAGGTAGGATTTTCTACTCAGTATTAGTCCCATAATGGGATATTGGTTGATGTATTGTATTTGGTTGTTTGATATAATAATTGTACTGTAATTGTGGTTGTGATCGTTGTTTATGGTTCGCGAGGCGTGGCCTCGGCTGAGTGGGGTCACTTGCGGGAGTGACTTCACGCCCTAGTTTCGCCTTCTGTGGAACCCGCCACAGAAGGGATTTGCACATTAATGGACAGGGTTATCGCTCACTATGTGGAGCGGGGATTTGGTGGGTACGGTTGCGGTCCCCCACTGGCAGGGCTGGTCCAGTGGACAGTCGGTATTGAGATGATTGGAATCGATGGGTTGTGTGTGTGTGTGTGACAGTAAGCTGTCTGTTTATCTTATCGTTGTTGTTTATATTGATTGTGTGATTAGTACTGACCCCGGTGTTGTTTTGTAAACCTGCGGTGATCCATTCGGGGATGGTGAGCAGGTATTGAGATGAGTACTGGGATAGCTCGGATGCCACGACATGATGATAGGAGTCTTCCGCTGTAGCTTTTAGTTTATTTACATTTCAGTTAGAACAGTCAGTTTGAGAACATGTATCGTACTTTTGGTTTGGTTTTGAGGATTGTAACTATTCGTTAATCATTTATAATAAACGTTGTTTCTTCATTGTTGTTTGATTATCATTGCCTCGGGTAACCGAGATGGTAATGTCTTCATACCTGAGTGGTCCTGGTAAGGCACTTGGAGTATGGGGGTGTTACAAATGGTATCAGAGCTAGGTTCCTGAAACCTGTAACCAATGAACCTAATGAACATAGGGAGTCAATTAAAATGAACCCGGGGTAAAAGTTGTAGGAGCTAGTGCAAAGGCTTGGGAGACGTCCTAAAGTCGCAGGGGTCGCCCTACAACTTTGAACCGGTCACATGGGGGAAGTGTTTGTCGAGTCGTATGTGTGTTTGGTTAACTTGTGTAAGAATGTGATGAAATGTGTTAATTGTTGGGTGTTGAAGTAGAAAGTTGAGCATGTGAAAGAAAATGGTGATATGTGGGAACTTGTTGATGAGATGATAACATGTTGGATGATTTACAATGTGGCATTTAATAACATGATGAAATGATCTCGTAGATAGTAGAAAAGATGCGTAGCATGTTTATTATGATATAATGTGGTTTATAAAGTTTAGCATGTTAGCATATGACGTAGCATGCGGGTAGCCTTTAAGATTGGCATGACTCGATCGAGTGGGACTGACTCGATCGGGTGGGTTTTTGACTATTTTGAGTCCAGAATCGTGTTTTTGGGTACTCGATCGAGTAATTAGGGGTACTCGATCGAGTAGGGGATCACTCGACCGAGTAGCCTAGCTACTCGGTCGAGTAGGTAAGAGATCAGAAGGTCTGTTAGGGGTCTGATGTTTGGGTACTCGATCGAGTATGTTGGGCACTCGATCGAGTAGCCCGTTACTCGATCGAGTGGGTTTGGGAACTCGATCGAGTAGGTCCTGGGTGGCGTGTTTTCGTGTTTTGAAGTTTAGTACGTGTGTTCATATCTACCCTTTCTTATATATATATAGTTTCAAGATGCCGCCCAAGAAGACTGCTTTGTATGCGAGAGCTGAGCTTATGACCATGGAAGACATCGTTAAGATGTTAGAGCACCAGGATGCTCTTACTGAGACCCTAAAGAAAGTGAATGAGGATAAGAATAAAGATAAGGAGAAGGAGGTTGACCATTCAAAAATCAGCCTCTACATTGCGAGGTTTAACCCGAAAGAGTACAACGGAGTTGGGGAGCCTAATCTTCTTGATAGTTGGCTGAGAGAGATGGAGAACATATTAGATTTGGTTCACTGTCCTGATGAGATGAGAGTGGAACAGGCTGCGTTCTATCTGAGGGAGGCAGCAGACAAGTGGTGGGATTCAGTGAAAGTGAGTGCTAAGGAGATATATACAAACCAAGGCTTACCTGCTATACCTTGGGAGGAGTTTCGTAGGACTGTGAGGAAGGAGTTTGTACCGGAACATGTGAGGAGTAAGTTGAGAGAAGAGTTTGATGGTTTTAAGATGATGCCGAGATGTCGTGGCTGAGTACTACAGTCGTTCAATGAGAAGTCTAGGTATCCGAGGATATGGATTTGAGTGAGGAGAATCTGGCATTGAGGTTTGAGAGGGGGTTGACCCCTAAGATTATGGATAAGTTACCCGTGGGAGTCCTTACTGATGTTAAGGAAGCTTATGAGAGGGCTGGGAGAGCTGAGAGGTTGGTGGAGATGGCTCAGGAGAGGTTAGGTGGTGAGAAGAGGAAGTCTGAGAGCGAGGGTGGTGGCCAATCGAATCACAAGAAAGGCAACCACAATCAGTCTAAGGGATTTTCTTCTGGGTCTGGGTTCAGTGCTGGGGCTTCCTTTGGGCGTGGCCGTGGAAGTGTGAGTAATAGTTGGGGAGTGACTTGCTATAGCTGTGGTGGTGTAGGCCACAAGAGACATGAGTGCACAAGTGCACCGGGATCTTTCCGGAGACTCGCGCGAGCTTCGCGAGCAAATGCACCTACCGGATCGTGGCCAAACCGGGGAAGTCAGAGTTACCAGAGTGGAGGCAACCGCAACGGCGGTAATTCTTATCAGAAACCACCAGCGAGCAACAACAACAATCAAGGGTCGGGTGCTAAGCCGACCACATCAGCCAGTACTGTCCAGGGAGGTGGGCAGAAGACCAGCGGCAAGTTATTTATGATGGAGAAGAAAGCGGTGAGAGGAAGATGCGCACGTTATCACCGGTACATTCCTTGTTAATGGTATTCCTACCTTTGTTTTGTTTGATTCGGGGGCTTCTCGGTCGTTTGTGTCTTCGAGTCATGTCAAACAGATTGGGTTTGAGAGTATATGAGTCTGTTAGTGAGCAAGTTTTCATACCTTCGGGTGAGTCTGTATCGTGTGGGAGATTGTTCAGAGATGTATCTTTGATAGTTGGGCAAGTCGATTTCCCTGTAGACTTGCTAGAGTTTCCTTTTAACGGTTTTGAGATGATAGTCGGGATGGATTGGTTAGGAAAGTATAAAGCTAAGATATTTGTCATCAAAAGAAAGTGTCTTTTAGAGGTCCTAAGGGTGTTAGTGTGTCTTATCGTGGGTTTCTAGTCAAACCCAAAGTTAAGTTGATTGTTATTGTTACCTTGAAGTCTTATCTCGAGGAAGGGATGTCATTTGATCTTGTGCCATGTGAGAGATGACCGGATAGAGAGTCCGACAGTTGATGAGATACCAGTGGTGGGGAAGTTTGCGAGATGTTTTTCCGAGAGGAGATTAAGGGGTTGCCACCGAAGAGGGAGATAGATTTCACCGTTGAGTTGAAGCCTGGGACGGGGCCAATCTCTAAGGCACCGCACCGTATGGGTCCTAAGGAGATGGAGGAGCTTAGGAAGCAGTTGGATGATCTGATAGAGAAGGGATACATTAGACCAAGTGTATCGCCGTGGGGAGCACCGGTTCTTTTCGTGAAGAAGAAAGATGGGAGTTTGAGGTTATGCATAGATTACGGTGTGAGCCGAACCGAGTGACGATAAAGAACAAGTATCCTTTGCCAAGGATAGATGACCTGTTTGATCGGTTGAGTGGTGCAATGAGTCTTTTCTAAGATTGATTTGAGGTCGGGGTACCATCGGTGAAGATTAGAGAGGTGGACATACCAAAGAGACTTTCACGTCGAGGTATGGCCATTATGAGTATGTGGTGATGCCGTTTGGGTTGTCTAATGCGCCGGCAGTGTTTATGGATTTGATGAACAGAATCTTCGGACAGTTCTTGGACCCGATTTGTAGTGGTGTTTATCGATGATATCTTAGTCTACTCTAAGACTAAGGAGGAGCATGAGGAGCATCCGAGGATCGTGTTGCAGAATTTGAGGGATCATGAGTTGTATGCTAAGCTGTCCAAGTGTGAGTTCTGGTTAGAGAAAGTTGCTTTTCTGGGCATGTGATCTCTAAAGATGGGGTAGTTGTGGATCCGGCGAAGATTGAGGCAGTGACAAAGTGGGAAGCACCAAAGAATGTTGCCGAGGTTAGGAGTTTCTTGGGTTTAGCTGGATACTACAGACGATTCGTGAAAGATTTCTCCAAGATAGCTAGACCTATGACAGCGTTGATGAGGAAAGAGAACAGGTTTCGTTGGGATGAGAGTTGTGAGACGGCGTTCCAAACATTAAAGGAGCGTTTGACCACCTGCTGTCTTAGCATTGCTCGAAGGGAGCGAGAACTTTGAGGTTTATACGAGATGCCTCGAAGAATGGGCTGGGATGTGTGTTGATGCGGAATGGTAAAGTGATTGCCTATGCTTCTAGGCAATTGAAGCCTTATGAGGAGAACTACCCTACTCATGATCCGGAGTTGGGTGCGGTGGTGTTTACTCTCAAGATTTGGAGACATTACCTTTATGGAGCAATCTTTAAGGTATTTTTCTGATCACAAGAGTCTCAAGTACATCTTCATGCGAAGGAGTTGAACATGAGACAGAGGAGGTGGATGGAGCCGATTGGCGATTATGACATGGAAATCATCTACCATGAAGGGAAGGCCAATGTTGTTCTTTGATGCTTTGAGTAGGAAGAGTGTACATTCTCGTGTACAGCCTCTATCCTTGATGAGGCTGAGGGATGAGGTAGCGAGTTTTGGGATACATATGATGCAGAAAGGAGATGCCATGGGTGATATGACAGTACATCTTGAGTTTTATGATGATATTCGAGGTAAGCAGGCTTTGGATCCTAAGATAGTGGAGTGGAGAGCTGGAGTAGAGAAAGGGACAGTGTCCCGGTTTTCTATTCATACAGATGGTAGCTTGAGGTTTGATGGTAGGTGGTGTGTCCCTAATGATGAGGAGTTGAAAAGGACTATCATGACAGAGGCACATTGCACACCATATTCAGTTCATCCAGGTGGAGACAAGCTATACAAGGATTTGAAGAAAACGTTTTGGTGGCCTGGGATGAAGAAAGAGACAGCCGAGTTTGTATCCCGTTGTTTGACATGCCAGAGAGTTAAAGGGGAACAGCGACGACCACAAGGTAAGATTCAGTCTTTAGAGGTACCTGAGTGGAAGTGGAAATCCATTTCCATGGATTTCATTGTGGGTTTGCCGAAGAGTCAACAAGGTAACATCATGATTTGGGTAATAGTGGATCGTCTGACCAAGTCAGCTCACTTTGTTCCAATGAAAGATACATGGACTAAGGCATAACTGTCTATGGCCTATCGAAAGAACGTGCTTAAGTTACATGGAGTCCCTAAGGACATAGTGTCTGACAGAGATGCGAGGTTTATATCGAGGTTTTGGAAGGAGTTGCAGGAATCGTTGGGAACAACTTTGAAGATGAGTACAACATTTCATCCTGCGACAGACGGGCAGACTGAGAGAACAATAAAGACTCTTGAGGATATGTTGCGAGCTTGTGTGATGGATTTTGGTGGTAGCTGGGAGCAGAGGTTGGACTTGATAGAATTTTCTTACAATAACAGCTATCACACCAGTATAGGTATGGCACCGTTTGAGGCTTTGTATGGGAGGAGATGTAGGAGTCCAATCTGTTGGGACGATAGTGCTGAGGCAGTGGTTTTAGGACCAGAGATGGTGCATGAGATGGTGGAACAGATTAAGATGATCAGGGAACGGATGAGAGCAGCTCAGGATCGACAAAAGAGTTACGCAGATCTACATCGCCGGGACATAGAGTTTCAAGTTGGGGACAAGGTTCTTTTGAAAGTGTCTCCTATGCGTGGGGTTATGAGATTTGGGAAGAAAGGCAAGCTAAGTCAGAAGTTTATAGGGCCTTATGAGATCTTAGAGCGAGTTGGGGAAGTTGCTTATCGTCTGGCTTTACCAGCTGCATTAGAGAGAGTGCATAATGTGTTTCATGTATTGCAGCTGCGGAAGTATGTGAGTGACCTGTCACATGTGTTAGAGGCAGAGAGCTTAGAGCTAGATGAGTCCTTATCATATCTTGAGGTGCCTAAGAAGATTCTAGACCGAAAGGTTAGAAAGACTAGGGGTGGTGAGACAATTTTGCTTAAGATCCTTTGGTCTAACCACGAGACCGAGGAAGCTACATGGGAGCCAGAGGAAGCTATGAAAGAGCGTTACCCTTTCCTTTTTGATCAGGTATGTATGGTTACGGGGACGTAACCTTGTTTCTTTTAGGGGGGTAGGAGATGATCGCGAGCAGTTTTTAAGAGTTTTATACCCCTTTTATATGTTGTGTCGGTATGTTTGTCGGGATGAGTTGGGTTAGTATCACGTTTTATGTTGAATTTTGTTTGATGGTTGAGTCGGGAATGTTGTGGGAGTACCATTGTTTAGTAGTGGTTTGAACTTCGGGGACGAAGTTCCTTTTAAGGAGGGAAGACTGTAATACTCCGTATTTATAAGTCTTGGGGTACTCTATCGAGTAGGCCTTACTCTGTCGAGTAAGGGTAAGTTTCAAATAAAATTTTCGACGGTTGGGTACTCGATCGAGTAGCTGGGGCACTCGATCGAGTAAGGGGGTACTCGATCGAGTACCTTGGGTACTCGATCGAGTGTCCGGTTTTACGGGGAGTTTTCTCGGGTTTTGTTAATTATGCGATTAAGGTATTTAAGCTTCATCGTCATTATTCTAAATCACTTTTACAAAACCTAAATTCCTGTTTAAGAGAGAAAGCAAACAAGTTCATCTTCTTAATCGCATTCTTAGCAATTCCCGGAGTTCAGACGGTCAGTTCTTGTCGTTGTTCATACCGTTGAGTTCCTTGCGTCGAGGGTAAGATCTATGTACCCTTTTTATTGTATTTCCTTTGATTTGGTTAAACCCTAATTTAGAGATTGGGGATTTTTATGTGTAGTATGTGATGTGTAGCCTCTATGTGTTATATGATAGGAGGAGGGTTCATAGAAGAGGCTTTTTGACTCAAAGAAGAGAGACCGTCGATTGTGTGCATACCGGGTAGGATTTCCTACTCGTATTAGTCCCATAATGGGATATTGGTTGATGTATTGTATTTGGTTGTTTGATATAATAATTGTCTTGTGATTGTGGTTGTGATCGTTGTTGATGGTTCGCGGGCGTGGCCTCTACTGAGTGGGGTCACTTGCGGGAGTGACTTCACGCCCTAGTTTCGCCTTCGTGGAACCCGCCACAGAAGGGATGTGCACATTAATGGACAGGGTTATCGCTCACTATGTGGAGCGGGGATTTGGTGGGTACGGCTGCGGTCCCCCACTGGCAGGGCTGGTCCAGTGGACAGTCAGTATTGAGATGATTGGAATCGATGGGTTGTGTGTGTGTGTGTGTGTGACAGTAAGCTGTCTATTTATCTTATCGTTGTTGTTTATATTGATTGTGTGATTAGTACTGACCCCGGTGTTGTTTTGTAAACCTGCGGTGATCCATTCGGGGATGGTGAGTAGATATTGAGCAGGTATTGAGATGAATACTGGGATAGCTGGGATGCCACGACATGATGATAGGAGTCTTCCGCTGTAGCTTTTAGTTTATTTACATTTCAGTTAGAACAGTCAGTTTGAGAACATGTATCGTACTTTTGGTTTGGTTTTGAGGATTGTAACTATTCGTTAATCATTTATAATAAACGTTGTTTCTTTATTGTTGTTTGGTTATCATTGCCTCGGGTAACCGAGATGGTAATGTCTTCATACCTGAGTGGTCCTGGTAAGGCACTTGGAGTATGGGGGTGTTACACATACACCGTCCCCGAGACCTCTTCAAATATTTCAAACCCTATTTTCAAAACATAAAATTTTGAATTTAAAAAAAAAACCGTCTTGGGAAACAGTACATTGTTTTCCGAGCCGACTCAAACTCAAAACCATCTTTTGCAAATAAACTTAAGACAACCCTTTCAACTGACCGACTTGCGGAGATCCCTATCTTTGGAAGCCGTCCATAAAGCGACAAATGAATCTTTTTGAAAATTTCTATTTTCGAAAACTTCAGTCCACCTTTCCAATTCCGCCTCGTGTCTATCGAGTCGAAGCACACGTACTTATGGGTCTTTTCTTATAAGTCGTCTCACCACGAGACTTGTCCAATGGCGTCACGCCACTACATTGGACGCATATCAAAAGTTTGGTCATCACCGTCACATCATAAATCGAGTCAGCACCGAGGTACCACACACGGTCATCCTCGTCTTGTTGAGTCTGCTCTTTGTCTCGTCCTTCGTGTTGTCTGCATTCAGTCTTTGAACCGTGTCAGATTGAGTTGTAATGTGAGCCATTTTTCTGCCTCAGAGCCATGGCCCCGTCTTCAGCTTCGTCCAACAACAACAATGATAACAACAGAGATGTCACAACTGCTCAACTAGCCAGCCTGCTCACTGCTCTTAAGGTCACCCTGGATCGTGTCGAGACCCGTATCGACACCCTGGAAAACAAGGAAACTGGAGAACATAACACTCCACCTTTGACTGAAACTGAGAAGAGGATAAAGCTCTTGGAAGAATAGCTCCTAGCCCGGAGTAACAATATCCATCTTGAGAACAACCGAAGGTTCGAACCTGTTGGGGATCAGCTACCCGACAACTTTACCCTGACTGATGTGCCCAAGTTCAAAGGAGTGGAAGACCCACTCAATCATATTCGTGCCTTCAAAGACTACATGGCCATAAAAGGGGTTAAATAGGAACTTTTCACCCGGATCTTTCCATCATCCTTGGAACCGATCCCTCGCCATTGGTACTACTCCCTTGATCCAAAGAACCTTACTACTTGGGATGAGGTCGCAGTGAATTTGCCAAGCAATATGCCAACAATGTTGAAATTCAGGCCAATACCCGTACTCTTGAGGTCCTAACCCAGAACGACAAGGAGGGGTTTACCGAGTTCTTAACCCGTTGGAGGAGGGTAAGTACTCAGTTGGTCAGCAAGCCGAGCGAGTCGACCTTGGTGGAAACGTTTGTCCACAATCTCCGCCCAGTGTATGCCAATCTACTGAGGTACCAGAACATTAAGACCTTCCAGGATCTGCAAATCCTCGGGACAGGCATTGAAGATGTCCTCCGAAAGGGTGTCCTAGCCAAGACCACAGGCAGAGGCCACCAGAGATCCACCTCAACCGGATCTCGCCCTTATGGCCAGACGAACAAGATCGATGAGGTCAACCTCGTTGAACTAACCACTAAGAGAGCTTAGCGCCCCCAGAGTGTGTTCACTAATATAGGGTCAACTTATGCAAGCGCCCTGAAGAGGCTCATAGACCAAGGGAAGTTACAACCAATCGGAACCACCCCAGATCCGGCCGATGCTAAGAAATCCCGCTTCTGGAACCCTAATGCCTACTGTAAGTACCATCAAGGGAAAGGGCATAACACAGAAACCTACTTCAAACTCAAACACATCATCCAAGACATGATCGAGAAAGGGGAATTGCCTTAACCCCCGCTAACTAAGCCGAACAACAAAACCAACCCTTTAGGAATCTACGCCATCTCTAACGATGAGCCAACTCTGGACTGCTTACACCTCATCCTGCCAGTTGATGACGAGGTGAATGCCCTGGAGAAGGATGCCTCAGATGGGTTATTTGTGTTCAGTGCCGCCACTATGCTCACTATGTTCCAACAGGTTGAGGAAGCCATAGCCAGTCTCTCCGAAAAGATCACCCGACTTGACGATGCCTACCGTCGACTTATCTTCAATCCTCCACCACCACGCCCGAGGGAGAGTCCCCCGAACGCCCAAAACTACCCTCACCAGGATGGATTGCTCCCGCGACCATTCTGGCATGCACCTCACGATAATCACCCTAACAATAATCAACCCCACAATAACTACCCTCACAAGAATCACCCCCACAAAAATATCCCTCACAAAAACTGCCCACCGAGGAATACCCCTCCAAGGTACCCTCGGAATTCGTAAATTAATGGCATCTGGAGAGATGATGTTGAGGATGTCTATATCGTCCCAGGGAAGCAGGCGAAAGAGATTGGCCACCTTACCCGATCCGGACTCCCCTATCAGAACCCGAACAATCCAACGGTCGCTCTAACAACGAATGACCAAATTGTCCCGGACATGGGCACACAACCAAGGGCTCCCGAGAATTCAATCCTCAAACAGCTCCAGAAGGAAATAGCCGAAATCTCAATTTGGCAACTGATTGCGACATCCTTTTAGCATCGACAGGCTTTATTATAAGGCTCGAGAAAATTAACTGTGCCCTCTACCTCTTCCCCTGAAGAAATAGTAGCACATATGAGAAGGGACGCCCCTGACTTGAACAACCCGGTCGTCTTTTCTGACGAAGATATCCCTCCCTTCGGAGCCGATCATAATCTTGCCTTCTACATTACCGTACAATGTCTCAAGAAGAATGTGCCCATGGTCCTTGTGGATGACGGATCCGCGGTGAATGTCATTCCCCTCAAGACGGCTCACAAACTGGGCATTAAGGAAGCCGATTTGGTCCCGACAAATCAAGTAGTACGCGCTTATGACGGCACTCGTCGTAAGGTCGCATGGCTTATCACTCTAACCGTCGCAACCGGACCACTGGAAGGGTAAACCAGTTTTCAGGTGGTCGACATCGACGCCTCCTTCAACATGCTCCTGGGACGTCCCTGGATTCACGCCGTCAAGGCAGTTACCTCAACTCTCCACCAGAAGATCAGGGTCCCCTTCAACGGGAAAAGAATCACAATTCCTGCTTCCCCGAACAAAGCTGTCATGAGAAAGGGAATAGCCTCCCAAGCCATTGAGGAGGATGATAATGAAATGTGGGGATTCCAAGCCATGAACGCCATAACTAACGAGTCAACACCCTCTGATTGTGATCCGTTTGCCAACCTCACAGTCAACCGCATTCTGATGCGCCAGGGTTACTTCCCGGGTTTACCTCTCAATCCACTAAAAAGCACCTTGCCTCCTTTGAAACAGGCTAAGGTCCCCAACATCCCCTTCGGGCTAGGATACGAGCCTACCGATAAAGATATCCAGGAAATGAACCTCCTAGTTCGAAAGCGCAAGAAGCACGGGGTTATCCTTCGTCCCTATCATCTGACCCTCAATGGATACTTGGTCGTGATCCCTCATGGGGTTTAGTTTTCAGTACTTGTCGTTAGGAGCACCTAGACCAAAACACAATTTATAACATCACCAACAACTCTACAATTAGTAAAGAGGCAAGTAAAGGTCGGATCCCAAGGGACGGGAATTGAGATGAGATTTCTATTGCAACTAGTGGTGTCTAAGGGTGTCACAATTGGGGATTGAAGTAGAAGATCACTAAACTAAAAAGCAATGAAAGTAAACAAGCAAGATGAATTAAAAGGGATGTAAACAATTGATAAAAGGCACTAGGGTGTCATGGGGTCATAGGGGATTCATGGGAATTGATCATACAAACATCTTCTCAAGTTATAAGCAAGCAATTATTGTTGTGATGGATCAAGTTGGTTTATATCTTACAATCCTAGGAAAGTTTGGGTCCCGGAGCCGAATCGATTAGATTGTACAACACCTACAAGTCGACTTAATCTTCCCTACTCAACAATATGCATAGTCTAAGGAGACTCGAGTTGGTTTATGTCATACAAGTCTCATTGAAAAGATAGGTGATGGTTGTAAATGAAAGGATTCATAGGCTTAACATTTCATCAAACATAACATGTGCATAAGTTGAGATCACAACAAGCAAGCAAATAAACTATGAAAGCATATTAATTTAAGCATGAATCAATCCCCATGTTGGTTTCCCCTAATTACCCATTAACCCTAGCTAAGGAAACTACTCACTCATTATCATGTTGAACATGCTAGTAAGGTTGTCAATCATACCAACAAAGTAAAACATGATGAATAAATGAAAGTGATTAACAATAATTAAAAATGGATTAAGAGAATTATACCTACTAATGATTCCAATAATAAAGCAAAGAATAAAAGAAGTACTTGATGCTTGATTGGAAGGTTGTCAATCTCCCAATAATAACCCAAATAATCTTCAATTACCCAAAATAAAGGATGAACAAGAGAGAGATAAAAGAAATAAAACTTGTATTAAAACTTGATTAAATGTTGATTACTAGATTAAAGAGAGATTTGATTGATATTAACTACACTAAAGATTGCTAAGAAGAACCTACTCTTCTAATTAGACTAATGGAGTATTTATAGTGGAGATTAGGTACATAAATTAGGGTTTACTAAGGGCTTAAATGACGATTAAGTCCTTGAGGAGTCGCCGGTCTCTAGGGAGACTCCGGTCTCTTTTTTTCCGTTCTTAGAAAAAGATGTGCATCCTTCCTTGAAGCTTGTAGAAGACGAAATGGAACTGTCTGGGAATCCGGGCGTCTTTAGCACGGGACGGGCAGATTTGGGCGTTCCTGGACGGGCGTCCAGAGGGGAAGACGGGCGTCTTTGGGAGCTTTTGCCCGGGCGTCTGGTGGAGAAAGACGCTCGGATTGTGGTGAGGGACGGTCGTCTTCAGGGCAATCCGCACGGATTGTCAGGCAGTTTCATTCCTTCTTCTTTTCTTCATTTTTCTTCATAAAATCCTTGAGGATTTCCTCGGGGATGCAAGGATCTTTTCTCATCATTGCCCATCTACTATAGTATGTACAAAGGCCTTCTAATCTTGTTTCTCCTTGATGCTTGGTCATTGAATTCAATCAATTTAGCCTCATTTTGCCATGAAAATGCAAGGTTTGCACTCCTTTCCTACCAAGGACACAAAACCTCAAAGAATATGCAAAACAAAGAACTAAAGACATTAAATGACCCAAATATGCACTAAAAAGCATGGGAACAAGGCTAATTTGGGGACTAAATATGCTCTAATTATGGTCACATCAAATATCCCCAAACCGAACCTTTGCTCGTCCCGAGTAAAAAGGTGACAAAGACTAGGACCATTATTTAAACTAACCTAATAACATAGCAGATATGAGACAATTAACGGGTCTCACTCCGCCCCTTCAACTCACAACAAGACAACCATGAGGTAGGATGCCTTCTTGCAAGGGAAGGTGGGTCTTGCCAAAATGGCGACACATCCAAACATTAAGAACACAAAATCAAGTAATGGATGCATCTACAAAATAATAGCCACTTTCCTCATCTAAGTGGCAGAAATTATCTATAAGGGAAGCAATTCAAGGACACACACTCCTTCATAGATGCAATTTTTTCAAACTACTAAGCCTAGAAGGATACCAATAAATCACCTCCAAATTGTGTCAAGCTAGGGTACCTTTGTCCTCAATCGTTAAATGCTTTTGTCAAGAATAGACTTCCTATGGTGTTAGAAACACTGGAGGATCGCGGAATTCCCCCTCTTGCCTAGACAAGAAGAAGGGTCGTCCCCTCTTTACCATGCACAAAAATGGATACGATGGATAAAGGGATCAATAGATATTTGAGTTTTATTTTGGGAGTTTGCTTTTGTTTTTATTTTCCCCCCAATTTCTTGTGGCATTTGACATTTGAGAACACTTTCTTTTGCCATTTCTTTTGATTTTTGGCATTTCAATACTTGACAACTTTTCAACTTTTTGCATTTCTTTTTGAACATTTTCAAAGTCACCCCATATGTAGTGAGGGTGCCTTATATTTGAAGCATTAGGAGTATATTTTTGCTCCTCTTTTCATTTGATGCATTTTGCAAACTTTCTTTCACTTTTCATTTCATTGAACTCAAATTGATTTCTTTTTGTGCCCATTCCCTTTGATGATAAAAATGTGGTAGAACATGGATGATGGATGGATGCATGGTTTCAAGGGTCACCTTGGAATAAACGGTAGCCAAGGAGTTATCACACCACAAGGTACTCTTGACTAGGCTTTAATCCATGGGTCAAAGGATACTAGCATGACACATCCTAGGGTGTTTTACAAGTATTCAAACAAGCAAAGTCTTAAGAAGAAAAAGCATCTACTAGGGCCTATATACACTTGTCAAGCTTCCCAATTAGACGGTTGCGCAAAATTTTTCTAACATGCAAACTACATGCCATGATGCAACTAGCATATAAACATCCTAATGCAAATGATTCTACCAACTAATATGCCATATAAAATAAATGCAAGTCCTAAGTTCACATTGTTATACCGCATCAATCAAAATAAAGCCACATAGTCATTAACATAAAGAGGAAAAAGGAGATTGGAAAGATAATACCATGTGGTCTTCAATATCCTCATGTCTCGGATGTGGCGTAGTCAATCAATGTGAACAAGGATAAACACAATATATACAACAATATATACATGACTACACTACAAAAGAAATGAACTTGTTTTTGGATTTTCAAATTTTTATGGTTTTTCAAAATTTTTGATTTTTTTTTTTTGGATTTTTGAATAAAAGCTAAGTTAGAATTCCCCATCCCCACACTAATATGGGCATTGTCCTCAATGGCCAAAATGATGGGAATTATGCAAACATGATGCATGAATTCTACACTAAATGCAAGCTATACTAATCTACACTACATGATGCATGGTTTTTTGTTTATGACGGAGTGCGTAATTTAGATTACCTCCCGTTGCGTATGCATGTACTTCCTCAAACCGTGATAGATATTATTTCTAATGTCCTAAAGTTGTGGTAGCACTACTACAAAAACAGACAAAGAGGATGGTTAAAAACCGTCCTAAAACCTTACAACAACCGTCCTTAATTCACCCGTCCTCGTTGCCTACGATGACGGTTGACAAAAGTCAAACCGTCCTGTTTGGATTTTCAGAAGAGGACGGTTGGGGTCTGTAACCGTCTTCTTTTGTATTTTTAAGGAGGACGGTCCTGAGTCTCAACCGTCTTGTTTTAAACTCATTGCGCGCATAATTTTGACGCCAACTTTATGACGCTTTGTCAAGGAACCGTCTTCACATATTTTTTTTAAAAAAAATTAATTTAGTGCCAATTTATGAATGAAAGTCGCCCAAACAACTGAATTTTAGAAATAAAAATTGTTTCATTCATACGCTATACGACTATAGCTTAAATATATCCTACATTTCAGAAAATTCAACAAACCTTACATTTTTACTCTAAATTCAACCAAACAAAACAAAATAAGTTTGAACCTCCAAAATACGAACTATCGACAATAAGTTTAACACAAGCACTAACAAGAGTTTTTCCATCCACACACTATACTTTTAAGCTACCTAGATAACATCAAAATGTTAGCATACTTTAAACGCTGCCATCAAATACTTGCGCCCTAAACTGCTATGCATATGTTGCCCAAATGTCCTACACCTCGTCAATTTGCTGAACTCAATATGTCTTTGGGGCTTTAAACATGAACTACATACAACCAAAAAACACAATTTTAATTATTTACATATCAACACGTGTAATTTATATAAAACCAAATAATTATTGAAACCAAAGAAACAAATTAAAGGACGTACACTTGGAATAATATTAATATATCGTCCTCTAATGATTTCAAACATATATCGACAGACATAACTTCAAGTATGTCATTCTGTATGTGAGCTCAAATCATTTTTAGCTAACTTTGATATGTTTAGCTAACTTTGATATCAGTCTTTCACAGCAAACAAACTCAAAATTCAAGTCAGCAAATACATAAATATGATATAGTGGGAGAGATTATAATTTGACTACCTCTAGTGGTGAGGTAGAAAACTTTGGAATTGTGGCCACTGGAGTACGGAAAACCTCATCAGAGGCTCCTTAGTAGATGTACGATATGGCTCGCATCGTTTCTCCCTATGAGATGGCTCTTCATGAGGTGACTCCTCTCTAGCTTGTGACTAAGACCCCTCCATAGATGCATAGTTTCCTTGTGTACTTTTAGTCATCGCGTCCATGAAAAGAGCTAATTCTTCTTCACTTGGTCGCTCACCCATTTGCCAAAACTTCACCATCATCATTTGAGTTTCCATCAGTTGCTCTTCCCAAGTACTTATCTACATAAGAAAAAATTTGAATAATAAATCAACTTCTTATTAAACACTTCTCCAACTTTTCTCCAACTCTTCAATTAATTAGCTAATGATAAGTAATAAGTTACCTTCTTCCTTCAACTGTGTTAGAGTCGGGTTTTTGGAAGCATTCCCAAAATATTCTTTTATGCCTATGCCATTGGGAACTCCTCGAACACGACCAGGATGTCCGGCCTTGCCAAGTGCCTTAGCGAGTATATCTTCTCGTCCCCTGAGAACAAATACACCTGCCTTCAGATCTTTGTTTATTGCTTCCTGCACCAATTCATATAAAATAAAATAATTGTGTATAAAATTAGCTACATGTATATTAGTTTCAACATTTCAAATGTTATACTAACTTACAATTTTTTTTCCACTTCTTTAACATAATCAGTCATATCTCCATTCTTAGACTTGTGAGCCCTTAGCCAAATTAAATATCGATTAACTGTCTCCAATGGGCATCCCTTTGCGACAAAGTCTGCATTCTATAAAAAAGCATTTAACTTAAGTTGGCTAAAATATCAAATAATTGTGAATGCAGAAAGTTAAACAATTAAAAGATACTTACCACCATTCTTCTTGTTTTTCTCACTAATGGCCTGTTTACATTGTATAATCTTCAATTTGCAACAACAAAAACAGTAATTTACATCATAAAGGGGGATACGAATGGATCAGGGGACAATGGCCAATGGCCAAATTGAACTCCATAAGCAGGCATGAGGAGGTTGGAATGGATCTTGTCTATTTTTATTTTAAAGTCTGCCTTTTAGAAGCTTCTTCAAAGCACTATCAAGGCTGATGCAAAAGCTTTTGATTTCCAGAACAAGGTAGGAACAATTTTTTGCCTTAGTGAAGGGTATTACATCTTCCGTTATTTTACTAGTTTTGTAAAAGGTCTCACGTTGAAGTTACTGTCAAATTGACCCTGCTTATGTGTCTGTGATCTGCACATTCCTCTCAAGTCCCAGAGTAACTTAGTATTCTAAATTTCGGTTTGAGGCTTGATCTTGGAATTGATTGTTGCATCTTGTTCAAGTTTGTGGCGCTATAAGAACCTTGATAACTTGTTTGAAATGTAGGGGTCACGGCTGACATGCAGGAAGAAGTATGCAAAGAAATTAACATGTGGGTAAGTGATGCAACTCAAGGGACAATAACGGAACTCTTATCGCCTCACGTTCTTCAAGCGGACACAATACTTGTACTTGGAAACGCGCTTTTGTTTAAAACATCCCGGGAATCACAAATGTTGGCTATCACTCTGCACTACTAAGACTCTACACTACTAAGTGACTTAGTATCTCATAAATATCCTTGATATATCAACTCAGGCATGAAATCCGTCAAATGAGAACACTCAGGGACGAATGCCTGGCAAGTGACAAATGATAATCGCTACTCAACTGAACAATACTCCGTACTAAGCTTCAACTACATACATCGGTCCCTTTAGACCATCAACAAATAAGCATCCACTATTTCAAGTAACAACATTTCAGAAGCTAACGGTGCCACTCTCTTATGGATTTGCCACAACCAAACAATTTTCTTCAATGATATAAGTTTTATTACTGACACAACAGGATTATTGCTTCCTAAAGTAACTACTATTAAGTTTAGATAATTATATTTCAATATCTTGAATCACTTAACTATACTCTCCAATTCCAATAATATTTGTATTGCGTCCTATGACAATTGTGTTGCGGACCCTTCTTTCGCCATTGAATTCTGCAGTTTCAATTTCCCAACATCAAAAGATGGGATTATCAGTCCGGAAATAAATGATAATATCCCTTCTGCTAGAATCGGATTCGAAAAGGGGGCCGGAATAACACTTTGTATTGCACAAAGGAGAAGGATTGATGATTTATTCCATTGGGTTTGCTATTACATTTATACAGGAATTCACCTAAACTATCACTAAATATTAAAGCCAAAGATTACAAGAGTATAATATTAAGAACTATATACCAGTAACATGCTAAACATAAGAGGTATGGATAGATTGGAGAGCAGATTAAGGGATTAAGGGGATTGGGGATAAGCACAAGCAGATTAACGAAATAATGGAGCAACAAAATAAGTACATACTTTTACGAGATCAAGAATTACTCATATGAGCACAAGCAGATTAACAAATTATCAGAAATTAAAGGAAGAATATGATATGCAGAATTGATTTCATTGTTCAATTATGGTATTTACGAAATCAATTTGTATAAAATCATAAGATTTATCAGGTACTAAATGAAGAATATGAAAATTGACACACACCTCGGTAAGGCAAGGAACGACTGGCGATGATCCGTGATACGATGTTGCGTTAGGGTGGTGATGAAGGAGAATGTCGTGGCAGTGGTTTGCGAGGCGCTGATGGTCACGTCAGAGATGAACAACATGAGGGTGGTTTATGATTTAGGGTATAAGGGTTTTGTGTATTGTGCTTGTATAAGATGACGATGGACTGATGGAGTATCGCAATTAGAAATAGAATTGGGAACATCATTATTAAAACAAAAGAGGACGGTCCATTAATGTAACCGTCTTGTAAATGAATAAGAGGACGGTTTTATTGACCAACCGTCCTCCTTACTTTTACAATAAGGATGGGTGTCCCTATCAACCGTCCTAGGTATATAACCACTACTGGCGCCAAATCAATTGACTTAATATATGACGGTTCCGTCCCGAACCGTACTCTTAGAAGCGTCCACTTAGAGGAAAATTGTAGTAGTGTAGTTCATGCACACAAGATGCAATGCATGAAACTAAATTTGTCATTTTGGATTTTCAAAAGTGGGAACAATGAAATAAGAACACCTCAATGGGGCCGAGGTGTTAGCCCTCTATGTTTCTAGGACTCTCCAACTATGATCAAGATAAAATAAATAAAACAAAGAAAGAAGTAGACAAACCTCAAGAGGGTAGGAGCCTCCAAAGCTTGCTAGTCTTCCATCATATCATCATTGTCATCATCTTCCTCAATAGAAGTGGACTCATCTCCACTTCCCTCTTTACTTCCTTGCTCACTTCCTTCATCATCTTCTTCTTCTTCATTAGCCTCTTCATCAATGCTTTCATCAACAACCTCATCACCGACAACCTCATCGTCACCCGGTCTCTCACCCCTAGATTCACTTGGAAAGAAGACTTCCCTATCCGCCCAACTAGGCAAAGGACATGAAGGATCAAGTAGTCCTTGCCTAGCTAAATGAAGGAGGGGTGGATATTGGGCTAAGTATGCATCTTCCCGATCCTTAAAAGCTTGTTTGTGCATCTCTTGCATAAGTAGAGTCATGTAGTCATTGCTTGCTTTAACACATTCGGGTTTGAACTCTTGATACTTGAATGGATAGGGTGGTATGACAATGGAGGACGAGGGCATTTCAACTTCACCCCTTTGTTGACGGATGATGTATTCGGCTTCTTTTGAGAGGGGAAGAAGGTAGTTGGTCCGATGGACACTCAAACGGCAAATCTTGGAAGGCAAAGTAAAAGATCTAGCCTCATTGGTGAGCCACCCATATTTGGTGTCAAGAGGGTTATGAGTGACCCACTTGTACTTGTTAATCATGGCATCCATGTCAATGAGATGACCCCCCTTTTTCGCCACATACTTGCTATCCTTGTTGAAATTCGGATCAAAGTACTTAGCCAAAAGAGTGACTAGACCTCCATTTACAATAAAAGTGGGGCCTTGCTTTCCACAATCAACATTAAGCCATCTTTCCACCAAAAGCCTTAGAGAATTGTAAGGCTTGGTGAATTCCCTTCCAATATTTAAGGCCGACTCAAGTAGAACACAATCGAGCTTGGTAAAGTGGTTAGTGTCTTTTCTTGCAATGATAGTTATTCCGATGACCTTGTGCCACACTCTAATGCCCAGATGGTGGACTAATAGAGCGCGACTAGCATGATAGTTCTCAAATTTTCTCCCGGAAATCGCCTCCCAAAGAGGAGCGGGGTCATACTTTTCGGGATTCTTGTAATAACTAGGTGAATCACTAAGACCTAATGCTTTACCCAATTCATCAAAGGTGATGCGCCTACTCACATTAGCAAGGCGGAACTCAATGTTTTCTCTAGTCTCTACCTTAGTAACTTTCAAAGAACTCAAGAATTCTAAGGTAAGGGAGGGGTATGTCAATTCTCTTGTAGCAAACAATTTTCCCAACCCCATGGCTTCAAAGAAGGATTTTGTTTGTTCAAGGACACCCAATTTGTTCAAGGCATCTTCACATATGAATTTGGTGGGTAGAAAGGATTTTCTAGCATACTTGGCAAATGTATCCCTATGGGAGTTAGAAATGAAAATTACCTCCGAATAGTTTGATAATTGAGCAATTTCCGGAGTTGTTGCTTCCAAGGGAGGAATTTGTTGTTGTTGAACTTCCATGTTTGCACTAGCTACCACCATAGCCAATGAGGCTTTCTTTGCTTGAAGACATTGTTGTCTTGTTGAGAGTGCCTTTGCCTTAGGTGCCTTTGTTGATCCTTTTGTTCTTGCCATTGATGAAAATACCAAGAAAAGAGTGAAAATCTTCAATTTCCCAAATCGATTTTAAGATGAAAGGCTTTGCCTTTATAATTCAAAAATTGACTCAAAGGTTGAAGATTTTGGTGTTTGGTTTGATTTTTGTTGGAAGAGGAGTGATTAATTGTTGTTAAAAGGAAGTTTGGATTTGATTTTGTTGAATTTGGTTGAGGAAATCTTGTTTTGGTGATGGAGAGGATGAGGGTTTTGAGTTTTCTGATATATGGGTAGTGTTTTGAATGAATGAATGAAGAAATGAATGTGGGAGGGGGTATTTGAAATACCCGAAAATTTTTGAACTGCAGGGGAGGACGGGCGTCTTTCCTTCGGGACGCTCGGATTCTGCCTTTTTTTGGTTCAAGATTCAAGCCTAAAGACGGGCGTCTTTCAGCAAAGACGCTCGGATTCTTTGATTGCAGGACGAGCATCTTCCTCTGAAGATGGGCGGATTCTTAGACAGCAAGCTTTGTTGTTTTTCACAGGCAAAAAGACGGGCGGATTTCTGAAGACGAGCGTCTTCTCTACCAGGACGCTCGGATTCTTCGACAGTCCCAAAATTTCAAATTCTCAGTTAAAATGGACGGGCAGATTCTGGCAAAGACGGGCGTCTTTCCTGAAGATGAGCGGATTCCCTTGAAGACGCTCGGATTCTCCCTGTTTTAGCCGGATTCAGTTACATCCGTGCACTTGCATATCCCGTGTCATTTTTCATTCTTCAAATCTCGTGTTCTTCATTGTAGGGGCATTACTAAGGCATGAATAGCCTAGGCAATTGCTATCCCCACACTAAGCTAAAGCACTACACATCAATTAAATCATTAGTCCCTCCCTCACTTCTCTCAAAAATGATAATTATCTTGATCAAAGCATAAAAATCCAAAAATGACAAAAATGCAATATAGGAATTAAAATGCGAGTTAGGGAGTTAGAAATATTTACAAATGGTGGTTTAGGGAGGACTCCACCAAACTCTCATCCTTAGTGAGATGTCATGGGGGCATGTCCAAGGTGTTGTTGATGTTGCTCAACACCTTGAAGAAGTAGTCAAAAGATTGTTCATTATCATGATAAAGATCTTCAATAGACCTTTGCCCTTGTTGTCCTTCATGTCGGTCTTTATCGATAGCATTACCAATATGGGGATTGAAAATCCCTTCAAACTCATCGTCCCAAAGACCACAAACTTCATCTACTTGATCACTAAAGATCTCTTGAGTTGATAGAGACAACTCTCCCACTTTCTTATCTTGGCCAATGAGGCCATCCTCTTCATTGCTTGACTTTGGTGAGCTTTTCAAGCTCTCTTTGTTACAATTCACTTGCTCTTTGAATGGAGCATCATCAATTTTCTTCTTCCATTGGAATTCCGACTTCTTCCTATCATCCTTCCGGCTATAATGATCAACCATAAAACATGGTTCATGCAAACGGGGAGCTCTCATGGTCTTGTCAAGATTGAAAGTTATGCTCTTATCTCCCACTTCTAGAGTGAGCTCTCCATGCTTCACATCAATCACCGCACCCACGGTGTGTAAGAAACGTCTTCCTAGAATGATTGGAATGTTGGAGTCTTCTTCCATGTCAACAATGACAAAGTCAACCGGGATGAAAAATTTCCCAACTCTTACAGGAACATCTTCCCATATCCCTAATGGTGTCTTCGTCGATCTATCGGCCATTTGGAGTGTGATATTGATGCATTTAAGCTCGCCCATCCCTAACCTTTTACTCACCGAGTACGTAATAACACTCACACTAGCCCCTAGATTAGATAAGGCTTTGTTGATCGTGGTGTCGCCAATGGTACACGGTATTGAGATGCTTCCCCGATCTTTGAGTTTTGGAGGTGAACTCCCTTGAAGTATTGCACTACTCACCTTAGTGAAGGCGATAATCTCAAGCTTCCGGATCGACTTCTTCTTTGTGAGGATGTCTTTCATGTATTTTGCATAGGCCGGCACGTGATTGATTAATTCTAAGTTAATCATCAAATTTGGGCTTGGCTTGACGACTTGGAAAAGGAAGTCTAATCACAATGGGCTCCTTTTCCTTGACCTTGTCTTCATTTTTCTTTGAAATTTTGTTCTTTTGATGGTTCTCCATCCTTGTAGTTTTGCACAATTTCTTCTTTGTCACTAGCTTCCATAACTTCATCCTCAACTTGCTTCTTCGGTGCTTCATACCTTGGTGGTCGGGATTTACTAAATCTTTCGGTTACTTGTCGTTAGGAGCAACTAGACCAAAACACAATTTATAACTTCACAAACAACTCTACAATTAGTAAAGAGGCAAGTAAAGGTCGGATCCCAAGGGACGGGAATTGAGATGAGATTTCTATTGCAACTAGTGGTGTCTTAGGGGTGTCACAATTGAGGTTTGCTGTAGAAGATCACTAAACTAAATAGCAATGAAAGTAAACAACCAAGATGAATTAAAAGGGATGTAAACAATTGATAAAAGGCACTAGGGTGTCATGGGGTCATAGGGGATTCATGGGAATTGATCATACAAACATATTCTCAAGTTATAAGCAAGCAATTATTGTTGTGATGGATCGAGTTGGTTTATATCTTATAATCCTAAGAAAGTTTGGGTCCCGGAGCCGAATCGATTAGATTGTACAACACCTACAAGTCGACTTAGTCTTCCCTACTCAACAACATTCATGGTCTAATGAGACTCGAGTTGGTTTATGTCTTACAAGTCTCATTGAAAAGATAGGTGATGGGTAAAAAAATGCAAGGATTCATAGGCTCACATTTCATCAAACATAACATGTGCATGAGTTGAGATCACAACAAGCAAGCAAATAAACTATGAAAGCATATTAATTTAAGCATGAAACATTCCCCATGTTGGTTTCCCCTAATTACCCATTAACCCTAGCTAAGTAACTACTCACTCATTATCATGTTGAACATGCTAGCAAGGTTGTCAATCATACCAACAAAGTGAAACATGATGAATAAATGAAAGTGATTAACAATAATTAAAGAGGGATTAAGAGAACTATACCTACTAATGATTCCAATAAAAAAGCAAAGAATAAAAGAAGTACTTGATGCTTGATTGAGAGGTTGTCAATCTCCCAATAATAACCCAAATAATCTTCAATTACCCAAAATAAAGGATGAACAAGAGAGAAATTAAGGAAATAAAACTTGTATTAAAACTTGATTAATTGTTGATTATAAGATTAAAGAGAGATTTGATTGATATTAACTATACTAAAGATTGGTAAGAAGAACATGCTCTTCTAATTAGACTAATGTGGTATTTATAGTGGGGATTAGGTGGATGAATAAGGGTTAACTAAGGGCTTAAATGACGATTAAGTCCCTACTTAAGGAAACGCCGGTCTTTATGGAAAGACTCCGGTCTCTAGAAAAAGATGTGCATCCTTCCTTGAAGCTTGAAGAAGACGAAATGGGTCGGCCTGAGAATCCGGGCGTCTTTAGCACGGGACGGGCGGATTTGGTGGTCTCTGCCCGGGCGTCTTGGAGTGAAGACGGGCGTCTTCTGGGTCTTTTGCCGGGGTGTCTTGGGGAGAAGACGCACGGATTGTGGTGGTGGAGACGGGCGTCTTCAGGGGAAGACGCACGGATTGCTGGGCAGTCTTGTTTCTTCTTCTTTTCTTCCTTTTTCTTCATAAAATCCTTGGGGATTTCCTCGGGGATACAAGGATCTTTTCTCATCATTGCCCATCTACTATAGTATGTACAAAGGCCTTCTAATCTTGTCTCTCCTTGATGCTTGGTCATTAAATTCAATCAATTTAGCCTCATTTTGCCATGAAAATGCAAGGTTTGCACTCCTTTCCTACCAAGGGATCAAAACCTCAAAGAATATGCAAAACAAAGGACTAAAGACTATAAATGATCCAAATATGCACTAAAAAGCATGGGAACAAGGCTAATTCGGGGACTAAATATGCTCTAATTATGGTCACATCAAATATCCCCAAACCGAACCTTTGCTCGTCCCGAGTAAAGAGGTGACAAAGACTAGGACCATTATTTAAACTAACATAATAACATAGCCGATGTGACACAATTAGCGGGTCTCACTCCGCCCCTTCAACTCATAACAAGACAACCATGAGGTAGGATACCTTCTTGCAAGGCAAGGTGGGTCTTGCCAAAATGGCGACACATCCAAACATTAAGCACACAAAATCAAATAATGGATGCATCAACAAAAGAATAGCCACTTTCCTCATCTAAGTGGCGGAAATTATCTACAAGGGAAGCAATTCAAGGGTACACACTCCTTCATAGGTGCAATTTCTTCAAACTACTAAGCCTTGAAGGATACCAATAAATCACCTCCAAATTGTGTCAAGCTAGGGTACCTTTGTCCTCAATCGTTAAATGCTTTTGTCAAGAGTAGACTCCCTATGGTGTTAGAAACACTGGAGGATCGCGGAATTCCCCCTCTTGCCTAGACAAGAAAAAGGGCCGTCCCCTCTCTACCATGCACAAAAATGGATACGATGGATAAAGGGATCAATAGATATTTGAGTTTCACTCTGGGAGTTTGCTTTTGTTTTTGTTTTTCCCCCCAATTTCTTGTGGCATTTGACATTTGAGAACACTTTCTTTGCCATTTCTTTTTTGAACATTTTCAAAGTCACCCCATATGTAGTGAGGGTTGCTTATATTTGAAGCTTTAGGAGTTCTATTGTTGCTCCTCTTTTCATTTGATGCATTTTGCAAACTTTCTTTCACTTTTCATTTCATTGAACTCAAATTGATTTCTTTTTGTGCCCATTCCCTTTGATGACAAAAATGTGGTAGAACATGGATGATGGATGGATGCATGGTTTCAAGGGTCACCTTGGAAGAAACGGTAGCCAAGGAGTTATCACACCACAAGGTACTCTTGACTAGGCCTTAATCCATGGGTCAAAGGATACTAGCATGACACATTCTAGGGTGTTTTACAAGTATTCTAACAAGCAAAGTCTTAATAAGACAAAGCATCTACTAGGGCCTATATACACTTGTCAAGCTTCCCAAGTAGACGGTTTCGCAAAATTTTTCTAACATGCAAACTACATGCCATGATGCAACTAGCATATAAACATCCTAATGCAAATGATTCTACCAACTAATATGCCATATAAACTAAATGCAAGTCCTAAGTTCACATTGTTATACCGCATCAATCAAAATAAAGCCACATAGTCATTAACATAAAGAGGAAAAAGGATATTGGAAAGATCATACCATGCGGTCTTCAATATCCTCATGTCTCGGATGTGGCGTAGTCGATCAATGTGAACAAGGATAAAACAAACACAATATGTACAACAATATATACATGACTACACTACAAGGGAAATGAACTTGTTTTTGGTTTTTCAATCTTTTTCAAATTTTTATGGTTTTTCAAATTTTTCAAATTTTTTGGATTTTTGAATAAAAGTTAAGTTAGAATTCCCCATCCCCACACTAATATGGGCATTGTCCTCAATGGCCAAAATGATGGGAAATCATGTAAGAATGATGCATGAATTCTACTATAAATGCAAGCTACACTAATCTACACTACATGATGCATGGTTTTTTTTGTTTATGACGGAGAGCGTAATTTAGATTACCTCCCGTTGCGTATGCATGTACTTCCCCAAATCGAGTTAGACATTATTTCTAATGTCCTAAAGTTGGGGTAGTTCATGCACACAAGATGCAATGCATGAAACTAAATTTGTCATTTTGGATTTTCAAAAGTGGGAACAATGAAATAAGAACACCTCAATGAGGCCGAGGTGTTAGTCTTTTATGTTGCTAGGACTACTCCAACCATGATCAAGATAAAGTAAATAAAACAAAGAAAGAAGTAAGCAAACCTCAAGAGGGTAGGAGCCTCCAAAGCTTGCTAGTCTTCCACCATATCATCATTATCATCATCTTCCTCAATAGAAGTGGACTCATCACCACTTCCCACTTCACTTTCTTGCTTGCTTCCTTCATCATCCTCTTCTTCTTCTTCTTCTTCACTAGCCTCTTCAGCAATGCTATCAACAACCTCATCACCGACAACCTCATCGTCACCCAGAACCTCACTCCTAGATGCACTCGGAAAGAAGACTTCCCTATCCGCCCAACTAGGCAAAGGACATGAAGGATCAAGTAGTCCTTGCCTAGCTAAATGAAGGAGGGGTGGATATTGGGCTAAGTAAGCATCTTCCCGATCCTTAAAAGCTTGCTTGTGCATCTCTTGCATAACTAGAGTCATATAATCTTTGCTTGCTTCAACACCCTCGGGTTTGAACTCTTGGTACTTAAAAGGATAGGGTGGTGTGACAATGCAAGAGGAGGGCATTTCAACTTCATCCCTTTGTTGTCGGATAATGTATTCGGCTTCTTTTGAAAGAGGAAGGAGGTAGTTGGTCCGATGGACACTCAAACGACAAATCTTAGAAGGCAAAGTAAAAGATCTAGCCTCATTGGTGAGCCAGCCATACTTGGTGTCAAGAGGGTTATGGGTAACCCACTTGTACTTGTTAATCGTAGCATCCATATAAATGAGATGACCCCCCTTTTTCGCTACATACTTGCTATCCTTGTTGAAGTTCGGATCAAAGTACTTAGCCAAAAGAGTGACTAGACCTCCATTTACAATAATGGTGGTGCCTTGCTTACCACAATCAACATTTAGCCATCTATCCACCAAAAGCCTTAGAGAATTGAAAGGCTTGGTGAATTCCTTTCCAATATTTAAGGTCGACTCAAGAAGAACACAATCAAGCTTGGTAAAGTGGTTGGTGTCTTTTCTTGCAATGATGGTATTCCCAATGACCTTAGCCACACTCTAATGCCCGGATGGTGGACTAATAGAGCACGAATAGCATGATAGTTCTCAAATTTCCTTCCGGAAATCGCCTCCCAAAAAGGAGCGGGGTCATACTTTTCGGGATTCTTGAAATAACTATGTGAATCACTAAGACCCAATGCTATACCCAATTCCTCAAAGGTGATGCGCCTACTAGCATTAGCAAGGCGGAACTCGATGTTTTCTCTAGTGTCTACCTTTGTAACTTTCAAAGAACTCAAGAATTCTAAGGTAAGGGAGGGGTATGTCAATTCTTTTGTTGCAAACAATTTTCCAAAACCCCATGGCTTCAAAGAAGGCTTTGGTTTGCTCAAGGACACCCAACTTATCTAAGGCATCTTCACAAATAAACTTGGTGGATAGAAAGGATTTTCTAGCATACTTGGTAAATGTCTCCCTATGGGAGTTAGAGATGAAAATGACCTCCGGATAGTTCGAAAGTTGAGCAATTTCCGGAGTTGTTGATGTTTTTGCTTCCAAGGAAGGTTGTTGTTGTTGCACTTCCAAGTTTGAGCTAGCTACCACCACAGCCAATGAGGCTTTTTTTGCTTGAAGACTCTTTTGTCTTGTTGAGAGTGCCTTTGCCTTAAGTGCCTTTGTTGCTCCTTTTGTCCTTGCCATTGATGATTGAACCAAGAAAAGAGTGAAAATCTTCAATTTCCAAGTATACCCAAATCGATTTTAAGGTGAAAGGCTTTCCCTTTATAATTTCAAAAATCAACTCAAAGGTTGAAGATTTTGGTGCTTGGTTTGATTTTTGTTGAAAGAGGAGTGATTTATTGTTGTTAGAAGGATGTTTTGATTTGATTTTGATGAATGTGGTTGAGGAAATCTTGTTTTTGTGATGGAGAGGATGAGGGTTTTGAGTTTTGGGGTTTATGGGTAGTGTTTTGAATGAAGGAATGAACAAATGAATGGGGGATGGGGTTTATAAAAGACCCGAAATTTTTTGAATTGCACGGGAACACGGGTGTCTTTCCTTCGGGACGCTCGGATTCTGCCTGTTTTGGCTTCAGAGTTCTCGCCTAAAGACGGGCGTCTTTCAGCAAAGACGCTTGGATTGTTCAATTGCGGGACGGGCGTCTTCTGCTGAAGACGGGCAGATTCTCTTCCAGTGAGTTTTCTTGTTTTTCCCAGCCAAGAAGACGGGCGTCTTTCCTTTCAGGACGAGCGTCTTTCTGAAGACGGGCGTCTTCTCTTGCAGGACGCTCGAATTTATCAACAGTCACAAAATTTCAAAATTTCAGCTCAGATGGATGGGCGGATTCTTACAAATATGCCCGGATTGCCTGAAGACGGGCAAATTCCCTAGAAAACGCTCGGGTTCTGCCCCTTTTACCTGGATTCAGTTCCATCTGTGTACTTGCATATCCCTTGTCATTTTCCATTCTTCAAATCTCGTGTTCTTCATTGTGGGGGCACTACTAAGGCATGAATAGCCTAGACAATTTCTATCCCCACACTAAGCTAAAGCACTACACATCAATTGAATCATTAGTCCCTCCCTCACTTCTCTCAAAAATGATAATTATCTTGATCGAAGCATAAAAACCCAAAAATGACAAAAAAATGCAATGTAAGAATTAAAATGCGAGTTAGGGAGTTAGAAATATTTACAAATGGTGGTTTAGGGAGGACTCCACCAAACTCTCATCCTTAGTGAGATGTCATGGGGGCATGTCCAAGGTGTTGTTTATGTTGCTCAACACCTTGAAGAAGTAATCAAAAGCTTGTTCATTATCATGATAAAGATCTTCAATAGACCTTTGCCCTTGTTGTCTGTCTTGATCGATATCATTACCAATATAGGGATTGAAAATCCCTTCAAACTCATCGTCCCATAGACCACAAACTTCATCTACTTGATCACTAAAGATCTCTTGATTTGATGGAGACAACTCTCCCATTTTCTTGTCTTGGCCAATGAGGCCATCCTCTTCATTTCTTGACTTTGGTGAGGTTTTCAAGCTCTCTTTGCTACAATTCACTTGCTCTTTGAATGGAGCATCTTCAATTTTCTTCTTCCATTGAAATTCCGACTTCTTCCTATCATCCTTCCGGCTATAATGATCAACCATAAAGCATGGTTCATGCAAACGGGGAGCTCTCATGGTCTTGTCAAGATTGAAAGTTATGCTCTCATCTCCCACTTCTAGAGTGAGCTCTCCATGCTTCACATCAATCACCGCACCCGCGGTGTGTAAGAAAGGTCTTCCTAGAATAATTAGAATGTTGGAGTCTTCTTCCATGTCAACAATGACAAAGTCCACCGGGATGAAAAATTTCCCAATTCTTACGGGAACATTTTCCCATATCCCTAATGGTGTCTTCGTCGATCTATCGGCCATTTGGAGTGTGATATTGGTGCATTTAAGCTCTCCCATCCCCAACCTTTTACTCACCGAGTACGGCATAACACTCATACTAGCCCCTAGACCACATAAGGCTTTATTGATCGTGGTGTCGCCAATGGTACACGGTATTGAGAAGCTTCCCGGATCTTTGAGTTTTGGAGGTGAACTCCCTTGAAGTATTGCGCTACTCACCTTAGTGAAGACGATAGTCTCAAGATTCCGGATCGACTTCTTCTTTGTGAGGATGTCTTTCATGTATTTTGCATAGGCCGGCACGTGATTGATTAATTCCGTGAAAGGAATTGAGACTTCCAAATTCTTCACAATTTCCATTAATTTTCCAAGTTGGTCATCAAATTTGGGCTTGGCTTGACGACTTGGAAAAGGAAGTCTAATCACAATGGGCTCCTTCTCCTTGACCTTGTCTTCAGTTTTCTTTGAAATTTCTTCTTTTGATGGTTCTCCATCCTTGGAGTTTTGCACAATTTCTTCTTTATCACTAGCTTCCACAACTTCATCCTCAACTTGCTTCTTCGGTGATTCATACCTTGTACCACTCCTCAAGTGAATGGCACTAACCGTTTCATGTCTTGGGGGATTACTTTGAGGTGGTAATTGCCCCTTTTGTCTTTGTGAGCTTGAAGATGCTAGTTGGGTCAATTGGGTTTCCAACATTTTGGTGTGAGCTAGGATGTTGTTGATGGTGGTTTCCTTTGCTTGACTATCTTTTTGCATTTGAGTGAAAAACTCTTGTTGATTCTTTTGCATTTGGAGGACCGCTTTTTGAACATCAAAACCTTGATCATTTTGTTGATTGTATGGAGATTGATTTTGGTAACCTTTGTTTTGGTTGTAAAAGGGTCTTTGATTTTGGTTTCTTATGGGAGGTGGGGTGTATGTTGTTTGAGGGTTTTGAACATTTTGGCTTTTGTATGAGAGATTTGGATGGAATTTGGTGTTTTCATTGTAATAGTTTGAATAAGGGGTACCACTCTTGTATGCTTGGAAAGCATTCACTTGTTCATTTGTTCCCCTACATTCACTTTGGTCATGTCCCAAAGTTCCACAATTCTCACATATCCCACTTGGGATTGATGAAGATGCCGTCATGGCATTAACATGATGCTTTGGTGATTTTGAGGCTTCTTCAAGTCTAGCCATAGCTTTTTCAAACTTCAAATTGATGGTATCAATGTGAGCACTAAGTTGAGCACCCAATTGAGTAATGGAGTCCACTTCATGCTTTCCTCCTCTAGTAGCCTTGCGAGGTCTACTATATTGTGAGTTATGGACCGCCATTTCTCAATTTTGTTCCAAGTTTGATTGTCATCAACTTCGGTGAACATTCCATTTGATCCCTTGTTGAGAATGTTCCTTGAATCTTCATAAATACCGTTCCAAAATTGTTGTACCAAGAACCACTCGCTAAGTCCATGGTGAGGACATGAGCGACAAATTCCCTTAAACCGCTCCCAAGCTTCATACAAAGATTCTTAATCCCTTTGCTTAAAGCCCGTGGTTTGAGCTCTTAGCATGTTAGTCTTTTCCGGTGGATAGAACTTTTTGTAGAAAGCTAGAGCCAACTTTTCCAAGAATCAATTCCGAGAGTAGCCTTATCAAGGCCTTTCAACCATTCTTTCGCGGTGCCAATTAGAGAAAAAGGAAATAAGACCAATCGAATTTGGTCTTGAGTTACACCGGTTTGAGAAATCGCATCACAATAGTCGCAAAAAGTCTCCATATGAGAATGAGGGTCTTCACTAGGCATCCCCCGAAATTGGCTTCTTTCGACTAATTGGATAAATGCGGATTTGGCAATAAAATTTCCGGTTAGATGTTGTGGTGTGGGAGTACCATTGGGTAGGTTCTCCTCGGTGAGAACGGAATGTGATGAAAACTTAGGCATTGTGGGTTGATTTTGTGTTAGATTTTGTGTTGGGTTCTCCTCACCTTCTCTTGCAAAAGAGTTGATGAACTCAATAGTATTTGGTTGAATATCTACAACCTCACCAATACCTCTCAAAGTTCTCCTAGCAAGTCTTCTATTGGTTGTTAAAGTTCTTTCAATTTCACGATCAAAGGGTAACAAGTCACCTTGTGACCTTCTAGACATGCAAAATATCAAACAACTCAAAAACAATTAGAACAAACCTTGAGGAGTTTTACTTCCTCAAGGCAAAGAAAGACACAACTAATAATAATATAAGAAAATCTAAATCAAGCTAACACCGTCCCCGACAACGGCGCTATTTTTGGTCGGGATTTACTAAATCTTTCGGTTACTTGTCGTTAGGAGCACCTAGACCAAAACACAATTTATAACTTCACAAACAACTCTACAATTAGTAAAGAGGCAAGTAAAGGTCGGATCCCAAGGGACGGGAATTGAGATGAGATTTCTATTGCAACTATTGGTGTCTTAGGGGTGTCACAATTGAGGTTTGATGTAGAAGATCACTAAACTAAATAGCAATGAAAGTAAACAAGCAAGATGAATTAAAAGGGATGTAAACAATTGATAAAAGGCACTAGGGTGTCATGAGGTCATAGGGGATTCATGGGAATTGATCATACAAACATATTCTCAAGTTATAAGCAAGCAATTATTGTTGTGATGGATCGAGTTGGTTTATATCTTACAATCCTAGGAAAGTTAAGGCCCCGGAGCCGAATCAATTAGATTGTACAACACCTACAAGTCGACTTAGTCATCCCTACTCAACAACATGCATGGTCTAATGAGACTCGAGTTGGTTTATGTCTTACAAGTCTCATTGAAAAGATAGGTGATGGGTAAAAAAATGCAAGGATTCGTAGGCTCACATTTCATCAAACATAACATGTGCATGAGTTGAGATCACAACAAGCAAGCAAATAAACTATGAAAGCATATTAATTTAAGCATAAAACATTCCCCATGTTGGTTTCCCCTAATTACCCATTAACCCTAGCTAAGTAACTACTCACTCATTATCATGTTGAACATGCTAGCAAGGTTGTCAATCATACCAACAAAGTGAAACATGATGAATAAATAAAAGTGATTAATAATAATTAAAGAGGGATTAAGAGAATTATACCTACTAATGATTCCAATAATAAAGCAAAGAATAAAAGAAGTACTTGATGCTAGATTGAGAGGTTGTCAATCTCCCAATAATAACCCAAATAATCTTCAATTACCCAAAATAAAGGATGAACAAGAGAGAAATTAAGGAAATAAAACTTGTATTAAAACTTGATTAATTGTTGATTACAAGATTAAAGAGAGATTTGATTGATATTAACTATACTAAAGATTGCTAATAAGAACATGCTCTTCTAATTAGACTAATGGGGTATTTATAGTGGGGATTAGGTGGATGATTTAGGGTTAACTAAGGGCTTAAATGACGATTAAGTCCCTACTTAAGGAAACGTCGGTCTTTTTAGAAAGACTCCGGTCTCTAGGGAGACTCCGGTCTCTAGAAAAAGATGTGCATCCTTCCTTGAAGCTTGAAGAAGACGAAATGGGTCTGCCTGAGAATCCGGGCGTCTTTAGCACGGGACGGGCGGATTTGTTGGTGTCTGCCCGGGCGTCTTGGAGTGAAGACGGGCGTCTTCTGGGTTTTTTGCCCAGACGTCTTGGGGAGAAGACGCACGGATTGTGGTGGTGGAGACGGGCGTCTTCTGGGGAAGACGCACGGATTGCTGGGCAGTCTTGTTTCTTCTTCTTTTCTTCCTTTTTCTTCATAAAATCCTTGGGGATTTCCTCGGGGATGCAAGGATCTTTTCTCATCATTGCCCATCTACTATAGTATGTACCAAGGCCTTCTAATCTTGTCTCTCCTTGATGCTTGGTCATCGAATTCAATCAATTTAGCCTCATTTTGCCATGAAAATGCAAGGTTTGCACTCCTTTCCTACCAAGGGATCAAAACCTCAAAGAATATGCAAAACAAAGGACTAAAGACAATAAATGACCCAAATATGCACTAAAAAGCATGGGAACAAGGCTAATTCGGGGACTAAATGTGCTCTAATTATGGTCACATCACTTGTACCATTCCTCAAGTGAATGGCACTATCCGTTTCATGTCTTGGGGGATTACTTTGAGGTGGTAATTTCCCCTTTTGTCTTTGTGAGCTTGAAGATGCTAGTTGAGTCAATTGGGTTTCCAACATTTTGGTGTGAGCTAGGATGTTGTTGATGGTGATTTCCTTTGCTTGACTGTCTTTTTGCATTTGAGTGAAAAACTCTTGTTGATTCTTTTGCATTTGGAGGACCGCTTTTTGAACATCAAAACCTTGGTTTGTTGATTGTATGGAGTTTGATTTTGGTAACCTTGGTTTTGGTTGTAAAAGGGTCTTTGATTTTGGTTTCTCATGGGAGGTGGGGTGTATGTTGGTTGAGGGTTTTGAACATTTTGGCTTTTGTATGAGAGATTTGGATGGCATTTGGTGTTTTCATTGTAATAGTTTGAATAAGGGGTGCCACTCTTGTATGCTTGGAAAGCATTCACTTGTTCATTTGTTCCCCTACATTCACTTTGGTCATGTCCCAAAGTTCCACAATTCTCACATATCCCACTTGGGATTGATGAAGATGACGTCATGGCATTAACATGATGCTTTGGTGATTTTGAGGCTTCTTCAAGTCTAGCCATAGCTTTTTCAAACATCAAATTGATGGTATCAATTGAAGGAAAAGTAGATCTATATACTTAACATATTTATATATGTTTTAATTTAATTTGTCATAAAATTAACAAATGATGTTATGCATGCAAACACTTAAACAAAATAAAGAAGAAACATTGTTCTTACATTGGATTTTCGGTTCAAATGGGCACAAGAGAGATCACCTTTCTCTCTTGTTCTTGAGCTTTCCTTTTGGATGAACAAAGACCCAAGTGTAGGATCTCTCCCAAGGATTTATACCCAAGGCACACACTTAATTAAAATTAATATTATAAATACTAGTACAATATTAATCTTGTAAAAATTGACCCAAAAATATTATAAGACACTTAATATTTTCGGTTTTATGGGAGAGGAAGAAGAAAGCTTTTTATCTCTCTAAAACTCAAATTTTAGATGAATGAATGAGTGAATAAACAACAATAACATTATTGTGTATTTAGGTAAAAATGAGAGGAAAAACCAAAGTGGTTTTCCTTTCTAAAAACCGGGTGGAGTAAGTGGGTGGAGGGAGCCAATGCATGCACTTGTTTATCTTCACAATGTAAACTAGGGTTGCATGGCTAGTAAGGCAAGTAATCATTATGTTTACCACTAATATTATAAACACAATATTTAGCCTAATCCCCTTCCTAATTTCGGCACCTTCATAAAATGGAACCCATTTTATTTTTGTCAAACTTGTCTTATGTCACATGTCATATGTAACATAAATTTGTTATGTATTTTTAACATATTAAAAATCAACGTATTAATAAAAATACGTCATATACAAAAATCGACTTAGTAATTCATAATTACTTGTACCAAAATATTTTACCAATTTATAAATCACAACAACTTGTATTTAGAATTATTCATTCGAATTCAATTGTTTCCTTAAACAATAATTTCATCCGAGCAATGATACGATTCGATTACTCAGACCGTATCTCATTTAATCATATTATAATGAAATAGGTAAATATTACTTCCAAAATCGTCCGTCAATTTTCAAGTAATTTAATTAACTCGTAACGTTATACGATTAATTAAATGATCAATTAAGAGTGTTGCCCTATAGGTATGACCTAGGGGATCAACTGATCACCACCGTCGCACGACAGTAATGTCAAACTCTAGTCAGCCAATCATTACCGATATATGTTGATCAGTTGACAGTAAAAAATACTTCCCAATTGTATTCTTTATAGTGAGACTTACACATGTGATCATCATGATCAACAGTCGTGATCGCATTATTGTCGGAGGACACATATTCCAACAATCTCCCACTTGTCCTCGACAAGTGTGTGTCACCAATTCTCTTGTCCTATTACTATCTCCCACTCAATGCAAGGTGTCTTTCAGGTCGTACTTGCAAGTGATCATATCGAGAGTGGTTTCCTCGATCTGGAGAATAATTGATTGACCGGATTTATCCACCATGGATACATTCCGATCGTGGCCACGCATTTCCAGTTCATTACTCCTCGAGTGGCCCTGAGATATTGTTATAACCCTGACTAGGGGTGGACAATTCCTATCGCACTCATTCCCTTCGACTAGCCACATCCATCATAACCCAAAATATGCCCATTTGACCCCATTTACGAAGGTCGTAGTAACACAAATCAAAGTTAATCTGAAACTGTGCCATCTTAGGCGAATAGTCTTTAGTCAAAAAAATCGACTCATTTGAATACAATAGTAGCTCTCGCCACGACCAGGCTATATAAATTTGCCAGAACTCTATAAGCGGTCATTAGGCCCGACAAAATGTTCCTAACAGTCTGCCTATGTGATCGACTAGTCATTCTCATATGACTCTATGGCACTTGAACTTGTCATCAATCGCATCACACTCTAGTCACTTCGAGACGTCACCTCATGTAAGTAATTATGGGCAAATACAATGTTAATCCATGTTCACTTTAACGGGGTTCAATTATCTCTACAACCCGTTTGGATATAACAATGTATAAGGTGAGTTAATAATAACTCAAACGACAAATGTCGACATCACACTCGGGTAGTCAATACCATATTACAACCTTGTGATGCATATCAAAAGTGTGTAAACACTTGTTGATTGCAATAGAAGTTTAACATGCCATGTGTCCATGTGTTCAAACTTCTTAATCGTATTATCCTTTATATTCATGTTATCACTCATAGCATGAACCTTACCAAGTACACATCAAGGTTCTCGACCTTGGTTTCGGTTCTTTATCTTGAAAGAACTTCCTTATCGATTATCACATAACGAACAAATTTGTGGTGAATGATATAACTTGTACTGATCAAGTACTTCATCCACACACAATGCACTAGGTACATGTTTTGTAACAATTTGTCAAGATGATTAGCCTAGCACTTCTTACAAGTCCTAGCATAGTTAGGAAAGATTAGTTTTGAGTAACTTCTTATTCAACTAAGTATCTTTCCAAAAACCTCTTATTTCTCCTTTAAGCTTGAAAGGCTTAGGATTCTCATAAATCCTTACAAGTGCTCGGATTTTCTACAATATGTGCAATCTCTTGACACATAACAGAGCATTTTTATCAAACACCGAAATCGCTCATTGGATTCTACTCGAGAATTCATGACGTTTCTTTTATGGCTTCCCAATCATCATGCTCTTATGCATATGATTCACCATTGGACATGCGCATGATTATTCTAATGGCGGAAATATTAGTAACTTTTTAATCATGTCATCAACTATATTTAGGTTCAAGGAACGACCATGACTGCTAATGGCAACTCCATTTTCATTTGAATGAATAACCTACGTATCTCGTTGATTCGATGTGTATCTAACAATACTTATCCAACATCTCATGATGTAATTGGATTCATCATAGTCAATTTTCATCCAGAATTGAAAACTCAAATGCTTCTTTATGAAAGAAGGTATTAGCTCGTCATTCTTTAATGAGTGATGAGTTGTAAACATTCAAAGGATGATAGCTCCCACTAAATTCCATGTCTTCACATGATAATTTCCTAACTCCCACTCAATTCCACATGTTTCTAAATTGACTTCTCAATTGAAACTTTTCAAGAATTTGGAATGTATGTTGCTTTGCAAAGTTATTAAGATGAAACCATATATGTTCCCATCATATCCTTTCAAAATTCCTATTTCGAAGAGGTCTCATCTTAACCTTATGGAAAGAGATTTTAAGTCTCTAACACATTCATGTCATAATGATGTGTGGCAATGTCATTTATTAAATATAAGTAATATCCAATACACATCCTTCAAAATATCCCTTTTAGAAGGAGGTTTAACCAATTCATTTTCATAATGAGGTTAAGTAATGACATCTGCGTGGTTTAAAACTTTGGCTATTGAAGATATCGGTATATCAATCCTTGCAACCTCTAGTCATAAATATCGCTTATAACTAGGATGTTACATTGATTCATTTAGGCTCTTAAGTAAATCTTAAGGTTAAAACTATTGGTCAAAATTTATCATAAACTAGTCAAAACTCTTGTTAAGACTTTACATTAGTCATTTTGTTCCAAAACTTTCTTTTGGTCTCCTCGTGTAGTTATCTTGAGAACATACTCTTACGATTACTTCACTTGGTCTCTTTAGTCATATAGAACTTACTTGAGACCATAGATCTCATCTATTGGGTATACTATATAAATAGATATACCTTCATTCAAATCATTCTCTCTTGCGTAGATCTCATTTACACAAGTACACAAAAATATATCTTGCCTCGTGTGTTGTGTCCTCATTTTTCTCCCACTCTATCTTTAGAATAAATACACTAGAGATTCAAAGATAGAATATGAGACACAAATAATGATGTTGAAGTATAAGGAGAACTATCTCATAGATTGACTAATAGTTATAGATTTCGTAAGTGTACTTGGTGATTGACATTCCTTTAAGAGAGTTCATAGACTCAACACCACTTTGTAAATGATCATACACAAGCCTTAAGCATGTGGACATATAATGAAACCCGTCATTATATTTGTCTATTAGATCACTTTAAGTTATATGTTTCTAAGAGTAAGCATTTAAACATGAATTTTAGAACAAAAGGATAAAATGATAAAACGGGTGACTTGGGTTGCAAACCAAGTCACCATTATCCAAAATACAACCCATTATCCAAAATACCTTTCCATGTCGAACACGGAAACTTAAGGTTCTAAAATTCAAAACATGAATAAAATAAGACAATAAAAAGCGAAGCTCCATGAAAGCTATTCCTAGCTCCTTGATGGTTTCTTAAGCTTGCTTTTCTTTTCCTTTGTCTTTGCTTGGTGGAGGCCCTATTTACAATAAAAAGGGAGATACATTATCACAACTTTGTATCACAATACCATAGTTAAATTAGAAACATAAAAGAAAGGATAGTCATTTACCTACTGGAGTAATCTTTTCAGCCTTAATATCACCAAGGTATTTGGAACAATTTCTTTTCCAATGTCCCATACCATTACAATAATGGCATTTATCAAGAGGACCCTTCTTGATTTTTGAAGTGCTAGCTTCATAAGTCCTAGCTTTGGTGAATGTGGGAGCTTGCTTCTTATCCTTCCTCCCATTCTTCTTGAACTTCCCCTTACTCTTAGTGCTTATGTTAAGCACATCCTTGGGTGGGTTCACATTTAACCCCATGTCCCTTTCGGCTTGCACAAGTAACTTGTGCAATTCTTCAAGAGACACATCCTTGTCTTGCATGTTAAAATTCACCCGGAATTGAACATACGTTTTGACTTTGGACAAGGAGTGTAGAATCCTATCTACAACAAGTTCTTTGGGGATTTCAACCTTTTGAATTTTCAAGGTCTCGACAAGCTCCATAAGGTTGAGCACATGAGGGCTAACCTTTTGGCCCTCTTTGAAGTCGAGATCAAAGAATGCCGCGGCCGCCTCATATTGGACAATCCGCGGAGTTTGTGAAAACATTGTCACAAGCTTGGAGTAAATCTCATTAGCATTGCCCATTTGAAAGGCTCTCCTTTGGAGATCCGCCTCCATCGCAAATATCAAGACATTTTTCATTGCGACGGACTCCTTTTGGTAAGCCTCATATGCTTCCCGAGTGGCGGCGGTCGACCTAGTAGTAGGTTCGGGTGGAAAGGCCTCGGTAAGGTAACGAAGCTTGTCGTCACCTTGGGCGGCTAATTTGACTTGGGCATCCCAATCGGAGAAATTTGACCCATTCTTTTCAAGTTTACATCGATCCATGAAGGATCGGAGCCATGATGTATTAGCGAGAGGCGTGGCGTTAGGGGTTGGTGTTGCCATTTGTTATGAGAAAAAGAAGTGGTCTACAAAACAAAATAGAAGGAGTAAAACAAATGTCGTTTTAATAATAATACTCGTAAAAATGTATAATTTAAACAAGTTTTATGCATTTTTCTAGTGACCTCTACCCAACTAGATAAATGATTCCAAGACCCAAATTCAAATCGACTTAGGCACGGTATGGCCGATGAAACCTTTATCAATATAACTCGGTGGATTAACGTTTTAATCGATTCTACTTTTAGAACTCTTGGTTGATAAAATTACTCTAATAATTATCTATAGCCCAAAACACATCCGACAAGGGCACGGTATGGCCGATGAAACCCTTATCGAAAAACTTTTGTTGAGTTCAATCCAAATTTCGAATAAATGTGTCCATGATCCAAATCCACATCAATTTAGGCACGGTATGGCCGATGAAACCCTCATTAACATGAACTCGGTGGATTAACATTCATCACCCACTTCCCCTACGTAACAAGGTTTGTACCCCGGTAGGGCCGAGTGCACTCCCTCGCGAAATAGGTTTTCATGGTTTCTACTATTTGGTAAGGCTATGTCTCAATTAATTGTTTTAGCGAGAGGTCATGTCAATTTATTATCTATCACGTTTTAAGTGAACTAAAGCGGTGAACTACGATAATTCTAATTGACACGGTCGATAAACTCGATGAGAGAAGATGCATGTTTTAGTTATGGCGATTTAGCGATGCATGTGACATATAAATAAAATGCAAACATAAAAATAAATCCTAGTATGCCTTCCTAAAATAGAAAAACTATTTAACTATTACATATTCGGAAACCAACTCCATTGGTCCCTTGAACTTCGGTTGTGGCACGCATCTCGGGGTAACACCGTCTTTATGTATCGCCATCTTGAAGAAATCCGTCTTTGGGAACTCCGAGATAAATTAAATTACATAATTTCCTATTATACATTTGTAATTAAAATAAAATAAATCTATTAAATTACAAAACGGTGATACGAGATCACAATAAAATTACAACCGAATCGATATTCCCATACATTTCGGGAAATACCAATTAAAACTAAGGCCATACTAAGTCAAAAATACATAATTCAAAAATTACATAAATTAAAATTATGACAATCATAAAGAAAATGCAGCATTATAATATGTATGAACATGCCCAATTTTATGCTAAATCGCCTTTAATTAGCCAATATCGTATATTACTCGGTTTTTACGGATTTGCGTGATTTCAACATTTTATTATCACAAAAATTACATAAATTCATATTTATGCATAAGTTAATTACCCTAACCTCTTAGGACTCAAAATTTAGTCTTCACTAATTATTTGACCATAATTAACTCATTTTACTAAAAATTTGTTCATTAATGGACTTAAAATACAAAAATAAGCTATAAACTTCAAATAAATCACAAAATTTCAAATAAATTCAAAATTTGAAATTTAAACTCATGAACATTCTGAAAAAAATACCATGACACTCATAATGTTCAAAACCTTAGGTTAAAAATTTCGAATATTTCCGGAAAAAACAATGTTGCGGTTTATCAGTTTTAACTAAAATAATCATAAAAACATGTGAAAAATTATATACATCAACTTTTCAATTTTAGATATGAAAAAGATAATAAAATGCAACAAATAATATTTTTCTTTAGTCATAAAGTATGTTTTATCAATATTTCACTAATAAAATCACTATTCATGCTATTTTTCTTCAAAAATCCATAAATCATGCAAAAAGACTTCACTATAGCCTATTATTTTACACACATCTTTTAAAATTGCATGTGACAACATACTAAATTTCTATGACCAGATTCGAAATTTATCTCATATTAACCTATTTTTCACTTAAATCCGATTTTAATAATGAAAAATCCATTTTTCGAGCATAAAAAGTCCAAAAATTATGAAAATTTACAGGTTATCTCAAAATAATATAAGTGACAACATATCCAAAAATCACAGGAAAATACGAAGTATAGCTAATTTTAGTCCGAAAATGACATTTTTACTCATAAAATCATATTTTAATGCCATTATTGTATAATATGAACAATAAAAATCCGTAAATTAACCAAAATATCCTAAAAACATTTTAGGACCAGAAATTTTAACATGCATAAATTAATTTCGTGATATATCATAATAACACAAATTATACAAGTTTTATATGTTAATCTTTATAACTCGGAAAAACTTTTAACCGATTTGCATGCAAACAACCATGGCTCATGATACCGATTGAAGGAAAAGTAGATCTATATACTTAACATATTCATATATGTTTTAATTTAATTTGTCATAAAATTAACAAATGATCTTATGCATGCAAACACTTAAACAAAATAAAGAAGAAATATTGTTCTTACATTGGATTTTCGGTTCAAATGGGCACAAGAGAGATCACCTTTCTCTCTTGTTCTTGAGCTTTCCTTTTGGATGAACAAAGACCCAAGTGTAGGATCTCTCCCAAGGATTTATACCCAAGGCACACACTTAATTAAAATTAATATTATAAATACTAGTACAATATTAATCTTGTAAAAATTGACCCAAAAATATTATAAGACACTTATTATTTTCGGTTTTATGGGAGAGGAAGAAGGAAGCTTTTTATCTCTCTAAAAATCAAATTTTAGATGAATGAATGAGTGAATAAACAACAATAACATTATTGTGTATTTAGGTAAAAATGAGAGGAAAAACCAAAGTGGTTTTCCTTTCTAAAAACCGGGTGGAGTAAGTGGGTGGAGGGAGCCAATGCATGCACTTGTTTATCTTCACAATGTAAACTAGGGTTGCATGGCTAGTAAGGCAAGTAATCATTATGTTTACCACTAATATTATAAACACAATATTTAGCTTAATCCCCTTCCTAATTTCGGCACCTTCATAAAATGGAACCCATTTTATTTTTGTCAAACTTGTCTTATGTCACATGTCATATGTAACATAAATTTGTTATGTATTTTTAACATATTAAAAATCAACGTATTAATAAAAATACGTCATATACAAAAATCGACTTAGTAATTCATAATTACTTGTACCAAAATATTTTACCAATTTATAAATCACAACAACTTGTATTTATAATTATTCATTCGAATTCAATTGTTTCCTTAAACAATAATTTCATCCGAGTAATGATACGATTCGATTACTCAGACCGTATCTCATTTAATCATATTATAATGAAATACGTAAATATTACTTCCAAAATCGTCCGTCAATTTTCAAGTAATTTAATTAACTCGTAACGTTATACGATTAACTAAATGATCAATTAAGAGTGTTGCCCTATAGGTATGACCTAGGGGATCAACTGATCACCGCCATCGCACGACAGTAATGTCAAACTCTAGTCAGCCAATCATTACCGATATATGTTGATCAGTTGACAGTAAAAAAAATACTTCCGAATTGTATTCTTTATAATGAGACTTAAACATGTGATCATCATGATCAACAGTCGTGATCGCATTATTGTCGGAGGACACAAATTCCAACATCAATGTGAGCACTAAGTTGAGCACCCAATTGAGTAATGGAGTCCACTTCATGCTTTCCTCCTCTAGTAGCCTTGCGAGGTCTACTATATTGTGAGTTATGGACCGCCATTTCCTCAATTTTTTTCCAAGTTTGATTGTCATCAACTTCGGTGAACATTCCATTTGATCCCATGTTGAGAATGTTCCTTGAATCTTTATAAAGACCGTTCCAAAATTGTTGTACCAAGAACTACTCGCTAAGTCCATGATGAGGACATGAGCGTCAAATTCCCTTGAATCGCTCCCAAGCTTCATACAAAGATTCTTCATCTCCTTGCTTAAAGCCCGTAATTTGAGCTCTTAGCATGTTAGTCTTTTCCGGTGGATAGAACTTTTTATAGAAAGCTAGAGCCAATTTCTTCCAAGAATCAATTCCGAGAGTAGCCTTATCAAGGCCTTTCAACCATTGTTTCGCGGTGCCAATTAGAGAAAAAGGAAATAAGACCCATCGAATTTGGTCTTGAGTTACACCGGTTTGAGAAATCGCATCACAATAGTCACAAAAAGTCTCCATATGAGAATGAGGGTCTTCACTAGGCATCCCCCCAAATTGGCTTCTTTCGACTAATTGGATAAATGCGGATTTGGCAATAAAATTTTCGGTTAAGTGTTGTGGTGTGGGAGTACCATTGGGTAGGTTCTCCTCGGTGGGTACGGAATGTGTTGAAAACTTAGGCATTGTGGGTTGATTTTGTGTTGGATTTTGTGTTGGGTTCTCCTCACCTTCTCTTGCAAAAGGGTTGATGAACTCAATAGTATTTGGTTGAATATCTACAACCTCACCAATACCTCTCAAAGTTCTCCTAGCAAGTCTTCTATTGGTTGTCAAAGTCCTTTCAATTTCGTGATCAAAGGGTAACAAGTTACCTTGTGATCTTCTAGACATGCAAAATATCAAACAACTCAAAAATAATTAGAACAAACCTTGAGGAGTTTTACTTCCCCAAGGCAAAGAAAGACACAACTAATAACAATACAAGAAAATCTAAATCAAGTTAACACCGTCCCCGGCAACGGTGCCATTTTTGGTCGTGATCCCTCCTGGGGTTTAGTTTTCAGTACTTGTCGTTAGGAGCACCTAGACCAAAACACAATTTATAACTTCACCAACAACTCTGCAATTAGTAAAGAGGCAAGTAAAGGTCAGATCCCAAGGGACGGGAATTGACATGAGATTTCTATTGCAACTAGTGGTGTCTAAGGGTGTCACAATTGGGGTTTGAAGTAGAAGATCACTAAACTAGAAAGCAATGAAAGTAAACAAGCAAGATGAATTAAAAGGGATGTAAACAATTAATAAAAGGGACTAGGGTGTCATGGGGTCATAGGGGATTCATGGGAATTGATCATACAAACATATTCTCAAGTTATAAGCAAGCAATTATTGTTGTGATGGATCGAGTTGGTTTATATCTTACAATCCTAGGAAAGTTTGGCTCCTAGAGCCGAATCGATTAGATTGTACAACACCTACAAGCCGACTTAATCTTCCCTACTCAACAATATGCATGGTTTAATGAGACTCGAGTTGGTTTATGTCTTACAAGTCTCATTGAAAAGATAGGTGATGGTTGTAAATGCAAGGATTCATAGGCTTAGCATTTCATCAAACATAACATGTGCATAAGTTGAGATCACAACAAGCAAGCAAATAAACTATGAAAGCATATTAATTTAAGCATGAATCATTCCCCATGTTTGTTTCCCCTAATTACCCATTAACCCTAGCTAAGGAAACTACTCACTCATTATCATGTTGAACATGCTAGCAAGGTTGTCAATTATACCAACAAAGTAAAACATGATGAATAAATGAAAGTGATTAACAATAATTAAAAAGGGATTAAGAGAATTATACCTACTAATGATTCCAATAATAAAGCAAAGAATAAAAAAAGTACTTGATGCTTGATTGGAAGGTTGTCAATCTCCCAATAATAACCAAAATAATCTTCAATTACCCAAAATAAAGGATGAACAAGAGAGAGATTAAGGAAATAAAACTTGTATTAAAACTTTATTAAATGTTGATTACAAGATTAAAGAGAGATTTGATTGATATTAACTACACTAAAGATTGCTAAGAAGAACCTAGTCTTCTAATTTGACTAATGGGGTATTTATAGTGGGGATTAGGTACATAAATTAGGGTTTACTAAGGGCTTATATGATGATTAAGTCCTTGAGGAATCGCCGGTCTCTAGGGAGACTCCGGTCTCTTTTTTGCCGGTCTTAGAAAAAGATGTGCATCCTTCCTTGAAGCTTGTAGAAGACAATTGGGCGTACGGGAATCCGGGCGTCTTTAGCACGGGACGGGCGGATTTGGGCGTTCCTGGACGAGCGTCCAGAGGGGAAGACGGGCGTCTTTGGGAGCTTTTGCCCGGGCGTCTTGTGGAGGAAGACGCTCGGATTGTGGTGAGGGACGGGCGTCTTCAGGGCAATCCGCACGGATTGTCAGGCAGTTTTATTCCTTCTTCTTTTCTTCCTTTTTCTTCATAAAATCCTTGAGGATTTCCTCGAGGATACAAGGATCTTTTCTCATCATTGCCCATCTACTATAGTATGTACAAAGGCCTTCTAATCTTGTCTCTCCTTGATGCTTAGTCATTGAATTCAATCAATTTGCCTCATTTTGCCATGAAAATGCAAGGTTTGCACTCATTTCCTACGAAGGACACAAAACCTCAAAGAATATGCAAAACAAAGAACTAAAGATAATAAATGACCCAAATATGCACTAAAAAGCATGGGAACAAGGCTAATTCGGGGACTAAATATGCTCTAATTATGGTCACATCAATACTTTATCCCCGAGGGAGAGTCCGAGCTCTACCATGGCTTTCCGGAGCCGATCTATGACTCTGTGGCCAAGGTCAAGTACCCGGGTGTGGAAGTCTTCCAGCACTGCTACTTCATTCCCGACAATACCGAAGCTGCATCAACTGAGTCTAAGCCGTCCTCATGCCTCGACGGATAAGCTGTCACTCTCCTCTTTGGAGAGGACAACATCAAGCGCCTCGACTATGAGGACATTATCAACATCGCTCTAAAGGACAGTCAATTTTACCCAACCACCTTGATCTCCGACACTGACCCGGAGAAAGCTACACAGGGCTGGAGGAAGACCGTCAAGGTGGACCGATCGCCAAGGCCGCGTTCTCAAGATCACAACTGGAGAAGGCCCAATGTTCAAAGAGGGAAGTGAAGAAGAATCTGAGTTTGAGTTGGAGTCAGAGTCTGTCATAGCTCCTAACACTCCTGATGTCCCAGTCAAAGTCCCCTTCCCGCTGTTTTATCACAAAGTCGTGGCTGATTCAGAGGCTGCGTCTACTAGGGTCATCCCCACTCCCGTGAAAGGTGACAACCTGGAGCCTGTTCCAGGGGCCACCTCCTCTTCTGTGTCGCCTCTGACTGACCATAAGATGTGTGTCCTCTCCGAGCTTTTCGCTCGTTTCAACTTAATAAACGCTAAGTTTTCTTATGACTCGTCTCAATTTAACTGCAATGCAATTCTGAATGACTATGAGGAATTTGACTTGAGTGACTACCCACCTCACCTAGGCAAAGAACTTGACAAACGGGAAACCAGAACCCCCGTCATTGAGGAGACCGAACCTATTAACGTAGGAACCGACAACATACCTCAAGAACTTCGGATATATAGGGACAACCCTTGACCCCTCGGAAAGACAACAATTCATTAACCTCCTCCACGAATACAAGGATGTGTTCACCTGGTCCTACAAAGATATGCCTGGGATTGACAGGGACATTGCAGAGCACCGGATTCCCATTAAGTCCGGAGCTAAACCTGTGAAGCAAACGCTGCGTCGAATGCGTCCTGAATGGGCCCTGAAAATCAAGGAAGAAGTAGACAAACAGTTCAAGGCTGGTTTAATCAAAGTGTCTGAGTACTCTGACTGGGTGGCCAACATGGTTCCTGTACTGAAGAAAGACGAGAGAATTCGGGTTTGCGTCGACTTCAGGGATCTGAACAAGGCGAGTCCAAAGGACGATTTCCCTTTGCCACATTTTGACATTCTAGTGAACAATACTGCCGAACACGCCCTCCTATCATTCATGGACGGGTACGCTGGGTACAACTAGATTAAAATGGTTGAGGAAGTCATGCACAAGACTGCATTCACTACACAGTGGGGTACATATTGCTACACGGTCATGCCTTTCGGCCTCATCAGCGCCGGAGCTACCTTCAGAGAACCGCTACCACTCTCCTACATGATATGATGCACAAGGAGGTAGAGGTATATGTCGATGACATGATTGTCAAGTTAAGAGAACGGGATGGCCACATTAGCACCCTTCAAAAATTCTTCGCTCGTCTGCGGAAAAATAACATGAGACAAAATCCTAAGAAGTGTGCATTCGGGTTCACCTCCGGAAAACTCTTGGGAGATGTCGTCATCAAAAGAGGCATTAAGATTGATCCAACCAAAATCACAGCCCTTCAACAAATGCCACGACCTAAGAACGAGAAGGAGATTCGGGGATTTCTCGGTCAGGTTCAATACATCATCCGCATCATTGCCAAGCTCACCATGATTTGTGAACCAATGTTCAAGAAACACTACAAAAAGAAATAAAACAGGCGACCGATTTTGGCGACTGCAATCAGTCGCTAAAATCAATTTGGCGACTGATTTCAGTCGCCAAACGCCAGTCGCAGACATTAGTCGCCTTTTCTAATTTTGGCGACTAATGTCGGTCGCGAAATTTGGTGACTGACAAATCAATCGCCAAATGATAAAAATAGCGACTGAAATGGTAGTCGCCAATTTGGCGACTGAAACAAGGTAGTCGTCAAATTAGCGACTGAAATTCAGTCGCTAAATTGACTTTTAGTCGCCAAATTTGGGTGACTAGGCCAATATCACTGAGTCAAATTTGGCTACTGAAAAGGGATTTGGCGACTGAATTTCAGTCGCCGAATCCCTTTTCACTCGCCAAAGCCACTGAATGTTTTGGTGGTTTTTTTCGTTTTCATTGCTAGCCAAATATTTACAACCTGCATACAAACAGAAGTTCCACAACGCCATACATCCCAAACTTCAACGCACACAACACCATACATTTCAAATTTCAACCCAACACCACACATTTTCCCAAACTTCATTTCATATATTGAAAATGAAAGTTTTACAAGCTAACATATTCTAAAGTTCAAGTCTTATTACATGCTAAATTAAACTTACTTAACTACTTGGAAGCCAACACCGGCTCCATTCCCCCCTTGTGGACCATGCGGATCAAAAGGATCGTAGTCGGGTCTAGGTCCGGGGTTACAACCTTGCCACCAAGTCTCAAACATTGCCATTTTTTCCTTCATTTGGCGGAATTCTTCATCACGTTTTCATTCACGTTCATCACGCTCTCTTACTTGAGCTTGAAGTTGACTAATAATTCTCGGTTGATAGGTGTTGCTGGGAATTGTTGAAGTCGATATCCTACGCGTGTTCTCATAGAAAACCGGTGTTGAACTTCCGGTACCATACACGTGCCCTTTCTTGAAGCCATTCACCAACTCAAACCATATGTCATTATCCGTTTTTTCTGGATTGGCGGCTTTTTCATGTTCAAATGCATCCTACAATGTTAAACAAATGGTAGTAAGTTAATATGGTAACCAGCTTATATAAGACATTTTAAAAGAGAATAAATTAACAAAAATTAAGTGTTAGGGAAAACTTACATATAATTCCTTGTCTTTTGGCTTAGTCCAACTTCTAATCCCTTTGTGGTCAACCCTGGAATGCGTGTCCGAAAACAGTTCCGGTACCGTCGTAACCGGCTTTGACTTCTTCTTTCCTTTCTGAATGAAAAAAAAACATACATGTTAGAAAATCAACAAAAATTATAACATAAAATAAACATGTTGAAAACCAAAAAAAGTGTGAAATAATAGACAAACTTACACCCAGTACACGATCCCAGAACGATCGTGATCCCCCGTAATGAGTAGGCTCGACTACGGCATCTACCTTTCCTCCTTTTTTGTTGAGGGATGCTTGCTTAGACTTCTTGTGAAAAGCTTCACTTTTGGTATGCTTTATTAAGCCTTCATACTTCTCACCTGCAATTACATATATGAAATCATAACTAATAAGTTACTGATATTATTTATAATATAAGAGAGTATATGCTAATTAATACAAATAACAAAACAAGTTAATTAAATACCTTTCATGTTGTCTGGCTCCTTCGGGCGCCTGACCGTCTCCCAGATCATGTCCCGATATCGTCGAGTACCGACTTCATTGTACCTGTTACGGACATTCTGTTCTTGAGACGGTTCCCAAGCAAATGATTGCTACAAAAAAAAAGGCGACAAAATTTCATATCAGTATAAAATAAAAGTCTAACTAGGATCTTAAAAAATTTATTAAAATTAATTATTTTGTTTCTAAAACAAAGAACTACGGAAAATATATACCCGAAAGTTATTGAACCACACCTCTTTTTGTGCATTAGAAACTTGTGTCCACGATGTAGGAGTTGGACCCACGAAATTAGTCTTCGTGCTTTTCGTTACACCTCGTATCACGCAATCGTTCATTAACTTGCATTTATTTTGAACCTGAAATCCGTCGCCAAATCTGAAAAATCAGTCGCCAAATTTGATACCCTTTTTTAAAAAGTTAGTCGCCAAATTAGCGACTGATTTCAGTCGCTAATTTGTTAATCAGTCACCAAATTGGCGACTACTATTATCAGTCGCCAAATTTCGGTCGCCTGTTTTAGTTTTTCTTGTAGTGAAACTTCGCGCCTCTGATCACACCAATTGGGACGAGGACTGCCAAAAGGCCTTCGACAGGATAAAGGAAATCCTATCCAAACCTCATGTCCTCATGCCACCTCAACCGGGGATCCCTTTATCCCTATACCTGACTGTTACCGACACAACCATGGGAGCAATGCTAGCACAAACGATCGACGGCGAAGAACAAGCCATCTACTACATCATCAAAAAGTTCATTGAGTACGAGACAAGGTACACCCAACTGGAGAAGACATGCATTGCCCTAGTATGGTCAACAAAGAAGTTGCGGCATTACATGCTCAGCTACACGGTCCACATCTACTCCAAGTGTAATACCCCGTATTTTAATAATAAGTTATGAGAATAGTTTATGTAATTTAATAATTAATTAAGGGCATTTCTAATAATGAAATACAAATAAGACGATAATTAAATAATAAAATAAGTAAAGCAAGTCCGAATTAGTCTTAGCTAATAGAGTATTGGACCATGTGCCATTAAGTAATTGGACTGTAATTTAGTATAATAAGGTTAGAGTATAATCGGGATTTGCATCGAAAAATAATTATAATATAATATGGAAAGGTAGTAATTATATTAATACTAATAATAATTTATAATTTATGACAATAATAAATTAGTAAAGATAAAATAAGAGAATCCTACCTATGATATATGTAATAATAATAATATAATTGTGATAGTAATAATATAATGATAATTATAATAATAGTAATTTTTATAGTAATTAGAATAGGTAAATTAAGATAGTTTCCTAATTGATCTCACATACTCTTTAATATTACCCTATAAATAGAGATAAATACCTTGACCTAGTTTATCATATGCAAACTGAAAATTTGAGAAAAGAGGAGGAGACATAGAAGGAATTAAGACGGAATCTACATAGCTAATTAACTCGAGGTAAGACCATCTCACAATTTAATGTAACGATTTTATAACTTAAATAACTCGTAACTTAAACCGTCTCTAGACTAGCTGGGACCGTGACCTTGGCCGTGGGACACTAGGGGGTGACCGGACCCAAGTTAGACCGCCGTTGACCGTCTGGGAGGGGGGTGTTTGACCGGAGTTTGTGGTGGTGTTTATTGGGTTAAAACAATACAAAGACTCGGTTTTTGACCCAACTTCGACTAAGATGGACCTGACCTGGGTTAGGGTTGGTACCAGGGGGAGGAGTCGACCTTTATGGGTGGTCGTGGGTGGTTGTTTCTGGTGTTTAGCGCGGGGGTTGCCGGAATTACGGGTTTAGGGCAAGGATGTTGTTTACCGGTTTTATACCCTTTCCGTGACTTGCTTGGCTCGAACCCGGGTTGGTTGGGTTCATGGGGATTAGTCGGTGCTAGTGGTGGGTGTAGTATGGTCTGGGGTGGTGGTTTGTGTGGTGGCGGCCGGATAAACGTGAAACAGGGGGGGGTATTATTCTGCGCTTTGTCGGTTTTGGGGAGGTTTGTAGTGGTGGTTTAGATGGGCGAGTGGAAGGTGGTAACACCCATGGAACCACCATGGACCAGTGGTGACAACCGTGGTGTACTGGTGGCGGTGTGGTTGTGCTTTGTTGTGATGGAAACCGTGTTGTATAGAATTGTTGTTGTTGTCGTTGGTTGATTGATGGTGCTGGGTGGTGTCAATAGTGGCGTGTGGTGGTGTCAATAGTGGCGTGTGGTGGTGTCAATGGTGTCGTGGTTGTGGGGTGTGTCGTGTGGTGTGTTGTTGAGAGTGTCGGGTTTTCGGTATTTGGTATTCATGCTTGTGGGTGCTAGGGCGTGAGTTTGGGGGCGGTTGGAGGTGGCTGAAGCTGGTGTTGGGGCGTGTTTGGGTTGCTTGATGTGGAGGCTCACGGTGGGGCAGGTGGCAGAGGTGGTTGTGCCGGGTTTCGGTGTAATAAAACGGGTTGTTTGGAGGTGTATGCGTGAGTGTGGATGATGGGTTTTACACGAGTATTATAGGGAGTTCTTCGTGGGTTTGTGTGGGTTGTTGGGTGTGGGATGACTTTTTATTATTATTTTAAGACGGGTTTTGCTTTGGGTGACTCGGGTTTATAATTGAGTCGGGTTTTAAGTATCGTAAATCTTTAATAATAATAATAACTAATTAATTTGAATAAAGAATATAAATTTATAAATAGTAATGAGAAGTAATAATTAATAATAGGTGGAATAATTATATTATTTTGATTAGGTTGATTTGTGAAGAAATTATAACCGGGTCGGATTGCTTTAATTATTTGGATTGCTTAAGCTGCATAATTGGAATCGCTTGCCAGGTAGGGATAAATCCTACTCAACTTTTACTCGATAATGTTTGTTGGATGATTTATATTAAAGTGAATTGATCATATGAGAATTGTGGTGGTTGATATCCCTTCGTGGTGATGTAGATTATTATTGAGGTTATATTGGCAGACGTCGTGTAAGAGCCTTCGGGTGACGTTTTTGATTTATTCGGCGAGGACGATATTTTATCGTATTTACTCGAGGCAGGCCCAGATTGGTGCGGGGCATCCAGTGGATATTAATCAACTATATGTTGAGGCGGACATTACCTTTGGTGATGTAGTTTGTGTTTACTCACCTTCGGGTTGAGGTCGCCCGGCCGGGGATTGGCGGGATGATTAGTGTAATGAGTAAGTAAAAGGAAGGAGCACGTTGTCAGGGGGTTGTGCAATGAAAAAGGAAATTGGATTATTTATCGTATGTTTTTGTTGTTAGTATTTATTCCTACTCAACCTCGTGGTTGACCGTGTATTCGTGAACACCTGCGGTGAACCGTTTTATGGGGAGCAGATTTGACAGGTACTAAAGATTAGCTGACTTGGGAGCTTATGGGAATGCGTGAGGACTTGGACCTCCTACCTAGAAGTCTAGACCACATAGAACGTTTTATCACTTTATTTATTTCCGCTGCGAGTTGTAATTATTTTATATTAGGTTTTAGTCGATTAATTTGTAATAAACATGTAATCGTTAAAGTTATAATTTAAAGTACTTTGGTGAGTTGGACTTTATTATTCACTACCTCGGGAAACCGAGATGGTAACAGTCCTATTTATTTGGGAATGTCTAGCTAAAGGCTCCTTAATAAATTGGGGTGTTACACCAAGATGGACCCGGTCAAATATATCTTCGAAAAACCCGTACTAAACGGAAGGCTGTCTAGGTGGACACTCATGCTGTCCGAGTTCGACCTCAAGTTTGTGCCCCTCAAGGTTATCAAGGGAAGAGTAGTCACTGATTTCCTAGCAGAGAATCCCATCAACGAGGATCCAACGACCGACACATGGTCACTTCCTGACGAGGAGATCCTTTGTGCTGACTCCGACGCATGGGACCTATACTTCGATGGTGCAGCTAACCTGAGATGCTTCGGGGTAGGAATCCTTCTAATATCACCAGAGGGAGCACATGTTCCGATCTCAGTCAAACTAGACTTCGCCGTCACCAACAATACCGCTGAATATAAAGCATGCCTTGTAACACCCCGTAATTTCGGACCGTTATTATTTTGCGAAAGTAATTTATTAATCAAGTTGAATTTAATATTAATGTATTTGAAGTAATAATAATTCAACGAAATGTAATTCTATTATATTTTGAAGTAAATTATTTAATTTGATAGTTTCTAAATGTTTAAAAATAGTTTAAACCATGTAAAAACCTTTTATTTCGAAATAAGGGCATATCGGGAAAAATGGCAATTCTTTTGAAAATTGGGCAAACGATTTTGGAAATGGGTCATATGAGTACTCAATCTTCTTGTAATCTCGTGTTTAAGAACTTTGGCATCGTCGGAATTTGCATTTGACAAACGGTTCTAATTATCGGCGAAACGAGCCAAAACCGACTAATGAAATTCCGCGGGAAAAATCCCGTCTCCTTTCTCCTAGCCACGCCACACCCTTCCTCCTCCTTTCCTTTACATTTTTCTTTTCCAACTTCATCTCCCTTGAATGTTCTAAAGCATTCTAAACATAAACCACCATTTTCATACTTTTCTAAGCTAATTTTCATCGTAATTTACTCGTTTCTACTCCAAATTTCATAAGGATTACATATTTGGAATCCTCTCTTCATTTCCAACATCCTAGTATGTTCTAAATTCATTTGCCCTAAATTTATTTTGTCCACCATTTTTAGGGTTTTGATTATTAGTGCTTATAGGTGTGTTTTTATTGTTTATTTAGGTGAAGATTTAGAAGACGAGTTTGGAGACTCGTATATTGTTGAAGATAGTGGCTAGTTTGCACATTAGGGTTTGGTGTTCAAGGTGCTAATTGCTCATTTTGTTGCTAAAGGTAACATATTTCGAGTTACTCGACGAATTAATGTCACATTCTTTGCTTTTTGTATGATTTTGTGAATATTATTTGAGTAGTTTATTTCACATGAAAATATGTGTTAAATTCATGTCTTTTGTATGTTTAAGTTCACATATTAGTATGGAAATGAAATGGGAATGATTAATTGATGCTTCAGACGATGTTAAACTGAACAAAAATGGAGAAATGGAGGGTTGGGGGTGGCGGCCCAGCAGGCCCGGCAGGCCCGACAGGCCCGTGCAGGCCCACGGCAGGCTCGGGTTGGCCCGGGTCGACCCGTTGCTTGTTTCGCGGTTTTTCATGCGTTGTTCGTCGTTTCGGGCGTATTAATGTTATATTTAGTATAAGTAACATATGGGTAGTCTTATGAAATGAATAATGTTAGTAGTAAATATAATGTTGATGGTAAAGTTATGTTTATATTGGTAGTTGGCACATGTTAGGATAGGTTATAATATGAAATTGTAATGAATAGGCATAAAATGAATTTTATAGCGATAATTGTAATGTTTGGATGATTATGCCGAAAACTGAGCCCTTGGTCCCTTTGACTGAATCGATGTCAGTCAATTGTGTGATTGGTCAGCCGCGATTGAACCCGTACCTGTCGCAGGACTGGGGTTGCGGGTAAAAATTCGGTTGGATGAAATTATTGTGAAAAAAATGGATGTTTGGCCTTATTCTTGTTTTAGGCCATTAATTATGTTTTTATTTCACATAAGTGGTTGGTTGTTTTGAATGGGTTCTTATATTGTAGAAACGGCCTTAGATTCCCTGAAACCTTTAATATTGTTAATATTGCTTGAAATGGAATTGGTATTGAATACTTCTTGCAGGTTGTTGTGTTTGTCATAGATAGGTCTTTATAGTCTTTGACGAGTATATGTTCACTGCTTAATAGCCTTTGTGTTCCTGACTTGGTGGGTTTATATCCAAGTTGGGGCATGACCTCGTTACTTATTTTGAGGGTAAGTGGTCAGCTTAAGTACTAGCCAACCCTTTGGTGGACTACTTAGGGTACTCACTTTGTTTTAAAAAAATTGTGGGTCTTGGGTGCGGTGGTGTGTATCCGCATGTCTAGGTCTGCGCAGATTTAGGACTAGGGTTGTGTTGTGTCTTGGCCATGTTTTGGTAGAACCTCTGAGCCAAGATACCGGTTCGATTACCTTCCCTACCTCGTGGTATAGACTCGAGTTACAGAGTGACTATTGACGGTGCTAAGAACTTATGCCTGTCTTTGATATATTGCCTTTTCTTGTATGGTGATTTTATGAATTGTAATAGGTGAGATGAAAGCCGGTTACTATTGATAAAGTTTGGATTACTGCTTGTTATATGTTTCACATGATAGTTTAATTTGGTCAGTTTAGTGTTCATATGTTAGTATATTCGATAATTAGTTTATTTATGATGTTGTTTACATGTTACATTACATGTTACATTAAATATGACATTTCGTGGCTGGGAGGACTCGAAGTTACTCCCCACTTAATTGTGGCTTTCGTGTTTGTATAAAATGCGATTGACAGGTTGATGATGATTAGATGGGGTACACGGACGAGCTAGTGAGCAAAAGAACCTTGGACTTAGTTTGGTTATATTTTGTAGTAAACCTTTAAACATATGGTTGTGTTTATATTTTGGAGGGACATATGTCTCCCTCTTTTACTTTGGTTTGTATCACTTTATTCTCACGACTTAGTATTGTTATGTAAATTATTTTGTTAGTATTTGCAGGTTTTGGCACTCTTCATTTTGGAATGTTTGTGAATGGTTTAGAAAAGTTTTAAAAATTACAGGTTTTATCTAGTTGAACCAATTACAAACATATCCTGTCAGTTTTTCTGTAGAATTTACGTGTTTATTTAATGCTAAAAATGAGGGTGTCACATTCCTCATCGGCCTACAAGCAGCCATCACACTTGGCATCAAGAGACTGAGGGTCCACGGCGATTCCTCGCTCATCATCAATCAGGTGTCCGGATCATGGAAAATCCGAAGTGACAGCTTAGCTCCCTACCAAGCGAAAATCAATCAAGAGTCCGAGTTCTTCGACCAAATCGACTACTTCCACTCGCCACGAGAGGAAAATAAATTTGCTGATGCCCTAGCAAAACTTGCCGCACTCGTCAATATACCCGACGACATGACATCGATGCCCCTATGTGTCGAAAGAAGGAGCGAGCCAGCTCACATTTGTGCCATCAACGACGATGAGGAAAGCCATGATGAACCTTGGTACCAAGCCATCCTCAACTCCAAAACCAAAAACGAATTCCCTCCCAACTCTGATCAAAGAGGACAAGAAGCCATCCGTTTGCTTGCATCACAATTCGTGATAAACCAAGACCAATTATACAAGAACACCCCAAGGAATTCTCCTCCTTTGCATTGACCATCACAAAGCGAAAAAAGTCATGGGAGAGGTCCACGACAGAGAATGTGGCCCTCACATGAGCGCAATGATGCTTACCCGGAAGATCATGCGGCTAGGCTACTACTGGACCACCATGGAAGCCGATTGCCGTAACTACGTCAAACATTGCCACAATTGCCAAATCTTCGCCAACATACAACACATAACACCATCCCTTTTATACACCATGACGTCACCCTGGCCTTTCTCCACTTGGGGCATCGACATCATCGGAAAAGTCAACCCGATAGGCACTAAGGGGCATTGCTTCATCCTCGTTGCCATCGATTACTTCACCAAATGGGTGAAGCACAGTCATGTGCAATCTTGACCGCCAAACAAGTGGCCAAATTCATCCAAAACAACATCATCTACAGATATGGGGTACCCCATGAAATCATCAGCGATCAAGGCTCTCACTTCCGGGCGGAAACACAGACCTTGCTGGATAAATACAAGATCAAACGACATCGATCATCCCCTTACCGTCCCCAAACCAACGGAGTGGTGGAGGCAGCGAACAAAACTCTTGTCACCATTATCAAGAAAATGCAAGACAACTACCGCGATTGGCCGAGCAAACTTCCATTCGCACTCTGGGGATACCGAACCTCCATTCGAACACCGACAGGCGCCAAACCCTTCTACCTAGCATACGGTATGGAGGCGGTTCAACCGGTAGAGTTAGAGGTCCCTTCTCTACGCATCCTACTGGAGAGTCAAGTCCCTGAGGCAGAATGGACTCGTCGAAGGTACGAGCAACTCACTTTTCTAGACGAGCGGTGGCTAAACGCCTTGCACAACGTCCAACTATACCAACGACGTAAACAACGGGCATTCAGCAAGAAAGTCAAACCCAGGAACATCAAGGAGGGCGACTTGGTCCTCAAATCGGTCCGAGCACCACTACCCGTCGATCCGAGGGGAAAAGTCAAACCCAACTGGGCCGGGCCATACCTGGTCAAGAAAATACTTTCGGGGGGCGCAGTGAGACTGAGTGACCTAGATGGGGAGGATTTTACAAACCCGGCCTGTTGGGAAATGTGTCCTCAACAATAGTGCGATCATATGATTTAAATATCATTATTAAATCTCATATTAAGAATACGTGAGGGATGATTCTTTATACAGTCGATTGACCGTCATTAATCGGTAATGATTGGCTAACTAGAGTTTGGCATTACTGTCGTGTGACGGTGGTGGTCAGTTGATCCCATTAGGTCACACCTATAGGATGAGGCCCAAATAGATATTTAATTAATTGTATGCGATACGAATTAATTAATTCCTTAATTGTGGGAGTGCAATTTTGCGTCTTATTTTAATGTGATTAAATAAGATTTAATTTAGTAATTAAGCGTTAAATTACTAAATTAGTTGAGGTATTATATAAGTTTTGAGGTAGAAGTAATTAGTTATTTAAAGTTACAAGCATTGTTGTCAGAATCGCGATTCGATCCAATGATTCTACGATTTTACGATCCAAAAATGCTTGACCGATCCTGGATCCTACGATTCTATCATAGTTGTAGAATCTTACGATCCTATTAATTTGAAAATTTCTAGAGATGGGATCATAATACGATCCTACGATTTTACGATCCTACGATCCGATTCCATTATAAAAAAAATTAATATATATTTTTATATAATGACACCGTAACACCCAAATTTCGTGTAAGTTGTTCATACAATGATACAAAAATCATTAATTACCAATATTTTATGAATAAATATTAATAAATAAGTGTTTTGAATTTCAATTATATGTTTTTACTAAATAAAAAATTATTTTTAGTGAGTTTGTAGAATCTTACGATTCTACGATCCGATTCTATCGATTCGATCCTACCCTCCCCATCGATCCAAAGTAGAATCCCGATCCTGACAACATTGGTTACAAGAAGTTGTAATTTTAACCAACTAGTAATTATGGGACCCATTATATGTTGATATAATGGTAGTATACTACTCAAATAGTGGAGTGTATATTATATTATTAATTGTAATATTTAAGTGTTAAATGATTACATTAATAATTAAATATGTAAGATAGTTAAACATATGACTTATAAGCATTTGTGGGACAAATGACAAAAGGCAAAAATGGTCCATAAAAGGACCAATATTTCGGCCAAAGACAAGAGCAAAAGATGCTCTAGTTTGTCTTGTTCATTTGTTGTAACTTAGTGTGATAGAGACATATCTATGACACATCTTACAACCTACATCCTACACTCTACCTATAACTAAACAAAGAGTAAAAACAAATGACAAAAAGATTCCTCTTTTATCCCCAAAGCCACCGGTTTTGGCATGTTAAAAGGAGCATTTGGTTGCTCATTTTACACTACTTGGTTTTTGCTAGTTTTGCTTATTTTTCTCTAATAAATCCTCACATGCAAATGCAACAAAGCTCTCTATAAATACTAATACACTAAATCTATTACTACAAGTAGTAATATAAGAATATTAGTATGATTAAGGTAATATTTCTACTATATATCTAGTTAATATTAGTAGAGATTTTTGGGATTCATCTTGGGTGCAATTTATTGGAGTGGCTTCTAAACTTGGAGTCTTAGGAGGATCATCCACCATTATAAGCTCAAGAACAAGTGAAGGAAGGTGACCTTACTTGTGCCCTTAATTTCGAACCAACCAACAATGTAAGGAACATTGTTTTTCTTATAAATCTTTCATTTAGTTATGCATGCACTAGATCTAAAGAACAAATAATTAACAAGTTAATTAGTTCACTATTAGAGGAGTCTAATAATAGGTATATGAACCTAACAAGTGGTATCAGAGCATAAGGATGTTGCATGCATAATCGGTTATTGTTTTTCCGAGTTAAAAGGTTAACATATAAAACTTAAAAATTTGTGATTTATAAGTATAAGAAACGAAATTACCATGCATGTTATATATTCTGGTCCTAAAATGTTTTTAGGTCATTTTTATGATTCATGGAAATTTATTGCTCATTTTAAGGATTTTTGGTCATTTTATTACATTTTTATGACTAAAATGGTAATTAAAATGCTAAAAATAGTTAAATTTCGTTTCTGACCTTAGAAAATTTATATGACCTCACATGCATATTTTACAAGTTTTGTGTAAAAGGACGAGTTAATTTGATTAATATTGCATAATTTATGATTTTTATGAGATAAAGATGGAGTAAAAGAGGTAAAATGGTTAAAAATAGTTAAATTTCGAATTAAGCCATGATATTTTAATATGATGTCACATGCAAGATTTACAGAGAGTATGTAAATTTCTAGATTTAAATATCTTTTTTAGCATGATTTATGGATTTTTGAGTAAAAATGGCATAAATAGTGACTATTTTAGCAAAAATTAGCTAAAACGTATTGCATGGCTTGAGAAAATTATTTTAAGTTGCATTAATATCCCACTTATCAGATCTAAAGTTGTAAAAATTATTGGTTTAATTTTCGTATACTTTATACATTTTATGAGATAAAAACGATAAATATGCAACTATATTTTCTCAAAATTAATTCGAAAATTTTAACCATTATTTTTGACATTGTGAGTGTCATGGATTTAATCCATAATGTTAAAAAATGTAAAATTCATTTTTTGAAACTTTTATGAATTAATTTGGATTTATTTCATAAATATTGTGTTTTTAAGGTCAAAAATGAGCATAAAATTAAATCAAGTTGAATTATTCTCAAAAATTTAGTGATGACTGATTTTTGAGTCCTAAAATGTGTTAGTATAATTAACTTGAGCTTAGATGTGATTTAAGCGTTAATTAGTGATTTTAAAAGGTTATTATCACGCATTTCCATGAAACCGGGTTATATGTACGACATAAGTTAAATAGGGCGATTTGGCACATGATTTTGCATGATAGGTACATATTATAATGCTGCATATTTCAATTGTTGAATGTATTTTATTTATATAATTTTGAATTATGTAATTTTATCTTAGTATGGCCTTAGTTTTAATCGATATTACCCGTAATGAAAGGGAATATTGATTCGGTTGTAATTTAATGTGATCTCGTATCACTTTTATTTTTATTTTTATTTTTATTTCATTAGTTTTTCCATTTTACAAATGTATAATAGGAATAGCTTTGTATTTTTATTATTATTTGTAATTATGGAGCATCTTCAATGACGGTGCATTCGAAAAGGTGATCCGACAAAGACGCTGTCTTGGAAGGCATGCCAATTGAAGATTCAAGGGACCAAGGGAGTTGGTTTCCGAATATGTAATAGATTATTTGATTTTCTATTTTTAGGAAGGCCATACTAGGAATTTTATTTATTGCTTTGCATTTCTTTTAATATGTTGCATGCATTGCCAAATCGCCATAACAACACATGCATATCATATCGAGTCATCGACCGTGTCAATTATAATTATCGTAGTTCACCGCTTTAGTTCACCTAAAACGTGATAGATAATAAATTGACAAGACCTCTCACATATAATAAAATTGAGAAATAGCCTTACCAAATAGTAGAAACCCACGAAGTACCAATTTCATGAGGGAGTTAATCCGGCTTCACCGTAATACAAACCTTGTTACGTTGGCGAAGTGGGGTAGTAAAAAGTTATTACATCGAAATTTGGATTGAGCTCAACGGAAGTATTGTTGACCGTAGTCGCATGTGTTCCGGGCTAAAGATGAGAATTAGAGTAATTTTTATTAACCGGGAGTTCTAAAAGTAGAATCGATTAAAAGGTTAATCCACCGAGTTATATTAATAAGGGTTTAATCGGCTCACCGTGCCCGAGTTGATATGAATTTGGATCTTGGAATCATTTATGTAGTTGGGTGGAGGTCACTATATAAATGCAATGCTTGTAGTTAAATTTACGAGTATTATTAAAACGATAGATGAAAATTAATTCCTTCATTTCCTATTTTGTAGTCAAAATTTGTTTTAATCAACCGCAATGGCAACTCCAAACGCGTCCGCATCCAATAGTTCCACCACGCTTACCAATGTGTCATGGCTCCGATCCTTTATGGATCGATGTAAGTTAGAAAAGAATGGGTCCAATTTCGCCGATTGGGACGCGCAACTTCGCTTGGCCGCGCAAGGTGACGACAAGCTTCGTTACCTTACCGAGGCATCTCCCACCGAAATTACTACTAGGTCCACCCCCGCCGCTAGGCAAACCTATGAGGTTTACCAAAGAGAGTCGGCCGCGATCAAAAATGTGTTGATCTTTGCTATGGAGGCCGAACTCCAACGAAGTGCTATAAAGATTAGCACCGCTCATGAGATCTACATGAAGCTTGTGAACATGTTTTCACGAGCTCCTAGGGTCATTCAATATGAGGCGGCTTCCGCATTTTTTGATCTTAACATCAAAGAGGGCCAAAAGGTGAGCCCTCATGTGCTCAAGTTGATGGAGCATGTTGAGACCTTGAAAATGCATAAGGTGGAAATTCCTAATGAACTTGTAATTGATCGAATTCTCCATTCCTCAAAGCAAAATCAAAGCATATGTTCAATTCCGGGTGAATTTTAATATGCAAGATAAGAAGGTTTCCCTTGATGAGTTGCACAAAATGCTTGTGCAAGCCGAAAGGGACATGGGGCTAAGTGTTAGCACCACCAAAGATGTGCTCAATGTCAATCATAAGAGCAAAGGAACCTTCAAGAAGAGCGGGAAAAAGGGAAAGAAGCGAACTCCCAACAGGAACATAGCTAAGACTTATGAAGCAAGCTCCTCCAAGCCCAAGTACAGTGGCCCCTCCGGGGACAAGTGCCACTATTGTTGTGGAGTTGGGCATTGGAAGAGAAACTGTTCCAAGTATCTTGGCGAAATCAAAGCTGGAAAGGTTATTCCAGTAGGTATATAACTATTCCTATCTTTTATGTTTCAATCTCAATTAGTATGTGATACAAGTTGTGATGATTACCCTTTTTATTGTAAATAGGGGCTCCTACCAAGGACAAAGGCAAGGAAAAGCAAGTCTAGAGGATCACGAGGAAAGCTAGAGTAGCCGACCATGGTGATGGATCAATGGAAGCTTGGCTTTAATTTGCTTTGTCTTTAATTTTTTGATGTATTTCATGTTTTAGAACTATTTTGATTTCCTTGTGTGACTCGGAAATTGGTTTGTATCCTTTAAACACGGGTTGTATTTTGGATATTGGTGATTTGGTTTTCAACCCAAATCACTTGTTTTATTATGTTATTTGTTCTAAAATCATCATCATTAATTACTTGCGTAGAGAAACATTAGATAAACAACTTAAATTGATTGATTAGACGATTATGATGATGGGATCATTATATGTCCATAAGCTATGAATTTGATTCTCCTTATGCCTTTGTTACTTAAAGTAACAACTTACTTATATAAGATCAATTCTAAAGTTGTAATGAGTTTTTGAACTCATCAAGTAGGGAATTCACGATACCAAATGGACACATTATTCTAAACGGATGGTCAACCATGAGATACCTATAATAGAGAGTCTATTAAACCAGATTACATGGATCAGACTGTCATATAATCAAGCTGCCATGTTAGGATAGCCTTTTGAAAGCTAAACTCCGTTAAATATATATGTTTGTGCCTCACAAAGCTATCTCTCAAGAAGTTAGATGTATTTCTGAGAGATAGAGTGGGAGTAGAATGTATCGTCACAAACATCTCTTATAGTTGAAATGTTACTTTGTGAAAGTAATAGAATTATAGAGTGGGAGTTGGTATTGAACTATTATCTATGAAGATAGTATGAGAGCATAGTTCAGTGGGAGTTTATCGCACATGTCTTATTATTCAAAAATATTACTTTGTGAAAGTAATAGTATCATGACCTTGTTACATACGAGCCGAAGCATTACAATCCGAAAATTGTTGCTCATGAGTAGATTTACTTTAAAGTGAGGGTCGCTTTAAAGGTAAATAGAGCTTTAGAGTATACAAATGCATAAGATTTACATGAAGATGTTGATCAAGATAAATTGTATTAGGAATTGCCGCATTTCATTTTTATGTAGAATGGCAAATATAATTCGCTTTTCTAAAATGGGAATTTAGAGAAGGAAGTGTTTGAAACACAAAATCTTAGATGAAGATCTAAGAATCCTAACATATTATGCGTAGCCTTCTTCAATGATCATTAGAATGATCTTAAGCAAGCATTATAGGATTTTACTTTTCGTTCATGTGATTATAGTGAATTGTTTCATTCACGTGATTGAAGAATCATGATATACATGAAGTTAAGTGGGAGCTAATATTATTTTTCCATGTCTTATACATTAAAGACATATTACTTATTGAGTATTATGTACCAATGCTCTCTTCTGGCAATAGTAATTGGAAGACTTGGAAAGGTATGCAAAGTATTCTAGATTTTGAATCTATGTGAGAGTAAATTGGCATAGAGCTAAGAGTCTTATGAAGATAAGTTCTTTCGTATCTGTTTAACATCAACAAAGTTGAATGGCTTATTCATGATGATGAAAGTGGAATTACTATGATGGAATCATAGTCGTTCACTGAACCCATTAAGTTGTTGATTACATGAAATCGATTGCTAATGTTTCCGCCATTAGATCGATTATGTATGCCAACAGACGCACGTGCTGTGATGTACCATATGCTAGGTACATGATGAGTCAATAATAAGTTAATTCATAAGATGGGCTTGTGAAAGCCTTAAAGTACAATTGATGACTTGTACACATGTTTGGATGATAAACTAAGTTAGGTGTTGAAGGGTTGCACAAACTTTGGTTTCCAAGCTTAAAAGGATTTGATGAAATCCTAAGCTAATGTTATTGACTAAGGAGTAAGAAACTAAGAAAAGTGATTTAGTTTCATGTATTGAAACTTCTACAAAAAGATTCTAAGTAAATAGTGATTAAATAGTCAACGTAGGGATTAAGGGTGAATCCCTCTACAAGTGACTTTATCACATGTTATGCGATAACAGTGGGAGCGTCTTTCAAGTTAAAGAGCCCAAGTCTAGCATAAGTACAGACAAATACTTAGAAATGAATTCATGTCATTAGAAGATGACATTGAATGGAAGGAAATAGCAATTAATTAAGTTGGAATATATGGATATCGGGTATATCCACTTGCCAAGCTTGTATTGCATTTTAACTAGTGTTTTAATACACTAGAGATTATAGAATATGAACTAGTATTAGTATATTGACTATTAATATGTGATAATCACATTTATCGTTTGAGTTTTATTAAACTCACCCGCTACCTTGTCGTATCCAAATGGGTTGTAGAGACAAATTGAACCCCATTAAAGTGAACTGGATTGACATGGTATTCGCCCCTAGTTACTTATATGAGGTGACGTCTCCAAGTGACTAGAGTGTGATGCGATTGATGGCAAGTTCAAGTGCCATAGAGTCATATGGGATGACTAGTCGATCACAGATTTGTATGGGACAATCGTCGAAGGCAAAGTGACCGCTTATAGAGTTCTGGTAATTCATAAAGCCTAGTCGTGGCAAGAGCTACTATGGTATTCTTATGAGTCAATTCTTTTGACTAGAGACTATTCGCCCAAGTTGACACAACTTCTGATTAGCTTTGATTTATACTCTACGATTTCGTAAATGAGGTCAAACTGGGTATATTTTGGGTTATGATGGACTGTGGCTGAACGAAGGGAATAGGGCGATAGAAATTGTCCACCCCTTGTCAGGGTTGTTTGAAATCTCAAGGCCACTCGAGGAGTAGTTAACTGGAAATGCGTGGCCACGCTCGGAAGGTATCTATGATAGATAATTCCGGTCAGACAGTTAATCTCCAGATCAAGAAAACCACTCAAGATATGATCAAATATAAGTACGACCTGCAAGACACCTTGCATTGAGTGGGAGATTGTAATAGGACAAGAGAATTGGTGACGCACACTTGTCGAGGACAAGTGGGAGATTGTTGGGAAATGTGTCCTCAACAATAGTGCGATCATATGATTTAAATATCATTATTAAATCTCATATTAAGAATACGTGAGGGATGATTCATTATACAGTCGACTGACCGTCATTAATCGGTAATGATTGGCTAACTAGAGTTTGACATTATTGTCGTGTGACGGTGGTGGTCAGTTGATCCCTTTAGGTCACACCTATAGGATGAGGCCCAAATATATATTTAATTAATTGTATGCGATACGAATTAATTAATTCCTTAATTGTGGGAGTGCAATTTTGCGTCTTATTTTAATGTAATTAATTAAGATTTAATTTAGTAATTAAGCGTTAAATTACTAAATTAGTTGAGGTATTATATAAGTTTTGAGGTAGAAGTAATTAGTTATTTAAAGTTACAAGAAGTTGTAATTTTAACCAACTAGTAATTATGGGACCCATTATATGTTGATATAATGGTAGTATACTACTCAAATAGTGGAGTGTATATTATATTATTAATTGTAATATTTAAGTGTTAAATGATTACATTAATAATTAAATATGTAAGATAGTTAAACATATGACTTATAAGCATTTGTGGGACAAATGACAAACGGCAAAAATGGTCCATAAAAGGACCAATATTTCGGCCAAAGACAAGAGCAAAAGATGCTCTAGTTTGTCTTGTTCATTTGTTGTAACTTAGTGTGATAGAGACATATCTATGACACATCTTACAACCTACATCCTACACTCTACCTATAACTAAACAAAGAGTAAAAACAAATGACAAAAAGATTCCTCTTTTGTCCCAAAAGCCACCGGTTTTGGCATGTTAAAAGGAGCATTTGGTTGCTCATTTTACACTACTTGGTTTTTGCTAGTTTTGCTTATTTTTCTCTAATAAATCCTCACATGCAAATGCAACAAAGCTCTCTATAAATACTAATACACTAAATCTATTACTACAAGTAGTAATATAAGAATATTAGTATGATTAAGGTAATATTTCTACTATATATCTAGTTAATATTAGTAGAGATTTTTGGGATTCATCTTGGGTGCAATTTATTGGAGTGGCTTCTAAACTTGGAGTCTTAGGAGGATCATCCATCATTATAAACTCAAGACCAAGTGAAGGAAGGTGACCTTACTTGTGCCCTTAATTTCGAACCAACCAACAATGTAAGGAACATTGTTTTTCTTATAAATCTTTCATTTAGTTATGCATGCACTAGATCTAAAGAACAAATAATTAACAAGTTAATTAGTTCACTATTAGAGGAGTCTAATAATAGGTATATGAACCTAACACGGCCAACCTAGACCAACTCAAGAAATACTACCCTTGAACCGTAGCAACCAACGACCTAACCCTAGTTCTACAACTAGCAACCACCTCAACCCTTTTCAAGACAAGTTCCTCAACGCGTTCTGATTTGAAATTGCACGTTTTATCAAGTCTAAGTTGCGGCACCTTGCCCGTTTCAAATGTCCTTTGATCTATCAAAGGCAACAAACATTTGTACTAAAACAAAAACCCACTCAAATTTACAAAAATCCTTGAACTACGAGCATGGTTTGATTTCACCTCTTGAGGCGGATACGTAGGCAGTCCCTCTTATACCTGAGGGATATAACCACAAAACCCACTCAAATTTACAAAAATCCCTGAACTACGATCATGGTTTGATTTCACCTCTTCGGGTGGATACGTAGGCAGTCCTTTCCTACGCAAGAAGGATACAACCATCCCCATAATCAAAACAAAAAATCCACATACAAAAAACATCCCCATCAAAAAAAAGAAAGGGAAAATCATTCCCTTTCCCACAAAAATACAAAAGAAGCCTTTCTCCCTTCCCACAAAAATCCCACTTTCCCAAGTGCAAATGTTTAGGACGATTCAAACCGAGTTGCCTTTACAAAATCGATGGAAGAAACAAGCGTTCACAATTTTTGACACGAGTAGTCCACTTATTTAATTAATAATGGGAGGGATTACAATTTCAACAACAAATAAAGCTCGACGAGTCTACAACTTGTCCAAGCTAAGGTGTCGACTAAAACACCTCACTTAATAAAACTAGCACGAAACACACAAAACATAGCTAGTACAACATAATAAAAACTCACAACACTAATACAACATAATAATAAAGTGGGTAATGGAGGTCTTCACTCTTCCATTTCACTCTTGCCTTTTCCTTCGGGGTACATCTTCCCCTTGTTCTTCTTGTTGGCCCGCCTAGCATGGATTTCCTCCTCGGAACGGATCCTCAACGAATCTACAACGGCCTCCGGTCTATTGCAAGACCCCATGTTCGGCCCGAAACGAGCCCATGCACGGCCCACCATATTCTTGGGACCCGAGCTTCTCCTCTTTGGTGGCCTCATCACATCGGGGCTAACCCCATCAACGTACTCCTCAAAGAAGGCACGGTTGGCTTGCCAACCTCCTGATACTTCAAGTCGACAACCTCGTCCTTACGGAATTTGGACCTCTCTTCCAAAGATGGAGCTCTTGACCACTTGACATAAGTAGGAGTCACCCATGTCGTGGCAACGGGATCTGGTACCTCCCAAAGCGACCAAGTGGCCCACCACCTTTCGAAGACCTCCACAAGCTCGGAGTTTCGAAAAACATTCTCTTGGACAAGGGTATCTTGAGCGGGCACCTTTTGTTGACGCCCCATTTGCCTCATGAGCCTTTCGGGATAAATGAAGGAAGCAACCTTCAAACCCACCACCATCAAAGAATAAGGACTAGCACCCGAAGCGGACAACCCCGTGAAGGACCTCAAGTGCCACTACGGCACCACCCAACGGATGTGGGGACCGCCCTCCTCCGACAATCTCGCGTCCCAATAAACGTCAGTGGAAGCAAAGCTATCCGAGTACAATTTCTTCCTCATGGTAAGGCGACATAAGGAATAAGAAGAAGAATCAACCAGAGGCTCTACATACCTTAGCCTCTCCAATAGTCACACTTGGAGGATCCTTGGGGATCCGAATGAAGGAGCTTCTCCACAAGAGCCTTCCTTGTCCAAAGCTTCGATGATCTCGCCAAGCATCAACCATGATGGGTCTCTACCATGCTCCATTTACTCAACCACATGTACAAGGGTCATGCTACCATATCATTTCGGTCCTCCCTTCTTCAAAGCATCAACAAAGAGGTATACATGGATAAGGCAAAAGGCAAGAGCCCTTCTCCTAGCCACCTCCGAAATATTGGCATCTAATCGGTTTGAAAAGATGTTGATAAGAGCCACCATATCCACACCATGTGGAGCAAGAAGGAAGTTGACTTGACTTGTCGACAAACTCAACATTGAACGGAATTTCTCCTTGTAGCATAACCAAGTCGGAGGAAGCATCGGAACACAACCCGGCCACCCACCAATGGCTCCAACTTCTTTGGCTAGTGGACAAATTTCACCTTTCGGGAAAACAAAAACATGGTGTTTCGAATCCCAAACCGAGAGCATGCTTCGAAGAATTAAGATAGCACCTTGACTTGACGAAGCACCAACAATTGACCAACTCCCATGCAAACGAGTTGATACTTTTCGGGAGGCGACAAATCCCGGCACCATTATTGCAACGCATTCTCAAAAGCATCCATGAAATATTTTTGTGGAAGAAGAAGAGGTTTTGTAGAGATGTTTTTGTGTTTCGGATGATGAAACAATGAAGCACAAGCATCACTATTTATACAAAACAATCAGCGCGTTTTTCAGAAAAAAGGGAGAGCCGGCTTCTATCGCCTATTAGCTCGCGCCTCTTTAGGCCCCTTCCCAGGATTCTCGCCTTGAATTGTCCCTTTCAAGTTGTGTTTTCTCCTGACACCTCAAGCCTCCTGCCGGAATGCCCGCGCCTCTACGGGATGGTCCAAGACATTTTGTGTTTCCTCACACTCACATTTCCGTGCTTTTGTGTTTTACGAAATCCGACACGGTTTCCATGACGCAGCTTTAAACATACGGATTTTTCTTTCTTTTTCAAAAGGGGAAAGGGCTAGTTGCCCCGATCCACGATGGATCGTTTCCATGTCAACCGAAATTCCGAATTTTTTTTGCTTTTTCGCAGTATTCCCAGCAAAAATAAAAATCGAAAATTGATAACACGACATCAGTTTTCCTCTAAAATTCAAGCACTCACAAATTCGAGTCTTAACCCCACAAAAATCGAATCAAATATACTCGTAAAAGTGTTTTCTAAAAATTCATCCCTGACGGTTTGAGTTTGAATTTTTTTATCGAGTCACAAATCATTTTCAATCATTTCGATGCAATTTAATTCAAGACACGAGTTAATTTCTCAATTTTCAAATCAATTCCTTTTGAGAAGTCCAAACGTGATGACTTGTCGCGGAATTTTCAAAAATATCATTTCAAAATTCAAATTTAACTTCAAGTCATCTTGGTTAAATTTTGTTTTCGATCAAATGCTTTTACGTGTTTACGTTTATGCATACGTGCTACCTGTTGCCTGTTTTCTACACTAACGATGCAGGAACTAGTGCGAAGCAAAAATGAGAATTGACAACCGACAAGGCTTCTCCGAAACATAACACAAAAGAGCCAAAATCACAAAATGAACCACAATCCAAAAACACATATATACAAACCGCCTCACGCAAAATACATCGACACACGTTTGATACAAACGACTGACCATACAAACAGGATCCAGTACAGACATTTATAATACAGACACTAGCCTAAGACAACAAACTGGGGGCTACCCGCCACCTACCGAACTAAGCACTCCCTATCCCTTCGCTCGGAAAAGAAAAAGAGCAATACGGGAAACAGAGGAGCAACAACGGAAGCAGAGGTGGTTACAATGACGGTAATACCTCGTTCCTGCTCCACGACAAAAAAGAAGACAGTGTCTGGCAGACTTTAGATGATAAGGAGGCCAAGGACCATGATGCGACGCACCACCCCGGTGTTGACCTCCAATCATCAGCTGCCCTGTCTATGAGCCACAACGAAAAGGACAAGCCGGCTGCGACAACCACCTCCCCTCCTCTACGCTAGCATCCTCTACCACCACCTCGGCTCCAGCAGCCTCCCCGGTCACTTCTGCTCCTCCTGGATCATCCTCCTCTTCCAAGGGCCTCAACAACGGACCCCATAGGTCCCAAATGGTACCCTGCAATCAAAAGAACAAACAAAGAACGTCAGCCGAAATTTCGGCATTACGACAGCGTAAATTGGACAAATCCAAAAAAAGAAACCTGCAAAGCAGAACAAGGGCAATCCCGCCCAAATCCAACCAAACAAATAACAATTTACAAAAAAAAAACGCACAAAAACGACTCGCCCTTCTTTTCTTGCAAAAGACGAGTCAAAACAACCACAACAAAAACAGCACCTCAAGACCCACACAAGGTCCGCCAACAAATCAAAATACGTTCCCGATACAATAGGGTATTTTTCTACGGCTCAAAAAGGCAATTCCTACGCCAACTTGAGCGCAAACCGGTCAAAAATTCAAAAACGACCACAACAAGGCACCGTGATTTTATCACGCCTCAAAGCGACCTAAACTACCAATAAGGTCCATTTCAAGGCAGACTGACTCAATTCAAGCCCAAACAGGCACTTATTTTGTCAGACATAAGACCGCCACAAAAGGCAAAAATTCCAACTTTTTCCCACAATACCCAACAAAGGTCCACAATGGCGAATACGGTCTTTCTCAACTACAATGCAACCTAGTGGGACCCACTACCCAAGCAAATAAACTTGGCTTTGTGAGATGAGACGGTTCCTCCACCTCACTCACATTTTTCGAGCATAGGGAGCGGGGACTAGGACCAAAATGTAAACTAAAAGCACCCCTATACTCCTAAATAGGTTTCTAACCTAATGCAATCATCAATTTCACTCGAAATGGTCTCGATCAAAAACGGCCAAATCAATTTTTCTAGTGTTAAAATTTCGCCCTAATTCAATCTATCCAAAAAGACCAACAAATTCAAATGGATTCAAAAGGAAATACAAACCTTGAGATGACATTGCTGATAATGGCTTGAATGGAAGCAAGCTAGAGACCAACAATGGCGCTTTTTTGGTTTGTTTTGTCGAAAGTTTGAAGACGAATTGAGAATGGTATGCGAACCATTCTCGTGTCTTTTACAGAAAAATAGGGAAGCTCCCTTAACTCGCCAGGTTGCTCGCCCCTCAATGGGGTGCTCCCTGCTCTTTCAGCGAAATTTTGGGCTTTGGCCCAATTTCCCATAACAAACTTCAAATTTTCAACGACGACATTACGGACCGTCATTTTTCACATAAAAAAACAAATAGTGTAATCAAAATTCACTATTTTCCTTTCAAAATTCAAGCAAACGACGATCAAAACCGCCATTATCAAATACAAAAATAATAGTGAAAATTCAAATTCACTATTTCTTCAATTTTCAACGACGGCAATTAAAATTGTCATTTTCAAAATAATAGTGAAAATTCAAATTCACTATTTCTTCAATTTTTCAACGACGGCAATTAAAACCATCAATTTCAGAAATAATAGTGAAAACTCAAAATTCACTATTTCTTCGAATTTCAAACGACGACAATTAAAACCGTCATTTTCAAAATAATAGTTGAAATTAAATTTCACTATTTTCACCACACACGTCAACGGCGGCAACATAAACTGTCACTTCAAAAAGTAATAGTGAAGATTCGAAATTCACTATTTCATTCACATGTCAACGGCGGCACATAAACCGTCACTTCAGACGTAATAGCGAAATATAAAACTCGCTATTTCCTTCAAAATTCCAACAAACGGCGATTTAAACCGCCACTTCAAATTCAAAAACGAGTAGGGGAAATTCAAAATTCACTATCCCTTCAAAATATCAACATGGGGCCTCCTCGCGGAAACCTCTTATTTCAAAACAACGGTAGTGAAAATTCAAATTCACTATTTCCACGGCGGCATCATGAGTCCGCTACTTTCAAAACAAGCCCGTCCGACGCGGCTATTCTCACGGTCGATCAACCGACCGCACCATGGCTGGCGAGCCTTACTACACATTGCGGCTGGCGAGCCCTTCTCATATACGCCCCACGGCTGGCAAGCCATACAACGCATCGCAGCTGGCGAGCCCTCCTCATATACGCACCATGGCTGGCGAGCCTTACTACGCATCGCGGCTGGCGAGCCCTCCTCTTATACGCCCCATGGCTAGCGAGCTTTACAACGCATCGCGGCTGGCGAGCCCCCCTCATATACGCACCACAGCTGGCGAGCCTTACAATGCATCGTGGCTGGCGATCCCTCCTCATATACGAACCATGGCTGGCGAGACTTACTACACATCACGGCTGGCGAGCCCTCCTCAAGTACGCACCATAGCTGGCGAGCCTTACAACGCATCGCGGCTAGCGAGCCCTCCTCATGTACGCACCATGGCTGCCGAGCCTTACAACGCATCGTGCCTGGCGAGCCCTCCTCATATACGCACCATGGCTGGCGAGCCTTACTACGCATCGCGGCTGACGAGCCCTCCTCAAGTACGCCCCATGGCTGGCGAAACTTACTACGCATCGCGGCTGGCGAGCCCTCCTCATGTACGCACCGCAGCTGGCGAGCCTTACTACGCATCGCGGCTGGTGAGCCCTCCTCATGTACGCACCGCAGCTGGCGAGCCTTTGTCCGCAAACGTGCGAGGAAATATCCGAAGATGCCTTAGGTATGACTCCTTCTTATGGCTGGCGAGCCATTGTACGTAGTCTAACGGACTTTAAATGACTCGCACGGATAGTAGACAGACTCTAAACTGTACCCGACGACAGGTCCTTGGCTCGTACCCTCGAGTCGCCTTGGCGTCCCCCTTCCCGAAGGCAGTTCCTTGGCCCGAATCCTTTTGAGCCGCCTCGACTTCGCTTGGGTCTCCGGGTTGTAATCTTCGATTGACCTGGGAGCTCTACTTTGAATTTCGCCCTGTCCAAGCCTCAGTCAAAGTGGGGGCTCTATAGATACCCAGCATCTGCTGAGACACCAACAAACACCCGATGATTATCGGACTATCACATGCTTTGGAATCGCGGCGTTTGATCGACAGTTCGTGTACAACTTTACGTCGGAAAACTTAAAATGATTTCAAAAATAAAACTTTTCAAAACTTTTCAAAAGTACCTGGATTATTTAATGCATGACGACGGGGTCACAATGACACTAACTAGAGTCAAAACCGACATCGAACAAAAAACCGACTCAAAAATTCAAATCCCGACTACAACAACGAGGCAAACCGAGTCAACCACCAAAAACAAATCATTCAAAGCCTTCTATACTAAGATTTCCCGGATTCATGAATGGTTAAGTACCAAACATGTGACTAAAAATCCTAGGATAGAACAAATCATGATTGCATTTGTGTGAAAGTGTCAGGACAACTCGAAGACCCGCGACGTGGCTCGCGTTTCTTTGAGCAGCCAAGGTGGCCACGTCGCTCAAAACTCACACAACCACTCATTTTCCTATAAATTCCCCTCAAATTCCCCCATTTGAGAAGTTACGCGAGTGTCCGCCCCTCTTTTCTCCCTTAAAATTGTCGACTCGACTTCCTAAGTCACAATCCGACCCGTATTTACGACCTACCGATCGTAAATACAAGCCTTACACATTGGTTGGTACCGTCATCGTGCATTAAATCACTTGACCGACCACTTCGACCACTACACCGTCACTAATCTTAATAAAACACTCTTTTTACTTACTAAAACGGTTTTAAACCGAGTCTTTTCCGACCAAATGAGTTGTTACACTTACATCGGTTTCTCGCCATAACCAAGCATGTAAGTATGAGGGTGTAAAACTCCTTCTTTTATCATGTCTTTACTTATTTCATGACTATTACATGCTAAATCATGCATAACACGATCCAAAACATAGGGTAGACGAGCCAAAACTGAGTTTTGGCCTAAGACAGAAGCCCCTTGTTCTGCACAGAGGCTCGCGCCTCAACGGGGTGTCTAGGTCAGACTCAACCGTGTTTGTTCTCGTCTTCCCTCTTTAATCTATTTTCATATTTGTAATCAGTTTTTACCATTTAAAATATTTTCAAACCTCTTTTATTTTATTTATTTTTACAATTTTTTAACCATAAAGCATTTTTCACCCTTGGTTCTTAATACCATGACGGTTTAATCCGTGTTTCGGTGATAATATTTGGTTAATTACATTTAAAAGGTATTTTAAAGCCTTTTATTTCATTTCTTTACATTTCGGAAGGTATTTTAAAGCCTTTCCTCATTTCTTTGCATTTTTAAAATAAATGTATTAGTCAACAACACAAAGTCATCCTTGGTTCTACATACCATGTCGGATTTTAACCCGAGTACGATGATAAGTATTGACTAATTATATTCAAATGAACTGAAAACAATTAGTTCATAATTATTTTCAAAACTATTCATGTCAAGCTTGCCAAGTCGAACCCGACACCGAATATAATCAAAATAATGATGATTATGCGAGTCTCGTTCCTCAAATCAACAAATGCGGTCTAAACGCCCATTTCAAACCAAAACGGGTTCAAATACCCATTTTCAACAGGTTTTATAAACGTTTTTAAAATGGTCAGAACGCGTCTTAAACCGTTGACTGACCCGCGCCTAAACATGCCATTTCTTTCCTATTTTCAAAACCATGGGGAGACCCCCTTGCATCGCCAACAGGCTCGCGCCTCATGTGGCCGCCTGGTGCAGGGTCTGTTCCCTTTCCTTCATCACTCAAGAACGATCCCGACTCCGGCCAACCCGGATATATGACGGATCAGATGACTAATTTTCTCATTCAAAAATCACATTTGCAAAATGCCTTACTAAGACAAATGGATCACGTTATGCACCCTAAACCTAATACGGTAAATGGATGTTTAATTTCCGTCTTGCGTGCAAATCAACCATTAATCCAACTCGACATCACTTGATACTTGGATTAAATCAACTGACTTAGAAAGCTCTCACATGTTAGGTTTAAATTATTGGATGCACATTCATGCATTTAAACTGTTTAATCACTTTTTGCATTCAACCAACCAAGATCGATCAGTAGAGGCCGCTACCGCGGGCGGGATTGGGTGTCTGATTAATGGGCTTCCCAATACGTACCTTCACCTCTTACTCAGAAACTTTGGATAGTGGACGACCTTATCCGGGGCGTACGAGAGTCATTCTAGAGATAGGATGCTAAATAGGGACGATTCCTTATCTTTAGTACCTATGTCAAACACTGCTTTGTGCTTCGTTTGACCGAGGTATAAAGTGGATTCGAAAGGGTTCCAAGCATCCCAAAAATGCTTGGTGGCGACTCTGAACATCTCTAATCGTTTCGAGACCCTTACCGAGACGAAACCGACCGATCTAAAACGATCCGGTCGAAAGCATCTTTACGCCGCCGAGCGTGGCTTTCAAAAGACCGCTATACGTCCATAGATTGGCTTGGCGTGTAGGTTGCTATGTCCACAGTAAACATAAACACACATCCCATATCTCAAACACGTATACGACCTGTGCAGAACCTACTCGATCGAGTAATACAACCAACTCGATCGATTTGCCCAGTTACTCGATCGAGTGCCTCGACTCCAGAACCTGAACAGAATGCATCCAAAACGTCACTCGATCGAGCCACATACCCACTCGATCGAGCTGACCCCACTCGATCGAGTTTCCCTACCTACTCGATTGAGTGCCCAAAAATAGTACGCTACCCAGAAACGAAAAACACCCCATTCGATCGAGTCACACCCACTCGATCGAGTCACTCACCTACTCGATCGAGTGCCCCCCACTCGATCGAGTCATGCTGACTCGTATACTACCCGCATGCTTATCTCAACACTTTCCAACCAACTATGCTTAGATACAAAACGACAAAAATATATATATATATATATATATATATATATATATATATATATATATATATATATATATATATATATATATATATATATATATATATATACAACAAACGACAACTTACTTCACATGTTTCTAACAAGCCACGTTATAAACCGCTCATCATACAATTTCATTATTCAATCAACATGTATTCATCCACCAATTCACACAACACACTTCTATATAGATATGCAACCTACGTAAGTAAACACGTAACGACCCCATGACACACCCCATTGTGACCGATTCAAAGTTGTAGGGCGAGATCGCGACTTTAGGACGTCTCCCAAGTCTTTGCATTAGCTCCTAACAACTCCTACCCGAGTTCATTTTATTTTGACTCCCTAAGTTAATTGGGTTTATTAGTTTTAGGTTCCAAAATCGTAGCTCTGATACCACTTTGTAACACCCCATACTCCAAGTGCCTTACCAGGACCACTTAAAGCACGGAAGAGCTACCATCTCGGTTATCCGAGGCAATGTATATCAAATAGATAATAGCGAAACATACTTTAATAAATGAGTTTAAAGTAATACAAATCCAAATCCCAAAACTGATAAAGTAAATACAAATGTTTCTCAAACTGTCAAACCAACTGAAATAAAAGTAGTTCATGACACAGCGGAAGACTATAGTGACTCATGTGATGACTCCATCCCAGCTATCCCATGTGCATCAATCATACCTGCTCAACAAGTGCTCACCATCCCCGAATGGATCACCACAGTTTTTAAAACAACTAAACGGGGTTAGTACTAATTACACAAACGATACAACCAAAAGAATACAACAATCTAATCCAATCAAACCACTCTCCATCAAATCACCACACACCTGACTACACACTAAAGTGTGTAGTCCTGCCGGAATACTCATCGCAACAAGTATTCCACACCGCCAGTGGGGGACCGCAGCCATTCCCACCTAAGCCCCGCTCATCTCATCTGAGCGAAACCCAAGTTCCCTAAATGTGCACATCCCTTCTGTGGCGGGTTCCACAGAAGGCGAATCAAGGGCGTGAAGCCACTACCGCAAGTGACTCCACTCAGCCGAGGATGCACCTCGCAAACCACTGACAGTTATACAACAACCACATTATATTATCAACAATCACCAATTCCAAATCCAATACCGATATGATATAGAATAACAACAACAACAATCACTTATCAATAGTGCCATGTAAACAATACTGAGTAGGGAAACCCTACCTGGAATAACAATCATACAAGACTGTCACATCAGCGAATCAAAAACGTTCCTCTACGAATCCTCCTCCTATAACAGATATACATACAATTACTACCAAAACCACACAATACATCGAAAACCCCCAAAACTACCCAATTAGGGTTTTAACCAAACTCAACGAAATGCTATAAAAATTATACAAGAAGCTTACCCTTGACACGACGATCACAACGGTATACCGAACAAGATAATCCGACGATCCTAGCCTTGGGACTTGCTAACAACGCGACAAATGCGAACAACGTAACTCCTTTTCTTTTCTCTTGAAAGGTTTTAGAAGGTAAAAGTGTTTAAGAATAATGACGGAAGCCTTTTATATTAATCTCGCGTTATGAACAAAACCCGGCTAAATCAACCCGTAAGACACACTTACTCGATCGAGTGTCACACGTACTCGATCGAGTACCCATCAGGCCAGCGACTTTTTTGCGTAAAAACCTACTTACTCGACAAAGTAAGTCCCACTCGATAGAGTACCCATAGACATAGAAAACCATAGCATTACAAACATGACTAGAAGAAGACGGAAACCCACCCTCTGGCCAAGGATAGAAGGATAGGTGAGGGCCCTCGGGTGGAATAACACCTTGCCTTTGGATTTTAGAGCAACCCAATTTTCCCATTGGGTTTTGGATGCAAAAATGACATCGGGATAGTCCTTATCATCGTATTGAGGCACTTTGGGTTCCTCTCGCATCTCAATATCTTCTTATTCTTCATCATTTGGCTCCTCTTGAGCTCTTCTTCTTTCACCTACAAATGGCAATTCAAATAACAACTAAACTAAAAAAAAGTCTCTAATTCTACGAAAGCAATAATTTTTTCAAAATTAAAATAAAACACGGGTTGCCTCCCGAGAAGCGCTGATTTTACGTCCCGCACGACCTAATGAGCTAGAGAATTAATTCGTCAAATTACCCATTGATGAAGGAAAAGGGCCATAGTAATCAATACCACATACATCGAAAATTCCAACTTCAAGTATCCCGGTTTGAGGAATCTCATGCCTCCTTGAAATAGAGCCGGTTCTTTGGCAAGGATCAGATGCCATCACGAAATTCTTGGCATCTTGGAACATGGTGGGCCAATAGAACCTGGATTGGAGAATCTTAGCAACGGTCTTAGATGGTCGATGGTGACCACCATAAGGGGAAGAATGACAACCTTCTAGAACACCCTTCACATCCCATTGTGGGATACATCTCCGGTATAATCCATCGGAGCAATGCTTAAACAAATACGGATCATCCCATTGATAAAACTTGGCATCATGCATGAACTTCTTCTTTTGTTGATATGGAAGGTTTGGTGGCAACTCATGACCAACAAGATAGTTGGAAATATCGGCATACCATGGAGTATTTGAATCCACCATCCTCAAGGAACCATCGGCAAAAGAATCGTCAATTGGAATATGAATACTTCCATCATCAACTCTCAAGCGGGAAAGGTGATCGGCAACAACATTTTCAGCCCCTTTCTTGTCACGAATCTCAAGATGAAATTCTTGCAAGAGCAATATCCATCGAATAAGCCTTGGCTTTGCCTCATTCTTTGAGAGTAGATGTTTTAAGGCGGCATTATCGGAGTGGACAATGACTTTGGATCCAATCACATAGGAGCGGAATTTGTCTAAGGCATAGACAATAGCAAGTAGCTCCTTCTCGGTGGTGGCATAGATTATTTGAGCTTCATCCAAAGTTTTGCTTGCATAGTAGATAGCCTGGAGCACTTTGTCCTTTCTTTGTCCAAGAACGGCACCTACCGCATAGTCACTAGCATCGCACATCAATTCAAATGGCAAATTTTGGATGATAGGTGTGCAGAGATCAAAGCCTTCTTAATCCTATTGAATGACTCAAGACAAGCATTAGTAAACACAAAAGGAGCATCCTTTAAAAGGAGCTCGGTTAGGGGCTTGGCAATTTTGGAAAAATCCTTAATGAAGCGGTGGTAGAACCCCGCATGGCCTAAAAAGCTCCTTACACCTTTAACATTCACGGGAGGGGGAAGTTGTTCAATAACTTGGACCTTAGCAAGATCCACTTCAATACCTCTTTCCGAAATAAGATGACCAAACACCACTCCTTCATTCACCATGAAGTGGAACTTCTCCTAATTTAAAACCAAATCTACTTCTTCACATTTTTTCTAAACCTTGGTTAAGTTAGCCAAACATGCATCAAATATAGTGTCATAGACACTAAAATCATCCATAAAAACTTCCATGATTGAATCAATAAAATCCGAGAAAATACTAGTCATGCAACGTTGGAAGGTCGCGGGTGCATTACATAGACCAAAGGGCATCCTACGGTAGGCAAAGGTACCATAAGGGCAAGTAAAAGTGGTCTTTTCTTGGTCATCGGGGTGAATTGGTATTTGAAAGAATCCCGAATAACCATCTAAGTAGCAAAAGTATTTATGACATGCCAACCTCTCCAACATCTGGTCAATAAAGGGCAATGGGTAATGGTCTTTTTTGGTGGTATGTCTTGACCGATCGCGGGCCGAGCTTATCCTCGTGTCTCCACTTGACATAAGCCTCACAACCCCAAACCCGAATAAAGGACAAGTTAGGGACCGTTCCCTTCCATATTTCATACGGAGTCTTGTCGACAGCTTTAGACGGACTTCGGTTTAGTATAAGAGCAGCTGACAAAAGAGCAAAGCCCCATAATGAATCAGGTACAACCGTGTGACTTATCATGGATTGAACCATATCAAGTAGTGTTCGATTTCTCCATTCGGACACACCATTTAATTGAGGTGTTCCAGGTGGAGTTAACTGTAGAACTATTCCACAGTCTTTAAGGTGTTGATCAAACTCATTTGGAAGGTATTCGCCACCACGATCTGAACGGAGTGCTTTAACCTTTCTTCCTAGTTGGTTCTCAACCTTATTCTGGTATTCCTTGAATTTTTCAAAAGACTCACTTTTATGCTTCTTTAAGTAGACATATCCGTATCGACTCAAATCATCCGTGAAAGTGATAAAATATCTATAGCCGTCTCTTGCGGTGATTGACATAGATCCACATACATCAGTATGTATGAGTCCTAATAGGTCATTAGCGCGCATTCCAACACCTTTGAAGGAAATTCGAGTCATTTTGCCGATAAGACATGATTCACACGTGCCAAATGATGAGAAATCAAATGTGGGGATAGTCCCATTCTCAATGAGTTTCTTTACACGTTTTTCATTTATGTGTCCCATTCGACAATGCCATAGATAAGTTTGATCTTTGTCACCAACCTTTAATTTCTTATTATTCACATGTAATATATCTGTGGTTTGATCTAAGATATAAATTCCATTCATGGAAACTGCTTTGCCATAAACCATTTCATTAAAAGACAAAATACAGTTATTGTCCTTTATTGAAAATGAAAAACCGTCTTTATCAAGTACGGAAACAGAAATAATATTCTTAAATAAACTGGGTACATAGTAACAGTTATATAAATATAACTCAAAACCACTCGGGAGCTGGATTACGTATGTTCCCATTGAGACTATAGCAACTCTTGCTCCATTCCCGACTCGCAGGTCCACATCACCCTTTGCGAGGGGTGTGATGTTTTTTAGGCCCTGCAAATGATTACACAGATGAGAACCACAACCAGTATCTAGTACCCAAGTTCCGAAACTTGCATGGTTAATCTCAATCATATGAATATAAGATGACATACCAACAGGAGTGACGCGGCCTGCTTTTATGTCCTCACGGTACACGGGACAGTTCCTCCTCCAATGCCCAGTCTTGTGACAATGGTGGCACTCAACGTTACCGCCCTTGCTCTTTTCTTGGCCTTGTGAGCCACTAGTCTCACCAGGCCCACTCTTACCGTTTCCTGACTTCTTAAACTCTGGCTTTCCTATAGTTAGGTCACCGTGAGCTTTGCCCTTACCCTTATTCTTGTTGGAAATTTTGAGAACATCTTGCTTCATGCTCCCACTCAATTTCATATCCTTCTCGGTCTGTAGGAGAAGTGAGTGTAGCTCATGAGGACTTTTCTTCAAGTCATTCATGTAGTAACTTGCCCTGAAGAGGGCAAAACCATCATGAAGTGAATGAAGCATACAATCAATGACTATGCTCTCACTGATTTTGCAATCAAGTGCCTCCAGTTTCTCGACATTCTCAATCATGTTAAGAATGTGTGGGCTAACCGGTTGGCCCTTCTGGAGTTTCGCATCAAAGAAGCGACAGGTATGCTCAGAAGTAACAATTCTCGGTGCTTTTGAGAACTCATTAGTGAGCGTGGTGAAAATCTTGTTTGCACCTTGGGCAATGAAGCGTCTTTGCAAATTGGTTTCCATTGCAAAAATCAGTACGTTCTTTATCGCACTCTCTTCCATGACGAAGTCACTGTAAGCAAGTGAGTCGTTAGCTCTTGCATTGGGGCCTGGGTTTGGCGGTATTGGCTCAGTTAAGTACTTGAGCTTACTGTAATACTACGGATTTATGAGTCTCTGGGTACTCTATCGAGTAGGCCTTACTATATCGAGTAAGGGTGAGTTGCAGTTTAAAATAGTTTCTGACCTGTTGGGTACTCGATCGAGTAACATTGATACTCGATCGAGTAAGGGGGCACTCGATCGAGTACCTCAGCTATTCGATCGAGTAGCCGGTTTACGGGGGATGATTTGTCGGGTTTTGTAAATAATGCGATTAAGTATATAATAACTTCCGTCACTTTTTTTTAAACACTTTTAAAACCTAATTACTTTCAAAGAGAGAAATCAAACTACGTTCTTCGCATCAATCGCATTGTTGGCAAATCCCGGAGCTTGGAAGGTCGGATTTTACCTTTCTTTATACCGTTGCAATCCTTGCGTCAAGGGTAAGATCTATGTACCGTTTTTATAGTATTTCGTTAAAGTTGGTTAAACCCTAATATTGGGATTTGGGGGTTTTGTTGTATTCTGTGATTGGTAGTGATTATATGAATGTTAGGAGGAGGATTCGTAGAGGAAGCGTTTTGATATCAGCTGTGAGATCGTCTGATTGTGTTGTGCTTTCCAGGTAGGGTTTCCCTACTCAGTATTAGTCCCATGATGTGTTGATTGGTGTTTGTGATTGTTGAATATTATCATACTCGTATTGTGACGGTTGTTGGCTTTGATTGTTGGTTGTAGCTGTGATTGATTGTATCTGTCTGTGTTCTTCGGGGTGCGTCCCTGGTTGAGTGGAGTCACTTGCGGGAGTGGCTTCACGCCCATGATTCGCCTTCTGTGGAACCCGCCACAGAAGGGATGTGCACATTAATGGATTTGGGTTTATCGCTCGATGGAGATGAGCGGGGCTTAAGTGGGAACAGCTGCGGTCCCCCACTGGCGGCGAGGAGTGACCTGTTGCGATGGGCACTCCGGTAGGGCTACACACTTTAGTGTGTATTCAGGATTGTGGAGTTGGGTTTGGAGTTCGGAGAATACCTGTTATCATTGAGCTCTTTGTTTGACTGTGTTGTTGGTTTATATAAATTGTGTGATTAGTACTGACCCCGTTTAATGTTTTAAAAACTGTGGTGATCCATTCGGGGATGGTGAGCAGTTATTGAGTAGGTATTTGTCGAGTTACTGGGATAGCTGGGATGTGCCACCGTCTGATGATAGAAGTCTTCTGCTGTAGCTTAGTAGTTCAATAAACATTTCAGTTAGTTGCTAGACAGTTGGTTTGAGAACTTGTATTCGTATTTTGGTTTTGGTTTTGGATTGTAACCTTTCGCTAAAGTATTACTATTTAAATGTTGTTTCGTTATTGTCTATTTGATTATCATTGCCTCGGGTAACCGAGAAGGAATCATCCTTATACCTGAGTGGTCCTGGTAAGGCACTTGGAGTATGGGGGTGTTACAAAATAATATCAGAGCGACGATCCTGAAACCTATAACCAATGAATCTAATGAATATAGGGAGTCAATTAAAATTAACCCGGGGTAAAGGTTGTAGGAGCTAATGCAAAGGCTTGGGAGACGTCCTAAAGTCGCGAACTCGCCCTACAATTTTGAACCTGCCACATGGGGGGTATATGTCAAGGTCGTATGTGATGTTTGTTAGTTTGTATGTGAATGTGGTGATGTATGCTGTAATTGTTGGATGTTTGGAGTAGAAGGTTGAGTTTGTGCATGAAAGGATGGTGAAATATATAGAACTGTTGTTTGAACAAGAAGCATGTTGGGATGTTTACTATGTGGCGTTTGATAATATGATATAGTTGTTTTGTTGATGATATGAAAAGCTTGGTAGAATTGCATGCTTAACTATATTATATGTCGAGTTTATAAAGTTGCATAGAATATGTTGGGATATGTGAGATAGCATCCGGGTAGTATATACGAGTCAGCATGACTCGATCGAGTAAGGGGGTACTCGGTTGAGTGTGTCTGACTCGATCGAGTGGGTATTTGACGTTTTTATAACCAGAATCGTGGTTTTTGGGTACTCGATCGAGTACACAAGGCACTCGATCGAGTAGGGGGTCACTCGATCGAGTAGCCTGGCTACTCGGTCGAGTATGTTAGAGATCAGAAGGTCTGTTTGGGGTCTGATGTCGGGGCACTCGATCGAGTATGGTGGGTACTCGATCGAGTAGCCGCTACTCGATCGAGTATGTTTAGGCACTCGATCGAGTGTGTTCTGGGCAGTCCGCTTTCGTGTTTTGAGGTTTAAGTGCGTATGTTTATGTCTACCCTTTCTTATATAGTTTCAAGATGCCGCCCAAGAGAAATGCTTTGTATGCGAGAGCTGAGACCATGAACATAGATGATATCTTTAAGATGTTGGAGCATCAGGATGCTCTTACGGAGGCCTTAAAGAAAGTGGGAAAGGATAAGGATAAGGAGGTTGATCACTCTAAGATCAGCCTCTATATAGCGAGGTTTACCTAAAAGAGTACAAGGGGACTGGGGAACCTAACCTTCTTGACATGTGGCATCGTGAGATGGAGAATATACTAGACCTGGTTCACTGTCCGGATGAGATGAGAGTAGAATAAGCTGCGTTCTACCTGAGGGAAGTAGCTGGCGAGTGGTGGGATAAGGTGAAGGTGAGTGCTAGGGAGATGTATGCGAACCAGGGCTTACCTGCTATACCTTGGGAAGAGTTTCCGAGGGCTATGAGGAAAGAGTTTGTACCGGAACATGCGAGGAGTAAGTTGAGAGAAGAGTTTGATGGGTTTAAGATGACATCTGATATGTCAGTTGCTGAGTACTACAAGCAGTTTAATTAGAAGTCTAGGTATGCTGAGGATATGGGTTTGAGTGAGGAGAATTTGGCGCTGAGGTTTGAGAGGGGGTTGACCCCTAAGATCATGGATAAGCTACCTGTGGGAGTCCTTACTGATGTTAAGGAAGCTTATGAGAGGGCTAGGAGAGCTGAGAGGTTGGTGGAGATGGCTCAGGATAGAGTGGGTGTTGAGAAAAGAAAGGCTGAGAGTGAGGGTGGTGGCCAATCTAGTCACAAGAAAGGCAACCACAATCAATCAAGAGGGTTTTCTGCTGGGTCAGGGTTCAGTACTGGGGCTTCCTTTGGGCGTGGCCGTGTGAGTAATAGTAGTAGTAGGGGGATGACTTGCTTTGGCTGTGGCGGTGTAGGTCACAAGAGACATGAGTGCACGAGTGTACCGGGAGCTTTTCAGGGATCGGCTCAGGGGAGCTATTCTCAGGGACCTTCACAGAGTTATGCGAGCAATAGACCGTCCGGGTCATGGTCTAACCGGGGAAGTCAGAGCTATCAGGGTGGAGGTAACCGCAATGGCGGTAATTCTTATCAGAAACCAGCTACGAACAACAACAACCAGGGGTCTGGTGCTAAGCCGACCATATCGGCCCAAGATCTTGTCCAGGGAGGTGGAGAAGACCGATGGAAAGTCAGCATTCATGATGGACAAGAAAGCAGCTGAGGATGATGCACATGTTATCACTGGTACTTTTCTTGTTAACGGTATACATACCTTTGTTTTGTTTGATTCGGGGGAGTCTCACTCGTTTGTATCTTCGAGTCATGTTAAACGGTTGGGTTTGAGGGTATATGAGTCTGTACGTGAGAAAGTTTTTATACCTTCGGGTGAGTCTGTATCATGTGGGAGGTTGAATAGAGATGTGTCTATGATAGTTAGGCAAGTTGATCTACCTGTAGACTTGCTAGAGTTTCCTTTTGACGGTTTTGAGATGATAGTCGGGATGGATTGGTTGGGAAAGTATAAAGCTAAGATAGACTGTCATCAAAATAAAGTGTCTTTGAGAGGGCCTAAGGGTGTTAGTGTGTCTTATCGTGGGTTTCTAGTCAAACCCAAAGTTAAGTTGATTGCAGCTGTCACCTTGAAGTCTTATCTAAGGAAGGGATGCCCTTTGATCTTGTGCCATGTAAGAGATGACCGAATAGAGAGTCCGACAGTTAATCAGATACCAGTGGTGGGAGAGTTTACAGAAGTTTTTCCAGAGGAGATTCTGGGGTTGCCACCGAGAGGGAGATAGATTTCACAGTTGAGTTGAAACTGGGGACGGGGCCAATCTCTAAGGCACCGTACCGGATGGGTCCTAAAGAGATGGAGGAGCTCAGGAAACAGTTAGATGATCTGATAGAGAAGGGACACATTAGACCTAGTGTATCGCCGTGGGGAGCACCAGTTCTTTTCGTGAAGAAGAAAGATGGGAGTTTGAGGTTGTGCATATACTACAGAGAGCTGAACCGAGTAACGGTGAAGAACAAGTATCCTTTGCCAAGGATAGATGACCTGTTTGATCAGTTGAGTGGTGCATCAGTTTTTTCCAAGATTGATTTGAGGTCGGGGTACCATCAGGTGAAGATTAGAGAGGTGGACATACCAAAGACAGCTTTCACGTCGAGGTATGGCCATTATGAGTATGTTGTGATGCCGTTTGGGTTATCTAATGCACCGGCTATGTTTATGGACTTGATGAACAGAAGCTTCAGACAGTTTTTGGACAAGTTTGTGGTGGTGTTTATCGATGACATCTTAGTCTACTCCAAGACTAAGGAGGAGCATGAGGAGCATCTGAGGATTGTGTTGCAGACTTTGAGGGAGCATGAGTTATATGCTAAGCTGTCTAAGTGTGAGTTCTGGTTAGAGAAAGTTGCTTTTCTGGGGCATGTGATCTCTAAAGAGGGAGTAGCTGTGGATCCGGCAAAGATTGAGGCAGTGACAAAGTGGGAAGCACCAAAGAATGTTGCTGAGATCAGGAGTTTCATGGGTTTAGCTGGATACTACAGACGGTTCGTGAAAGATTTCTCCAAGATAGCTAGACCTATGACAGCTTTGATGAGGAAGAAGAACAGGTTTCGTTGGGATGAGAGTTGTGAGACGGCGTTCCAAACATTAAAGGAGCGTTTGACCACAGCTCCTATCTTAGCATTGCCCGAAGGGATCGAGAACTTTGAGGTTTATACAGATGCCTCAAAGAATGGGTTGGGATGTGTGTTGATGCAGAACGGTAAGGTGATTGCCTATGCTTCTAGGCAATTGAAGCCGTATGAGGAGAACTACCCTACACATGATCTAGAGTTGGGTGCAGTGGTGTTTGCTCTCAAGATTTGGAGACATTACCTTTATGGGGCGACCTTTAAGGTATTTTCGGATCACAAGAGTCTCAAGTACATCTTCACTCAAAAGGAGTTGAACATGAGACGAAGGAGGTGGATGGAGTTGATTGGCGATTATGACATGGATATTATCTACCATGAAGGAAAGCTAATGTAGTTGCAGATGCTTTGAGCAGGAAGAGTGTACATTCCCTGTGTACTGACTTTATCTTTGATGAGGTTGAGAGATGAGGTGGGGAAGTTTGGGATACATATGATGCGAGAGAAGGGATCTTTGTGGGAGATTTGACAAAGATGACCGATCTTTATGATGATATTCGAGGTAAACAGGCTTTAGATCCTAAGATGGTTGAGTGGAGAGCTGGAGTAGAGAAAGGGACAGTGTCTCGATTCTCTATTCATACAGATGGTAGTTTGAGGTTCGATGGTAGGTGGTGTGTCCCTAATGATGAGGAGCTGAAAAAGACAATCATGACAGAGGCACATTGTACACCATATTCAGTACATCCAGGTGGTGACAAACTGTACAAGGACTTGAAGAACACGTTTTGGTGGCCTGGGATGAAGAAAGAAACAGCTGAGTTTGTGGCCCGTTGTTTGACATGCCAGAGAGTTAAAGGGGAATAGCAACGACCACAAGGCAAGATTCTGTCTTTAGAGGTACCTGAGTGGAAGTGGGAATCCTTTTCTATGGATTTTATCGTGGGTTTGCCAAAGAGTCAACAGGGTAACAACATGATATGGGTAATAGTGGATCGACTGACCAAGTCAGCCCACTTTGTGCCAATGAAAGATACATGGACTAAAGCACAATTAGCTATGGCTTATCGGAAGAATGTGCTTAAGTTACATGGAGTCCCTAAGGACATAGTATCTGACAGAGATGCGAGGTTTATCTCAAGGTTTTGGAAAGAGTTGAAGGAATCTTTGGGAACAACTTTGAAGATGAGTACAGCATTTCATCCTGCGATGATTGGGGGATCGAGAGAACAATCAAAACTCTTGAGGATATGTTACGAGCTTGTTTGATGGACTTTGGTGGTAGCTGGGAACAGAGGTTGGATTTGATATAGTTTTCTTACAACAACAGCTACCACACTAGTATTGGCATGGCACTGTTTCAGGCTTTATATGGGAGGAGATGCAGGTGTCCGATTTGTTGGGACGACAGTGCTGAGGCAGTGGTTCTAGGACCAGAGATGGTACATGAGATGGTTGAACAGATTAAGATGATCAGGGAAAGGATGAGAGCAGCTCAGGATAGGCAAAAGAGTTATGCAGATCTACATCGCCGGGATATAGAGTTTCAGGTTGAGGATAAGGTTCTTCTGAAAGTTTCTCCTATGCGTGGGGTTATGAGATTTGGGAAGAAGGGAAAGCTGAGGCAGAAATTCATCGGACCTTATGAGATCTTAGAGCGGGTTGGAGAGGTTGCATATCGTCTGGCTTTACCAGCTGCGTTAGAGAGGGTGCATAATATGTTTCATGTATCGCAGATGCGGAAGTATGTGAGTGACCCATCACATGTGTTAGAGGAAGAGAGCTTAGAGCTAGATGAGTCCTTATCATATCTTGAGGTACCTAAGCAGATTCTTGACCGGAAGGTTAGGAAGACTAGGATTGGTGAGACAGTTTTGCTTAAGATCCTTTGGTCTAACCACGAGATTGAGTAAGCTACATGGGAGGCAGAGGAGGCCATGAGAGAGCGTTACCCTTTCCTTTTTGATCAGGTATGTATGGTTACAGGGACGTAACCTCTTTTCTTTTAGGGGGGTAGGAGATGATCGCAAAGAGTTTTTAAGAGTTTTTATACCCTTTTTATGTTGTGTCGGTATGGTTGTTGTCGTTGAGTCGGGTTGAGTTTGGGTTAGTAACATGTTTTATGTTGAGTTTGTTTTGGTTGTTGAGTCGGGAGTGTTGTAGTGTGAGTCTTTGTTTTGTTGTGGTTTGAACTTCGGGGACGAAGTTCTTTTTAAGGAGGGAAGACTGTAATACTATGGATTTACGAATCTCTGGGTACTCTATCGAGTAGGCCTTACTCTGTCGAGTAAGGGTGAGTTGCAGTTTAAAATAGTTTCTGACCTGTTGGGTACTCGATCGAGTAACGTTGATACTCGATCGAGTTAGGGGGCACTCGATCGAGTACCTCAGCTACTCGATCGAGTAGCCGGTTTACGGGGGATGATTTGTCGGGTTTTGTTAATAATGCGATTAAGTATATAATAACTTCCGTCACTTTTCTTTACACTTTTAAAACCTAATTACTTTCAAAGAGAGAAATCAAACTACGTTCTTCGCATCAATCGCATTGTTGGCAAATCCCGGAGCTTGGAGGTCGGATTTTACCTTTCTTTATACCGTTGCAATCCTTGCGTCGAGGGTAAGATCTATGTACCGTTTTTATAGTATTTCGTTAAAGTTGGTTAAACCCTAATCTTGGGATTTGGGGGTTTTGTTGTATTCTGTGATTGGTAGTGATTATATGTTTGTATGTTAGGAGGAGGATTCGTAGAGGAAGGGTTATGATATCAGCTGTGAGATCGTCTGATTGTGTTGTGCTTTCCAGGTAGAGTTTCCCTACTCAGTATTAGTCCCAGGATGTGTTGATTGGTGTTTGTGATTGTTGAATATTATCATACTCGTATTGTGACGGTTGTTGGCTTTGATTGTTGGTTGTAGCTGTGATTGATTGTATCTGTCGTGTCTTGGTGAGTGCGTCCCTGGGTGAGTGGAGTCACGTGCGGGAGTGGCTTCACGCCCATGATTCGCCTTCTGTGGAACCCGCCACGGAAGGGATGTGCACATTAATGGATTTGGGTTTATCGCTCGATGGAGATGAGCGGGGCTTAGGTGGGAACGGCTGCGTTCCCCATCGCGGCGAGGAGTGACTGTTGCGATGGGCACTCGCGGCGCTTACACACTTTTGTCCGTAGTCGGGATTGTGGAGTTGGGTTTGGAGTTCGGAGAATATCCGTGATGATTGAGCTGTTTGTTTTACTGTGTTGTTGGTTTATATAAATTGTGTGATTAAGTGCGGCGACCCGTTTAATGTTTTAAAAACCGTGGTGATCCATTCGGGGATGGTGAGCAGTTATTGAGCAGGTATGAGTCGAGCTACTGGGATAGCTGGGATATGCCACCGTCTGATGATAGAAGTCTTCCGCTGTAGCTTATTAGTTCAATAAACATTTCAGTTAGTTGCTAGACAGTTGGTTTTAGAACTTGTATTCGTATTTTTGTTTTGGTTTTGGATTGTAACCTTTCGCTAAAGTATTACTATTTAAATGTTGTTTCGTTATTGTCTATTTGATTATCATTGCCTCGGGTAACCGAGATGGTAGCATCCTTATACCTGAGTGGTCCTGATAAGGCACTTGGAGTATGGGGGTGTTACACTTACCGTCAGCAATGGCAGCATTCCGTAATGATGCCTCCCAGTCCGCAAAGTTGGACCCGTCAATCTTCAGTCGTGTGGACTGATTCATGTGGTCCATGAAAGTTTTGAGCCAGGACTCGCGTGCAAGTGTGGCACTTGGCATAGGGATATCATTATTTCCAGTCATTTGTTGTAAGCAGTATTATCAATATAAAACGAATTCTACACTGCGAAAAGAAGAAAAATATAATAAGCATACTCATCGTTATGATTTTAAGTCTAATGCAAAAACTGTTATAATGCGAAGACTCAAGCATTTATAAAATTGACCTCCCTCAAGAATTATATAAATGATCCCAAGACTCAATTATCTGTAAATTGATAAGCCAACCTCTTGGCTAATTCTATTATTAGAATTCTTGGTTGATAATTTTCTGTAAATTTTATCTATAGTCCATCATAATCACGAGAAACTCTTCGGATTATAATGTTGAGGTAAAATAAGTCAACACAAACTACTTACCCAACGTAGAAGGGGGTCACATGGAGAGTAAGGTCCTATATGCCTACCGACGAAGAAGAGATTCATAGTTGTTTGGCCTATAAAGACTAGTCTCAATTTTAGTTTTAGAGGAAGATCCCATCAAATATATTTTAATACATTTTAAGTGAACTAATATCTAGCATTCGAGAATGAATAAACTAAGATGATGGCTTAAAATAGTGTGACATCTTTATGTCCATGATAACTAACATCCAAACTATATGAGTCAATTTTCATGCATATTAGTAGGTGGTATGGTTTAGGCGGAATATGATGCAGTAATTATCATGCGAAGAAAAGCAACGAGAATGAAAAACGTAAAAGAAAAACAAAGTCCTAGTGTGGCCTATCTACCAAAATGAACATAAATACAACTTTGGAATCCTTCCTAGGACCCGAGAAGCTTGTCTTGATGTTCCATCTTGGTCCATGTAGCGGGAGTGAGCAATCCAATCTCCATCATTAGGATTCTCAAAATTACAATTAAAAAATTACAAAATAAACCTATTTACATTCTAATTTCAAAAACATAATACTAAAGAAAACCAAAGGAGATTCGAGATCTCAAAATTACATCAAGATTATGTTTCCATCATTATGAAAACATAATCAACTAAGGCCACACTAGGTAATACAAATTACAACCGATTGCAAAAATACGTAAATAAACCATTCAACAATTCATACAACTAAATAAAAATGCATCAACAATAAATTAATCATTCAAGACATAATTCCTTAATTATGTAGAGTAATTTATCCAAACCACCTATTTTAAAATGATTAAAATTATGTGACAATTCCTCAATTACTCACAATAATTCCAATCTTAATACACATTAACGTGTAATATGAATTAATCTAACACTATTTTAAACCTCTTTAAAATAATTGGGTATCTAAAATTTTGTGAAATTTTTCACAACAAACAATCATACATTATAAATTTAATGTATAATAATTATTGGCCAAAACAAACATAAAAAAAACGAATTTTTTTTTCTCTCGGCATTGTGCCCTAAAAACAAAAACAATTTTTTTATTTTTTTTATTGTTTGCGGCATTTTGCCCAAAATTTGGAAAAAACAGATTTTTTTTTTCTTTTTCACGAAAATAACCCCTTTTATGTGAACAATTTGTTTGATGTTGCTACTATAACAAGATTGACATAATCATCAATGTTTAATTTAAACATGGATCCAAACTAGATGATTCAATTTAACCTCTTAAAATGAATATCTAATATTATGATGAAATCTATTATCTAAATATTTGATTCCTCACAATTGATTGGAACATTTATAAATTAATGAATCATGATTCTAAACAACAATTTAAAATCATAAATGCCAAAACTATATAGCAAAAACAAATGAATATCATCAATCAAAATAATTTCCATTTACATCTTAATTTAATTCTTATTAAATCAAAACATCTACAAATTTATCATATTATTATTTTAACATATTAAAACAACAATATCAATAAATCAAAATGGAAACAAGGCATCCAAAAAAAAAAAAAAAACTCTTGGCAAAAAAAATGGTGCGGCCGAAAAAAATTTTTCTTTTAAAATTTTTTGTTTTAATCCATTTATGAAAATCATATAAAATAATTTCGTGGCCTATGCTCTGATACCACTTGTGGGAATTATCGGTATATTTCATCAAGAAAATTCGGATTATAACGAAATTATAGAACATGAAATTACGAGTCATAAACGAAATGCATAAACAAAAGATTAGAGATTAGAATTAACCTCCGGTCCTAGCAATTTGGCTTAAGAACAAATATCGAGATCGATATTCTCCTAATCGTTGCACCCAAGATGCTCCGAGAAATGCCTTTCTTTTGCTAGAAAAGAACCCTAATTTCTAATGATTTTTTTAGGGTTTTGAGTGATGAGAGTATTAGGTCAAAAATTAAGAGAGAAAAATGATTCCCATCTCCTTCTTTTAACCGTCCAAAAAGGAGAGAATTAGGAAGATATTTTTCTCCTTTTTTTCTTCCTTAAATCGTGTGACCCACAACCAAAAATAAGGAGAAAATCTTCTTATTTTAGCTTGTTATCAATTTGTATAAAATGTGTATATTTATCAATTGTCATTTATGTCGTCATGTATTAATAAGTCCACACACAACAGTTTGTAGTCGATTTATTAATACCGGTCTGTCAACATTTATTATAACAATTTCGTATAATATATACATTAACTATAAATATAACATATTTATAATTTGCTAATTAAATATAACCGTTTATGTTTAATTATGAATTAACATCTTAATTCGTTTAAGCTAACATTATATACATTAATTAAATATAACTGTTTATATTCAATTTACGAATTAACAATTAATTCGTCTCAGCTGATATTATTTAATTGTATTAAATAATCGACTCATCATCATGTTGACTAATCTTTTAGTCAAATACATGGACTAACCATTTAGTCATATAAGGCATCAATGTGATTATATTTTGATATAATCACATCTCTCAAACACATCCTTTAGGTGAGACTTTTAGGGACCAGTTGATCACCGCCATCAGTATGATAATAACGTCAAACTTCTAGCAAACCAACCGTTATTAGTAAACGTTAATCAACTGATAAAATACTATGTATACCCAGTGAACCTATAAGAGATTTATACACGTTATCACACTAACTGTTGAGGACACTAGCTCCAACATCCATCACCTGAAAAAGAGTCCAATAACAAGAGTGCCTCCAAAGGATCTTTGCTTAAAGATCGAGGTAATGAGTCATCTACAATAACATCAGCAACATCCAAAACTTAAATGGAATAACAAGACTTCTCTAGCATTGGACTCTTCATAGCATTATTCAAATTATAAGTGACCTTGTCATAACCTACTTCCAATGTTAACTTACTGTTCTTGATATCAATGACCGTGCCCGCGATATGTAAAAATGGCCTTCCCAAAATGATTGGGATTTGTGAATCTTCGGAAATGTCAAGAACAATAAAATCAACCGGAATGAAAAACTTTCCAACTTTGACGGGAACATCCTCCAAAACACCCAAAGGGCGTTTTATAGAACGGTCCGCCATTTGCAAGGTGACACTAGTACATTTTAAGACACCCATGTTTAACCTTTCACAAATTGAGTATGGCATCACACTCACACTAGCACCTAGATCGCGTAAGGCTTTATCAATGGTGTAGGTGCCAATAGTGCATGGAATAGAAAAACTTGGGAGGGGACTTATTTTGCAAAAGAGCACTACACTTGGCGGTGAATGCTATAGTTTCGACGTTATCAAAAGTCCTCTTCCTAGTTAAAATGTCTTTCATTTTTTTTTTTTGGTGAACTTACTATAAGAAGGGATTTGGGTGATTATTCGGTAAAAGGAATGGTTACCTGCAAATTCTTCACCACTTCCATGAACTTACCAAATTGAGTCTCCTTTTGGGCCATTTTCAATCTATGAGGGAAAGGCACTTGAATCTTTTCCGGCTCTTTGACTTCATCATCCTTCTTTGGAGGAGCATCTTCCACATCTTCCACCATTGTTGGCTCATCAACTTTCTTTGAAACATCCTCAACCTTTCTTGACCCATCAACCTTGCTGCCATCTTCAACATCACCACTTTCCTCACCAACTACCCCACCATCATCGTTAGGCATAAGGGGTTCATCATAAGTGGTACCAATCCTCAAAGTGATAGCATTTGCGGTGTCATGAGGTTGTGCACCTTGAGGTGGTAATTGACCTTGTTGTCTTTGGGCACTTGAGGTGGAAAGTTGGGCTATTTGGGCTTCAAGCATTTTTATTGTCGCATCCCTAGCTTGATCGCTCTTTTAAATGTGGGCGGCCATATTCTTTTGTGTCTCAACCACTTGTGTCAACAAAGACTCAATCTTATTTGATCCTTGGTTGGATTGTTGGTAATTTGATGATTGACCTTGAGTTTGTTGATTTTGGAAGGGTTGTTGAAAGCTTTGTTGATATTGAGGTGATGTGACCATTATTTGAGCATATTTAGTCCCCGAATTAGCCTTGTTCCCATTCTTTTTAGTGCATATTTAGGTCATTTATTATCTTTAGTCCTTTGTTTTGCATATTCTTTGAGGTTTTGTTCCCTTGGTAGGAAAGGAGTGAAAACCTTGCATTTTCATGCCAAAATAGAAGCTAAATTGATTGAATTTAATGACCAAGCATCAAAGAGAAGACAAGACTAGAAGGCCTTTGTACATATTATAGTAGATGGGCAATGATGAGGAAAGATCCTTGCATCTCCGACAAGATCCCCGAGGATTATAGGAAGAAGGAGGAAGAAAAGAAGAAAACTGACCCAGAATCCGAGCGGCTTGACCCTCGGGACGCTCGTCCAAGACGGCCAGAATCCGAGCGACCGGCCAAGGAATCCGCTCGTCCAGCAGCAAGGCAATCCGCTCGTCCCGATGCCTTGGACGCTCGGATTGTGTTACAACAACTTTCGTTTTCTTCTTGTTCCATGAAGGATGCGCATATTTCGGAAAGACCGGCAAAAAGGAGACCGGCATCTCTTTTGAGAGGAGCGATTCCTCAAGGACTTAATCGTCATTTAAGCCCTTAGTAAACCCTAATTTGTGTACCTAATCCCCACTATAAATACCCCATTAGTCTAATTAGATAATCATGTTCTTCTTATCAATCTCTAGTGTAGTTTATATCATTCTAATCTCTTCTTAATCTTGTAATCAACTTTTAATCAAGTCTTAATACAAATCTCATTTCCTTAATCTCTCTTTTGTTCATCTTTTATTTTAGGTAATTGAAGATTATTTGGGTTATTATTTGGAGATTGACAACCTTCCAATCATTCATCAAGTACTTCTATTATTCTTTGCTTTATTATTGGAATCATTAGTAGGTATAATTCTCTTAATCCCTTTTTAATTATTGTTAATCATCTTCATTTGTTCATCATGTTTTGCTTTGTTGGTATGATTGACAACCTTGCTAGCATGTTTACCATGATGATGAGTGAGTAATTTCTTTAACTAGGGTTAATGGGTAATTAGGGGAAACCAACATGGGGAATGATTCATGCTTAATTTAATATGTTTTCATAGTCTATTTGCTTGCTTGTTGTGATCTCAACTTATGCACATGTTATGTTTGATGAAATGCGAGCCTATGAATCCTTGCATTTTTTACCCATCACTTACCTTTTCAATGGGACTTGTAAGACATAAACCAACTCGAGTCTCATTAGACCATGCATATGAATCCTTGCATTTTTACCCATCTCTTATCTACTCAACAAGACTTGTAAGATATGAACCAACTCGAGTCTTGTTAGACCATGCATAGAAGTTGAATAGGAGGAAATTAAGTCGATTTGTAGGTGTTGTACAATCTAATCGATTCGGCTCTGGGACCCAACCCTTCCTATGAACCGTAAGACATAAACCAACTCGGTTCCTTTACAACATTCATTGCTTGCAACTTTGTAAACATGTTTGTATGATCAACACCATGAATCCCTTATGACCCCATGACATCCTAGTGCTTTTAGTCATTTGTTTACATTTCTTAGTTCATTGTTTGCTTTACGTTGTTACTTTCATTAGTTTAGAATACAACTACAAACCCCATCAATTGTGACACTAGCATAAATTGAGATAGATAGGCTTAGAACCCAAAGCACACCGTCCCATGGATCGACCTTAACTTAACCACTAACTAGTTGTTTGTTGAGAATTATAAATGTGTTTGATTGGGAGACCCGACGACATCACCCATCACCTTCTCTGTGGGTTCGACCCTTACTTTCTCTATATTACTGTTTTAGTAGTTTAGTAAGTAAGTGATTATAAATTTACATTTGATAGGCATACGACTTTTAGCCCGTCAGAAATCAACCAATCAAAACCCCCCATAAAATTATTACCTTTAAGACAAACTTAATTATTAGCAAACTAGAATAATTAACACGCTTCCCTGTGGATTCGACCCTTTCTTGCCACTAGCTACCAGTTAGTAGTAATTTAGGATTTATTTTGATAGGCCAACAACTGAAAGTAACCTTATCAAATTTCGCGCCGTTGCTGGGGAGGCAACACTTTTTCTGTTTGTTTTTGTTTATTTTTGTCTTTTGTCTCAGGGAGCATCAGTTCCTTGAGGCAGTTTGATATTTTCTTGTTGTTTTCGTGTATGCCCAGGTCTCACAGGTTAGAGATTATACCTTTTGATCCCGAGCAAGAGAAAACTTTTCGCTATAGACGAAAATTTCAAAGAGAAGTAAGTCAGTTGGAGGACTTGAGTACACTTGACTACGAGCGGTATACTTTCGCAGAAGAGTCTTTCTTTGAAGAGGACACACTTATTTCTGCACCAGTTACTCCTACAATACTACAGATGTCGACATTAGCCAGTCATTCCGAACCCACGGTTGATTATATTCCTAAAGGATTCAAGCTCCCTAATACTAATAAAAGGGCTTTTGAGATCAAATCTTCCTATATAAGCCTAGTTGAGAGAAATTTATTTGGAGGAAAAGCTGGAGAGGACCCCGCCAAGCACGTGGAGAAATTTGTTACATAATGTTGTTCTATTCCTTTAACAGCGGGGTGACGCAAGATCAAGTGAAACAAACTCTCTTTCATTTCTCTCTAAGAGATGATGCAGCAGAGTGGCTACGTGACTTGGATATGGAGGCTGATGCAATCACTAACTGGACTCCACTAGCTCTTGCATTCTACAAGAGGTATTTTCCACCGCAGAAAACTAATGCTCTTAGAAGCCATATCACGAGTTTTAAACAAGGTCCTACTGAGGATTTTAATGAGGCCTAGGTTCATTTCAAATGGCAGGTTCGATCCGTTCCCCATCATGGCTTTCAGATTTGGTTTCTTTGCAACCAGTTTTACAACGGGTTGTATGACGATCACAGAGCTTTGCTTGATTTAGCTACCAATGGAAGATTCCAAGATAATACTAATGACGGTAATGCTTGGAAGTTGATTGATCAAATAGCTACTCACACAGCTGAGTATGGCAACGCCAGAGGTAGTAAGAGAGGAAGTGGTTCAGATAAACCTATTGCGGCACAGCTGGAGGCTTTAACGGCTCAAATAGCCGAGTTGAAAACTACCCAGTCTTTGGGTAATAAGCAAGAGACGGTTCATATGGTTCAACAAGAGGTGTCCTGCGAGAGATGTGGGATAGATGGCCACACTGCGGCCAAGTGTATGAGTACCGTTGAGCAAGTCCATGCCTTCCAATCTTTCAATCAAGGTACTCCATATTCTAACTTCTTCCCTGAAAGGAGTCAGAATGCTTATGCTCAAGCTCCACAACAAAGTGCTTATATTATTCCTCCGAATTGTGGCAATCAACCACAACGAAACTTTGTTCGGCAAAATCAAGGAGGTCTTCAACAAATGCAACCTCCTCCTCAAGCTCAAGCTCCAAGTAATGAAATGGCCGAGATGAAAGCTCTTTTGCAACAAAATTTAATGATTCAACAAAAGAAAACGGCTCAGATTTCCGAACTAATGGCTCACAACAAGATGTTGGATACTCAAGTTGCTCAAATAGCGGCTCAAAATCCTTCAAAATAGTCTGACCTTCCTCCACAAGGTAAACAAGCACATGAGCAAGTTAATGCTATTTCTTTCAGGAGCGGTACTTCTTATCAAGTTTCAGACGTGGCCACTAATGAAAATGAAGTTCCCTATTTGCATCTTAAGGGATTGGGCAATCTCGAGTTGAGCGATGACGAGAAAGAAATTTGCAAAGATCAAACACGGGATAAGCGAAAAGACGAAAAAAAGGGGACTGACGTGAGTACTCGATCAAGCTAGTCTAGAATTGATCGAGGAACCAGCGTGCTCGATCGATTACTACATGGGCTCGATCAAGGCACCCCCCAAGATAATGATTTCTCGCGTGTTTCAGCTACAACATTGGACAAAAGTAGGTTCCTCGATCGAGTACAGTCAAGGCTCGATCGAGTCACCCCTGAACTCGATCGAGTGTCCATTGAAGTCCATCGAGTCACCCCTGTAGCTGATGACAGTGCTTCTTAAACTACTACTAAAGCAAAAGAAGTCGAGCCAATTAAAATTCAACTACCTTTTCCTCAACGATTGCAGAAATCTAAGCTTGAACAACAATTTAGGAGGTTCATGGAGGTAGTAAAGAATCTTCAAGTGACAGTGCCATTTACTGAATTGGTAACTCAAGTGCCGACATATGCTAAGTTTTTGAAAGAGATCATGTCAAAGAAGCGGTCTTTTGATGAAGTGGAGACTATCGCGTTCACTCATGAATGCAACGCCGCATTGCAAGCCAATTCTCCACCTAAGCTTAAGGATCCATGGAGTTTTTCTATTCCTTATAATATAGGCCTTTAACTATTGACAATGCCTTATGTGATTTAGGAGTAAGCGTCAATGTCATGCCATATAAAATTTGCAGTTAATTAAACATGACTAAGCTTAAATGTACTAATATGACTTTGTAGAGGCTGACAGGTCTATTAAGCTCCCTATAGGTATCTTAGAAGATGTGCCCGTTAGAATAGGGAAATTTTTCATTGCAGTCGACTTTGTAGTGATAGATATAGCTGAGGATTCTCGTATTCCTATTATTCTAGGACGGCCATTCTTGCATACAACAGGGACGTTTATAGATGTTAGGCATAAGAGTCTTACGTTCAATAATGAAGATGATACTATCACTTTTGGTCTTGACAAAGCATCACATCCTCCTGATTGAAAAACTTCTTGTCATATGATTAATGCTCTTACTCTTACTATTGATGATTCTTTTGTTTATTGTTTGAACAGGAATCGGTATGACGCCCATGCTGCTGCGTCATATCCATCGAGCAAGGAAGTGGATGAGATAGAGAAATTGATTTATCGAGATGAACCTCCTCCTGAGATGGTCTACAGCTGTGATGAGAGTGTTGACATAGAAGCCGAGCTGGATGCCTTGGAGGTCGAGATTTTCAAAGAGGAGCCTGTCAAAGTCTTTGATGACACTCCTATGATGGATGAAGTGCCCTATCTCCTTCCTCAAGAAGATGACATAAAGAGCGATGAACATACTTGCTCATACTTTATTTTAGACTTTGAGTTTGATGAGAAAAAACTTTATTCATTTCTTATTTTCTTTGCTTGGACTATTAATTGGTGCTACTTATGTAACATTCCGTTTGATGTCTATGAGTGTCTTGATTTTGGATTTGGTAGTGGATGATATATTATGGAGCTAGTAGCGTTAGAGGATGGTAGTTGGTAGTGTATGGAGTTAGTGTCAGGAGAGTTTATGATGTAGTTGATACGACATCGTGAGCGATGTGGGGAGGTAGGAATAGTTGGTGGAGTTGGTGTTAAGGGTTCATGGTTTCATGTTTTATAAGTTGGGGTTTTGTTTTGAGTTCTTAGTAGCTTTGTTGCGTCTTGACCAAGTTAGTATGTTTGTCTTTATGTATGGGTTGAACTTCGGGGACGAAGTTCTTTTTAAGGAGGGAAGACTGTAATACTACGTATTTATGAGTCTCGGGGTACTCTATCGAGTAGGCCTTACTCTGTCGAGTAAGGATGAGTTGCAGTTTAAAATAGTTTTTGACCTGTTGGGTACTCGATCGAGTAACGCGGATACTCGATCGAGTAAGGGGGCACTCGATCGAGTACCTTAGCTACTCGATCAAGTAACCGGTTTACGGGGGATGATTTCTCGGGTTTTGTTAATAATGCGATTAAGTATATATTACTTCCGTCACTATTCTTTAAACAATTTTTAAAACCTAATTACTGTGAAAAGAGAAATCAAACTACGTCATTCGCTTTAATCGCATTGTTGGCAAATCCCGGAGCTTGGAAGGTCGGATTTTACCTTTCTTGATACCTTTGTTATCCTTGCGTCGAGGGTAAGACCTACGTACCGTTTTTATAATGTTTAGTTAAGTTTCGTTAAACCCTAATTTTGGGATTGGGGGTTTTCTATGTTTATGTTGATGTGGTAGTGATTGTATGATTATGTGTATAGGAGAAGGGTTTGTTGGAATATGTGTCCTTCGACAATAATGCGATCACGACTGTTGATCATGATGATCACATGTTTAAATCTCATTATAAAGAATACAATTGGGAAGTAATATTTTTACTGTCAACTGATCAACATATATCGGTAATGATTGGCTGACTAGAGTTTGACATTACAGTCGTGCGACGGTGGTGATCAGTTGATCCCCTAGGTCATACCTATAGGGCAACACTCTTAATTGATCATTTAATTAATCGTATAATGTTACGAGTTAAATTAAATTACTTGAAAATTAACGGACGATTTTGGAAGTTATATTTACGTATTTCATTGAAATGTGATTAAATGAGATACGGTCTGAGTAATTGAATCGTTTCATTACTCGGATGAAATTATTGTTTACAGAAACAGTTGAAATTGAATGAATTATTATAAATACAAACTGTTGTGATTTATAAATTGGTAAAATATTTTGGCATAAGTAATTATGAATTACTAAGTCGATTTTTTGTATATGACGTATTTTATTAATACGTTGATTTTTAATGTGTTAAAAATACATAACAAATTTATGTTACATATGACATGTGACATATTGACAAAAATAAAATGTGTACCATTTTATGGAGGTGCCGAAATAAGGGAGTGGTTTAGGCTAATATTGTGTTTGATTAAGTTAATGGAAAACACAATGATTACCTACTATTTAGCCATGCAACCCTATTGTTTATTGTTAAGAGCAACAATTGCATGCATTGGCTCCCCTTAATCCCTCCTCCTACCCGGTTTTTCCACTAAGAAAGGCAAGAGTTTTTGCCTTAAATTTTGATATACACTACACTCATTAGTTAGTGTATTATTCATTCATCCTAACTCACCTAAAACAAGTATTTTAGAGAGATAAAAAAAAGCTTCCATCTTCCTCTCAAATAAACCGAAAATATTAAGTGTTACATAATATTTTGGGTCAATTTTCTATAAGATTAATATTGTACTAGTTCTTATAATATTAATTTTATTAAGAGTAAGCCTTGGGTATAAAGCTTAGGGAGAGATCCTACACTTGGATCTTGGTTCTTCCACTAAAGGAAAGCACAAGAATAAGAGAGAAAGGTGATCTCTCTTGTGCCCATAAAACCTAAACATCCAATGTAAGAACATGATTTCTCCTCTATTTTGCTCATTTGTTTGCATGCATAAAATCCATCTTTAGTTTTGTGACAAATTAAATTAAGACATATATGAATATGTAAGTATATAGATCTACTTTTCCTTCAATCGGTATCAGGAGCCATGGTTGTTTGCATGCAAATCGGTTAAAAGTTTTTCCGAGTTATACAGATTAACATATAAAACTTGTAAAATTTGTGTTATTATGATATATCGCGAAATTAATTCATGCATGTTAAAATTTCTGGTCCTAAAATGTTTTAGCATATTTTGGTTAAATTTACGGATTTTTAATGTTCATATTATACAATAATGACATTTAAATATGATTTTATGAGTAAAAATGTCATTTTCGGTCTAAAATTAGCTATACTTCGAATTTTCCAGTGATTTTTGGATATGTTGTCACATATATTATTTTGAGATAACCTGTAAATTTTCATAATTTTTGGACTTGTTATGCTCGAAAAATGGATTTTTCATTATTAAATTCGGATTTAGGTGAAAAATAGGTTAATATGAGTTAAATTTCGAATCTGGTCATAGAAATTTAATATGTTGTCACATGCAATTTTACAAGATGTGTGTAAAATAATGGGCTATAGTGAAGTCTTTTTGCATGATTTATGGATTTTTGAAGAAAAATAGCATAAATAGTGACATTATTAGTGAAAAATGAATAAAACATAATCTATGACTAAGGAAAAACGTCTAATGTTGCATTTTATTATCTTTTTCAGATCTAAAATTGAAAAGTTGATGAATAAAATTTTTATTAAAAACCGATACACCGCAACATTGTTTTTTCCGGAAAAATTTCGAAATTTTTGACCTAAGATTTTGAACATTATGAGTGTCATGGTATTTTTCCAGAATGTTCATGAGTTTAAATTTCAAATTTTGAATTTATTTGAAATTTTGTGATTTATTTGAAGTTTATAGCCTATTTTTGTAATTTTTAGACCATTAATGAACAATTTTATAAATATGAGTTAATTATGGTCAAATAATTAGTGAAGACTAAATTTTGAGTCCTAAGAGGTTAGGGTAATTAACTTATGCATAAATATGAATTTATGTATTTTTGTGATTGTAAAATGTTGAAATCACGCAAATCCGTAAAAACCAAGTAATATACGATATTGGCTAATTAAAGGCGATTTAGCATAAAATTGAGCATGTTCATACATATTATAATGCTGCATTTTCTTTATGATTGTCATAATTTTAATTTATGTAATTTTTGAATTATGTAATTTTACTTAGTATGGCCTTAGATTTTAATTGGTATTTCCCGAAATGTATGGGAATATCGATTCGGTTGTAATTTTATTGTGATCCCGGATCACCGTTTTGTAATTTAATAGATTTATTTTATTTTAGTTACAAATGTATAATAGGAAATTATGTAATTTATTATGTAATTTTATTCATTCCGGAGTTCCCAAAGACGGATTTCTTCAAGAATGGCGATACATAAAGACGGTGTTACCTCGAGATGCGTGCCACAACCGAAGTTCAAGGGACCAATGGAGTTGGTTTCCGAATATGTAATAGTTAAATAGTTTTTCTATTTTAGGAAAGGCCATACTAGGATTTATTCAGTTTTTTATGCTTGCATTTTATTTTATGTCGCTTGCATCGCTAAATCGCCATAACTAAAACATGCATCCTTATTTTATCGAGTTCATCGACCGTGTCAATTTAAATTATCGTAGTTCACCGCTTTAGTTCACTTAAAGCGTGATGGATAATAAATTGACATGACCTCTCGCTAAAACAATTAATTGAGACATAGCCTTACCAAATAGTAGAAACCATGAAAACCTATTTCCCGAGGGAGTGCACTCGGCCATCCCGGGGTACAAACCTTGTTACGTAGGGGAAGTGGGTGATGAATGTCTATCCACCGAATTCGTGTTGATGAGGGTTTCATCGGCCATCCCGTGCCCAAATTAATGTGAATTTTGATCATGGACACATTTATTCGAAATTTGGATTTACCTTAACGGAAGTATTCGTGATCGTAGTCGCATGTGTTCCGGGCTATAGATAAATATTAGAGTAATTTTATCGACCAAGAGTTCTAAAAGTAGAATCGATTAAACGTTAATCCACCGAGTTATATTAATAAGGGTTCCATCGGCTATCCCGTGCGTAAGTTGATATGAATTTTGGTCTTGGAATCATTTATCTAGTTGGGTAGAGGTCACTAGAAAAATGCATAAAACTTGTTTAAATCATACATTTTTACGAGTATTATTATTAAAACGACATTTGTTTTACTCCTTATATTTTGTTTTGTAGACCACTTCTTTTTCCTCATAACATATGGCAACACCAACTCCAAACGCCACACCTCTCGCTAGTTCATCATGGCTCCGATCCTTTAGGATCGATGTAAACTTGAAAAGAATGGGTCAAATTTCTCCGATTGGGATGCCCAACTCAAATTGGCCGCCCAAGGTGACGACAAGCTTCGTTACCTTACCAAGGCCTCTCCACCCGAACCTACTAATAGGTCGACCGCCGCCACTAGGGAAGCATATGAGGCTTACCAAAAGGAGTCCGCCGCAATGAAAAATGTCTTGATATTTGCGATGGAGGCGGACCTCCAAAGGAGAGCCTTTAAAATGGGCAATGCTAATGAGATTTACTCCAAGCTTGTGACAATGTTTTCACAAACTCCGCGGATCGTCCAATATGAGGCGGCCGCGGCATTCTTTGATCTCGACTTCAAAGAGGGCCAAAAGGTTAGCCCTCATGTGCTCAAACTTATGGAGCTTGTCGAGACATTGATGATTCAAAAGGTTGAAATCCCCAAAGAACTCATTGTAGATAGGATTCTACACTCCTTGTCTAAAGTGAAAGCGTATGTTCAATTCCGGGTGAATTTTAACATGCAAGACAAGGATGTGTCTCTTGAGGAGTTGTACAAGTTACTTGTGCAAGCCGAAAGGGACATGGGGTTAAATGTGAACCCGCCCAAGGATGTGCTTAACATAAGCACTAAGAGTAAGGGGAAGTTCAAGAAGAATGGAAGAAAGGGCAAAAAGCAAGCTCCCACATTCACCAAAGCTAAGACTTGTGAAGCTAGCACTTCAAAGATCAAGAAGGGTCCTCTTGATAACTGCCATTATTGTAATGGTATGGGACATTGGAAAAGAAATTGTTCCAAATACCTTGGTGATATTAAGGCTGGAAAGATTACTCCAGTAGGTAAATGACTATCCTTCTTTTATGTTTCTAATTCAAATATGGTATTATGATGCAAAGTTGTGATAATGTATCTCCCTTTTTATTGTAAATAGGGCCTCCACCAAGCAAAGACAAGGGAAAGGAAAAGCAAGCATGAGAAACCATCGAGAAGCTAGGGATAGCTTTTATGGAGCTTTGCTTTTCATTGTCTTATTTTAAATTATGTTTTGGATTTTAGAACCTTAAGTTTCCGTGTTTGACATGGAAAGGTATTTTGGATAATGGGTTGTATTTGGATAATGGTGACTTGGTTTGCAACCCAAGTCACCCGTTTTATCATTTTATCCTTTTGTTCTAAAATTCATGTTTAAATGCTTGCTCTTAGAAACATAAGATCATTCACTTAAAGTGATCTAATAGACAAATATAATGACGGGTTTCATTATATGTCCACATGCTTAAGGCTTGTGTATGATCATTTATAAAGCGATTTTGAGTCTATGAACTCTCTTAAAGGAATGTCAATCACCAAGTACACATATGAAATCTATAACTATTAGTCAATCTATGAGATAGTTCTCCTTATAACTTCAACATCATTATTTGTGTCTCATATGCTATCTTTGAATCTACAGTGTATTTATTCTAAAGATAGAGTGGGAGAAAAATGAGGACACAACACACAAGGCAAGATAAAATTGTGTACTTGTGTAAATGAAGATCTACGCAAGAGAGAATGATTTGAATGAAGGTATATCTATTTACATAGTATACCGAATAGATGAGATCTATGGTCTCAAGTAAGTTCTATATGACTAAAGAGACCAAGTGAAGTAATCATAAGAGCATATTCTTATGATAACTACACGAGGAGACCAAAGGAAAGTTTTGGAAGAAAAAAATGACTAATGTAAAGTCTTAACAAGTTTTTGACTAAGTTCTATATGATAAATTTTGACCAATAGTTTCAAACCTTGAGATTTACTTAAGAGCCTAAATGAATCATTGTAACATACTAATTATGATCGAGTTGCAAAGATTGATATACCGATATCTTCAATGGCCAAAGTTTTAAAATGTCATTGCTTAACCTCATTATGAAATGGTTAAACCTCCTTCCAAAAGGGTATTTTCGAAGGACGTGTTCTAGATATTATTTATATTTGAATAATGACATTGCTACACATCATTATGACATGAGTGTGTTGGAGATTTAAAATCTCTTTCCGTAAGGTTAAGATGAGACCACTTCAAAATAGGTATTTTGAAAGGATATGATGGGAACATATATGGTTTTATCTTAATAACTTGGCAATGCAATTTATATTTCAATTCTTGAATAAGTTTCGATTGAGAAGTCAATTTCGAAATGTGTGAAATTGAGTGGGAGTAAGGAAATTGTCATGTGAAGACATGGAATTTAGTGGGAGCCATCATCCTTCGAATGTTTACAACTCATCACTCATTAAAGAATGACGAGCTAATACCTTCTTTCATAAAGAAGCATTTGAGTTTTCAATTCTGGATGAAAATGGACTATGATGAATCCAATTACGACAAGAAATATTGGATTAGTATTAAGAAATACACATCATATCAACATACACATAGGTTATTCATATAGATGAAAATGGAATTGCCATTAGCAGTCGTGGTCGTTCATTGAACCTATGAATGGTTGATCTCATGATTATTAGTAACTAATGTTTCCACCATTAGAATAATCATGCACATGTCCTATAGTGAATCATATGCATAAGAGCATGATGATTCATTGGTAAGCCACAATAGAAACGTCATGAATTCTCGAGTAGAATCCGATGAGCGATTTCGGTGTTTGTCAGAATGCTCTTATATGTGTTAAGAGGTTGTGCATATTAATGAATATCCGAGCACATGTAAGGATTTATGAGAATCCTAAATCTTTCAAGCCTAGAAAGAGAAATAAGAAGTTTTGGAAAGATACTTAGTTGAATAAGAAGTTACTCAAAACTAATCTTTCCTAACTATGCTAGGACTTGTGAGAAGTGCTAGGCCAATCGTCTTGGCAAATTGTTGCAAGACTCTACAAAACATGTACCTAGTGCATTGTGTGTGGATGGAGTACTTGATCAGTACAAGTTATATCATTCACCACAAATTCGTTCGTTATGTGATAATCGATAAGAAAGTTCTTTCAAGATAAAGAACCAAAACCGAAGTCGGGAACCTTGATGTGTACTTGGTAAGGTTCATGCTATGAGAGAGAACATAAATGTAAAGGAAAATGCAAGTGTAAGAAGTTTGAACACATGGACACATGGCATGTTAAACTTCTATTGCAATCAATAAGTGTTTACACTTACGATATACATCACAAGGTTGTAATATGATATTGACTACCCGAGTGTGATGTCGACATTTGTCGTTTGAGTTATTATTAACTCACCTTGTACATTGTTATATCCAAACGGGTTGTGAAGACAATTGAACCCCGTTAAAGTGAACATGGATTAACATTGTATTTGCCCATAGTTACTTACATGAGGTAACGTCTCGAAGTGACTAGAGTGTGATGCGATTGATGGCAAGTTCAAGTGCCATAGAGTCATGTGAGATGACTAGTCGATCACATAGGCAGACTGTTAGGAACTTTTTGTCGGGCCTTATGACCGCTTATAGAGATCTGGCAAATTTATATAGCCTGGTCGTGGCGAGAGCTACTATAGTATTCAAATGAGTCGATTCTTTTGACTAAAGACTATTCACCTAATATGGCACAGTTTCAGATTAACTTTGATTTGTGTTACTACGACTGTAACACTCTCATATCCAGAGGAGCCTTAACTAGGCCTTCCTTAGCATATAAGGGCGTTACCATCTCGGTTGCCCGAGGAAAGTAGTTATCAAACGTCAATAAAAGAACTATTAAGTTATATTACAAGTGATTCAAACCAAAATACAATACAAAGGTACAACTCAAAGACTACTCGCTATGACCATCATATCTCGTGAAGACTCATCCCTGCCCGGACCTCAGCTATCAACAACATCAACACCTGCTAAGACTGACTGCTCACCATAAGGGATCACGGCAGCCACATAACAAACAAACAACCACACAGGGTCAGTACTGAGATAAGACAAAACAACGGCAACTACAAGTAACAATACAACACTACTATCAGTCCCAAACGCAACCACCATAATCCAACCAACTCTGTCACTGACTGTCCACTGGACCAGCCCTGCCAGTGGGGGACCGCAGCCACACCCACCAAATCCCCGCTCATCATATCGAGCGATAACCCTGTCCATTAATGTGCACATCCCCTTCCGTGGCGGGTTCCACGAAGGGCGAAACTAGGGCGTGAAGCCACTCCCGCAAGTGACCCCACTCAGCCGAGAACGCATCTCGAGAACCATCAACAACGACCACAACTACCACGATACAATAATTATAGCAAACAACCAAACACAACACAGCCACAATATCCGACACACTAGACCATCTACAGAAACTGAGTAGGCGAACCTACCTTTAAGCAACCGCAACACATGATACCAACAACATTATAAACAAGCAAAACATTATTCAAAAACAACCTTTTTATTTCGCGACATTACTCTTCCCCTCTAAAAAGGAACTTCGTCCCCGAAGTTCACCACCCAAATTATCACGCATTTTACTTATTATTTGATTCATGACATGGGTTAAAACATGTTATCTATCGCGGACATTACTCGTTAAGCACGAACTCGTTAAATTAGCAATTATACACTAACCACTGGACTAGTTAGCTGCCGTCCAGAAGGCATGATACTATGGTATGCACAAGTGTGAGAGAAGATATAATTCCGATAAATAGATCGTAATGAGGCGTATGCAATGTTAAAGTAACCATAAATCATTACCGCTTCACTAATTGTGACAAATACGCTTATAACACTTCAATCACGACATGTAACATATGAAATTAACGGTTCAAAGGTGTTATTACGCACTCACAACTACTTTGAACATTAAACTCGCAATTATAAAACAATTGACCATTTTTAATTTTCAAAAACCTCCTGTAACAGTGCTACTCGATCGAGTATGTAGCGGTACTCGATCGAGTGCCATGCTACTCGATCGAGTGTCTTGGCTACTCGATCGAGTAGCCCGAGTTCGGAATGCTTTCTTTCTTCCTTTCCTGCAGCTACTCGATAGAGTGTGGGGTACTCTGTCGAGTACCTGTAGGCCAAGCACCTTACACAACCCGTTATAGACCAACATATATAAACATGACTGTCACATAAATTGAGTCGGGATGCCGCCCCGACTCTCAATCATCCTGCAAACGGTTAAAGTAGCTAATCCGGCCTTATGGCCTAATGATACAAGTTCATAAATAAAGTTTCAACTAAAACAACCGAAAATCTAACCACGCTACCAACAACAACTACTACTAACAATCATGAATGAAGATAGAAACAAGGAGTATCACTCCTGCTGCTGCTGCTGCTGCTCAAACATCACCTCATCATCACCACCACCCGAGGTACCTGCTCCTACTGACCCGATCCCCGCATCCACACCTGCTCCTGCTCCTGGGGCCACGTACCATGGGGTCAAGCCACCGTAAGGGAAGGACTGAGGTGCCCCCCACGTCGACTGATCCACCCCGTAGGAATGGAAAACCCCCGAGTAGTCCCCAACTCCACTCCACCAAACTGGATGCGGTCCCTCGGTCCCTATCCCCTGAGCGTACGCCATCTCGTGCATGTTCCGGAGTGTCAAGGTAGATGACACTCTCTCCGCTGTAATCGGATCGCGTCTCCGGGGTGTCGAGGTAAGGGTAGCATGGAAAAGATCTTCTTTGTGGTGCTCGGGTCGTGGCCTAGTCACCGAGGCCCTCTCTCTCACTCGACGGGGTCCCCTCACCACTCTAGGTCTCTCTACCACCTGAACTCCCGCATTCTCGCCCTTCGTCGGCTCCGGCATCTCCTCAAGGATGGTACCATCGATGAGATAGGTCTGTAGCTGGCGGGGTCCGTCATCATCCTCCTCCTCCTCGTCATCGGAGTCCACCGTCACTACGGTCGGCTCCAAGGGCTCCGTGGGTGGGAGGTGCTCAGGAGCTGGAATCTTCATCCAACTCATCCCATACACCCTCCATGCTAGGCTACCGTCAGCCAAGGTCCTCAACCATTTCAGGTCGAGATAGTATTCACGATCCATGGTAGGCACCGGGGTAGCTAGAGGCACGTACGCCGAAGAAGCCTCAAAGGAGGTTAGCTTTTCAGCTAACCGAGTGGCAATAGCACCACAACTCAGGTACCGGGAAGAGGAAGAAGCCATCAAGGCAAGGGCAGCACAAACTATAGAAGGAGCATTAAAGACCACTTTCCTGGCCCGCTCCGGGTTGAGGTACGACATCAAAAGTAAGACCTCATGATTATTCAATTTACTGATATCCTTTCGGTCATAGAGGAGGTTCGAGAGAGAACGGAGAAAGACCCTCAAGGTAATATGCTGAACGTCATTAATCAGCATGTTGCTCGAGGTGGGAGCTTGCTTTCCAGTCAAGCAAGGCATTAGGCGGCAGACGCCGCACTCAGCTGGAATGTCGGTGATGGAGTCCTTGGGAGGCTTGGCCAACCCAAGGTGAGAGGCAAACAAATCCATGGTCAACAGAAACCTGGTATTCATCAATCTAAACTCAACAGTCTGACCCGCTGGGTCATAGTTAAAAGAGCTCATGAACTCCAAGGTAAGAAAAGGGTAAGTATGCTTCCTCAGCCTATACAAACCCGTAAAACCCAAGGTCTCGAATATGTGACGGACATCCGTCTCTATCTCCAACTCCTCTAATACACTGGTGTCTATACACTTTGTAGGTCTCATTTTGCGTTTTTGTAAGGCTACAAAACGCTCCCTTTGCTTGAAGTCAACAAAAACAACTGTAGGGTATTCGAGGACTGCGGGTACCACAGGTCCACTCCCCTCTCCCATCTCAGGTGAGTTACCCCTCCCCCGCTTACTTTGGCGGAGTCCAAGGTTCAGTCTCGGCATCTGCTTAAGGCATATGTTCAAGCAACTTATATAAACATGCAAGTATTGATTTCATGTAATTTGAATTCAACTTATCAGCTAGGCACACCAATTTATCAACAACTTTAAGCATGTGGAGCACATAATTCACACCTTTACTTTGAGTATTAAGTTAAGTACACATGTTCACCAGCAGTTTCTAAGGTTTTAACATACAAGTTCAAATTATTACTACTCATGAGCCATAGTGGTGCAAGAAATTATCAGGAAGATTACCTATGCTCAACATATCATTCAAGAGAAAGAATAATTTATAACATATCATTATCACCCTTCACTATTATGTACAACAACTCAATTAAAATTTTCAGACGGTCTTTACAGCTGTGAAAATTTCGGCATATATTCATCAATCATCGTTTCTATTATCATATTGAAGTTCAACTCATGCTTATACTGTCAATTACAACATCAATTTTTCAGTTATGAATCACGAATTTCCATTTAAGGCACTTTTAAGACGGAGTTTTAAGGCAACTTTCTAAGGGTAAAATCATCAAAATCTATCCTCCAACATGATATAAACAATACTTAAGGCTCAATTCTACCATCTAATCATTGTAAAACAACCAAAAATCGATTTCAATTTTGGAAACCCTAGAAATTTCGGGTTCAACCCTTGCAATTCCTAATCTAATTTACAGCAATTAGTCACCAACAAACATGGAAAGGAGGCATGTGAATCATAATTCAACTATCAAAAGCAACTACCTACTCATGTAAATCGAAAATTTCAGATTATTTCACTATTTTAACACATTCAAAGCAATAAACCATGTACATTAGGAAGAATAGCATACCTTGATTGATGAACAAAGTAGAGAAACGAAATTAAACTAAGAAATCAACCCCAAGATTCACTACTAACCCAAGAGAATGAGAGGATTTGAGAGGGAAAAAGGAATTGAGAGTAGATTAGGTGGAGGTGTGTCGAAATATAGAGGAATAAGAAGAAGAAATAGAAAGATTTGGGGTTTTAAGAAAACCCGTAGGATTTTGTCTGACAAGAACCTACTCGATCGAGTGCCTCGGGGTACTCGATCGAGTACCACCCTACTCGATCGAGTAGGAGCTAAATCGTCGAGTATCTGCAGGAATTTTCCCACATCCCGACGTTATAGCCTCCTAACTAGATCGAGTGAGGTCTACTCGGTCTAGTAAGCACTCGCACTCGGTCAAGCAAAGTTAAGTACTCGGTCCGAACACTAAGTAACTCGAAGATACCCGCAAAAACAACGCCACGTGTCGATTCCAAACTAAGTTCGGGATTCGACACTAATTATCACATTCAATCACGTTTTATAACCATTGTCGCGCAAAATACAACCCTTCCACAACTAAGAGACATATCCCGTTACGTTATACAAATTACCCAACTCGGTCTACCTGTCACCGAGTTATATATAAACCTAGCCGTGTCATTTTATTACACTTAAACTTACTTTACATGCTATTACTAAACTCGTGTTTACTTCAAATTGAAACGTATAATTAACATTAATTCCTCCTTTCACTTATCACATAATTATATACTTTGCAAATCACTTAATCAATCATGTCTTATATTTTATCCTAAGCAATCTATTTTGCATAAATCAAATATTACGCAGCGGAAAAATTTCAACTAGCTAACAAAGCATATACACATTACCATATGCCGTGATTCGGATTATTACTCATCCATACTATAATTATCATTGTAGTCATCGCGGTAGGATCTACAAGCTCACTTACAACTTCCGTCATCATTAATTTATGGCAACACCTACGTGTTCACTATTCATGTTACAACATTCGATTTCACGTTTTCACGCATTTCCATGACGTATAATTTTGTCACATATCTCATAGCTATCATATAAGCTCACTAATCATCCAAAGAACCTCACTAATCTCATCGACAATTACCATACACGGTCAAATATATCACTAATACACCCCTATCATTTCTAACAAAGACTTAACCGGAGGTAGCTCCGGCACAATTAACATACATAGCACACATAGACACACGGACTCCACATTCCCATCCCATGTGACTGGCTTAAGTGTCATGGGGCCAAGATTTTGAAATGAGGGCGCCTACTCACCCAAAATCTAGCATCAGTCGGGGCTCCCATTACACATACACCAGGTTCATTTTATTAGACTCCCTACGTTCATTATGTTCATTTGTTACAGGTTCCAAAACCTGGCTTTGATACCACTTTGTAACACCCCCATATCCAGAGGAGCCTTAACTAGGCCTTCCTTAGCATATAAGGGCGTTACCATCTCGGTTGCCCGAGGAAAGTAGTTATCAAACGTCAATAAAAGAACTATTAAGTTATATTACAAGTGATTCAAACCAAAATACAATACAAAGGTACAACTCAAAGACTACTCGCTATGACCATCATATCTCGTGAAGACTCATCCCCGCCCAGGACCTCGCCTATCAACAACATCAACACCTGCTAAGACCGACTGCTCACCATAAGGGATCACGGCAGACACATAACAAACAAACAACCACACAGGGTCAGTACTGAGATAAGACAAAACAACGGCAACTACAAGTAACAATACAACACTACTATCAGTCCCAAACGCAACCACCATAATCCAACCAACTCTCATCCGATCGTCCACGGACCACCGCTGGGGGACCGCAGCCACACCCACCAAATCCCCGCTCATCATATCGAACGATAACCCTGTCCATTAATGTGCACATCCCCTTCCGTGGCGGGTTCCACGAAGGGCGAAACTAGGGCGTGAAGCCACTCCCGCAAGTGACCCCACTCAGCCGAGAACGCATCTCGAGAACCATCAACAACGACCACAACTACCACGATACAATAATTATAGAAAACAACCAAACACAACACAGCCACAATATCCGACACACTAGACCATCTACAGAAACTGAGTAGGCGAACCTACCTTTAAGCAACCGCAACCAATCCACGCCGACAGAGAACATATCCAGCGACCAAGCAAAGCCTATAACCACCATACAAATATCTATTACTAACAAGCAAACCCTAACTATAGAGACAAAGGCACGGATGATGATTATGACATACCTACCAGGGAGAAAAGTCAGCAAGAGACCGCTACCCGACACGAGCGACGCCTTCCTAAGGTTCAAGGATCTTCAAAAGGCTTCCATGGAGGTTTTGAGGTGAAGGTAAGGGAAAGGGGCGACTGAAGGATAGGAGGGAAGTGGCGGAAGTGATATGCGGATTTAACAAATCGCGATATAAAACCCTCGTCAAAAACGGGTACTCGATCGAGTACCCAACATACTCGATCGAGTATCCCCCTACTCGATCGAGTACCCTAACTACTCAATCTAGTAGCCTCTACTCTATCGAGTACCACTCTTAACACGCACCCCAAGATGACTTCAGCACTTACTTCTAAGACTATTCCCGCTCCCAAGGTCAGTCAACGCTGGTCAAAGGGTCCCTAAAAGGACGGGTATTACAACGACCTTCGTAAATGGGGTCAAATGGGCATATTTTGGGTTATGATGGCTGTGGCTAGTCGAAGGGAATGAGTGCGATAGGAATTGTCCACCCCTAGTCAGGGTTATAACAATATCTCAGGGCCACTCGAGGAGTAATGAACTGGAAATGCGTGGCCACGCTCGGATTGTATCCATGGTAGATAAATCCGGTCAATCAGTTATTCTCCAGATCGAGGAAACCACTCTCGATATGATCACTTGCAAGTACGACCTGAAAGACACCTTGGATTGAGTGAGAGATAGTAATAGGACAAGAGAATTGTTGACGCACACTTGTCGAGGACAAGTGGGAGATTGTTGGAATATGTGTCCTCCGACAATAATGCGATCACGACTATTGATCATGATGATCACATGTTTAAATCTCATTATAAAGAATACAATTGGGAAGTAATATTTTTATTGTCAACTGGTCAACATATATCGGTAATGATTGGCTGACTTGAGTTTGACATTACTGTCGTGCGACGGTGGTGATCAGTTGATCCCCTAGGTCATACCTATAGGGCAACACTCTTAATTGATCATTTAATTAATCGTATAATGTTACGAGTTAAATTAAATTACTTGAAAATTGACGGACGATTTTGGAAGTTATATTTACGTATTTCATTGAAATGTGATTAAATGAGATACGGTCTGAGTAATTGAATCGTTTCATTACTCGGATGAAATTATTGTTTACAGAAACAATTGAATTTGAATGAATTATTATAAATACAAACTGTTGTGATTTATAAATCGGTAAAATATTTTGGCACAAGTAATTATGAATTACTAAGTCGATTTTTTGTATATGACGTATTTTATTAATACGTTGATTTTTAATGTGTTAAAAATACATAAAAAATTTATGTTACATATGACATGTGACATATTGACAAAAATAAAATGGGTACCATTTTATGGAGGTGCCGAAATAAGGGAGTGGTTTAGGCTAATATTGTGTTTGATTAAGTTAATGGAAAACACAATGATTACCTACTATTTAGCCATGCAACCCTATTGTTTATTGTTAAGAGCAACAATTGCATGCATTGGCTCCCCTTAATCCCTCCTCCTACCCGGTTTTTCCACTAAGAAAGGCAAGAGTTTTTGCCTTATATTTTGATATACACTACACTCATTAGTTAGTGTATTATTCATTCATCCTAACTCACCTAAAACAAGTATTTTAGAGAGATAAAAAAAAGCTTCCATCTTCCTCTCAAATAAACCGAAAATATTAAGTGTTACATAATATTTTGGGTCAATTTTCTATAAGATTAATATTGTACTAGTTCTTATAATATTAATTTTATTAAGAGTAAGCCTTGGGTATAAAGCTTAGGGAGAGATCCTACACTTGGATCTTGGTTCTTCCATTAAAGGAAAGCACAAGAACAAGAGAGAAAGGTGATATCTCTTGTGCCCATAAAACCGAAACATCCAATGTAAGAACATGATTTCTCCTCTATTTTGCTCATTTGTTTGCATGCATAAAATCCATCTTTAATTTTATGACAAATTAAATTAAGACATATATGAATATGTAAGTATATAGATCTACTTTTCCTTCAGGGTTTGTAGAGGAAAGGTTTTGAGACAGCTGCTAGATCGTCTGATGTTTGTGTTGCATTCCAGGTAGGGTTTCCCTACTCAGTATTAGTCCCATAATGCATTGTTGGTGTTGTGTAATTGCTGATTATTATCGTATTGGTTTTATGACGGTTGTTGATTGATTGTTGTTGATGGTTGTGATTGTTTGTCTCTGGTTCTCGAGATGCGTTCTCGGCTGAGTGGAGTCACTTGCGGGAGTGGCTTCACGCCCTAGTTTCACCCTCCGTGGAACCCGCCACGGGAGGGGATGTGCACATTAATGGGACAGGGTTATCGCTCGGTATGATGAGCGGGGATTTGGTGGGTACGGCTGCGGTCCCCCACTGGCAGGGCTGGTCCAGTGGACAGTCGGTGACGGAGATTGATTGGTGTGGGTGATTGTGTGTGACTGTTTGAGCTGTGTTGTTTACTGTACTGTTGGTTATATAAATTGTGTGATTAGTATCGACCCGTTTAATGTTTTAAAAGCGTGGTGATCCATTCGGGGTGGTGAGCAGTTATTGAAGGGTATGATATAACGCATATGGGATAGCTGGGATGAGTCATCACGTGGCAGTTAGAAGTCTTCATTTGTGTCGACGGTGTTTTGTAGCTTTGATAGTTTTTAGCAAAGAGACCGTCTGAGAACCTTGTATTTCAGTTTATCAGTTTTGGTTTTGATCATGTAATCACTTAAACTATGTTTACTTTTAAAATACGTTTCTTTATTGTCTTATGATTATCATTGCCATGTATAAGCTTGATGAAGCTTCCAAATCACCCAAACAACATGTCAATGCTATGGTGGCATCATCCTAAATTCCAAGTGGAGTATGTGAAAGTTGTGGAACCTTGGGACATGACCAAAGTGAATGTAGGGGAACAAATGAACAAGTTAATGCTTTCCAAGCATACAAGAGTGGCACCCCTTATTCCAACTACTATAATGAGAATACCAAATTTCATCCAAATCATTCATACAAGAGCCAAAATGTCCAAAACCCTCAACAAACATACACCCCACCTCCAATGAGAAATGAAGCTCAAAGACTCTTTTTCAACCAAAGCCAAGGATATCAAAACCAACCTTCCTACAACCAATCCAATGACCAAAGATTTGATGTTCAAAAAGCGGTCCTCCAAATGCAAAAGAACCAACAAGAATTATTCACCCAAATGCAAAAAGATAGCCAAGCTAAAGAGATCACCATCAACAACATTCTTGCCCACACCAAAATGCTAGAAACCCAAATGACCCAATTATCATCTTCTAGCTCTCAAAGACAAAAGGGGCAATTTCCGCCTCAAGGTAATCCCCCAAGACATGAGACGGTTAGTGCTATCCATTTAAAAAGTGGTACAAGATATGAAGGGCCGAAGAGGCCGATTGATGAAGATATTGTGAATGCTAGTGACAAGCAAGGAGTTGTAGAGAACTCTAAGGAGGAAGATCATAGAACCAATGAAGTTTCAAAGAAGAAGAATGAAGAGAAGGCTAAGGAAAAAGAGCCTATTGTGATTAGACTTCCATTCCCAAGTCGTCAAGCTAAGCCTAAATTCGATGACCAACTTGAAAAGTTCATGGAAATTGTGAAGAACTTAGAAGTCTCAATCCCATTCACGGAATTGATCAATCATGTTCTGGCTTATGCAAAATACATGAAAAATATTCTTACCAAGAAGAAATCCATCCGAAAGCTAGAGACTATTGCCTTTACCAAAGTGAGTAGTACTATTCTTCAAGGGAGTTTCCCTCCAAAGCTCAAAGATCCGGGAAGTTTTTCTATTCCATGTACCATTGGCGACACTATAATCAACAAAGCATTATTTGACCTTGGAGCAAGTGTAAGTGTCATGCCATACTCGGTATGTAAGAGGCTAGGAATGGGAGAGCTTAAATGCACCAACATCACTATTTAAATGGCGGATCGATCAAAAAAGGTACCTTTAGGGGTATGGGAGGATGTGCCCGTGAGAATTGGCAAATTCTTCATCCCGGTAGACCTTGTCATTGTAGACATGGAAGAGGACTCCAACATTCCTATAATTTTAGGAGGACCTTTCTTGCATACTGCCGGAGCGGTAAGCGATGTGAAACATGGAGAGCTCACACTTGAAGAAGGGGACGAGACAATCACTTTCAATCTTGACAAAACAATGAAAGCTCCCTGACTACATGAGCCATGCTTCATGGTCGATCATTATAGCCGAGAAAGTGATAGAAAGAAGTTAGCATCTCTATGCAAAGACCAAGCCATGGGTAAAGAATCACCATCCATATGGAAGAAGAAAGTGGATGACCTTCAAGTAGCTCTATTCAGAGAGCAAGGAATTTTCAACAACAATGAGAGCTTCAATAACTCACCCATCATGACAAGCAATGAAGAAGGCCTCATTGGCCAAGATAACAAGAAAATGGAGTTGCCCTTATCAACTCACGACATCATTGGGGAACAAGCTAGTGAAGTTTGTGGTCTATGGGGCAATGAATTTGAAGGATTGGTCAATCCTTATATTGGAAATGCTATGACCTTAGACCAAGGCTTTGTGGATCCTTGTCATCACTTTGACATGGATTACAACAATGAAGAGAACAATTTCCAAACGTCTACTCAAGACCTCTATCATGAAAATGAATAAGCCTTCGACTACTTCTATAAGGTGTTGAGCAACATCAACAACACCTTGGCTTTGCCCCCTTGACATCTTATCCAAGAATGAGAGTTTGGTGGAGTCCTCCCTAAACCACCATTTGTACATATTCTAACCCCTTAACTCGCATTTTATTTCCTTTATTGCATCTTTGTCATTTTTGGATTTGCATTTTTGTACTTTGATCAAGATTTTTGACATGAGAGTAAGTGAGGGAGGTATTTTAACGTGTTTCGATGTGTAGTGTTTGATCAAGTGTGGGGATGGCAAGTGCCTAGGCTAACCAAGCCTTTGTAGTGCACCCACAACATTTAGCAAATGAGAAGAAGAAAGAATGATATGGGAAAAGGCATCCCCACGGGCAGAACTGAGCTTGTGGGAGCAGGTGATGATCCGGGCATCCCCATCATCAATCCGGGCATCCCAGAGAAGAATCCAAGCGTCCTGGCCTTAGGACGCGGGTCCTGGGAAGGTTTGAATTGAAGAAAGTGTACTGTAAGAAAATCTAAGCAGATCATCATCAGCACGCTCGTCCTCAACCTCAGGCCGCTCATCTTGGCATCAATCCGTGCGTCCTGGTATGCTTCAAGTTTTTATAATAACACTGTAAGGAAATCTGCACGTCCCCAGGAGGATCCGAGCGTTCCCAGAAGGAATCCGCTCGAGCTGAGACTGATCCGCGCATCCTGGCATGGGTTTTCAATTTCTGGAAATGCTGTAAGAAGATCCGAGCGTCTCGTATCTGATCCGCGTGTCCCTAGCTGCTACTTAAGCAAAACACGGATTTATCCCCTCCTTCCCATTTCATTTCTATCTTTCACAAACATAAACCCTCCATCCCATCATTCAAAAACACCAATTTCTCAACAAAATTCACCACCATCCAAACAAAACTTACTTAAAACATGATTAAATCACTTCTTTATCAACAAAAGACCATCTAAACATCAAATTCCTCACAAATTGAATCAATTTTCTAGGTTTTGAGCAAAAATTCGAAAATACTAAATTGATTGAGGATTAGATTGAAGTTTGAGGAAGCAAGGAACATTCAAGCAAAATCTTGGTTTGTTGATACTAATTTGAGACGGAGAACACAATGGCATGAACAAAAGGCGGAAATAAGGCACCAAAGACTCCAAATTTATCAAAGAGACAACAAGCCTGTTCCTGCATCTAAGGCTTTGGTAGTGACACAACCAAGGGAGGAAATCCAAGAAATCGCAAGAGGAAGCTACCACACCTACTCTGATTGTAGAACAATTGTCGAATTTTCCGAAGGTAACTTTCTTAATCAATGCTCATAGAAATGCATTTTTATCCCATAATAAAAAAAGAGTATTGTGGCTACCAAGTTTATTTGTCAAGACACTTTGGAAAAATTGGGTATACTTGAAAGAACTAGAACATTTTTCAAGTCCATGGGGTTGTTATCCCTCTTTGAAATCCAAGAATTGACCTACCCTTCATTAACCATGGAGTTCATAAGCTCTTTGAAGGTGTCTAAGATAGAGACTCGATATTATGTTGAATTCCGCCTTGAGAACAAGAGTAGAAACATGACTTTGAGTAAGTTTGGTGAAGTGTTTGGTCTTTTACAATACTATCATTATGAGAAGAAGCCTTTAAAATATGATGCCGCACCCCTTTGGAAAGCCATTACTGGTCGAAAATTTGACTCTTTCCGTGAGTGTCATGCTTTATATGTTCATCATTTGTGCATAAGAGTATGGCATAAGTTTGTGGGCAATACCTTGATTGCTAGAAAAAGGCACCAATCACCTCACCGAACTTGATTTTGTCTACCTTGAGTCCTACATGAATATCAATGGAAAGTTCACCGAAGAGTACCACATTCTTCGACTATTTCTTGATCGGTGGCTTGAGATTAATAATGGGAAAGAAGGAGCGGCTTTCATTGTAAATGGAGGCTTAGTAACGAGGTTGGCCAAGCATTTTAACCCGGATTTCAACAAAGATAACACATACAAACCGGTTAAAGGGAGCAACCTCCTTGATATGAGCACTATGATCAACAAATTCCATTGGGTCAAGAATGACAAACTTGCCAAGAAATATGAGTGGCTCATCAAAGAAGCTAAGTCCATTATCTTGCCTAGCAAGATTTTCCGTCTCTCCGTCCGTAGACTAGACTACCTATTGTCCGTCTCCAAGGAAGCCGAAGTAATAATGAAGCAACATAGGGAACAAATGCAAAGCCCTCCTCCTCCACTATTGTGACCCCACCATATCCCTTTGCCTACCAAGTATTCAAACCAAGTGGCTCCAATGTCATGGTAGGCAATGACTATTTGAACCAACTAATGCAACAAATGCATAAAGAAGCCTATGAAGACCGGGTAAATGCTTACCATGCTCAATATCCACCCCTACTACATCTAGCTAGGCAAGGACTACATATCCTTCATGTCCTTTGCCTAGTTGGGCGGATAAGGAGGTATTATTCCCGAGTGCTTCTCAAGATGTAAACATAGATAGTCGGGCGGCCAATGGAAAGGAGATTGTTGTTGTTGAAGACGGGAAAGGTAATGATTCATGCCAAGAAGAAGAAGAGCAAGGTTCAAATGATGATGATGAGAGTGGTGAAGCCTCCAGGTCAATGGAGGTGGATGATGAAGATGATAATGAAGAAATTGATGATGCAAGTGATGATGATGATGATGACGGCAATGATACCGGTGATGACAATGTCGCAATGAGCGACAATTGAGGTTTACAAGGCTTATTGGAGGATACCACAAGTGCGGGGTTGATTACTTGACTTCAACCTATTCCATTGTGAGTTTTCTACACCTCCTTTAGCTTTGTCTCTTTATCATGTTTTTAATCTTTATCTTGAGTACTTGTCTTGAGTCCTAGCAACACTTATAGGACTCCCACCTGGGTTCCATTGAGGTGTCTCATTTATTGTTCCCACTTGTACAATCCAAAATGACAACTAGTTTTATGCATTGCATACTAAACTTGTGCATGAACTTCCCTCTTTTTGACACTAGAAATAGTGTTTTACTTGGTTTAGGGAAGTTCAAACACAAGGAATAGGAGTTAATCCAAATTATCACTCAAACCAATAAAATCATGCATCATATAGGATAGTTTAAAATGCATCACTTGTATATATATGTCATATAGTTTGCATATTAATGTAGAAATCATGCATTCTCATTTAGCTTGCATAATTTCCTATCGTTTTAGCCATTGAGGACAATGCCCATACTAGTGTGGGGATGGGAAATTCTAACTTAACTTTTAAAATAAAAAATGATAAAAATTGAAAAATTTCGAAAAACATAAAAACATGTTCTTTCATTTCATAAAAACAAAAACCATAAAAATTTGAAAAATTGAAAAACCAAAAACATGTTCATTCCTTTGTAGTGTAGAATTGTATATACTTGTGTTTGTTTGTCCTCTTATCACTTTGGATCGACTACGCCACATCCGAGGCATGAGGAATATGAAGACCGCATAGTATGATCTTTCTAAACCTCCTTTTTCCTCTCTATGTTATGTTAGGTTTATTTACCTATTATTAGACTCCTCTAATAGTGAACTAATTAACTTCTTAATTCGTGTTCTTTTTGATCCAGTGCATGCATAACAAAATAAGAGATTAATAAGGAAAAACAATGCCCCTTACATTGTAGTGTGGCTCGAAATTAGGGGCACAAATAAGGTCACCTTCCTTATTTATTCTTGAGCTATAATATATTGGATGATCCTCCAAAATCCCAATGTAGAGATCCTCCTTTGATTGCACCCAAGACTAATCCCTTAAACTAACATATTACTTAACTAGATTAATATAGTAGTACCCTTAAAATTAATTCTAATATTATCACTATTACTACACTAGTAATCTTAGATTTTTATGATATTAGATGAACAACTTCATGCTTCTAAAAACTTGTTTTAGAGAGTTTGAGAGAATTAGAGAATATTTTGCATGTGGAGTGAATGGTGATGTGAATGATGGAAATAAGAGAACAAAAATCTCTTAAAGAGGAGGAGGGGAAACCGGTTGGGTCAAGGGAGTAGTGCCAAAAATTAGCATCTCACTTTTTCTTTTTCTCTTCTCAACATAATAGGTATGTAAGAAATAGGTAGAGTAGGCTTGATTAATTTATTCTTATCACATAAAATAATATAATCACAACCCACTACTACTCCCTCTATTTCGGTTCATTCACATAAAATGGACCACCATTTTATTTTGTCAATTTGTCATTTGTCACACAATATGTCACATGTAGTATGTTACATGTTATTAATTAATTTAATGCATATTTATCAAATAAATATCATTTTACAAATTAATTAAATTACATATAATAAGTTGACTAGTGGTACTTGATCACATAAATAAAATGGGTCATATGATTATAATTCACAACATATTGTAATTATAATTAACCATTCATTCTTATCTCAATTGTTTCACAAACAATAATCAATTTTAGTAATAAAGTATTTCAATTACTAAAATAAATCTTATATAATCCTATTACAATAAGATATAAAATATTTTCTCTCACAATTAAATTGTTCAATTTTAAGGAATTGATTAACTAGTATCGTCATGCAATTAATCAATTTGTCTATTAAGGGAATTGTGCTATAGGTGTGACCTTAAGGGATCAACTGATCATCACCGTCAAACGACAGTAATGTCAAACACTAGTTAGCCAATCATTATCCATTAATGATGATCAGTTGACTAAATAAATGAATCAGCCCTTGTGTATTCTTAACATGAGATTTGATTATGATATTAAATCATGTGATCGCACTATTGTTGAGGACACAAACTTCAACAATCTCCCACTTGTCCGAGACAAGTGTGCGTCACCAATTCTCTTGTCCTATTACAATCTCCCACTCAATGCAAGGTGTCTCACAGGTCGTACTTGCATTTGATCATATCTTAAGTGGTTTCCTCGATCTGGAGAGTAACTGTCTAACCGGAATTATCTACCATAGATACCTTCCGAGCGTGGCCACGCATTTTCAGTTCACTGCTCCTCGAGTGGCCTTGAGATTTCAATTAACCCAGACAAGGGGGTGGACAATTCCTATCGCACCATTCCCTTCGTTTAGCCACAGTTCATCATAACCTAAAATATACTCATTTGACCTCAGTTACGACAGTCGTAGAGCATAAATCAAAGCCAATCAGAAATATGTGCCAACTTGGGCGAATAGTCTCTAGTCAAAAGAATTGACTCAGAAAAATACTATAGCAGCTCTTTCCACGACCAGGCTTTATGAATTACCAAAACTCTATAAGCGGTCACTGCCCGACAGAGTGTCCCATACAGTCTGCCTATGTGATCGACTAGTCATCTCATATGACTCTATGACACTTGAACTTGCCATCAATCGCATCACACTCTAATTACTTCGAGACGTCACCTCTTTCAAGTAACCAGGGGCGTATACTATGTCAATCCAGTTTACTTTAATGGGGTTCAAATTGTCTCAACAACCCATTTGGATATAACAAAGTAATGGGTGAGTTTAATAAAACTCAAATGATAAATGCGATTATCATATATGAAGAGTCAATACACTATTACTACTTCATATCTTATAAACTTTAGTGTACCTTTTACACTTGTTGAAATGCAATAAAAGCTTTGCAAGTGGATATACCATTGTGGACATGGCCTACCTGCAAGCCCAGACGATCTATGGACATACAACGGTCTTTTGAAAGCCACTCTCGGCGGCGTAAAAATGCTTTCGACCGGATCGTTTTAGATCGGTCGGTTTCGTCTCGGTAAGGGTCTTGAAACGATTAGAGATGTTCGGAGTCGCTACCAAGCATTTGTGGGATGCTTGGAACCCGTTCAAATCCACTTTATACCTCGGTCAAATGAAGCACAAAGCAGTGTTTGACATACGTACTAAAGATAAGGAATCGTCCCTCTTTACCATCCTATCTCTAGAATGACTCTGGTACGCCCTGGATAAGGTCGTCCACTATCCAAAGTTTCTGAGTAAGAGGTGAAGGTACGTATTGGGAAGCCCTTTAATCAGACACTCAATCCCGCCCGCGGTAGCGGCCTCTACTGATCGATATTCGTTGGTTGAATGCAAAAGTTGATAAAACGGTTTAAATGCATGAATGCGCATCCAATAATTTAAATCTAACTGGTGAGAGCTTTCTAAGTCGTTTGATTTAATTTAAATAACAAGTATAAGATGTCGAGTTGGATTAATGGTTGATTTGCATGCAAGACGGAAGTTAAACATCCATTTACCGTATTAGGTTTATGGTGCATAACGTGATCCATTTGTCTTAATAAAGCATTTTGCAAGTATGATTTTCGAATGAGCAAATAGTCATCTGATCCGTCCTATATCCGGGCTAACCGGAGTCGGGATCGTCCTAGACTAATGCTAAAAAGAGAACATGCCCTGTGCCAGACGGCCATATGAGGCGCGAGCATGCCGGCGGTGTAAGGGGGCCTCCCCTGGTTTTGGAAATAAGAGAAAAGGGGCCTGTTTAGGCGCGGGTCAACCAACGGTTATACGCCGTGTTCTAAACATTTGGAAAACGTTTATAAAACGTATTGAAAAATAGGTATTTGACCCGATTTGGTTTGAAAGGGTGGTCTAGACCGTATTTGTTGATTTGAAGAACGAGACTCGAATAATCATCATTATTTTGATGATATTCGGTGTCGAGTTCGACTTGACAAGCTTGACATGAATAGTTTTGAAAATAATTATGAACTAATTGTTTTAAGTTCATTTGAATATAATTAGTCGATACTCATTATCGTACCCGGGTTAAAATCCGGCATGGTATGTAGAACCAAGGATGACTTTGTGTTGGTGACTAAATAAAAATGTAAAGAAATGATGAAAGACTTTAAAGTACCTTCCAAAATATAAAGAAATAAAATAAAAGGCTTTAAAATACCTTTTAAATGTTATTAACCAAATATTATCACCGAAACACAGATTTAAACGTCATGGTATGATCGAGGAACCAAGGATGAAAAATGTTTTATGGTTAAAAACAAATAAAATAAAATAAAAAAAGGTTTGGAAATATTTGAAATGGTAAAAACGGATTAAAAATATGAAAATGGATTAAAGGGGAAAGACGAGAACAAACACGGTTGAGTTTTGACGTGGGCACCCCATTGAGGTGCGAGCCTATGTGCACAAGAAGGGGCTTCTGCCTCAGGCTTAAACTCAATTTTGGCTCGTTTATCCCATGTTTTGGATCGTGTTATGCATTTTTTAGCATGTTTAGTCATAAAACAAATGAAGACATGATAAAAGAAGGATTTTTACACCCTCATACTTACTTGTTTGGCTATGGCGAGAAACCGACGTAAGTGTAACAACTCGTTTGGTCGGAAAAAGACTCGGATTAAAACCGTTTTGGTATGTAAAAAAAGTGTTTTATTAAGATTAGTGACGGTGTAGTGGTCGAAGTGGTCGGTCAAGTGATTTAATGCACGATGATGGTACCAAAAAATGTGTAAGGCTTGTATTTACAATCGGTAGGTCGTAAATACGCGTCAGATTGTGACTTAGGAAGTCGAGTCGAGAATTGAAAGGGAGAAAAGAGGGGGCGGACACTCGCGTAAGTTCTCAAATGGGGGCATTTGAGGGGTATTTATAGGAAAATGAGTGGTTGTGTGAGTTTTGGTCGACGTGGCCACCTGAGCTGCTCAAAGAGGCGCGAGCCACGTCGCGGGTCTTCGAGTTGTCCTGTCACTTTCACACAAGTGCAATCATGATTTGTTCTATCCTAGGATTTGTAATGACATGTTTGGTACTTGACCATTCATGAATCCGGGAAATCTTAGAATTGAAGGTTTTGAATGTTTGGTTTTGGTGGTTGACTCGGTTTGACTCAGTTTTGGAGTCGGGATTTGAATTTTTGAGTCGGTTTTTGGTCCGGTGTCGGTTTTGACTCTAGTTAGTGTCATTGCGACCCCGTCGTCGTGCATTAAACACTCCAGGTACTTTTGAAAAGTTTTGAAATGTTCTATTTTCGAAATCGTTTTAAGTTTTCCGACGTAAAGTTGTACACAAATTGTCGATCAAACGCCGCGATTCCAAAGCATGTTATAGTCCGATAATCATCGGGTGTTTGTTGGAGTCTCAAGATCGGGTATCTCTGAGCCCCACTTTGACTGAGGCTTGGACAGGACAAAAGTCAAAGTAGAGCCCTCAGGTCAATCGAAGATTACAACATGGAGACCCAAGCGACGTCGAGGCGGCTCGAAAGGATTCGGGCCAAGGACCTGCCGTTGGGAAGGGCGACGCCAAGACGACTCGAGGGTACGAGCCAAGGACCTCTCGTCGGGAACAGTTTAGAGTCTGTCGACTATCCATGCGGGTCGTTTAAAGTCCGTTAGGCTACGTACAAAGGCTCGCCAGCCATAAGAAGGACTCATACCTGAGGCATCTTCGGATACGTCCTTGCACGTTTATGGATAAAGGCTCGCCAGCCATGGTGCGTATATAAGGAGCGCTCGCTAGCCGCGATGCGTAATAAGGCTTGCCAGCCATGGTGCGTACATGAGGAGGGCTCGCCAACCGCGATGCGTAGTAAGGCTCGCCAGCCATAGTGCGTACATGAGAAGGGCTCGCCAGCCACGATGCGTAATAAGGCTCGCCAGCCATGGTGCGTACATGAGGAGGGCCCGCCAGCTGTGATGCGTAATAAGGCTCGCCAGCCATGGTGCGTACATGAGGAGGGCTCGACAGCCACAATGCGTAGTAAGGCTCGCCAGCCATGGTGCATACATGAGGAGGGCTCGCCAGCCGCGATGCGTAGTAAGGCTCGCCAGCCATGGGACGTATATGAGGAGGGGTCGCCAGCCGCGATGCGTTGTAAGGCTCGCCAGCCATGGGGCGTATATGAGGAGGGGTCGCCAGCCGCGATGTGTTGTAAGGCTCGCCAGCCATGGAGGGTCGGTTAATTGACCGTGAGAATAGCAGCGTCGGATGGGCTTGTTTTGAAAGTAGCGGGCTCGCGTTGCCGCCGTGAAAATAGTGAATTTGAATTTTCACTACTGTTGTTTTTTAAATGAGCGGGTTCTACGAGGAAGCCCCCTGTTGACGTTTGAAGGAATAGTGAATTTGGAATTTTCACTATTACGTTTGAAGTGACGGTTTATGTGCCGCCGTCTGTTTGAATTTTTTAGAAGGAAATAGCAAACATTAAATTTCGCTATTACGACTGGGGTGACGGTTTATGTGGCGCTGTTGACATGTGAAGGAAATAGTGAATTTGGAATCTTCACTATTACGTTTGAAGTGACGGTTTATGTGCGGCCGTTGACATGTGTGGTGAAAATGGTGGGATTTACTTTCCGACTATTTGAAGAAATAGTGAATTTGAATTTTCACTATTATTCTTGAAATTGAAAATTGAGGAAATAGTGAATTTTGAATTTTCCACTATTATTTGTTTTTTGAAATTGACAGTTTTGATCGTCGTCATCGTAATTTGAAGAAATAGTGAATTTTTGAATTTTTCACTATTATTTTGTTTTTGAAATTGACGGTTTTGATCGCCGTCATTGTAATTTGAAGAAATAGTGAATTTTTCAATTTTTCACTATTATTTTGTTTTTGAAGGGAAAATGGCAGTTTTGATCGCCGTTTGTTTGAAATTTTTGAAGGAAAATAGTGAATTTTGATTTCACTATTTGTTTTTGTATTTGAAAAATGAGGGTCCTTAATATTGACATTGAAAATTAGAAGTTTGTTACGGGAAATTAGGCCAAAGCCCAAAATTTTGCTGAAAGAGCAGGGAACACTTGATTGAGGCGCGAGCTACTTGGCGAACCAAGGGAGCTTCCCTATTTTTATGTAAAAGACGCGAGGTTGGTCCGCATATCATCCTCACTTCATCTTCGACCTTCGACACAAATAAACCACAAAAATCGCCATTGTTGGACCTTTGCTTGCTTTCATTCGTGCCATTGTCAGCAATGTCATCTCAAGGTATGTATTCCCTCTTGAATCCATTTGAATTTGTTGGTCCTTTAGCTAAATTGAATTAGGGCGAAAATTTTACCCTAAAAAATCGATTTGGGCGTTTTTGATTGAGCCCATTTCGAGTAAAATTGATGATTGCATTAGGTTAGAAACCTGTTTAAGTGTATAAGGGTGCTTTTACTTTGCATTTTGGTCCCCGTTCCCGCTCCCTATGTTCGAAAAACGTGAGTCAGGTAGAGAAATCGTCTCATCTCACAATGCCAAGTTTATTTGCTTGGGTAGTGGGTCCCACTGGGTTTCATTGTAGTCGGGAAAGACCGTATTTGCCTTTTCGACCCATGTTGGGTATTGTGGGCGAAATTGGAATTTTTGCCTTTTGTGACGGTCTTATGTCTGACAGAATAAGCGCCTGTTTGAGCTTGAATTGAGTTAGTTTGCCTTGAAATGGACCTTATTGGTAGTTTAGGTCGCCTTGAGGCGTGATAAAATCATGTTTGCCTCTTGCGGTCGTTTTGAATTTTTGACCGGTTTGTGCTCAAATTGGCGTATAAATTGCCTTTTTGAGCCGTAGAAAAATTCCCCATTGCATTGGGAATGTATTTTGGTTTGTTGGCGGACCTTGTGTGGGTCTTGGGATGCCGTTTTTTTGTTGTTGCTGTTTTGACTCGTCTTTTGCTTGAAAAGAAGGGCGAGTCGTTTCTTTTTGTGTGTTTTTTTTTTTGTGAATTGTTTTTATTTGGCTTGGGTTTGGGCGGGATTGCCCTTGTTTTGCTTTGCAGGTTGTTTTTTTTTTTTTTTTTTTGGATTTGTCCATTTTACGTCGTCATGATGCCGAAATTTCGGCTGACGTTCTTTGATTGCATTTGATTGCAGGGGGTCATTTGGGACTTATGGGGTCCGTCGTGGAGGCCTTGGAAGAGGAGGATGATTCAGGAGGAGAGGCGACTGTGGAGGTTGTTGGAGCCGAGGTGGTGGTAGAGGATGCTTCCGTAGAGGAGGGGAGGCGGCTGTCACAGCCGGCTTTTCCTTTTCGTTGTGGCTTATAGACAGGGCAGCTGATGATTGGAGGTCAACACCGGGGTGGCGCGTCGCATCATGGTCCTTGGCCTCCTTATCATCCAAAGTCTGCCAGACACTATCTTCTTTTTTGTCGTGGAGCAGGAACGTGGTATTACCGTCATGGTAACCACCTCTGCTTCCGTTGTTGCTCCTCTATTTCCCGTGTCGCTCCCTTTCTTTTCCGAGCGTAAGGATGGGGAGTGCTTAGTTCGGTAGGTGGCAGATAGCCTCCAGTTCGTTGTCTTAGGCCAGTGTCTGTATGATAGATGGTTGTTTTAGGCCAGTGTCTGTATGATAGATGTCTGTACTGGATCCTGTTTGTACGGTCAGTTGTCCGTATGAAACGTGTGTCGATGTATTTTGCGTGAGGCGGTTTGTATATATTGTTTTTGGATTGTGGTTCATTTTGTGATTTTTGGCTTTTTTGTGTTGTGTTTCAGAGGAGCGCTGTCGGCTGTCAATTCTCCTTTTGCTTTGCACCAGTTCCTGCAGCGGTAGTGTAGAAAACAGGCAATAGGTAGCACATATGCATAAACGTAAACACGTAAAAGCATTTGATTGAAAACAAAATTAACCAAGATGACTTGAAGTTAAAATTGAATTTTGAAAATTGAAATGAATTTTGAAAATTTTTGCGACAAGTCGTCACGTTTGGGCTCCCAAAAGGAATTAATTTGAAAATTGAGCAATTAACTCGTGTCGTGAATTAAATTGCGTTGAAATTGCTGAAATTGATTTGTGACTCGAAAAATTCAAACTCAAACAATCGGGGATGAATTTTAGAAAAGATTTTGCGAGTGTATTTGATTTGATTTTCGTGAGGTCAAGACTCGAATTTGTGAGTGCTTGAAGATTTGAGGAAAACTGACGTCGTGTTATCAATTTTCAATTTTTATTTTGATGGACAATTGCGAAAAAGCAAAAAAAATGGGAATTTTGATTGGCATGGAAACGATCGGTCGCGGATCGGGGCGACTAGCCCTTCCCCCCTTTAAAAAAAGAAAGAAATATCCGTATGTTTAAAGCTGCGTCATGGAAACCGTGTCGGATTTCGTAAAACGCGAAAACAAGGAAATGTGAGTGTGAGGAAACACAAAATGTCTTGGATCATCCCGAAGAGGCACGTGCGTCCTGGCGGGAGGTTTGAGGTGTCAGGAGAAAGCACAAGTTGAAAGAGACAAGTCAAACCGGGAATCCTGGGAGAGGGCCTAAAGAGATGGGAGCCAGCTCTACCCTTTTTTCTGAAAAACGCGCTGATCGTTTTGTATAAATAGTGATGTTTGCGCTTCATTGTTTCATCATCCGAAACACAAAACATCACTACAAAACTTCTTCTTCTTCCACAAAAATATTTCATGGATGCCTTTGAGAATGCGTTGCGACAATGGTGCCGGGATTTGTCGCCTCCCGAAAAGTATCAACTCATTTGTATGGGAGTTGGTCAATTGTTGGTGCTCCGTCAGGTCAAGGTGCAATCCTCATTTCTCGAAGCATGTTCTCGGTTTTGGGATTCGAAACACCATGTTTTAGTCTTCCCGAAAGGTGAAATTTGTCCTCTTGCCGAAGAAGTTGGAGTCATTGGTGGGTGGTCGGGTTGTGTTCCGGTGCTTCCCCCGACTCGGTTGTGCTACAAGGAGATATTCCGTTCCATGTTGGGTTTGTCGAAAAGTCAAGTCAACTTTCTTCTTGCTCCATATGGTGTGGATATGTTGGCTCTTATCAACATCTTTTCCAACCGTTTAGATGCCAATGTTTCGGAGGTGGCTAGGAGAAAGGCTCTTGCCTTTTGCCTTGTCCATGTGTACCTCTTTGTTGATGTTTTGAAGAAGGAGGGCCCAAAATGTTATGGTAGCATGACCCTTATACATGTGGTTGAGCAAATGGAGCATGGTAGAGATCCATCGTGGTTGGTGCTTGGAGAGATCATCCAAGCTTTGAGCAAGGAAGGCTCTTGTTGAGAAGATCCTTCATTTGGGTCCCCAAGGATCCACCAAGTGTGGCTATTGGAGAGGCTAAGGTATGTAGACCCTCCGGTTGATTCTTCTTCTTATTCCTTCCGTCACCTTACCATGAGGAAGAAGTTGTACTCGGATAGTTTTGCTTCTACCGAGGCTCATTGGGCCGCAAGATTGGCGGAGGAGGGTGGTCCTCACATCCGTTGGGTGGTGCCATGGTGGCACTTGAGGTCCTTCACGGGGTTGCCCGCTTCGCGTGCTAGTCCTCGTTCTTTGATGGTGGTGGGTTTGAAAGTTGCTTCCTTCATTTATCCCGGAAGGCTCATGAGGCAAATGGGGCGTCAACAAAAGGTTCCCGCTCAAGATACCCATGTTCAAGGGAATGTTTTCCGGAACTCTGAGCTTTTGGAGGTCTTCGAAAGATGGTGGGCCACTCGGCCACTTTAGTAGGTACCAAACCCCGTTGCCACGACATGGGTGACTCCCGCTTATGTGAAGTGGTCACTTGCTCCGTCCTTGGAAGAGAGGTCCAAATTCCGTAAGGATGAGGTTGTCGACTTGATGTATCGAGAGGTTGGCAAGGCCAACCGTGCCTTCCTTGAGGAGTATGTTGATGGAGCTAATCCCGATGTGATGAGACCACCAAAGAGGAGAAGCTCGGGTCCCAAGAACATGGTGGGCCGTGCATTGGCTCGTTTCGGGTCGAACATGGGGTCTTGTGCTAGACCGGAGGCCGTCGCCGTCTTAGATCTGTTGAGGATCCGTTCCGAGGAGGAAATCCATGGTAGGCGGGCCAACAAGAAGAACAAGGGGAAGATGTACCCCGAGGGAAAAGGCAAGGGTAGAATGGAAGAGTGACGACCTCCATTACCCACTTTATTATTATGTTGTATTAGTGTTGTGAGTTTTTATTATGTTGTACTAGCTAGTTATTGTGTGTTTTGTGCTAGTTTTATTATGTGAGGTGTTTTAGTCGACACCTTAGCTTTGACAAGTTGTAGACTCGTCGAGCTTTAGTTGTTGTTGAAATTGTAATCCCTCCCATTATTAATTAAATAAGAGGATTACTCATGTCAAAAATTGTGAACGCTTGTTTCTTCCATCCATTTTGTAAAGGCAATTCGATTTGAATCGTCCTAAACGATTGCACTTGGGAAAGTGGTATTTTTGCGGGAAGGGAGAAAGGCTCTTTTTTGTATTTTTGTGGGAAAGGGAATGGTTTTCCCTTTCTCTTTCTTTGATGGGGATGTTTTTTGTATGTGGGGGTTTTTGTCGTACGGGGATGGTTGTATTTGATTATGGGGATGGTTGTATCCTTCTTGTGTAAGAAAGGACTGCCTACGTATTCACCTGAAGAGGTGAAATCAAACCATAATCGTAGTTCGAAATGTTTTGTAAATTTTTGATTGGGTTTTGTGGTTGTATCTCTCATGCATAAGAGGGACTGCCTACGTATCCACCTGGAACGGTGAAATCAAACCATGCTCGTAGTTCAGGGGTTTTTTTAGTTTTAGTGCAAATGGACGTTGCCTTTAATAGATCAAAGGACATTCGAAGCGGGCAAGGTGCCGCAACTTAGACTCGATAAAACATGCAATTTTAAATCAGAACGTGTTGAGGAACCTGACTTGAAAAGGGTTAAGGTGGACGCTAGTTATAAAACTAGGCTTGGATCGTTGGTTGTTACGGTTCAAAGGTAGTATTTCTTGAGTTTGTCTAGGTTAGTCGGGTTTTTAAAATCCTCCCCATCTAGGTCACCCAGTCTCACTGCGCCCCCCGAAAGCATTTTCTTGACCAGGTATGGCCCGGCCCAGTTAGGTTTGAATTTTCCCCTCGGATCGACGGGTAACGCTGCTCGAACTGACTTGAGGACCAAATCGCCCTCCTGGATGTTTCTGGGTTTGACCCTCTTGTTGAATGCCCGTTGTATACGTCGTTGGTATAGCTGGAGGTTGTGCAAGGCGTTGAGTCGCCGTTCGTCTAGAAGAGTGAGTTGCTCGTACCTTCGACGGGTCCATTCCGCCTCAGGAACTGACTCTCTAACAGGATACGTAGAGAAGGGACCTCTAACTCTACCGGTTGAACCGCCTCCATACCGTATGCTAGGTAGAAGGGTGTGGCGCATGTCGGTGTTCGAATGGAGGTTCAGTATCCCCAGAGTGCGAATGGGAGTTTGCTCGGCCAATCGCGGTAGTTGTCTTGCATTTTCATGATAATGGTGACGAGAGTTTTGTTAGCTACCTCTACCGCTCCATTGGTTTGGGGACGGTAGGGGGATGATCGATGTCGTTTGATTTTGTATTTGTCCAGCAAGGCTTGAGTTTCCGCCCGGAAGTGAGAGCCTTGATCGTTGATGATTTCATGGGGTACCGCATACCGGTAGATAATGTTGTTTTGGATGAACATGGCCACTTGTTTGGCGGTCAAGACTGCATATGACTGCGCTTCCACCCATTTGGTGAAGTAGTCGATGGCGACGAAGACGAAATAATGCCCCTTGGTGCCTACCGGGTTAACTTTCCCGATGATGTCGATGCCCCAGGTTGAGAAAGGCCAGGGTGACGTCATGGTGTATAAAAGGGATGGTGGTATGTGTTGTATATTTGCGAAGATTTGGCAATTGTGGCAATGATTGACGTAGTTACGGCAATCAGCGTCCATGGTTGTCCAGTAGTAACTTAGCCTCATGATTTTTCGGGTAAGCATCATTGCGCTCACGTGAGGGCCACATTCTCCGTCGTGGACCTCTCCCATGACTTTTTTGGCTTTGTGATGGTCAATGCAAAGGAGGAGAATCCCTTGGGGTGTTCTTTTGTATAGTTGATTTTGGTTTATCATGAATTGCGATGCAAGCAAACGGATGGCTCTTTGTCCTCTTGGGTCAGAGTTGGGAGGGTATTCGTTTTTGGTTTTGTATTTGAGGATGGCTTGGTACCAAGGTTTCTCATAGCTTCCCTCGTCGTTGTTGATGGCACAAATGTGAGCTGGCTCGCTCCGTCTCTCGACATATAGGGGCGTCGGTGTCATGTCGTCAGGTATGTTGACGAGTGCGGCAAGTTTGGTTAGGGCATCAGCAAATTAATTTTCCTCTCGTGGCAAGTGGAAGTAGTTAACTTGGTCAAAGAACTCGACCTCTTGATTGATTTTTGCTCGGTAGTGAGCTAAGTTGTCACTTCGGATTTTCCATGATCTGGACACCTGATTGATGATGAGCGAGGAATCGTCGTGGACCCTTAGTCTTTTGATGCCAAGTGTGATGGCTGCTTGCAGGCCGATGAGACATGCTTCATATTCAGCGGCATTGTTGGTGACGGCGAAGTCTAGCTTGACCAAGACTGGAACATGTTCTTCCTCTGGCGATATTAGGAGGATTCCTACCCCGAAGCCTCTCAGATTAGATGCACCGTCGAAGTATAGGTCCCATGCGTCGGAATCGGCATAAAGGATGTCTTCGTCAGGAAGTGACCATGTGTTGGTCGTTGGATCCTCGTTGACGGGATTTTCTGCTAGGAAGTCGGCAACTGCTCTTCCCTTGATAACCTTGAGGGGTACAAATTTGAGATCGAACTCGGACAACATGAGTGTCCACCTAGACAGCCTTCCGTTTAGTACGGGTTTTTCGAAGATGTATTTGACCGGGTCCATCTTGGAGTAGATGTGGACCTTGTAGCTAAGCATGTAATGCCGCAGCTTCTTGGTTGACCATATTAGGGCAAGGCATGTCTTTTCCAGCTGGGTGTACCTTGTCTCGTACTCAATGAACTTTTTGCTGATGTAGTAGATGGCTCGTTCTTCGGCGTCGACTGTTTGTGCTAGCATAGCTCCCATGGCTGCGTCTGTAACAGTCAAATATAGGGATAAAGGGATCCCCGGTTGAGGTGGCATGAGGACAGGAGGTTTGGATAGGATTTCCTTTATCCTGTCGAAGGCCTTTTGACAATCGTCGTCCCAATCGGTGTGATCGGAGGCGCGAATTTTCTTGAAGATTTGTTCACAAATCATGGTGAGCTTGGCAATGAAGGGGCTAATGTATTGGACCTGACCGAGAAATCCCCGAATCTCCTTCTCGTTCTTAGGCCAAGGCATTTGTTGAAGGGGTTTGATTTTGGTTGGATCAATCTCAATGCCTCTTTTGGTAACGACATGTCCCAAGATTTTTCCGGAGGTGACCCCGAATGCACACTTCTGAGGATTTAGTCTCGTGTTATATTTCCGCAAACGAGCGAAGAATTTCCGAAGGGCGTTGATGTGGCCGTCCCGTTCTCTCGATTTGACGATCATGTCATCGACATACACCTCTACCTCCTTGTGCATCATATCATGTAGGAGAGTGGTAGCGGTTCTTTGATAGGTAGCCCCGGCGTTGATGAGGCCGAAGGGCATGACCGTGTAGCAATATGTACCCCACTGTGTAGTGAATGCAGTCTTGTGCATATCTTCCTCAGCCATTTTAATCTGGTTGTACCCAACATACCCGTCCATGAATGATAGGAGAACATGTTCGGCAGTGTTGTCTACCAGAATGTCAACATGTGGCAAAGGGAAGTCGTCCTTTCGACTTGCCTTGTTCAGATCCCTGAAGTCGACGCAAACCCGAATTCTCCCGTCTTTCTTCGGCACAGGAACAATGTTGGCCACCCAATCAGAGTATTCAGACACTTTGATGAAAGCGGCTTTGAATTGTTTGTCTACTTCATCCTTGATTTTCAGGGCCCATTTAGGACGCATCCGGCGTAGCTTCTGCTTCACGGGTTTAGCTCCGGGCTTAATGGGTATCAGATGCTCTACAATTTCTCTGTCAATCCCAGGCATATCTCTGTAGGACCAGGCGAATACGTCCTTGTATTCGTGGAGGAGGTCAATGAACTGTTGTCTTTCCGAGGGCTGCAGGGTTGTCCATATCCTAAGTTCTTAAGGTGTGTTGTCGGTTCCTACGTTAATAGGTTCGGCCTCCTCAATGATGGGGGTTCTGGTTTCCCGTTTGTCAAGTTCTTTGGCTAGGTGAGGTGGGTAGTCACTCAAGTCAAATTCCTCATAGTCATTCAGAATTGCATTGCAGTTAAATTGAGACGAGTCATAAGCAAACTTAGCGTTCATTAAGTTGATATGAGCGAAAAGCTCGGAGAGGACAGACATCTCGTGGTCGGTCAGAGGCGACACAGCAGAGGAGGTGGCCCCTGGAACAGGCTCCAGGTTCTCACCTTTCATGGGAGTGGGGGTGACCCTAGTAGACACAGCCTCTGAATTAGCCACGACCTTGTGATAAAATAGTGGGAAGGGGACCTTGATTGGGATATCAGGAGTGTTAGGAGCTATGACAGACTCTGACTTCGACTCAGACTCAGATTCATATTCTTCTCCACTTCCCTCTTTGAACATAGGGCCTTCTCCAGTTGTGATCTTGAGATTGCGGCCTCGGCGATCGGTCCATTTGACGGTCTTCCTCCAGCCTTGTGTAGCTTTTTTCAGGTCAGTGTCGGAGATCAAGGCGGTTGGGTCAAATTGGTTGTCCTTCAAGGCGATGTTGATAATGTCCTCATAGTCGTGGTGCTTGACGTTATCTTCCCCAAAGAGGAGAGTGACATCTTGTCCATCGAGGCATGACGATGGCTTAGACTCGGTTGATGCAGCTTTGGTGTTGTCGGGGATGAAGTAGCAATCATAGAAGACTTACACACCCGGGTATCTGGCCTTGGCCACAGAGTTATAGATATGCTCCGGAAAGCCATGGTAGAGCTCTGATTCTCCCTCGGGGACAAAGTATTCGTTGAGGGTCAGATGATAGGGACGGAGGATAACTCCGTGCTTCTTGCATTTTCGAACTAGGAGGTTCATTTCCTGGATATTTTCATCGGTAGGCTCGTAACCTAGCCCGAAGGGGATGTTAGGGACCTTAGCATGTTTCAAGGGAGGTAAGGTGTCCTTCAGTGGATTGAGGGGCAAACCCGGGAAGTAACCCTGGCGCATCATGATGCGATTGACTGTGAGGTTGGCAAACGGGTCACGATCAAAGGGTGTTGATTCATCCGTTATGGCATTCACAGCTTGGAATCCCCACATTTTATTGTCATCTTCCTCAATGGTCTGGGAGGCTATTCCCTTTCTCATGACAGCTTTGATCGGGGAAGCAGGAATTGTGATTGTTTTCTCGTTGAAGGGGACCCTGATCTTCTGGTGGAGAGTTGAGGTAACTGCCTTGACAGCGTGAATCCAGGGACGTACTGGGAGCATAATGAAGAAGGCGTCGATGTCGACCACCTGAAAACTGGTTTGCCTTTCAAATGGTCCGGTTGCGACAGTCAGAGTGATGAGCCCCGCGCCATTGCGACAAGTGTCGTCGTAGGCGCATACTCCTTGATTTGTTGGGACCAAATCAGCTTTCTTAATACCCAGCTTGTGAGAAGTCTTGATGGGAATGATATTTACCGCGGATCCGTCATCTACAAGGACCATGGGCACATTCTTCTTGAGACATTATACGGTAATGTACAGGGCAAGGTTATGATTGGCTCTGAAGGGAGGGATATCTTCGTCAGAGAAGACGACTGGGTTGTTCAAGTCAGGGGCGTCTCTCGTCATATGTGCCACTATTTCTTCAGGGGCAGAGGTGGAGGGCACAGTTAAATTTCCCAAGGCCTGCAGTAAAGCCTGTCGATGCTCAAAGAATGTCGCGATCAGTTGCCAGATCGAGATCTCGGCTTTTGCCTTCTGAAGCTGCTTGAGGATCGAATTCTCAGGAGCTCTTGGTTGAGTGTCTACTTCCGGGACGACTTGGTCGTTTGTTGTTGGAGAGACCTTTGAATTGTTCGGGTTCTGATAGGGGCGTCCGGACCGGGTAAGGTAACCGATCTCTTTCACCCGTTTCTCTTTCCCTGGGACGATATAGACATCTTCAACATCATCTCTCCAGATGCCATTAATTTCGGGATCTCGAAAGTACCTTGGAGGGGTATTCCTCAGTGGGCAGTTTTTGTGAGGGATATTTTTGTGAGGATAATTTTTGGGAGGGTATTTTTTGTGAGGTGCATGCCAGAATGGTCGCGGGAGCAATCCGTCCTCGTGAGGGTAGTTTTGTGCGCTCGGGGGACTCTCTCTCGGGCGTGGTAGTGGAGGATTGAAGATAAGTCGGCGGTAGGTATCGCCAAGTCGGGTGATCCTCTCGGAGAGGCTGGCTATAGCTTCCTCAACCTATTGGAACATGGTGAGCATAGTTGCGGCACTGAACACAGATACCCCATCCGAGGGATCTTTCATAAAGGCATTCACCTCGTCATCAATTGGCAGGATGAGGTGAGAGCAGTCCAGAGTTGTTTCATCTTTGGAGATAGCGTGGATCCCAAGAGGATTTGTTTTGTTGTTTGGCTTAGACGGCGGGGGTAAAGGCAAATCCCCTTTTCTCAATCATGTCTTGGATGATGTGTTTGAGTTTGAACCAGGTTTTTGTATCATGCCCTTTCCCTTGATGGTACTGACAGTAGGCATTGGGTTTCCAGAAGCCGGATTTCTTAGCATCGGCCGGATCCGGGGCGGGTCTAATTGGTTGTAACTTTCCCTGGTCTATGATCCTTTTCAAGGCACTTGGATAAGTTAACCCTATATTAGTGAACACTCTCTGAGGGCTTTCAGCTCTCTTAGCAGATGGTTCAACGAGGTTGACCTCATCGATCTTGTTTGTTTGGCCGTAAGGGCGAGACCCGGTTGAGGTGGATCCTTCGTAGCCTCAGCCAGTGGTCTTGGCCAAGACACCCTTCCAGAGGTCATCTTCAATGCGTGTCCTCAGAATTTGCAGATCCTAGAAGGTCTTAATATTTTGATACCTCAGTAAGTTGACATACACTAGGTGGAGATTATGGACGAACTTTTCCACCAAAGTTGATTCACTCGGCTTGCTGACTAGCTGAGTACTTACCCTCCTCCAACGGGTTAAGAACTCGGTGAATCCCTCCTCGTCGCTCTAGGTTAAGACCTCAAGGGTATGGGTATTGGCTTGGATTTCAATTATTGTCAGCGTATTGTTTGGCGAATTCAACTACGACTTCATCCCAAGTAGTAAGGTTCTTCGGATCAAGGGAGTAGTACCACTGACGAGGGATCGGTTCCAAAGAGGACGGAAAGATCCGGGTGAAAAGTTCCTGTTTGACCCCTTTAATGGCCATGTAGTCTTTGAAGGCACATATATGATTGAGCGGGTTCTCCACTCCTTTGAACTTAAGCACATCAGTTAGGGTAAAGTTGTCGGGTAATTGATCCCCAACAGGTTCGAACCTTCGGTTGTTCTCAAGATGGATATTTTTACCCCGGGATGGGAGCTGTTCTTCCAAGAGTTTTAGCCTCTTATCGGTTTCATTCAGAGGTGGAGTATTATGTTCTCCAGCTTCCTTGTTTTCCAGGGCGTCGATACGGGTCTCGACGCGATCCAGGGTGACCTTAAGAGCTGTGAGCAGGCTGGCTAGCTGATCAGTCGTGACATCTCTGTTGTTATCATTGTTGTTGTTGTTGACAGACGAAGTTGAAGACGGGGCCATGGCTCTGAGGCAGAAAAACGGCTCACATTACAACTCAATCCGACACGGTTCAAAGACTGAACGCAGACAACACAAAGGACGAGACAAGGGTTAGACTCAACAAGACGAGGGTGACCGTGCATGGTTCCTCGGTGCTGACTCGATTTATGACGTGACGGTGTTGGCCGAACTTTTGACACGTGTCCAATGTAGCGGCGTGACGCCATTGGACGAGTCTCGTGGTGAGACGACTCATAAGTAAAGACCCATAAGTACGTTTGCTTCGACTCGATAGATATGAGGCGGAATTGGAATGGTGGACTGAGGTTTTTGAAAATAGAAATTTTCAAAAAGATTCATTTGTCGCTTTATAGACGGCTTCCGAAGATAGAGATCTCTGCAAGTCGGTCAGTTGGAAGGGTTGTCTTAAGTTTATTTGCAAAAGACGGTTTGAGTTTGAATCGGCTCAGAAAACAATGTATTGTCTACCAAGACGGTTTTTGAAATTCAATATTGTATGTTTTGAAAATCGAGTTTGAAATGTTTGAAGAGGTCTCGGGGACGGTGTATGGTTGTTATGGCGATTTGGCAATGCATGCAACATATTAAAAGAAATGCAAAGCAATAATAATAAATTCCTAGTATGGCCTTTCTAATATAGAAAATCAAATAATCTATTACATATTCGGAAACCAACTCCTTTGGTCCCTTGAATCTTCGAGTGGCACGCCTCCCAAGAACACCGTCTTTGTCGGAACGCCTTCCCGAATGGCACCGTCTTGAAGAAGCTCCATAATTACAAATAATAATAAAAATACAAAGCTATTCCTATTATACATTTGTAATATGAAAAACAAGTAAAAATAAAAGTGATACGAGATCACATTAAATTACAACCGAATCAATATTCCCTTTCATTACAGGTAATATCGATTAAAACTAAGGCCATACTAAGATAAAAATTACATAATTCAAAATTATATAAATAAAAACATTCAACAATTGAAATATGCAGCATTATAATATGTGTCTATCATGCCAAATTATGTGCCAAATCGCCATATTTAACTTATATCAATTATATAACCCGGCTTTATGGAAATGCGTGATAATAACTTCTTAATATCACAAATCAATACTTAAATCAAATTTAAGCTCAAGTTAATTATCCTAACACTCTTAGGACTCAAAAATTAGTCATCACTCAATTTTTGACAATAATTCAACTTGATTTAGTTTTATGCTCATTTATTACCTTAAAATCATAACATTTATGAAATAAATCCAAATTAAATTACAATAATTTCAAAATTTGAATTTTAAATTTTTGAACATTCTGTAATAATTTCATGACACTCTGAATGTCAAAAATCATGGTTAAAAATTTAGAATTTAATTTCGAGAAAATATAGTTGCAATTTATCGGTTTTATCTCATAAAACATCTAAAGTATCCAAAAATTAATCCAATAAACTTTACAACTGTAGATCTGATAAGTGGGATATTTGTAAAACTTAAAATAATTTTCTCATGCCATGTAATTCGTTTTAGCTATTTATGCTAAAATAGTCACTATTTATGTCATTTTTACACTAAAAATTCATAAATCATGCTAAATAAAATCGTTTCATTTCAAAATTTACATACAGTGTGTAAATAATGCATGGGACAACATAATAAAGTTTCATGGCCTGGTTTGAAGTTTAACTATATTTAACCATTTTACCTCTTTTAATCCATTTTTATCTCATAAAAATCATAAATCAGGCATTATTAATTAAATTAATACGAGATTTTACATAAAATAATTAAAATATGCATGTGAGGTTATATAAAATTTTCAAGGTCAGAAACAAAGTTTAGCCATTTTTAGTCATTTAACATCCATTTATGCCATTTTTATATCAAAAAATCATAAATCATGAAATATTAATCACATTAATACGAAAATTTACATACAATACATAAAATATTCATGTGAGATCATACTAAAAAATCACGGCCAGTAGTGAAGGTTAACTTATTTGAGTGAATAAAAGTTCATTTTATTCATAAAAATGTAATTATTTCACTAAAAATCATATAAGCAATAAATACCATAAATCATAAAAATGACCTAAAAACATTTTAGGACCAGAATATATAATATGAATCATGATTTCGTGACTTACTCTTATAAATCACAAATTACTAGTTTTAATTAAGTTACATTTTACTCGGAAAAACCAAACCGATTATGCATGCAACATCCTATGCTCTGATACCACTTGTTAGGTTTATTTACCTATTATTAGACTCTTCTAATAGTGAACTAATTAACTTCTTAATTTGTGTTCTTTTTATCTAGTGCATGCATAACAAAATAAGAGATTAATAAGGAAAAACAATGTCCCTTATATTGTAGTGTGGCTCGAAATTAGGGGCACAAATAAGGTCACCTTCCTTATTTGTTTTTGATCTATAATATATTGGATGATCCTCCAAAATATCAATGTAGAGATCCACCTTTGATTGCACCCAAGACTAATCTCTTAAACTAGTATATTAATTAACTAGATTAATATAGTAGTACCTTTAAAATTAATTCTAATATCATCACTATTACTACACTAGTAATCTTAGATTTTTATGATATTAGATGAACAACTTCATGATTCTAAAAACGTTTTTTAGTGAGTTTGAGAGAATTAGAGAATATTTTGCATGTGGAGTGAATGGTGATGTGAATGATGGAAATAAGAGAGCAAAAATCTCTTAAAGAGGAGGAGGGGAAACCGGTTGGGTCAAGGGAGTAGTGCCAAAAATTAGCATCTCACTTTTTCTTTTTCTCTTCTCAACATAAAAGGTATGTAAGAAATAGTTAGAGTAGGTTTGATTAATATATTCTTATCACATAAAACAATATAATCACAACCCACTACTACTCCCTCCATTTCGGTTTATTCACATAAAATGGACCACCATTTTATTTTGTCAATTTGTCATTTATCACACAATATGTCACATGTAGTATGTTACATGTTATTAATTAATTTAATGTATATTTATCAAATAAATATCATTTTACAAATTAATTAAATTACATATAACAAATTGACTAGTGATACTTGATCACATAAATAAAATGGGTCATATAATTATAATTCATAATATATTGTAATTATAATTAACCATTCTTTGTTATCTCAATTGTTTCACAAACAATAAATAATTTTAGTAATAAAGTATTTCAATTACTAAAATAAATCTTATTTAATCCCATTACAATAAGATATTCTCTCTCACAATTGAATTGTTCAATTTTAAGGAATTGATTAACTTATATCGTCATACAATTAATCAATTTGTCTATTAAGGGAATTGTCCTTTAGGTGTGACCTTAAGGGATCAACTGATCACCACCGTCAAACGACAGTAATGTCAAACCCTAGTTAGCCCATCATTACCAATTAATAATGATCAGTTGTCTATATAAATGAATCATCCCTTGCGTATTCTTAACATGAGATTTGATTGTGATATTAAATCATGTGATCGCACTATTGTTGAGGACACAAACTCCAACATGTTAATGACTATGTGGCTTTATTTTGATTGATGCGGTACAAACCAATGTGATTTTAGGAGTTGCATTTAGCTTATATGGCATACTAGGTAATAGAATCATTTGCATTAGGTTGTATAAATGTTAGTTGCATCATGGCGTGTAGTTGCATTTTAGGAAAAATTTTGTGAAAACATTTATTTGGAAAGTTTGACAAGTGTATATAAGGCCCTTGTAGATACTTTTTCTTCGTAAGACTTTGCTCATTAGAATGCCTCTAAAACACCCTAGGATGTGTCACGCTAGTATCCTTTGACCCATGGATTAAGGCCTAGTCAAGAGTACCTTGTGGTGTGATAACTCCTTGGCTACCGTTTATTCCAAGGTGACCCTTGAAACCATGCAACCATCTTCCACTTCTATCACATTTTGTCAACAAAAAGGGAATGGGCACAAAAATTATCAATTTGAGTTCAAGTACCAAAATAAAAATCAAGAAGTTTGAAATTTGCATCAAAGAAAAGAGGTGTACAAAAATAAGAACTCCTATGCTTCAAATAAAAGCGCCCCCGTTACAAATTGGGGTGACTTTGAAAATGTTCAAAAAATGCAAAAGTTGAAAATTGTCAAGTATTGAAAGGCCAAACATCAAAAAAATGGCAAAAGAAATCGTTCTCAAAAATGTCAAATGCCACAATAAATTGGGGGGAATAACAACATCAAACTCCCATCATGAAACTCAACTATTGATCACTTTTTCCATTGAACCCACTTTTGTGCATGGTGGAGAGGGGACGACCCTTCTTATTCTCTAGGTAAGAGGGGGAATTCCACGATCCTACAGTGTTTTTAACACCATAGGGAAACTACTCTTGACAAAAGCATTTAGCAATTGAGGACGAAAGTACCCTAGCTTGACACAACTTGGAGGTGATTTATTGGTATCCTCCTAGGCTTAGTAATTTGAAGAAACCATATCTATGATTGAGTGTGTACCCTTAGATTGCTTCCCTTCTAGATAATTTCCGCCACTTAGATGAGGAAAGTGGCTATTCATTTTTGTAGATGCATCTATTACTTGCTTTTGTGTGCTTAATGCTTGGATGTATCGCCATTTTGGCAAGCCCCACCTTGCCTTACAAGAAGGCATCCTACCTCATGGTTGTCTTGTTGTGAGTTGAAGGGGCGGAGTGAGACCCGCTAATTGTCTCATATCAGCTATTTTAGTAGGTTAGTTTAAATAAAGGTCATAGTTTTAGTCATCTCTTTACTCCGGACGAGCAAAGCTTCGGTTTGGGGATGTTTGATGTGACTCATATTTGAGCACATTTAGTCCCCGAATTAACCTCATTCTCATGCATTCTAGCACATATTTGGATCATTTCTTATCTTTAGTTTCCCATTATTCATATTCTTTGAGGTTTTGTGTCCTTGGTAGGAGAGGATCGCTAACCTTGTATTTATGAGGCGAAATGGAGCTAAATGGATCGCATCTAATGACCAAGCATCCAAGAGGAGACCAACACTAGAGGCCTAAGTAGATAAATAGAGTGAAATGGGCAATGATGAAAAGATCCTTGCATCCCCAATACAATCTTCGCGGATTGTTAAGGAGCCAAACAAGAGAACAACTCTGTCCAACGATCCGAGCGGCCCGAGCCCAGGACGATCAGATCAGAGCAAGAATCCGAGCATTCCAGAGCATGATCCGAGCGTACCACATGCAGGATCTGAGCGACCTGAGCCTAGGACGAGCGGATTGAAGAGCTTCTGGCCGAGCGTCTCCATTGTGATCCGAGCGGATCTTCTTACAGGATAGCCGTGCTTCAGCTAAGAACGAGCGGATCCTATTGGGACTTGCAATGACGATCCGCGCATGTCCCTCGGGAGTTGCATTTCCTCAAGTTTCTCTTAGGGTCTTAATAGTCATTTAAGCCCTTAGTAACCCTAATCTTTGCACTTCATTTTAGTATAAATACCCCATTGTACTACCTAGATGAGATACTACCTTAATATTATGCTAATCGTATCCTAATACCATCTTCTTCTTTTTTTGCAAAAATTTCTCATTTCATTTCAAAAGGAATGAAACTACATTTGCAAAAACTATCCACTAGAATGCCTCAACAACTAATTAAACTAGGCAAACTAAGAGAAAGAAACTAAGGGATCGAGTGATCAAGTAGAGAGCTCAATAAGGACTGGGGAAATCTGATTGACAATCTAGCCAATACTAAACGTTTGATCTTGCAAAGAAGCCCAACTGCATCAGTGATCTTATGACTAAAAATACGTTGGTTTCGTTCCCACCAAAGCTGATTAACAGCAGCAGCAAGGGAAGTATAATATCAATGGGTTTTCCAATTATTGTTGTTGTTGCCAAAAGGATAAGCAACCACAAGATGAGGTAAAGAAGATGTAATCTGAGGAAGTCTCATCCAGCTCAGAATGGAGCTCCAGGCATTAGCAGTGAAAGGACAAGAGAAGAACAAATGTGCATGATCTTCCTCATATGCTTCACAAAAGCAGCACCTGTTAGCAAACTGGTAACCCCACTTTTTAATGTTATCCTGAGTAGCAAGCTGACTTTGAACAGCCATAGAACAAGTAATACGATGACTGGGAATAATGGACGAATAGGAAATACCCTTAGTCCAGTCTCCTTGGGTAGGAGCAGCCCTAAAGAAACCATAAGCTATTCGATGATGGAAGTAAGAGCCATTGACCCAGGTTTAAAGTAAAGCTTGAGCAGTTTGGATAGAACCAGCTGACTCAACAAGAGAATCACGAACTTCCAGAATCCCTTTCATACTAGCAGAGAAAGAATCCTTAGCTTGCAGGCACCAAATGTCAGTCCCTTTCAGAACATAAGCCTGCTGCCACTTTGCCCAAAGTCCAGAAGCAGGAGTAATAAGAAGAGCAAGCCATTTAACAAGGAGGGCTTTATTCCAGGAAGGGAGATCCTTTATGTTAAACCCACCACCAGACCAAGGAGAAAAAATGTTTTTTCAGCTTTTGAAGACCATCTTCCTGCCAGTATCAGGTATACCCCAGAAGAAATGACTGCAGAGATGGTTAATTTGCTTGATAATGGCAGCAGGTAGAAGGATACTAGCACTCTAGTAATTATCAAGCCCAAAAACCACAGAGTTAAGCAGCTGAAGTTTACCAGCATAAGACAAAGAATGAGAAGACCAATGAAAAACAGATTTCTGAATTTTGGTTACCAAAGGGTCAAACATTAAAATAGAGATTCTAGAGGTGGATAAGGGAATTCCCAAATATTTGAAAGGAAAGTGACCCTTTGAGAAGCCTGTTTCTTGGAGGATTTCAGAAACAATTTCAGGAGAGACACCCCCCAAATAAATGTTGGTTTTATCCACATTAGCATGAAGCCCAGAAAGGAGGGCAAAATCAACTAGAGTATCTGTAACTGCAACAACTGAAGGGACATCTCCTCTAACAAAGATCATCAAATCATCAGCAGAAATTAAAAGATTAACATTAAGCTTGCTGCATTTGGGAGGATAGGAGACATTCTTTTTAGAACAAAGAACTCTGAGATGTCTGGAGAGTATCTTCATACTGAGGACAAAAAGATATGGAGACAAGGGGTCACCTTGTCTGATTCCACTCTTGCTAGGAAAGAATCCAGTTATACCTCCATTGAGTTTGAAGGAGTACCAAGTATTAGTGATACAACCCATGATCCATTTTGAAAAAATAGAAGGAAAGCCCAGACTAGCAAACATTTGAGACAAAAATTCCCATTGGATAGAATCAAATGCCTTCCTAATATCCACTTTAATAAGACATCTTGGAGAAAGTACCTTCCTAGTATCCATTAATCAGAGACTGAGAAAGCATTATGTTCTCAAAAATATTTCTGTCTTTGACAAAAGCAGCTTGCTCCTCTCCCACAAGATAAGGCAAGATAGGTTGAAGCCTATTAGAAAGAATTTTGCTAACTGTTATATAGAAAACAGTACAGCAGGAAATGGGCCTATAGTCGAGAACAGAAGTTGCAGTAGCGTTTTTTGGGATCAGGGAAATTAAAGTTGAGTTTGCTTGCTTGGCCATATGACCAGATCTAAAAAAAACTGTGAACTGCAGCACAGAAATCTCCCTTGATAATATCCCAGGAAGACTTGAAAAATCCAGAGGAAAAACCATCGACCCCAGGACTGCTATTGGAATCAATGCTAAACAAAGCAGCTCTGATTTCAGAAGGAGAGATGTCTTTAACCAATTTGGCTTTATCAACTTCAGAAACACAAGGTCCCTGACCAATAAAATTGATATCAAGGTTGTGGACAGGAGCAGTCTGACCCAGCAACTGAGTATAGTAATTCTGAAAAGCAAGACTAACATTATCTACCCCCTGATGTAGCAGACCATTGTGATCAACAATGTTAACAATATTTTGCTGGTGCTTTCTTTCAGCAATCTTAGCAAAAAAAATATTTGGAACTAATATCAGAAGATTGAATATGAGTCAACTTAGCTCTCTGAGAAAGCATGTCCAACTCAGTTTTCTTAAGAGTAGTAAACCTAGCCAGACAATCTTTTTCAGCTTCAATAAGAAGGGGATAAAAAGGATCCTAATACCATCTTAATTTAGTCTTAATTTAGTTATAATACACTTTCCAATATTAATCACATCTTAATCTTTCATTAATTTCTCAATTGTTCTTCCTTTTATTTGGGTAATTAGAAGATTATTTGGGTTTATTTGGAGGATTGACAACCTTCCATCAATCATCAAGTACTTCTATTATTCTTTGCTTTATTATTTAGATTATCTCCATAGGTATAATTCCTCTTTTACTCTGGTTTTATTATTGTTAATCACATCATTTATTCATCATGTTTTGCTTTGTTAGTATGATTGACCACCTTATTAGCATGCTAAACTTGATCATGAGTGAGTAGTTCTTTAGCTAGGGTTAATGGGGAATTAGGGGAGACAAACATGGGGATTGATCTATGCTTAATCTAATAGGTTTTCATAATTAAATTGCTTGCTTGTTGTGATTTCAACCTATGCACATGTTATGTTTGATGAAATGCGAGCCTATGAATCCTTGTATTTTTTACCATCCCTTATCTTTTCAATGAGGCTTGTAAGATATAAACCAACTCGAGTCTCATTAGACCATGCATAGAGTTGAATAGGAAGAATGAAGTCAACTTGTAGGTGTTGTACAGTCTAGACGACTCGGCTCCGGGACCCAAATCTTCCTAGAAATTGTAAGACATACACTAACTCGATCCCATCATAACAATAAGTGTTTGCATTTATTTGAGAACATGTTTGTATGATCTACTCCCATGAATCCCTTATGAACCCATGACAGCCTAGTGCCTTTAATCATTTGTTTACAAACTCCTTTAATTGCTTTACTTTATTTTTATTCAACCTGTTGATTAGTTTAGACCACATCTCATCTCAACCCAATTTATGACACCCTAAGACATAGCTTTTTACAATTGAAAATACAACATCAATACCCGTCCCTTGGGATCCGACCTTTACTTACCTCTTTACTAAGAGTAGTTTGTGAAGTTATAAATATTGTTTTGGTTGGTAGCTTTTGACGACAAGTTTTCAACCGAAACAGTGTAGCACATACGCTACTTTTTGATTTACTATTACGTTCTTTAAGTTTTATTGATTGTGTTTTGTATGGGCATTTGTTTTAAATGAAGAATATGTGCTCGTCAGATGAGTACTCGATCGAGTGCTGGCGGGCTCGATCGAGTACCCAAGCCTTTTGGGTTTAATTCATAGCTGGCTTGGATAGGAATTGCGCGGTTTATTTTTCTCCCCTATTTTTGCAGCTGGTTTGAGGGAAGTCCTACGCTCTTACCCGGTATTCTCTTCCCTTGTACCATCTTTTATTGTATTATCTCTAGTTATTTCCCATTCCTTTTGTTAGATGTGTCCTTCAGGTTGCTGAGATTTTTGTGTGATTGCTATGTTGTAGGCGTCACAATGAAGACACTGTGACATTTAGGTTTGGGGGAGGAGTCTTTAATTATGTTGTGTGATTTATTTATTGTTGTGTCTTTTTATACCAAAAATACGTAAAAATTAAAAAAAACATGTTTTTCCTTTATTTTAGGTCGAGTCTTGGTGAATTAAATAACAATGATGTTAAATTGCATTGTTTTTGCATTTAAATCCCGTTTAATTGTTCATGTACATTGTTTTGACCCATTATTCATGAAAACAAAGCTCATAATTCAAGTCTTAACTGTATTGACATGCCTTATGCTAATTAGATTTGACACAATTATGTTGGTAAACTACTTAAATTCTGAGGTCTATAGAGCTTCATAGGCCAGGAACATCAATAAACTGGTATCATTTGTCAATTAGGCTTGAGTGTGGTTTCTCCTTGTGGAATGTGTAATATCAAACTACATAAGTGTGACATTGATTTCTTGATACTTTTATTGCTTTTATTTGACTAAGTACATGTGGATTGTAACACCCCGTATTTTATAATAATATTTTATTATAAAAGTATTTTATTAAATTAATTATTTTGAAGTTTAATAATATATTTTGGAAATATATATTTATAGCTTCCGTTCTATATTTTATTATTTCTCGTTTTGGTCTACTTTTGATTGGGTTGAAATGTCCGTGCACGATTTTACTATTTTAATTTAATAGTTACTTTTCCTATTTAAGCTTTTCTAGCGTCTTAATAATATCCAGTTGGATTTGTAATCAGATAATCCATTGTATAAGCTAATGGACCATAAGCCCACTAGTTAACCTCCTCTATCCTTATATAAATACAAGACCCTAAAGCTAGCAAGCAGGTTGCTCATTCTTTTCTCGCGTGAAATCTAACCTAGCAGGCAAGCTGCTCTCTTTTTCCTTCCGCGTGAAACGTGTGGCGTCTTTCTCCCCTATTTCTTCTTCTTTTCTCCCTTTGACTCCATTGTTGAATATATCTTTCCTTCTTCCAAACTCATACACAAATTATATTTTCATAATCCTTGCTCTTACCCTTACAACATATTTATCTCCAAATATTTTTATGAAAATTATTTGTATGGACCTTTAGATCTACCTTTAAGGTCTCTTATTTTAATGGGTGAAGAACAAGAATAGCTTTTCATGGCGTTTTCAAGGGTTTCGGTCTATGCTTTATTTTGTGTCGCTTTTCGGGATGTTGACACGTGTTGGATCGAGGCAAGAATTTGATGGTCGTGTCTTTCACGGAGGTTTTCATTATTAATTTGCATCGTTAATTGCTAAAAAGGTAACTAGGTGTTTTATTTTAATTGTGTTTATGCCAATTGATGTAATTAATATGATTTAATGATTGTTTTGCATAATTGGTACATGTTTGATTATTTGTTATCATGATTAAATATGTTTTCGCATGTTCGTATATGTTTTAATGTATTAATTATATATCATATGTTGGTTATGTGTTTATTATGGGTGTCATGAGCGTAATTAGGGTTTACGAATAAACCCTAGTGGCGGCATGATAGGCGCCAAGAGTTCTTTCCAAAGTTATAGCTAAAGCTAGTATAACATTGATGATGATTCAAGCGTTATAGCTTAAGTTAATACAACTTTGGGTAGCTACTCTAGTTATGGCTGGACCTACTATAACATTGAAGTGCGAGTCAAGGTTATGGCTGTAACTAAGGTAGCCCCGAGATTATGGCTCAAGGTTATGGTTATTGCTAGTATGACTTTGGGTTTCGTGTCAAGGTTATGGTTGAGGTAGTATAACTTCCGAGTTATATTTACTGGAGTTATAGTAGAGGTTACTATAACCTCGCATCCAGAGTTTATGTTATGGTTAGGGTTACTATAACATTGAATGGTTAATCTTAAAGTTATAGCTGAAGTTACTATAACATTGGTTGCTTATACTTGTTCATATGTTGTAATGTGTTCGACATGTTATGTCCTTGTGTTTGCATATATATCTTTGGTTACTCTTGTTCATATGATAATTAGGATGGTCGGTTATACTATTCTACGAGTTGAGTCGTGATGTTGTTCACGCATGCTAGTACGGTCCGTTATACTGTGCATTTGTGGTTTGCTAGTTTGAATAGATGGCGGTAGTATCAGTTATTTACTATCGGAACGAACTAACGCCACCCGTCGATGCGGGATTTATTTTGGTCTGTGTTCGGAACTAGCGCAGGCGTGGTTATACGCTCTGGTTCCCGAGTGTCGTTCGGTGTACAGTTATTGCACCGAGAGTCTGGCCAGGTCTTAGACATATAGGCAGTGGTTATACGCTATATATAGTACCGATGGAGGCAGTGGTTATACACTCCATCAGTTAGAGGCAGTGGTTATACGCTCTAATGGGCGTTCGCTCTATTCGCTATGCTTTATTGCTAGCTTTGTGCCTTCTGTTGCTGTGGATTGTGTGTCACCATGTTTGCTATGCTTTGATGCTAGCTTTGTGCCTTAGGTTGTTGTGGGTCGTTTGTCGCTACTAGTCTTGTAAGTGTTCATGGTCTAGTGGTTGCATATGGTCTAGGTTTGCATGATTGCGTCCGTTTAAGATTGATTAAGTCATGGTAAGCTATGTTGGGTTTTCATGAGTATAGATGATCTCGCATGTTTACTGGTTTTACATTTCATTTGTTAATGATTGTTGATTATATTCAATTGTTGTAAACATGACTGGGAGAGCATCTAGTTACTCCCGACTGATTGTCGACCCCCTTCTCAGGTTGTTCAGATTGTTGCTGTTTTGGATGATATCTTGCTAGGAAGTTCTGTGCGGCGAGATGAATAATAAATTAGGACTTTACTTTTTGTTTTAAGAACCTTTCGAATAATGTATTAGTTTGTTTTGGAGTTAGTAGCGAACCGGATTTGGGCTTGGTGTTTCCGCCACCTTAACCCTTTTATCAGTATCGTACTCTGATATTCATTTTATATAAGTTTTTCCTTTGTTTTATAATCCGGGTTGTTACAGTTGGTATCAGAGCGAACACGCTCCCAACTCTCGCTTAAGTTGATGACTACAATAAATAACTTAGTAAATGAGTGAGAGTAAATGGGGTAGAAACAATTAAGGACTTGTTTGTTTATGCGTTAATGTTACGTATATTTATTAATTGTGTTACATTTGTTGTTTATGCACATGTTTCTTTATGCTTTAATGTTGCATATCTTTATTAATTGTATTACATTTGATGTTTGGGTACTTACTGTTCATGCCTTAATGTTTCGCATCGTTATTAATTGTATGACACGTGTTATTCACTACTTGCTTGTTTGTGTCTTAATGTTACATATCATCATTAATTGTATTATATGTTTTGTCCATGTATTTGTTTGTTTATGCCTTGACGTATCATAATGTTATTAATTGTGTCAAATGTTTTGTTCGTGTATTTGTTCGTTTATGCTTTAATTTTATCGTTATTTATCGCATTGAATGTGTTCTCCACGTGTGACTTTTTCGAGCATGCTTGGTTGATTTTAAAGACGGTCAATTTTAAAAATGTCCTTTGCATGTTACTATCGTGCATTTTGGTTATATGTCGGTCAAAACTTTTAATCTTTGGTAACCCGAGCTTTACTCTTATCGTACTTTCATCATTTTTGGATCATTTGGTGGTGTTGTCCTTGTTTGAGGTGATTTCGAGGTTGATCCCATGTGGTTTCTTGAGGCATCAAGTTAGGATTGATGATGTTATGGATGTTCAAGTATGAATGTAATGAGCATTTATTATTATGGGTTTGGTATGGAAAAAGTTTACCTTGGGAATATAGGTTGTTTTGACAATGTTTCCTTTGGGATTATAGGTGTTAAGTTCTTTTACGTATTTGAGGAAAACCTTATTGATGATAGAGAGTAATGATTTGTGGCATAAGATGTATGATTGTGGTTTCATGGTTTCACCAGAAGTGAGAGACATAATGAGTGGATTTATCTTATGGTATCATTTGGGAATTTTTGTGACTTATGCGCTTAACCGTTTGAGTTATTGGATTTTTATCTTGTGTTGAAGGAAAAGTTATGCGAGTAGTTATGGATCCAGAGTAGAATAATAGAAATGAATTGAATGTTATTGCGGAGTTAGATTGAGCATGTTGGGAATTTTGGAGTCTATGCTTGTCTTTAATCGGAATATCATATTTGGGGAGTAAGAATCGTTATGGCTATTAGTGAGTTATGAAAGATTTTATGATTTATCCGTTAAGGAGTATTTACTGATCGTACGTTTAAAGGATTGATTGAAAGAGACGAACTATAATTTATGGACTTGCGAGATGTTAATGTTAAAGTGTTCTAGCGTTGACTTAGTGAGCGACCATTTTGACGATGGTTATAATGGATCGTGGTGTCCATGTTCTGAGGATATAAAGATTGCTATGGATTGATTCATTAAGTATGATTAGGTGAAGGTCTTGAAAGTTAAAGGTTTTTGAGAGTTGATGGTTGTGAGAGTTTATGATCTTGAGAGTTGATAATCTGAGGAAGGTAATGATTGTAAAGGGGCAATTTATATAGATATTTGTTGGTCCTAAGGTATTATTGAGATACGATGAAAGGATGTTTCGAGACGTTGTTACCTTGAGTGATGATTGTACGAGAATTGTAAGACCTTGGTCATCTTGCTTTGTTTATTTAATTTTAAGGTGTTATCTTCGCGTTGATAAACTAGTTTTCTGGAGTCTTCTTTCCTTGTCATCCTCGCACGTGTTAACCATACCTCTTCTATTTGAGCCTTCAGATCAAAAGTTTCTTTTATCTTTGCTCCATCTCTGTTTTACCTAGGTTACTCTCTACTTGTTCTTTATTTCAACTCCAGTTCCTTCTTCTTTGAACTTTTGTAATTATCCTTTTACATTGATTTCTCTTTGAGCTTATACTTCCTAAAGCTATGTGTTCTTTTGCCTTGTGGTATTGCACGGAAATATTTTTATTTGGTTTGCAAGTTATTTATTCTTTCATGGTAACTTGAAAATGTTTGAAATCTCTTTAGAGCTACTTGTGATCATCTCGTAGTGGGAGCTTGGATCCTTTGGCGAGCGATGTAGATACCCCGAGTTTTATGTTTGGTTATTTGAGGTTGAGAACATAGTAGCATAGTGGTATGTGAATATGAATTGGGACAACATATAGAGTTTTGGAGAAAGAGTATTAAAGGTGTTATGGTGAGCTAAGAAAGTTTGAGGGTGTTTCTACATTGAATATACATAGATGTTTGTTTGTTGTATATGAGGTTAAAGATGTTTTATTTAAAGTGTATGAGTGATTAATTGAAGGACATAAAATCATACAGACTTTTGGTGGATTCCTAAGGTAAAGATAATATTCATGGATAATAAACTGTGATTAGAAATTGAGGTTATAAGCGTTGTTATATGGACACAGATGATAAGATTTGTACGATGATATCATTTTATTATGTGTTGATGGAATTGCGTTATCGATGGATAAGTGTGTTGTGGTACAATAGGTACTAGCTTAACCTATGGTTTATGATTCGTTTGGTGCATAGGAATGCCGTGATCATGAGTGTTTAAAGGAAATAATTAAGTCTTGCGAGTGCGACTGATGATGTTGCCATGAGTTTGAGGTTGAATAGGATTTTGACAGTTTAGTCAGAGTTTGAGGTTTGAGATTGATGATTTTAGAAAGTAGATATATATCGGGAATCATCGAGATTTGTTGAAGCCTCTTGAGCTTAATGGTTTTGAGTGGTAGTAAGCACTACTTGCTTTGAGGATTTTATGGTAGTAATGTTTTTAATGGTACTTGTGAATGGAAGAGTTTTCTCATTTGAAAGATGTTCTTGGTTTAGAGATTATCTGTTTGGGGTTTTGGTTAATGTCACATCTTATGGTGTTATAGTGAAGCTAGAATTGGAGTATTTGTTAAAGGTTATGTGGATTTGGAGTGATACTAATGAGTTCATAATCGGGAGAGGTTATATGATGTTTAATGATGGTTAATGATAGTAGAGGAGTGTTTGAAATATGAAGTCTAGAAGTTAGTAGTTCATGAGACGGAATGTTGTACCTTGTGGAATGTTACTTATAAGTGTTGAGTGTACTTGGTGAAAGTGAGGAACTCAGTGATATTATGGCTTATGAGATGTGCTGGACTTTATGAGTGTCAACCACATGCTGAAAGGTGATGCATGTGTTAAAACGTTGTGGTATTACGACGACTAGGTCATACTGAGATAAGAGAGACTATTCGAGATGGAATTAACTTAATGATCTTTATGGACTTCGATGGTATGAGTTCGATGTGGCTTTTGAGATTGTAGAGTGTGTAAAGATGATAATAACATTGCGGATTTGAGATGTTTTTATTTGGTTTGAGCTTGGATAAGGATCAGAGTGCGCGGCGGTTAGGATTCTGAGATGACTTTTATTGATGATCACTTGTAATTCTTACTTTCTTTTGATCTTATCTTTGAAATTCAAGTTTCGAGGACGAAACTTCTTTTTAGGAGGTTGGATTGTAACACCCCGTATTTTATAATAATATTTTATTATAAAAGCATTTTATTAAATTAATTATTTTGAAGTTTAATAATATATTTTGGAAATATATATTTATAGCTTCCGTTCTATATTTTATTATTTCTCGTTTTGGTCTACTTTTGATTGAGTTGAAATGTCCGTGCACGATTTTACTATTTTAATTTAATAGTTACTTTTCCTATTTAAGCTTTTCTAGCGTCTTAATAATATCCAGTTGGATTTGTAATCAGATAATCCATTGTATAAGCTAATGGACCATAAGCCCACTAGTTAACCTCCTCTATCCTTATATAAATACAAAACCCTAAAGCTAGCAAGCAGGTTGCTCATTCTTTCCTCGCGTGAAATCTAACCTAGCAGGCAAGCTGCTCTCTTTTTCCTTCCGCGTGAAACGTGTGGCGTCTTTCTCCCCTATTTCTCCCTTTTGTTCTTCTTTTCTCCCTTTGACTCCATTGTTGAATATCTTTCCTTCTTCCAAACTCAAACACAAATTATATTTTCATAATCCTTGCTCTTACCCTTACAACATATTTATCTCCAAATATTTTTATGAGAATTATTTGTATGGACCTTTAGATCTACCTTTAAGGTCTCTTATTTTAATGGGTGAAGAACAAGAATAGCTTTTCATGGCGTTTTCAAGGGTTTCGGTCTATGCTTTATTTTGTGTCGCTTTTCGGGATGTTGACACGTGTTGGATCGAGGCAAGAATTTGATGGTCGTGTCTTTCACGGAGGTTTTCATTATTAATTTGTATCGTTAATTGCTAAAAAGGTAACTAGGTGTTTTCTTTTAATTGTGTTTATGCCAATTGATGTAATTAATATGATTTAATGATTGTTTTGCATAATTGGTACATGTTTGATTATTTGTTATCATGATTAAATATGTTTTCGCATGTTCGTATATGTTTTAATGTATTAATTATATATCATATGTTGGTTATGTGTTTATTATGGGTGTCATGAGCGTAATTAGGGTTTACGAATAAACCCTAGTGGCGGCATGATAGGCGGCCAAGAGTTCTTTCCAAAGTTATAGCTAAAGCTAGTATAACATTGATGATGATTCAAGCGTTATAGCTTAAGTTAATACAACTTTGGGTAGCTACTCTAGTTATGGCTGGACCTACTATAACATTGAAGTGCGAGTCAAGGTTATGGCTGTAACTAAGGTAACCCCGAGATTATGGCTCAAGGTTATGGTTATTGCTAGTATGACTTTGGGTTTCGTGTCAAGGTTATGGTTGAGGTAGTATAACTTCCGAGTTATATTTACTGAAGTTATAGTAGAGGTTACTATAACCTCGCATCCAGAGTTTATGTTATGGTTAGGGTTACTATAACATTGAATGGTTAATCTTAAAGTTATAGCTGAAGTTACTATAACATTGGTTGCTTATACTTGTTCATATGTTGTAATGTGTTCAACATGTTATGTCCTTGTGTTTGCATATATATCTTTGGTTACTCTTGTTCATATGATAAGTAGGATGGTCGGTTATACTATTCTACGAGTTGAGTCGTGATGTTGTTCACGCATGCTAGTACGGTCCGTTATACTGTGCATTTGTGGTTTGCTAGTTTGAATAGATGGCGGTAGTATCAGTTATATACTATCGGAACGAACTAACGCCACCCGTCGATGCGGGATTTATTTTGGTCTGTGTTCGGAACTAGCCAGAGGGCGTGGTTATACGCCGGTTCCCGAGTGTCGTTCGGTGTACAGATTATTGCACCGAGAGTCCGCCAGGTCTTAGACATATAGGCAAAGTGGTTATACGCTATACATAGTACCGATGGAGGCAGTGGTTATACACTCCATCAGTTAGAGGCAGTGGTTATACGCTCTAATGGGCGTTCGCTCTATTCGCTATGCTTTATTGCTAGCTTTGTGCCTTCATTGTTTGTGGATTGTGTGTCACCATGTTTTCTATGCTTTGATGCTAGCTTTGTGCCTTAGGTTGTTGTGGGTGGGTTTGTCGCTACTAGTCTTGTAAGTGTTCATGGTCTAGTGGTTGCATATGGTCTAGGTTTGCATGATTGCGTCCGTTTAAGATTGATTAAGTCATGGTAAGCTATGTTGGGTTTTCATGAGTATAGATGATCTCGCATGTTTACTGGTTTTACATTTCATTTGTTAATGATTGTTGATTATATTCAATTGTTGTAAACATGACTGGGAGAGCATCTAGTTACTCCCGACTGATTGTCGACCCCCTTCTCAAGTTGTTCAGATTGTTGCTGTTTTGGATGATATCTTGCTAGGAAGTTCTGTGCGGCGAGATGAATAATAAATTAGGACTTTACTTTATGTTTTAAGAACCTTTCGAATAATGTATTAGTTTGTTTTGGAGTTAGTAGCGAACCGGATTTGGGCTTGGTGTTTCCGCCACCTTGACCCTTTTATCAGTATCGTACTCTGATATTCATTTTATATAAGTTTTTCCTTTGTTTTATAATCCGGGTTGTTACATGGATAGGCGGTTCTTACCGTTCAAATAAGCCTTACATTACCTTTTGTTTAGTCAATTTGAACCCTTGTAGCCATTCTATATCCCATTCTATGAGCTAATATCCTAGAATTTGCCTACCTTATCGGGACAGTCGCAGTTGCTAATTTATCATGTCTATTTTGTTATTATGGTTGGGTTGAGACTTATTTTTGTCATGTGGGTATAACAAAGTACTTCTTAGCAATTGTGTTGTATCCTTGTGTTGAAAAAAGAAAAATATGAAGCAAAAGAAAAAGAAAGAAAAAAAAGAAGAAGAAGAAAAAAAATCGAAAAAAGAGAAATGAAAGAAGAAAAGAAAAGAAAATTGATTGCTTCATTGGGTTTTGTCAAGGATCAAGAGGATGGTCACTAGAGTCTAATGCATATTTAGAGAGTGCTTTATAAGCTCTCATGTGCTATAAAGTTGAGATGATTTCTCTAGATGGGTTGTATTCATGTTTACTTTTGTTTAGAATTGGTTTTGGTTTAGCGCTGCGACTACCGTCTTAGCTCCACATATCCATAACGTGCCTTGGCACAAACCATTTATATCCCTTTAACCCATTTGCCACCCTTATTGTCCTTGATACATGTACTTTTGTCTACATATTGGATGCTTATTAGTTGGGGAAATCTCTATCACATTAGATTACATGCATGTTTCATAAGTCGAGTGAGTGTTTCTACTTCTTTTTATCTTCACATATAACGTACCCTTACAAACTTATGAGTGCATGAGTGAATTCGCGTGAATCCGACTAATTTGTCTTGTAAGATCGAAAGGTATTTGGCATTTGTCTATAGTATGGTGACATGAGACTTGAGCTACGTTTTCTATTTCCCGTACCTTTGAATTTTTTTTATTGGTACACTTTGTTACATTTATGGATAGCTTGAGATTTGCATGTGAATCAACATTAGCTCTGAATTGTTTATTCGCCATTTATATGATTGCCTTTTGTATTGTGTGTTACTTTGCTTGAGGACAAGCAAAGAGATGGTTTGGGGGAGTTTGATGAGTCATAATTATATACATACTTATGCCTCCCCTTAATTACTTTTGATACGGTTTTCGTGCTAATTTATATTAAATACATGCCTTTTATGTTTGAATATCGATACTTCCGCTATTTGATGTTCAATGCAGGAATAATGTATTTGAGGAGCAAAGGAATGAAATGGGCATCGCGGAGTGGGCATGGAGGAATACATGAAGCATCGCACGGGAATCCATAAGAATGAAGGAAGAGAAGTTAAGAAGACAACATGAAGAAAAAAGCTGAAATAGAGTGGTGCCTCGATCAACTATGGCTAGGCTCAATCGAGGATAAAGTGTACTCGATCGAGTGACAACAAGCTCGATCGAGGAACCATTGTTTCCAGTATTTTCCGCAAAATTCCTTAAGTCGGTTATGTTTTACTATAAATACCTAAATTGTACCCTAAGATTATTTACGCATTATTTTACCTAGTTTCGTATAGCTACCCTAGAAAACTCTCAAAAACTCTTATTTTAGTTTAGATTATTGTTCTTACTTCCGGATCTAAGCATTCCATTATTACGGTATCAAACTTTCTTTAATATTTATTCATACAATCATTATTGTTCATCTTATTATGTTCTTAATTATGCTTTCTTATATCGTTATTGTTGTTATTGTTATTAGTATGAATAGCTAAGCCTTTAATCTAGGGTGAAAGGGGATCTAGGTTGTTAGAAAAGGGTTAACTTATGAATTGATTGTTAAATTGCTTTTGATTGTTGTTTAATTATCCTCTTACTTCTAATTAGTTAATTACTGATCAGAATTGATTAATAAGTCTTGCATAAACTAGGATTTTCACCTACCGGGTTAAGACTAGTATAGGCCACGATAATTGAATTAGACCGACTTAATGATAGCAATTGCATGTTAAGTTTAGATCTAAAAAGACATATCAGAATCGATCGATCGTATGACTTTCAACAACATAAATTGCTCAATTAATGAATTAAATCTCACCCTTGGATGACTACCTAGTGAACCCGATCCCTAGAATCTCTTAATATTATTGTTATTCATCTTTATTTCACTTGCTATTAGTTGTTAGAAATCAACCAATCAAAACCCCCATAAAATTGTTACCTTTATGACTGCAATACTCCGTATTTTAATAATAATTTATAAGAATAATTTATGTAATTTAATAATTGATTAAATGACATTTCTAATAATGAATAAAAGTAAGACGTTAATTAAATAATAAATTAATAATTCAAGTCGGGAATTGGGTTTGGCTAATATTTGTGCTTTGGGCCGTGTGCTATTATTATATGGCCCAAATTTATTATATTGGTACGAGTGTAATCGGGATTTATATCCGGAAATTTATAATAATATAATAAGGAAATAATAATATATAAATGTAATAATAATAATAATAATAATAATAATAATAATAATAATAATAATAATAATAATAATAATAATAATAATAATAATAATAATAATAATAATAATAATAATAATAATAATAATAATAATAATAATAATAATAATAATAATAATAATAATAATAATAATAATAATAATAATAATAATAATAATAATAATAATAATAATAATAATAATAATAATAATAATAATAATAATAATAATAATAATAATAATAATAATAATAATAATAATAATAATAATAATAATAATAATAATAATAATAATAATAATAATAATAATAATAATAATAATAATAATAATAATAATAATAATAATAATAATAATAATAATAATAATAATAATAATAATAATAATAATAATAATAATAATAATAATAATAATAATAATAATAATAATAATAATAATAATAATAATAATAATAATAATAATAATAATAATAATAATAATAATAATAATAATAATAATAATAATAATAATAATAATAATAATAATAATAATAATAATAATAATAATAATAATAATAATAATAATAATAATAATAATAATAATAATAATAATAATAATAATAATAATAATAATAATAATAATAATATGGTAGTTACATATTTTTCCTAATTGATTTCCATATAAGCTTAACCTATCTATATAAATAGAAGGTAACCTATAACAATAGACTTTATTCTTCATAAGAATCTGAAAATAATTGATTAAAGAGACAAGGGAGACCTAAAGACGGAAAGAAGAGGAATTTAGCAAAATCAATTTATCGGCTCAAGGTAATACTGTATGACCGTCTCATGTGTATACTTTGCTATGTTATAACTCGTAAAATAGACCACCATAGGACAAGCCGTGACTATCGTTGAGATCGTGGACCACCAGAGACCTTATTTGACCCCCGTGGACCACCTTAGACCGGCGGGGAAGAGGGTTTTCGAAGGGGTTTTGGTGGGTGGTTATATGGTTGTTGATTTCGCATAAAACACGGGTTAACCCCTTTGCTGTGACTCGAACAGACTCGGGTCTGGGTTGGTGGAACTCGGGGTGATGGGTCGTCGGTTCTGGGTGGTTATGGGTGGTTGTTTCAGGTGTTTTGCGCGGTGGTTGGCCGGAATTACGAGTTAGGGCAAAAGGTGTTATTTTGCACGCTAAAACCGATTCTATACCCTTTCCTGTGATTTGTTTGACTCGAACCTGGATTGGTTGGGTTCGTGGGGGTTAGGCGGTTCTAGTGGTGGCATTAGTCTGGTGTGGCGTGGTGGTTAGAGTGGTCGTTGACCGGAGTTTCATTAAAACAGGGGAGTGTGTCGGTTTGGTTGTTGTTAGTTGTTGTTGGGTCAAGTGCAGGTGTTTATGGGCCGTGAGGGAGGTGCTATTGGTGGTTCTTAGGTACGGTGGTGGCCACGGGCTGCCATGGTGGTGGTTTGGTGGTAGTGTTGGATGGCTAAGCCGTGTATGTACATTGTGTCGGGTATTTGTTGTTGCGGTGTAGGGCTGTTTTTATGGGGATGTTGGGGTGTTGGTCTGGGCTGCTGGTGGCCACATGGGAGTGGATTTGGAGAGGCTGCGGTCCACGGTGGTTTGTGGGGTTAGGGATGTTGTGTGTGGGCTGGAGTTGAGCCGGTTGTCCGGGAGGTATCAACACGGGTTGAACCGTGTGTCATGCGTCCATAATCTTTTGTTTCTATTATTATAATTGGTGTTCTTAAGAGTTAAGTGGGATTTAAATATTGTTAGACGGGTCGTTGAGACGGGTTTTCATATTATTAATTTACGTAAAATATAACTAATATAATCGAAGCATAATTAGTATATAATTAATTATATAATTAGTTTAATTGTATAGATTAGTAATTGTAATTATTATTATTATTTATGTTAGGTGATGAAATTGTTGAGAAGCATTATTTATTGGATTGCTTTGCTATTTTATTGGATTGCTGAAAAGGTAGGAATTTCCTACTCAACTCAGGTTTTATTGTTCAGTGAATGAATGTTTAATTGTGACGATTTATGAGGCTAAGGTTAATATTGTGATTCATTGTTGGAAATAGAGTAATTGTATATGCTAAGATGTTGGTTGATCGGTAAGACGGGATTGTTATTGAGTATTTGTTGTTGGTTATATTTGGTATGGATAGTTGATTATTCAGTTGAGCATAACACGGAGGGTGTTACTGCCAGTTGTGCATAGCGAGCAATCGTTACTGCCAGATGAGCATAGTAAGTAATTACTACTGCCAGAGATAGTTGTGCATAGTAAGTAATTACTACTGCCAGGTGAGCGTGGTACGCAAGTACTACTGCCAGTTGAGCATAGCACGGTGTTAAGGGGGTTGTGCTACTACCAGAGACGTAAGTGAATTGTACGGATGAAGTGATGAGAATTTGAAGGATGTTTATTTTGGTTGGATTATTATTGTTGTTGTTTAGTTTATTCCTACTCAACCTCGCGGTTGACTATGTATTCGTGAACACCTGCGGTGAACCGTTTTATGGGGAGCAGATTTGACAGGTACCAAAGATTAGCTGACTCGGGAGCATTGGAGTGAGCACTTGACTTGGACCATAGTTGAAGTCTAGATCACGTAGAACATTTATATCACTTTATTTATTTCCGCTGTGAGATTGTAATTATTTTATATTAAGGTTTAGTTGGTTAATTTGTAATAAACATGTAATCATTAAGTTTTTAATTTAAAGTACTTTGGTGAGTTGGTCTTTGTTATTCACTATCTCGGGAAACCGAGATGGTAACAGTCCTATTTATTTGGAAATGTCTAGCTAAAGGCTTCTAAATAAATGGGGGTGTTACATAGTGGTATCAGAGCAAAACGATCCTCAGGCCTAACCAATGAACAATAATGAACATAGGTTGTGTCTAATAAAATGAACCCGGGTAGAAACTGTTAGGTGCCCCCTTAAGGCTTTGGATGAGTTAGGGCGCCCCTCACACCAAACTTCTGGCCCTTCCAGTTTTGAACCGGTTACCTTGAGAGATGTTACAGTGTGGGGAATTTTAAAATGAATATTGTTTATTTGTCTTAGGAGTTTTTGGTTGCCTTGTTTGAATATTGATTTCGTTGATGATTGTGGTTACGGGGACGTAACCTTACTTTTAAGGTGATCGGAATGTGATATGATTTTAAGCATTGTTTTAAGCATGACGATATGGGGAAAGTATGTTGGCATATATGTGGAAGGTGAGAATATTATTAAACATCTAAAGTATTAATTGTTGTTTGGAATTGTGAAGAATGCGATTTTGGTTGATTTCACAAGATTTTACCCATGGTTGTTTTGGCTGCCATTTCCTGCCTGTTTAAAATCCTTGTAATACAATTTTATGTGTGATACCCTTGTGAGTTAGCTTTCTTATGCCACTGGTCTCATGTTATAATAACATACGGTTTAGGAGAAATAAATATTTTAGTGGACAGTGGTCAGAATATTCCTGTACAGTGATGTTTTTGCGCCATGTTTTTGTAAAATTTGTCATTTAAAACTATCTGTCGATTTAGTGTAATTCCAACTAAATTGCTTAAAATATTCGTATATGTTTCTAAATTGAAAAGCCACGTTGCAAGTTAAATTTTTGACAATTAATAGTGATTTTTACAAGTTGACCTAAGTTTCTGACAAGTTGCTGTAAAATTTCGGTTTCAACCAAGTAGTTTGTAAAATGCATTATAAATTGATCTTTTGAGTTTTGACTCGATTCTTTTTCTCATGGTTTGATAATTTTCTGTATTTCCTAAAAATTATATGTTCTCAATAATTAATTATGTTCTTATGTATTAAAGATTTTTAGAAATTATAACATGTTTTTCCTAGCCTTGAAGAGTATAAGTTTTGTTTCTTATTTCTTGCACATTTATATTTGATGTTGTTAATTATGTGAATTAGATTACCATGTCTAGTGATATGCGGAATGTGTTGCCCTAAGCCATATATATGTATGTTCACCGTAATTGCATCCATATTTAAGTTAGATACCATTATTAAGAAAAGATTAACTAAACAATTCTCTGTATTTTGTTATAGATTATTACTTATTTTGGCAATGTATTCGCCAATAGTTTAAATAAAGTTAGTTTAAGTTATGGTTTTGCTACTTGGAAGTAAATCGAATATTTTGTATTCAGTTAACCATTAATTCGTGTTTGAAGTAATACTTGTTTTATATTACAATGGGTGTTTAATATTTTGTGGCGTTACAACAATGAACTGTTGTTTCTAGTTTTTGGATATTCCGAACTTCGAGGACGAAGTTTATTTTTAGGGGGAAGGAATGTGATACTACGAGTGTTTTAAGTTATTTTGTGATACCTTGTTATAAGATTGACATGGTTGATAATCGTAAAATGCATAATTGTGTTGGATGGTGCTTAGTTATGAGAATGTCTATGTGTGTTGTGGTAGTAGTTGTGGTCGAACTTCGGGACGAAGTTCATTTTAAGGAGGGGAGACTGTAATACTCCGTATTTAATAATAATTTATAAGAATAATTTATGTAATTTAATAATTGATTAAATGACATTTCTAATAATGAATACAAGTAAGACGTTAATTAAATAATAAATTAATAATTCAAGTCGGGAATTGGATTTGGCTAATATTTGTGCTTTGGGCCGTGTGCTATTATTATATGGGCCGAATTTATTATATTGGTACGAGTGTAATCGGGATTTATATCGGGAAATTTATAATAATATAATAAGGAAATAATAATAATAATAATAATAATAATAATAATAATAATAATAATAATAATAATAATAATAATAATAATAATAATAATAATAATAATAATAATAATAATAATAATAATAATAATAATATGGTAGTTACATATTTTTCCTAATTGATTTCCATATAAGCTTAACCTATCTATATAAATAGAAGGTAACCTATAACAATAGACTTTATTCTTCATAAGAATCTGAAAATAATTGATTAAAGAGACAAGGGAGACCTAAAGACGGAAAGAAGAGGAATTTAGCAAAATCAATTTATCGGATCAAGCTAATACTGTAAGACCGTCTCATGTGTATTCTTTGCTATGTTATAACTCGTAAAATAGACCACCATAGGACAAGCCGTGACCATCATTGAGATCGTGGACCACCAGAGACCTTATTTGACCCCCGTGGACCACCTTAGACCGGCGGGGAAGAGGGTTTTCGAAGGGGTTTTGGTGGGTGGTTATATGGTTGTTGATTTCGCATAAAACACGGGTTAACCCCTTTGCTGTGACTCGAACAGACTCGGGTCTGGGTTGGTAGAACTCGGGGTGATGGGTCGTCGGTTCTGGGTGGTTTTGGGTGGTTGTTTCAGGTGTTTTCCGCGGTGGTTGACCGGAATTACGAGTTAGGGCAAAATGTGTTGTTTTGCACGCTAAAACCGATTTTATACCCTTTCCCGTGACTGGTTTGACTTGAACCTGGGTTGGTTGGGTTCGTGAGGGTTAGGCGGTTCTAGTGGTGGCATTAGTCTGGTGTGGTGTGGTGGTTAGCGTGGTCGTTGACCGGAGTTTCATTAAAACAGGGGAGTGTGTCGGTTTGGTTGTTGTTAGTTGTTGTTGGGTCGAGTGCAGGTGTTTATGGGCCGTGAGGGAGGTGTTATTGGTGGTGCTTAGGTACGGTGGTGGCCACGGGCTGCCATGGTGGTGGTTTGGTGGTAGTGTTGGGTGGCTAAGCCGTGTATGTACATTGTGTCGGGTATTTGTTGTTGCGGTGTAGGGCTGTTTTTATGGGGATGTTGGGGTGTTGATCTGGGCTGCTGGTGGCCACAGGGAAGTGTGTTTGGAGAGGCTGCGGTCCACGGTGGTGTGTGGGGTTAGGGATGTTGTGTGTGGGCTGGAGTTGAGCCGGTTGTCCGGGAGGTATCAACACGGGTTGAACCGTGTGTCATACGTCCATAATCTTTTGTTTCTTTTATTATAATTGGTATTCTTAAGAGTTAAGTGGGATTTAAATATTGTTAGATGGGTCGTTGAGACGGGTTTTCATATTATTAATTTATGTAAAATATAACTAATATAATCGAAGCATAATTAGTATATAATTAATTATATAATTAGTTTAATTGTATAGATTAGTAATTGTAATTATTATTTATGTTAGGTGACGGAATTGTTGAGAAGCATTATTTATTGGATTGCTTTGCTATTTTATTGGATTGCTGAAAAGGTAGGAATTTCCTACTCAACTCAGGTTTTATTGTTCAGTGAATGAATGTTTAATTGTGACGATTTAAGAGGCTAAGGTTAATATTGTGATTCATTATTGGAAATAGAGTAATTGTGTATGCTAAGATGTTGGTTGAGCGGTAAGACGGGATTGTTATTGAGTATTTGTTATTGTTTATATTTGGTATGGATAGTTAATTATTCAGTTGAGCATAACACGGAGGGTGTTACTGCCAGTTGTGCATAGCGAGCAATCGTTACTGCCAGATGAGCATAGTAAGTAATTACTACTGCCAGAGATAGTTGTGCATAGTAAGTAATTACTACTACTAGGTGAGCATGGTACGCAAGTACTACTGCCAGTTGAGCATAGCACGGTGTTAAGGGGGTTGTGCTACTGCCAGAGACTTAAGTGAATTGTACGGATGAAGTGATGAGAATTTGAATGATGTTTATTTTGGTTGGATTATTATTATTGTTGTTTAGTTTATTCCTACTCAACCTCGCGGTTGACTGTGTATTCGTGAACACCTGCGGTTAACGTTTTATGGGGAGCAGATTTGACAGGTACCAAAGATTAGCTGACTCGGGAGCATTGGGGTGAGCACTTGACTTGGACCATAGTTGAAGTCTAGATCACGTAGAACATTTATATCACTTTATTTATTTCCGCTGTGAGATTGTAATTATTTTATATTAAGATTTAGTTGGTTAATTTATAATAAACATGTAACCATTAAGTTTTTAATTTAAAGTACTTTGTTGAGTTGGTCTTTGTTATTCACTACCTCGGGAAACCGAGATGGTAACAGTCCTATTTATTTGGAAATGTCTAGCTAAAGGCATCTAAATAAATGGGGGTGTTACAATGACAAACTTAAATATTAGCAAACTAGAACAATTAACTCGCCTCCCTGTGGATTCGACCGTTTCTTGCCAATAGCTACCTGTTAGTAGTAATTTAGGATTTATTTTGATAGGCCAACGACTGAAAATAACCTTATCAACAGACAATATACACTATGACATGCCAAACATGCCATGGATACCAGTTCCTCAAATGTCCCGACTCGTCGAGCCGCCAAAACCTATATCATACGATACGACTCACTCAATGCAAATGAATAATAAAGACTCATTTTATAAATAAATGCGACAATGAAACTGAGTAGGATAAACCAACCTCACAGCATATCCGCATAAATAATCCATCACACAAGCTAGGCCCGTCTCGTAAAACCGTCTCACAAAGCCCATCTCCTAAAATACGATAATAATAATAATACAAATACATATAAATATACTAATATATTTATACAAATACGTATAAATATACTAATCTAATTTGTATATGACTAATTAAACCCGTCTTATACGACTACCTAAAACCCGTTCCGACACTGGGTCAATCCCGCTACCCACCACCTACTGCCGCCACCGTGGCCACTACCACCACGATGGGTCACGGCCGACAGCCACCACGACCAGCAACAACAACAACAAACACGGCAACATCAAGAACCAACAAACTCAACATTCCTTACTCAAATCGACCACCACAACCCCCACCGTGGGCCACCACCACCATGGTGGTCGCAAACCAAACCCCACCTGCCATCTCCCTTAGATCTGACCCCCAACAACCACGACAACCACCACAAAAGCCGCCCACAACGAGCAACACACGACATAACATACAACCCGACTCCTCCCCTTTGAACCCGATTTAAACTACCTTGCCGCCACCTAAACCACCACCCCTGACCACTACCCGACTCTCCACTAGACCCACAACAACCTCCACCCAACACCACCCTTGGCCAGTCACGAAAAGAAGGGCAAAAACGCAACCCTAAACCGGTTCACCAAAGCCACAAAACCCCTTAGAATACTCAGTCAAACCGCCCCTAGGGTGGTCAACGGTGGTTGCCCGGTCAGTCACGGTGGTCACACAGCGGGTCCAAGTCACAGGTGAATCAACGGTATAAAAATAATAACATAAAGGCTAGTATAAGACGGTCTTACCTTACGAACTCGAGGCGGAGGGACTGTAATACCCCGTAATTATAATTATATATATTATATTATATTGTATTTATACGAGTTATGTTTGAGACAGAATAATAAAATAATTATTATTATTATTATTAAAAGGTAATGATAATAATAATAATAGTAAGTTGTAATGATAATAATATATATAATACGTATACATGTATGTATATATATACTCTCACCATCCTACACACACATATATATGTATATACTCCACCCTTATCCACCCACTCACCTTATCCCATTGTAATCCCACCTCATCACATTTCTACCACATAAATAAGAGAGAAAAAGAGAGGGAAGAGAGACATTAGAAGAGGAGAAGATTTTGTCCCTCCGCCTCGAGTTCGTAAGGTAATACCGTCTTAAACTAGCATTTATATTATTTAATTAAGACCTTTGACCCGCCTTGTCCCCGGCTCACCTCTGACTGTCGTTGACCACCCCGTTGACTACCAAAACGCGTTTGACCATGGCTTATTTAGTTATTTGTTGTTGATTATGCGATCGTCTTAAGACGGATTTTAAACCCACCTTTCGTGGTTGTTTTGGGCTGACCTTGGATGGGTTGTGTCGATCAGAGTGAGGAGGTCACAATGGTGGTCTTGAGTGGTGGGTTATATGGTTGTAGGTGGCGGAAATAGAAGGTAAATGAGTGGTGGTTGGGTCGTGTCTATGGGTGTTTGTTGTGTCGTGTGATTGTTACTGTTGTTTGACGTGGTTGTGGTGGTTGGTGGAGGTCGTGTGGTGGTGTGGTGGTGTGTGGGTGTTAGGCACTGGCTGTGACGACCGTGTCCAGGTTTGGGTCGTGGTGGTGCGGCTTAGCGGCTGTTTTAGTGGGTATTTAGTGTATGTATGTGGTGAGTGTGGGTGTGTTGTCAGGCTGCCATTGTTGTTGTTATTGGTGGCTATTTTAGGGCCGTATGTGGTGGCTGTCGAGGGTGCTAACCACCGTGACTGAGCATGGTAAGATGGGGTCCACGGTGGTGATGTATGGTGGTGGTTAGCCGTGGTTGTTAGGGGTTTAAGGGGGGGGGGTGTTTGTATAGGTTGTTTAAGACGGGATTTGAATAGCGTAAGACGGTTTTATTTAATTAATTAATTACGTATTTAATTTAATTTAATTAGATTAGTTAGTAATTATATTTAATTATCGTAATTAGGTGCCGACTTTATGGAGTAGCATATTTGTATCCGGCTGGTTTATTGTTTAGCGGGATTTGCTAAAAGGTAGGTTTATCCTACTCAGTTTCAATATTATGTCTAATTATTAAATGAGTCATTTGTCATTCATTTGCATTGAATGAGTCTGTAATTGACATGATATACAGTATCTTACATTTATTATATTGTCTTGTATGTCGGAGGACTTGATGGATTGCTTGCTGTTATGGAGACGTGGGGCGGTTCGGAGATCGTCTCACGCTCTGGTCGCCTATTGGAGCTTCCCACTCTAAGAGGGATGTGCACAATAATGGCTTGCGTTATGGAGGGACTCGTGTGGTTGAGACACGACGTCTGGCAAGGGATCCGGTTGGCTTACGGACCCGGTACGTCTGGGCGTGTCCTAGTACCTATTTGTGGTTGTTGGTATGTCTAGGCGTGTCCCGGTACCTGTGTGGTTGTCGATATATCTGGGCTTGTCCCGATACCGTGGTGGTGGTTCTTTGATAGCATGTCATTCATATCATAGTCATATTGGATTTTCACACATACTCGTGTCGTGTCACACTTTATTTATTGAAATGACGTTTGTGTGTCTGTGTAATTGTCATCTATTTTTGGGGTGGCCTGTGTCGATCTATATGATATTTCTGATCATATGGGGAGCAGGTTGAGTACATGTTTTGCTTGTTGACGTGATCGGGATTTGGGCCGCACCTTGGACTTGGAGTTTAGTAGCATAGCATAGATGACATAGATGGTAGTTGACTTGTAATTCGTATAGTTTACATTTATCATTTGTTTACATTTATGGAATCACTAAATTTGTTATTTATTTAAAGTGTTTCTTCATTGTATCTCCGATTTACCGCCTCGGGAAACCGAGATGGTAACATCTCCTAATTATCTTGGCCGGGTAAGAAGGGGTGTTACAAAGTGGTATCAGAGCGACAATTTTGAAACCTAAACCAATGAACCAAAATGAATCTAGGAGGTCTAATAAAATGAACCTGACATGAGTACAATATGTAAGACCCCGGCCCAAACCAGGTCGGGAGCGGTTACTTATGATAGCTCACCAGGCTGTGTACATGGCCCACAGATCAACACAGGTCCTTTATAGCATATTTTGTCCTCACTAATGCATCCCGGGAACCTTCCTAGGAGGTCACCCATCCTAAGACTACTCCCAACCAAGCACGCTTAACTTTGGAGTTCTTTTGCATGGATGACCATAAAAGAAAGTGCACTTTGTTGATATGAATAGTACTTCAAATCCCTTTAAGCACTAGTCATTTAAGCCTATCACTGGATCTCTTCAATTAACGTGGGGTGTTACAATCACCCCCACTTAAAGAACGCAATGTCCTCGTTGTGCCTGGGAGCATAACCGCTAACCCAGAATCTTCCCTCGCTAGGTGTGTGATTACAATGGAGCGTATAACCACTGCCTCCAGGAGCGTACAACAACATCCATCTTTAAGCAAGTTAAATTCAGTACTGCAAAAGCCCTCAGTGGCGGAATCACCGAGGAAATCCGAATTATTACCAAACTTTACTATTTAAAAGAAGAAAAAATTAATTACAATGTAACAAAATATACTAGCTACATTTCTTTGAAACCTCGCTCGCTAGCCCAAACTAACCCAAACAGCAAATAATAGCATCCATGTATCATCAACCTGTCAGCCATAAGAATGACAGCCACAGTCAGTGGGGAGTAACTCGGACGTCCTCTCAGCCATATAACATCACGATAAAACAACCAAGTAATTAAGACAGATCAATAATATACAAATGACTAACCAATTAACTTGTCACACAATTAAAATCACAAGCTCATTATAATTTATTAACATTTTAAACTAAGTAAATCAAATGACTAATTTAACGATCGTAAACTTATTAAACAAGCATATTAAATCAGTTACCACGTAGTAAGGCGAAACGTCAAGGCAACCCATCACTGTTACCCTATCCCTACGGTAGGACTACGATAAATATACGGTCCCAGTCTAAGTATGGCCACACTCTCGGAATAAACGTACCCTGATTCGACAATCACCAAGCCTATAATCATCGGGGCGGATGACCCCATAGACTCCATATTAGCCTATAAACAACCGGGCTAATGGGACGACTCTGACCTGCCTAGACTGCCCATACACACAGCTACTAGGATACAAGTGAAGCGGATATACAAGGCGATTCTCTTACACGGGTTTGTAAACCAACTAATACGTACTTATGTGCTGCGAACAATGATTGACATGGAAAACTAGCAATATGCGGAAGACTTGTTATGGGCAAAATTAACATTTTCATATCGGTACACGTGGCAAGCAACAAGTGGACAATCGAGGCTTGGGAGGATCAATGTCGTGGACGAATCTGAGTCATATGATGGTTTAAGGGTCAACTCACATACTTCCTATTTTTGGGCGACTGGACATAGAAGTCGAGGAGCTTGATTCTGGAAGAGCCTCATTTCGGAGGATCCTGACTCTGGAGGAGCCTGGTTCTGGAAGAGCTTGATTCTGGAATAGCCTATTCCGAAGGATCCTGACTGTGGAGGAGCCTGACTCTGGAAGAGCCTCATTCCGGAGGATCCTGACTTTGGAGGAGCCTGATTCTGGAGGAGCCTAATTCCGGAAGAGCCTGAGGAAGCGAAACCTTAAAGGAAGCAGCTACATGAGAAGAATAAAGATTAGCATTAAAAGGAGGAGAAAGTTGGGGAATTAGTCAATAACGGCTAGCATAAAAATAGGGATTGGAGAGTATAATATGGGTTTAATGGAGGATTTGGTCAAATAACGGCTAGCATTTAATGAGGCATTTAGTTCAGCATTTAGTGGAGCATTTAAGAGGAGATTTACAACACACTTAAGGTGAGTAAAAGCAATAGTCAAAGGAGTTAATGGTCAGCTTATTTGACTCCTAAAAATGAGGTAACTGCCCCTGGAATCTAGGAAACAGATTCGAAGGAGCCTGTTGGAGCTGTACCCTAAAAGAACAACTATAAAAGGAAGAGCAAATTCAGTCAAGAGACATTCCATTCCAAGGCAACACACAACAACAAGACTACATCACCTTCATCCTAAGAATTATTTCCGTTAATTACTAGAGAAAATACCATTGTTATTTCCTTACTTGCTAAAATATTCCGATTATAGTGCTAATATTGGCGGGATTCCGACTCCCCCCGCGGTTGTTCCCATACCGGGTTCTCCGCGTCACCAAAAACTCCTTGCGTCGATCTTTCGTTCGTTGTCTTATATTTTAGTTTGCACCGTGATTCCTTGATTCGCTCATAGTTATACACGATCACTTTGACTCACTAATCGAAATAACTAACCGGTAAATTTTTACCAAAACAATTTGGCGCCCACCGTGGGGCCTAGTGATCATTTTCTATAACCTAATTTCGTAAGCGCAATTTTATTCATCTCTATGTCTGGAGCCAGTTCGAATCCGTCCAGCACCCAGGGAGCACCCCCTCAACCTTCTGGTTGAAGGCCTCTTCCAGCATCCACGGGACCAATCACCGCGTCACTAGCGACCAGCCAGATGGACCCCGTCAGCGTGTCTCCCAAAGCCATGCCACCACCTTTCAAGCCACCGCAGGTTCCTAAAGCATCAGCAGCACCCAGTGTGACGAAATCTAGCAGGGAGAGTAGCCCAAGTAGGAGCGAAGTCCTCACCAAGACCCAGATCCAAGAGACGTTCGGAGGAACTCCCAAGAAATCAGGAGCCTCACCACCAGGCCCAATGCGAGTGGTGTTAGAGGGAATGGACACCCTGCATCAGGCCATTGAAAGCTTGAGGAAGGACAATCAAGATCTCAGGAACCAGATCGCAATGGTGGCACAGACTAGGCTAGCATCTGCTCCACTACCTCCACCTTCTGAGGACCCAGATTCAGCCACCAGTGGAGGATTGTTCCGGCAAATTCAGTCAGAACTGGTTACCAGATTGGATTTCGAAGGAGTACCACCCAGAGGAGCCATCGAGCCCAGCGGATTAGGGTTCCTGTCTTTTGATCGACCACCCAGTCTGCAGCAGACTCCAGGTAGTAATTTGTCTAATAGCTTGTCAGGGACTAACTTACAATCTCTTGTAGGAACACCCGTCCAGCCGGCAACAGGATGAAATCCAGGATCCAGCACTAATGTGATGAATCCAGCAAGCTGTCATTTCTCTAGAGGAACCTGGCTTGGAGGAACCTCCTCTCAGCAGGCACCAGAATGCCAACCACGAACCATTATTTACACCGCACCTTTGGCGAGTCAACCAGGCAATCAGTTCCTAGGAGGAACCTGGTTCGGAGGTACAGTTGTTGGCTCTTTTCCACCTCCCTCTAACCCTCTTGCAGGAACAGGTAGCTTACTGGAGCAGCAGTACCAGTAGTTAAGGGACCTGATGTACAGGATTCCAGGCGTAGCACGACCCCTGGAGAAGGCAACACGCAATAGCTACGCAGACTCCCCTTTTATGGATGACATAGCCCTCGTTGGTGTCCCCAAAGGATGTGTACCACCAACCATGACACTCTACGACGGGACCATGGATCCTCTCGATCACATCAACCATTACAAGCAGAAAATGATGGTGATAACCGCAACAGGGTCCCTAAAGGAAGCTTGTATGTGCAAGGGGTTCGGGTCCACGTTGTCCGGAGCAGCCTTGCAGTGGTTCGTCAGCCTGCCCAACAAGAGCATAGCCTGCTTCGCCGACCTAGTTAACGCCTTCCACCAGCAGTTTGCCAGCAGCCGCAAACTAGAAAAGCAAACCAGCGACCTGTATCGAATAGTGCAAGGACCAGAGGAGACTACCCGAGATTTCCTGAATAGGTTCAATAGAGAGAAGGTAGCAATTCCCCGGTGTGACAAGCCACAGCTATCGAAGCTTTCCGCCAAGGACTTCACCAGGATTCAGATTTATACAAGGACCTAACCAAGTACCCATGCACTACCTTCGAGGAAGTATGCGGCTGGAGGAAGACTCAGGGCCCAGGAGGGCTACCTATGGTACTGACCATACATCTAGAGAGGCTCTTGTGGCAAACCAGATTCGGGAGAACCACTGTTCCAATATCTACCAGTAACTGAGGTGGAAGTCAGTGCAGTAGTTGTACGACAGCAGGAAGAAGCTCAGCATACATTATACTATGTCGTTAAGTCTCTGCTACCTGCATAGACCACGGTACCAGGAGGGGACCTGATCGTCCAAGCTTGAGTAGTCCCTGAAAGTCAAGCACCTGAAACCATCCAAAACAAGACAAATCCCCGGTTGCGGACCGGAATCTAGGTGCAGACGCTCTCATTACTCTGGGGCAACATCCAAGCCAGGACCAGTATTTTTACAGATCCAATAGATAACCATGCTAGCTGGAAGATCCATCAGACGACTCTGCTTCCAGAATAACATTCAGAGAGAACAATTTCTGGAGGATCAACAAGGAGGCGAGGTATTCAGTGGTTGGTTGTTCGTTATCTTGCATTGTGATCCTTGGCAGGGTAGAGATCCATGGTCTCGGGGCAGTGCATGTCATTGAACCATCAATGAGTCCGAACAGCCTGAGGATCCAGGAGATATGCAGCAACCAGAATGCTGAAACACCAAATTCTCATAGATAAAATGAAATAACTGGAAGAAAAAACTTGCAAACAGTAGCTGCAGGAACCAGGGGCATTCTACAACCCGCCCGAAATATAACCACTTATTGCTCAACAAAGAAAGGTGATCAGGTGTCAGGCTGTTTTGCATGCCCTCCACAGCGAAGCTGTGCAAGACATGCAGGGGGCAAGAGCCTCTCCAACAATTCGCCAGCAGACTGCATATTTTGGTACATAGTCTACCAGATGCAACTCCACCAGATTCCAGGTTTCAGGCTTTATCGCCAGCACCTCTCAATTTTTAAGACGGCATATGTTGGTACACAGTCTACCAGATACAACTCTGCCAGGTCTCAGGTTTTGCTAAGTGATCCTATCTTTCTAAGAGCCCTAATTTATGATTAAACTAAAAAAAAAAAATCCTTTTTAGGTTCCTACTCAAATCTTTTGACTTTAACTTCCATTAGCATGCTCAAACTTTTGAACTATAAATAACTTTTAACATGTTTTAAGCATTATGAATCTTAAACCCTAAGCTTATCTATAGTACATTCTCAAGACCTACTTTTAAAGCATTTCTGAAATCATGTGTTTTGGAGAAAAGGAGCTTGCAAAAACTAATCTGATGGAGTTTATATGTTTATACAGTGAAGCGTGGGCCTATGGCTGAGTACCCATATATCGGACGAACGAGGCTCCTCTAGTACTCAGCACCCACGCAAGCGGGGCCCCTCTGAAAAGAGTAGGCAATTGAATCCTAGAGCCTCCAATCAATGAAGGCCGGCAATAAAACAACGAAAAAAGGTGCACGCACGATAAAACAAAAGTACGCCAGAAACGGCAGAAAACAAAACGAACGGTAGAACACTCGCGACATTATAACACACGCTCAAACGTGATCATTCTCATGACATATTGATAGACATTGCATTCACAGCATATAAAGGTCACAACATGTCTAGCCACCATATAGAGTGGATCATGCATTAGTATATTATCGCATACACCTATGTTGCATCATTGACATTTTTCAGGTACCAGCTGCATACTAATTGCAGGAGCAAGTTCTGCTCAAGGTTCTCACCACCAGAATTACCCCCGACACTCAGAGGCAGAACGGTAAAGTCAGGAGGAGGCTGGTCCCAGCTCGACCCAACATCCATAAGTTTTCATGAGCAGGACCCAGCATCCTTCAGCATCTACTAGCTCGGCCAACCATAAGCTTTCATGAGCAGGACCCAGCGTCCATCAGCATCCACCGGCTGGAATCCATATATCGATATCTGCAAAGCATCTACTTGTTGCTACTTCCAGAGTAGGAGAACCGTATAGAGCCTGGAAGAAGATCCTGGAGGAGGCAGCTTTGCCTACTTGTCAACCTCACTCCAATGAGAATCTACCAGCAGTGCTCCGTCTGGGTACCTACATAGCCTTACTTCCTAACCAGCACAAACAAAGAGACCCAGAAATTAGTCTGCTAGAGCCATATACAACGGTCCAGCAAGAGCGAGCAGATTAGACCACCAGGGGCCTTGAGTAAAAATCTCAAGTACAAGTTTGGGTACAGAGAAGGGGTTCAGAACTATGCCCGGTGTATCCAGCAGGCAGGTATTTGTTCTGACAAAATGACAATGATACGTGCCTAATATATAGTCTTTTTGGCCTATTTCAGCACGTATTTCTATGCATTTCTATACTATTTTTATAGTATTTTGCCCCGAATTGGCTACTTTGGTGTATTTGGTCCTTTTTGTAGGAATGATCACGGAAGTAGCGGAACCATACTCCTTTTCGTCCTTTTTGCATGCATTTAGGGGAGACGGGATTGTCCCAGAGTAAGATATTGCACTTGGAAGTGTCGTTGCACGCATTACGAGGCATTTGGGTGAAGACGTGAGCTGAATTGAAGATACAAGTGCTCGATCGAGTTGTTTGCTGGTCGATCGAGTGGTTTCTAGGCTCCCTGAGGCTCGATCGAGCTACTCCTTAGTCGATCGAGTAAGCCGCACATGACCAAGTCCTCGATCGAGTACCCTGAGGGTCGATCGAGGGACTTTTGCTGAGATGTTGGTCGATCGAGTGGTTTAATTCACTCGATCGAGAGGTTTTCACGGGCGTGGGCTTTTAATTAGTCCGTGGATGTTTTATTTCGCAAGCTTTTAGTTTTACTTTCTATTTAAACCTAAGTGAATTAGGTTAAGGGAGAGCTTATTATCTATTATTCACTTTTTACTCTCTAAGTTTCCACAGTAGAACTTTTGCTACGTTGCTTTGAACTTTCTCTACTGTTACTTTCATTGTGGGATTATTTCTCTCGGACTCGGTTGTTCTTTACGCTAGAATCGCTTAGATTGTAATCTCCTCTCTTCCTTTAATAATAATTAACCTTCTTGTTGCGTTAATTCCTTGTTTGCTTATTTATTCTCTTGCCCTAATTTATCATTATTGCTTTTTATTATTATTTCGTTATGTCTTCTGCTGGAAACTTATTTGCTGTTAGATTAATTACGAATATGAGTAGCTAAACCCCTTCATGTTGGGATTAGGGGATCTACGGTAGAAATGCGACGACGTAATAAATGAATTAGACGGATTAATCACGAGATTCTGTCACTATAGCAATTTAACTGTAATTCCCGACCTAGTTGAGTGCACGCTTCTATGTCACCCATTAATCTGGCTAAATTTGATCCTGGATCGAAAGATTGGACTAAATAGGCCTGCTATAAACAGTAGACTACCCTAATGAGGACGAAAGTTAAGTTAGTGGTATTTTAGGATAGAAAGTGGACCGAAAGGACCTTTTAACATCCGTCTCACACCTAGTTCGTCTGAATCATTTACAGCTGAGTCGCAGGACTACCGTAGTGAACCGAATTCCCGACATGTCCCTCTCTTATTGATAGTTTAAATCATCTTTCCTGCTTTACTGCTCTTTGCTTTATTTCTCTTCCCTTTCAACTCCGTAGTTTAGGAACCAAATTCAATCCAACACCAATTGTTACCATAGGATTAGAAATAGATAGTTGTAGTTGCATTACCTCCCTGTGGATTCGATACTCGACTGCCTCTGCTACATTTTTAGTTGAGACCGTTAGGTTTTATTTTTGACAGGTACGCGACAGACGTGTCAAATTTTGGCGCCGTTGCCGGGGAGGCAATTGTTCAATTTACTATTTTGTTTTATTTTTAATTCTTCTTTTAGTTTAAGGAACATCGTTCCTTAGACTATTCTTATATCTTGTCTGTAGTTTCTTCTTATGCGCAGGTCGCAAGGTGGTCCACTACTACCTTTTGATCCCGAGATTGAGAGATCTCTGCACGTAAAGAGGAGACTATTTCAAGAACAACAGGCAGAGGAAGAGCCTAGTTCTCGTGGTAGTTTTTACGAGAACGAGCTTTTCGAGGACAATCCACCGTCTTCTCCAGTTTCCAATTCATCAGTTGAATCTATTACTTTCCCAGATTTTCCCGAAATGGCTGAGGAAGCAACCATTGCTAGTCACTCCGAGCCCACGGCTGACAATCTTTATAAGGGGTTCGAATTACCGGGAGATGCTAGGAAGTTCGAGCCAAAGCCTGCATACATTAATATGGTCGAGAAAAATCAGTTCGGGGGAGCTGCAACTGAAGACGCAGCTCAGCAAATGGAGACCTTCATTGATTACTGCTGCTCCATACCTCCTCCCGCCGGCGTGTGACGGATCGATAAAAGAAACCATGTTCATCTTCTCACTCCGCGATGCCGCAAGGGAGTGGTATAGGGATTTGGACCGAGCTGCCCACAACATAACGGATTGGAATTCGCTAGCATTGGCGTTCTATAAGAAGTACTTCTCTGCTTCGAGAACCATCGCCATCAGAGCTCAGATAACAAGTTTCAAACAAGGGCCCGACGAGAACTTCCATGAGGCATGGCTTCGATTTAAGAAACTAGTGCGGACCATACCGCATCATGGTTTCGAAAAATGGAGTTTGTGCAACCATTTTTACAATGGTTTATATGATGATTAGAGGGCTATCTTAGATGCCGCAGCCCAATGGTCGATTTGTCGACAACATGGGAGCAACCAAAGGGTGGAAGATCATAGATGATTTAGCCACTCATAGGGCTGAATATGGGAATTCAAGGGGAAACCAAAGGAGAGCAAAATTGAATCCTCTTCTTGAGTAGCCGCATTAGAAGCCCTTACCGCGAGGTTTGACAAGTATGAACTAGGGGAGCTCTCAAGGGAGGGATGTACCAGGTTAATGCTATGACAGACGGTCCTTTCGTCTGTACAAGGTGTGGGGTAGATGGACATGTCGCTGATTATTGTCCTAGTCCTTATGAGCAATGTGTCGCCTTCAACATTACAGCAAAACAACACTCATTACGAGCCGAATATCCACCCCAATTTGAGGTGGAGTAACCAGAACGTACTCAACCCCACCCCCCTCCAAATCGCCGCAATGACCATATATTCCTCCACACCGAAGCAACAAGGCTATCGAAGCCTCCGTCTTTCAACCCTCCTAACCAAGGTGCTTCGTCATCTAGTGGGGTGAGTGAGATGGGTGAGTTAAAGTCCATGATGCAGTCCATTGCAAAGCAATTACAACAGAAGGACACGGCATTCAAGGCACTTGAGACTCAAGTTGCCCAACTTGCTGCAAATCAATCTTCGAGGAAGCCGGGTCATTTACCGACTCAAAACGAGAAGAACCCAAATGAGATGGTAAATTTGATAGAATTGAGAAGCGGTCTTTCTTATGAGGGACCGGAAGTACAGAAATCAGACCCGAGGGAAGTCGCGATCCGATGCCGAACGTATTCTAGCGTGAATAAGGAGCTGTCAGACAAGAAACAGCTCGATCAAGAGCCTCTTGATGCTCGATCGAGTGGAAATGGTGAAGAAGCTGGTCGATCGAGTAGAATTCCTGCTCGATCGAGTGAAGCAAATGATGAGGTTGGTCGATCGAGTGGTAAGTTTGCTCGATCGACTGATGTTGATGAAGAAACTGCTCGATCGAGTGAGCACATTGCTCGATCGAGTGATATTGATGACGGGAAGCTTATTCGAGAGCCTGCTAGTGCTCGTTTAAGCGAGGAATTACCAGAAAGGCCTCGTTCGAGAGGTAAGAAGCGTCCAAAGGATACCGAACTTGCTCCGGAAGACACTTTGGAAGCGAGAAACAAGGGGCTCGAGATACCAATCACGGTTCCCTTCCCGAGGCGGCTGCAGAATACCAATGTTAATCAACAGTTTGGCAAATTTGTTGAGCTCTTGAAGAGTTTGGAAGTTTCCGTGCCGTTCACTGAATTGCTGACTAAGGTACCCTCTTATTTAAAGTTTATGAAAGAGATTTTAGCACGTAAGAGGACTATTAATGATAATGAGACCGTAGCTTTGACTGAGGTGGGGACAGCCCTATTTCAAAATAAGCTACCTCCTAAGCAATCGACAGGGTAGTTTTTCGATCCCTTGTCACATCGGTATGCAATTGATTGATAATGCGCTATGCGATTTAGGCGCTAGCGTAAGCGTTTTACCTTTGTCTCTAGCTAAGAGACTTGGTGTGACAAAGCTGAGTTGCACCAACATGACTGTCCAGATGGCCGACCGTAGTTTATCACGGCCACTAGGTGTAGCAGAAGACGTACCTGTTCTGATCGGGAAGTTCTTTATTCCCGTTGATTTTGTCGTCTTAGATATCCCCGAAGATGTGCACACCCCTATCATTTTAGGGAGACCATTTTTGTCCATTGCCCGTGCGGCAAGAATAGACGTCGGGGGAAGACTTTGACATTTCGGGTAGGGGATGAGGAGCCGACTTTTCATCACCCAAGTTCCGGAGGGCTCCCATGCAAGCTCAGCCTTGCTATGCCCCTCTCTTCGTTGACCCTATTATTGACACTCCGGATGAAAATTTGGGGAATATTGTCATTATTGCTAACCCTCCGCCTCATACCGAGAGCAAAAAGGAGGAACGTTCGCCTCATTTTCCTTACCGCAGTGCAGAGATGAAGGCAAGAAAAGAAGTGTCAAGGGACATGGTGCAACCATTATCAATCAAACTGGAGCCAAGGATGCCAAAGAAGATGACAGAGGGGCGAGAACGAAGAAAGTTCGAACCTACATAGATTGGAACTATGTTCCTCCTCCTCTTGCAAACAGTAATTCAAGCTCATGGAAATCAAAGAGGACGGTTAGTATCGCTGAAGTGACGTCCTCCATCGAAGCCCACCAAGGGGCTGAAAGTCGATGGGAATTAAACGGGAAATGCCCGTGTAACAAATTGTAATAGATATTTGTTTGAATTACTTTTGAATTTCTTTATTACGTTTTTAATTAGGACAATTAGTTTAGACAATTCTTTAGTTTAGACTAAGACTATAGACTGTGTTTTCTGCGTATTTGGTATTTTGGGATGTGTTTGGATGTGTTTTATGCAGGTTTGGGGAAGTTTCACGCAATCCGAGGAAGAAAGGACGAAATCCAAAGAGTCTACAAGAGGAAGTCTTCGATCGAGTACTTTTTGTACTCGATCGAGTAGAAATGGGGTCGATCGAGCTGTCTGGTTACTCGATCGAGAAAGGCCAAAGTGGAACAGGTCGATCGAGGGGATTGCTACTCGATCGAGCAAGGGGGACATCAAAAGTCCTCGATCGAGTGATTAAAACCACTCTATCGAGTGAAATGAACAGTGGACACGGGAGTTTTCTTTCTTAAAACTCTTTATTTTCCTAATTCTATTTCATTTCACCCCTAATTTCCGTCTAACTCCCCCTTAATTGAGATTGATTTCACCCCCAAATCCCTGCATTTCTTGCCCAATCTCCAAATCCGCCACCTACAATCCCTTCATAGCTAATTAATCTTCAATAGCCCCTTATTTTCCCCCTCTTTTGTGCTCGTTTTCGCGGTTTTTAAAGGGAATTAGGGTTCGCGGGTTTTTCAATGGAAAATCCGCCTTTGTTGCTTGTTATTTGAAGTTTAATTGCTATTGTAGGATAATCATCATCAAGTAAGTGTTTCTTTCACACTCTTTGCAATTTCTCTTCATTTAATTCGAATTTCTTGAGGTGATTTGAATTAGGGTTCGAAAATCCATGTCTAGTCGATTTTATTTCGATTTAATTGTGTTATTATACCCTTAAATAGCTTGTTGATGATCTTTTAGCAATTCCTCGCTGTTGTTACATGTTTAATTCAAATTTTGCGCGAGATTCCGCGATTAGGGTTCCTGTAAGTCGAAATTTGTCGACTGTCGACGGTCTTTTGTTGCCTTGCTTGCTTAACTTCGATTCTTTCCTACTTATTCTTTGTTGTTAATCTTTGTTTACCGTCCCCTATCGCCATTACATCCGTGAATCATTGGGAACCTCTTATTTGTGAGTGTTTTTTTCTCGCTAGAGTCCCACATGCTTCCATATGCAGCTTTCATGCCTCTTAGTCTCCTTTCGCAGTCATTATTCTGTCACTTTATCACCACTCACATGCTGCTTTTCGAATTTTTTTTTAGGAATTATTGGGTTTTTTCTTTGTAAGTCGATTTTTTCGACTAATAGGGCCATTATTTCTTTGTCACATGTCTGGTTAACGCTTCATTTTAGCCACGGTTAGCAGCCATTCTTCCTTATTAAGCCCTTTATTTGATTGCAGGATGGATACTAGTTCTCTACCTTCTACTAGTACCACCTCCAGCCCTTCTTCGAGCGAGCCAGTGGTCCCTGCTGTTGCCACTAGCTCCGCCCTAGTCACCACCGCAAAGACCACCGGTTCTCCTTGTTTCAGCTGCAGGGACAGTTTACGCCTCAGCTAGCTCAGCCGGGAGCTCAGACCAGGCTACACCAGCCACCACTCCTACCAGGCCCTTCTCCTTGCGGGACTGCGGATTCACCCCTCGTTTCCCGCAACCTGGTATGGTGCCACCGAGGCCGAACCAGCAGGCTAGCCAGTTAGCCATCACCTCCAGCCCTTCTGAGGCTGCTGTTACGGGAGAGGGCGCTCTCACACCTTTACCGAAGATGCCCACGGTACGTTTCACTTCAGAGGCTCACCGGACTTGGTTAGCCGCTTTACTTCGTTGCCCTCTCTCCCCCACCCGTTTCCTTGCGCGGACTGACCAAGAGATCTTAGGCATTTATGAGGAGGTCTGTAGTTTGTTGAACGGGACGGGTATGTCGGGTCTGATTACCATGCAGGAGGCTACTATTCGTACCTCTACATACGAGTTTTTTAGCTCCTATTCTTTTGACACCGACTCTTACGATGCCGACCACTCCAGTTCTTGCATTCACTTTCGACTCCGCAATGAGTCGCACCACTGGACTTTGGCCCGGTTTGGGCAGGTTTTAGGCGTAGTTAGCGACGGTCCCACCGACCCACCTCGAGACCTCCTTCAGCCACTTTGGGCTGCACTTACTCACACCCCCTTCCCCTCACGGAAGGGAGCTCACGTTCACTTACCTGCCCCCCGTTACTACTTGCGCCCGATAGAGAGACCATTTTTGGGCGACCCGAGCCCAATAACGTGACCAACACCGAGCTAGCGATTCTCGCGGGGTACCTCAACATTGACTACGGTACCCCGTTTGTTCTAAACATTGCCTATCTAGTAGCTCAAAGATTGAACGGACTTGGGACTCGGGTCAAGAGACCGTTGTCTGCGGCGGGCTAGTGACTAGGATTGCCCGCCACCTTTACCCCACCGAGCCCGGACTCACCGCACCGATGAGATGGCTCACCTTGACTGGGTGCCATGGCCGACTTCGCCCGGTTCCCAAAGGCGAAGGGGAGCACGAGGACGTGGAAGATCTGTGGCTCCACGTCTGTTACCTTACCGTGCTCTACCCTTCCTCCACTTTTACCGCTCCCGTCTCGCCGCCGAGGGAGCGAGGCCACCTCCACCTACCTACCACCTTACCTTCACCCCTCCTTCTTCTTCTAGGAAGAGGAAGCGGGAGGCCGGAGCATCTTCTAGCTCTCGAGCTCGGACTCGAGCCCAGCCGGACCGACCCCCACGCCTACGCCTACACCCACACGGACTCCTACTCTTCCTCCACTTGACCCTCCCTCCTGGTTTGGCTTTGCCGCCAATTTTGTTTGCCCTCCTGTTTAGGGGCGCCCGAGGTCATGGACCAAGGGCGTCGTGATCCCCCCGCTTTTGGATATGTGCGGTGCACATTACCGAGATGCGACGGGATATGGCTTTGGCCGTATTCCCGCTCTACGAGTACCATATCCGAGCCGGCCGACCGATTCCGCAGAGGGTGGCCGCATCCCTCCTTCTACCGATACCCGGCGGACGGGTACCCTCCACTTCCTTCGACACGAGGAGGAGGAGGAGACAGCGGTAGCACGAGAGGTGCGGTTGATTTGCGGGCGAGCGGCGGCCGAGTCGCTGCCGAGAGGAGGAGAGGGATCCCCGTTTACACCGATCGCGGAGGACTTGGTTGGAGGTGACGACTAGAGGTCCCCCTTGTTTGTTCTTTGGTTTAGGGAGACCGTTTTGTTGAGTCGGAGTACCTGGGAGACAGCGGTGCCGACGACGAGTAGCTCTTGGTCTACTCACTTCCCGATTTTCGTTCGGTTTGGGGAAGTTCGTGTTTTGTATGTTCTCTTACTCTTTTTATTTCGTCTCCTTTATTTTTCTTTTGTTGGTTGTATGCTCCCATCCCCCATCTTTCTGCTGGTGTATGCTGGAGGACAACGAGGGCGTTGTCCGTTTTGGTTTGGGGATGGTATTGCATCCTTTTGAGTCTGCATCTGCATTTGTTTTGCATTCACGTTTAATTTTTCAGTTTGCATTTGTTGTTTATTTTCATAAAAATCAAAAATCCAAAAAAATAGAAAATTCCAAAATTCCAAAAATTCAAAAAATTTCACGTTTATTTTTGCATTTAGGTTGAGTCGGAACGGTAGATTCCCATGATGACAATGCACTATAACTTGTCAAATTACTTGAGCCTTGCACTTTATTGATGGTTTTTAGCCTTGTCATACGCATAATCTACGAATTTCTGTTCAAATAATAGCTGACTGTTTAGACTTGACCTATAAACTGGCAAACTACTTAAAAATTCTGAGTTTTTAGAGCCATAACTGGTGCCATTCATGACCAGTTCATTAGGAATTTTGAGAGTAGTACTCCTTGCATAGCATGTTCATCTCATCTGCACATTTATGACATTCAATTTCTCGTCAAATGCACATATTCGGGTTTGTGGTTGGTGTCACATGCAGGAAGGGTCTTGCAAATTCCCCTTTCTTTACATCTTTCACCCATTTAGCTCCACTTTAGCCAAACTTGCGTTTTTGACCCATTAGCTACATTCCAAACAAAGCCTGCCTAGTCAAGCTAGTTAGTCTGTCCTTTTGTGGTATGTTTTCCATTGCAGTTTGGTCCGTAATTCTCGTTTGGAGTTGGTGTCTGTATTAAGGAAGGAGGAAAGAAAAAAAGTATTGAAAAAAAGAAAAAAAAAAAGAAGGAAAACGTGAAAGAAAAAAGAAAATGAAAAAATGAAAAAAAAAAAAAAAAAAGAGAGCTGATATGAAAAAGAAAGAAAGAGAAATTGTGTAAAAAGTTGTACCCTCTTGTCAGAGTTGAGAAGATGTTCGAAGATGTACAATCGACAAGAGTTGTTTTTCAGTTAGTTGTTTCAGACGGTGTCTTTAAAAAGGGAAGTTTGTAACCGTCTGACTCCTCCGTTCTATCCTATATTTTTTGAGGAGATTGTGCTTTGAGTCTAGTGAGTTTTGTGCCAATTGAAGGGCACTTGTGTTTAGTCTTTCAGTCAGTTGAGACCCGGATGGTTTATTATGGTCCTGTTAGGAACTAGCTTGACGCTTTTACCTCCACATTTCCATAACCTGTTTTGCCTTTTCTCACCTGAACCTCACTATTCCCATATTATTTGCATACCCTCGGCTGTGACGGACATTATTGGTTGGAGTGTGTGCATTAGTACTTGAATTGTCTTTCATTTTTGTTGCATGCATGCTATGTAGGTGTGATTAGGTGAGTGACTGCCTTTTCTTCTCTCTTTTACATATAACATTTTCCCTTTGCTTCATGAGAGAAGAGTGACCACGTGAGAGTCCGGTTTTGTTGGTCTTGCAAGGTCGATAGGTCGGCTTTATTTTCGAACGACTTATAATTCGTTTGCGTATTGATCGCTTGGCTTTAATCGTTGATTTTTTCTTTGCATTAAATCGGTTCAAGTAGACACGTTAAGCTAGCTCTGAGTTATCATTTCCGTTCCATTAGTTTAGTTTTGAGTTTACTCGAGGGCGAGTAAAGGTTTGGTTTGGGGAGATTTGATACGTGCCTAATATATAGTCTTTTTGGCCTATTTCAGCACGTATTTCTATGCATTTCTATACTGTTTTTATAGTATTTTGCCCCGAATTGGCTACTTTGGTGTATTTGGTCCTTTTTGTAGGAATGATCGCGGAAGTAGCGGAACCATACTCCTTTTCGTCCTTTTTGCATGCATTTAGGGGAGACGGGATTGTCCCAGAGTAAGATATTGCACTTGGAAGTGTCGTTGCACGCATTACGAGGCATTTGGGTGAAGACGTGAGCTGAATTGAAGATACAAGTGCTCGATCGAGTTGTTTGCTGGTCGATCGAGTGGTTTCTAGGCTCCCTGAGGCTCGATCGAGCTACTCCTTAGTCGATCGAGTAAGCCGCACATGACCAAGTCCTCGATCGAGTACCCTGAGGGTCGATCGAGGGACTTCTGCTGAGATGTTGGTCGATCGAGTGGTTTAATTCACTCGATCGGGAGGTTTTCACGGGCGTGGGCTTTTAATTAGTCCGTGGATGTTTTATTTCGCAAGCTTTTAGTTTTACTTTCTATTTAAACCTAAGTGAATTAGGTTAAGGGAGAGCTTATTATCTATTATTCACTTTTTACTCTCTAAGTTTCCACAGTAGAACTTTTGCTACGTTGCTTTGAACTTTCTCTACTGTTACTTTCATTGTGGGATTATTTCTCTCGGACTCGGTTGTTCTTTACGCCGGAATCGCTTAGATTGTAATCTCCTCTCTTCCTTTAATAATAATTAACCTTCTTGTTGCGTTAATTCCTTGTTTGCTTATTTATTCTCTTGCCCTAATTTATCATTATTGCTTTTTATTATTATTTCGTTATGTCTTTCTGCTGAAACTTATTTTTTGTTAGATTAATTAGGAATATGAGTAGCTAAACCCCTTCATGTTGGGATTAGGGGATCTACGGTAGAAATGCGACGACGTAGTAAATGAATTAGACGGATTAATCACGAGATTCTGTCACTATAGCAATTTAACTGTAATTCCCGACCTAGTTGAGTGCACGCTTCTATGTCACCCATTAATCTGGCTAAATTTGATCCTGGAACGAAAGATTGGACTAAATAGGCCTGCTATAAACAGTAGACTACCCTAATGAGGACGAAAGTTAAGTTAGTGGTATTTTAGGATAGAAAGTGGACCGAAAGGACCTTTTAACATCCGTCTCACACCTAGTTCGTCTGAATCATTTACAGCTGAGTCGCAGGACTACCGTAGTGAACTGAATTCCCGACATGTCCCTCTCTTATTGATAGTTTAAATCATCTTTCCTGCTTTACTGCTCTTTGCTTTATTTCTCTTCCCTTTCAACTCCGTAGTTTAGGAACCAAATTCAATCCAACACCAATTGTTACCATAGGATTAGAAATAGATAGCTGTAGTTGCATTACCTCCCTGTGGATTCGATACTCGACTGCCTCTGCTACATTTTTAGTTGAGACCGTTAGGTTTTATTTTTGACAGGTACGCGACAGACGTGTCAGACAACAACATCCAAAACCTGAAAGACTAATTTCCCTCCTCATCTTGAGGCTGAGGAGGAAAATTGGGGGCAATTGTTATGGGCAAAATTCACATTTTCATATCGGTACACGTGGCAAGCAACGAGTGGACAATCGAGGCTTGGGAGGATCAATGTCGTGGACGAATCTGAGTCATATGATGGTTTAAGGGTCAACTACATACTTCCTATTTTTGGGCGACTGGACATAGAAGTCGAGGAGCTTGATTCTGGAAGAGCCTCATTCCGGTGGATCCTGACTCTGGAGGAGCCTGGTTCTGGAAGAGCTTGATTCTGGAATAGCCTATTCCGAAGGATCCTGACTGTGGAGGAGCCTGACTCTGGAAGAGCCTCATTCCGGAGGATCCTGACTTTGGAGGAGCCTGATTCTGGAGGAGCCTAATTCCGGAAGAGCCTGAGGAAGCGAAACCTTAAAGGAAGCAACTATTTGAGAAGAATAAAGATTAGCATTAAAAGGAGGAGAAAGTTGGGGAATTAGTCAATAACGGCTACCATGCTAGAAATTAATCTTATAAGCATTTGAATAGGAAAATGAGTCAAGCAGCAAACAATAAACCACAACACTTTTACTGGACTTAAAGCTAAGATCGCAGCCACACGAAACTGGTACAACAGCATAGCATAGCATAGCATTCAATTTAGCCAAATTAAAACCCAAACCCAAATTGGCTCTAATGACACTATATAACCCCTTGTTTCCATCACGGCCAGGGCGTAAGAACCACCAACAGTCCGCTCTCGGACTTCGACCAACCCCATGAAACAGTAACAACATAAAATACAACAATTCACAATAGAACTTATAAAACTTTTGAACGATTATTAACCAATCCAGCATACGAGATTGCAAACCGCAATGTAATACCGAGACCGACGTTACCTTTTAGCACTCAAATCCTCCAAAGTATCGTCGACGATACATGAGTTACAATACGGGTCCTCCAATTCTTCACCTATAATAATTATGGTACCAAAGCGGCATTAGAACACCCATCTTTACGTGACTGGTAAATTAAGTACTTATGAATCGGTGAAACAAAATTAGTACGAATATGATCCTTGCCGAGAGATGAAGATAATGGCGCAAAAACCGATAAAAATGGATAAGGAACGAGGGAGAACGGAGCTAGTGAAGATGTGAGTTTGATGTAGCGGAAAAAGGAAAACGAGAGGATTTTGCTTGTTTTCCGATTGCATAATTAAAGGAGTTGACTTCTTAGAGCAAGTCTAATGGTGTGGCTAGAGGACTTGCTTGCAATTTCTTAAAATTGTAAACTAGTTGCTGCACCCTTGGAGATGCCTAATTAAGAAGGCTTGGTTTAAGCAACTAGGTTAATAAAGCTAGTTGCTTAATTGGGCCCACAATTATAAATCAACCAATAGAAAAATTGCTTTATTAATTTAGGTTTGATTTTTGCTTAATTTTTGATTTTATTCAACAAAACAAAGCTAGTTAAACCAATGGAATGGGTTAGTAGCTTAAAAAGGTTGTAGCTTAGAATGTGATATCGATTCACCAAGCTAGAAAGTTATTGCTTGCCATTGAACTTGCTCTTATAAAATACACAAGTTAACAGAAACGTGGAATTTAGATACTAGAATCGTGGGATACGGTAGTTTTATTAACCACTCATATTTTACGAAGTTGACCAGGTCTAGTCGGTTGTGATTTGAACAAAAAGCATAGTGATTAAACTTCGTCTCAAGACGGTCTAGCACCATAATAAATAACGTGGTTTATCAAATATGTCTATTGATATTAAAAATATGAGTTGATAATACTTAAATTTATACTTATAACAAAAATATAGGCTTCTTAAATAAAAGTGAAAGGTTATAAAAAAAAGTGCTTTTAGTAATAAAGACATACGACGACTTACAAGAAAATATTATATTATATTCTCGTTTAATAAAATCTAAAAGTTGTGATTAACCAATATTAGGACGGAAAATCGCGTGTGTTATAGTCTTCCCTAGAGCAAATATGGTCAATAGACGTCTCCAACACCAAGTTTAAGCGTCAATACAAAATGCAAAACAAATGTTTATACCCATTTTCAATATTTTAATAAAAAGTTTAAATGGTAAACCATCAAATAATGATAAAAATCAAAATAATTAGTAACTTTCATATTAAAAGAATTATGCACTGAACATTCAACAGATCTAAGAATAAATATGAAAACTCGATAGATCGAAGGGGAAAAATTGACCTCCTAAATATAGATAGAAAGTTTAAGAAAGTGAGAAATTACGAAGATGAGCTTCTTGAAAAGAGGAAAGTATATTTTAAAATAGATCAAGTTTATCGAAACTGGCGAGGAATAACAAAGATGAAGATGAATGACTAAAGTTAAGATTAGAGAAATTGAGATCGTAAGGAAATGCTGCGCACTCTAATTTTTCCATATATTATAAACCAACCTAAGTAACCTCTCATACTTCCACATATTCCACACATAACAAACATGCTTTAACGAACTTCCTCGAGATTTTAACAAACCCAAACTTCGTATACTAATTTACCATCAATGATTGTCGCTGTTACCAGCAATTTCACTTTAACGATTACTAAGCGATTGCTTCCTTTGAGACATCTCTTACACTTTTTAAGACTAGAATTTAATACCAAGACTTAATCCATTCAAGCATAACCACTAACTCGACATTATTAAAAATCCACCAACTGCTCAAATAAAGAATCATATCATCAAACTTTCAAGTCAACATTTTCTCAAAACCCAAAATATAGTGCAAAGTTGTACGGATTACACATTTAACTATCCTCGAGATAAAATAACTATAGTTTAAGTCATAATCACCCTAGTTACCAATTCATAGGAAATTATATCCTTAGAAAATTTCATCCTTTCGGAAGCCACTTATATTACTAAATAAATGTCGTCAAAATTATCACTACGCTTCAAGATCGATACTCGTCAAGTTAAACTAGTAACCATTGTCCTCGAGCTTGTCATCACAAATATCACAACCTTAAGTTAGGAGGACCACCTTTCAAACTTAGTAAGCTCAAACCTTTGTTGAAAACCTTCGCTAGTTAGCACCATGCCAGTGATTATACATCGCAAAATTGTACTACTAAACCATCATTTCCAAACCACCAAAATTATCCGCATTCAGTTAAAAGATATAATTCACATAGTTAATAGTAACCAAATGAAGTTTCACCTTGATAATGTATTCTCATACATTAGTAACCATAAATTTTCTCGATCTATTCCGCACACTTCTTCCCATAAAAAAATCATAATATCGACCTATACGTCAGCCTTACACCCCACCAACCTTTCTCCTACCACAACTAAAACCTAAAGAGAATTCCAAGTCTCTCAGCTTTTCCAGAACTTGAATTTCCTCAACCATATCAATGTTCCCATAAATTTTCTATAACCTCTCACCACTATATAGAAAATATCCACTCTAAATGTGTCATATGAGGCAGGAAAAAAAAAACAATAATGCTAAATATGTGGATATGATAAGAGAAATATGACCAACTTAAATGAGTTGGAACAAAGGGAAATTTTCAAACAATAGAATATGGAGAGTTTGAATGAACCTATTAGAAGAAACTCTGGAGGGACGAGAATCGAACTAACAAAAATACTAGGGACGACATGAATCTAAAATAAGAGGATAAAAACTAACGTTAAGCATATTAAGAACAAGTTTAACAACAAGGTTGTAAAAAAATAAAATAAGCCTATTAAATGCCATGACAAGAAGGATTGAGAAATATAACCCATAAAATGCTATTAATTTGAAAGATTCTCTTTGACATGATAATGCTTCATCAAAATAAAGATACATTTAAGATTCCAACCTCTAAATACCCCAAAGACGATTTATCACGAGTCTCACAAGGCTCTTAGACAAACAACAAGACAAACGATCTGATTAATCCCTCATAAAAGTAACTCATGATATGATGTTTTACCCCAAGACATTGGTGTTAAACATGTATAACATTCTGTTTCAAGCACATTGACTAAATCCCAAGTTATGATTGTCATTACACACGCTACGATCCTTAAACACTAAATCAATTACTTAACCACAATATTATTCTGGACCCTCAAGTGTTCCTCTCATGTTTTTCGAATCCTCAAGTCCAAATTATATATCATGATATCTTAATATTATACAACAATGTAAAATAAACTCTCATGCTAAAAAAAAAAAAAAAAATTATCACAAGTTGTAAGTTGGAAACTTGAAATAACCCGAAATGAGATGTAACTTAGAATCCTATAAAAATTGAATGGCCCGTATCCCTACACCAAATACTCAAAAAGTTATTACGTATGAACGTTTTCACAATAACCTTTACCGTAGAATGTAAAACACGAGTTCCGTTACAAACATTTCACGTGACCCCCTCAGTAATCTCTCCTCAAAATTCTATTGAGCCAATATCTCTCCACCAATCACTTATCTAGTTTCATATATCACTCATCCACACTCAACCTAACTCAAGAATGATAAGTTATAAAAAAACCCCTAAAAACTCACACAAACAAAGGAACATGTAAACAAACCAAGGTATGCATATGAATTAAAACAAATAATATATATTCACCTAATCACAGTGATAAGCTCTACCCAAAAGTATACATGCCAAGTGCTAACAAAAAATCATAAATGCCATTAAGAGTTAAGCACAAATTCCACTCCAAAGAACGAATCACTTTAAACCCCACTCATCCTCTCTTCATAATAATCTTCCAAAGAACCATATTCTCATTATAAACTACCTGTCTGATTCCATATGACCCTTACTCACATTGAACCAAACTTACCAAGGGGCCACTTACCATATAGGTATGAAAATGCATGCGAATAGAGGTATATATGCAAACAAACTAAGTTATACATACGAAGTAAGGTTATGCACATGTAACTTTATAAGTTATAAGGAAAGGAGAACAAGTCATATTATATGATGAGTAAATTGAAAAAAAAAAGAAACAACAGACCACGTTATACATTGTAAAAAGGAAACAAATGTGTTAGACAATCTAATATAAACTCACAACGACTCAACTCAAGTAAGACACACCTGTAATTAAAGGCAAGTAAGACACCACATAATTCCTTAAAGTGGTCTACCCAACTCTCATTTAGTCATTATAACAGTGGTCTAAGTTCTAATTCATTTTAATTTAGGGTTATCAATTAGGAGCGAGAAAGCTCTGATACCACTTGTAACACCCCTGCCCAAACCAGGTCGGGAGCGGTTATTTATGATAGCTCACCAGGCTATGTACATGGCCCACAGATCAACACAGGTCCTTTATAGCACATTTTGTCCTCACTAATGCATCCCGGGAACCTTCCCAGGAGGTCACCCATCCTAAGACTACTCTCAGTCAAGCACGCTTAACTTTGGAGTTCTTTTGCATGGATGACCATAAAAGAAAGTGCACTTTGTTGATATGAGTAGTACTTCAAATCCCATTAAGCACTAGTCATTTAAGCCTATCACTGGACCTCTTCAATTAACATGGGGTGTTACACAATAGGAGGTCAGTTTTGGGTGAGAAGGATCCCTTATTTCAAAACTAGATCCTATTGTTCCGGTTGGTCACTACGTTGGTGGTTATGAGTCGGGAAACGTGAAGTAAAATGTTGCATGATTATGTTTGTGTTATAGTTTTGTTGAATATCTTGCGTGATATAATTGTTCATATGGTAAATTATAACATATAGAAGTTGGCTGAAAGCAATGATACGTATGATATATTTTGAGAATGCTTGTTATGTGTTGGTGTATGAGGAGTCTTAGCCTCGTTCTTTAACATATTTTTTACCGTATATCTGTTTGAATTTTATTAATGCCATAGTAGGATGTGATTAGTGATAGTTGTTAGTAAAGTAATCGCTAATATAAGAATAATAATTCTTAGTCGAAATTGCAAACCATAGAGGGGCACCCAACCGAGTGTGAGCTAGTACTCGACCGAGTATCAGCCACTCGACCGAGTGAACCCTAGCACTCGGCCGAGTGAACCATTTTCCAGAAACTTGAAAGTTTCTGGAAGTGAGTCACTCGACCGATTGGAGAGGGCACTCGACCAAGTGGACTCATCACTCAACTGAGTGCCAATTTCTGGGCTGTAAATTTCGCCAAAAATTGTGTTATTACCTTATTTATTTTATCTCTTTACCCTTTTGTCATTTAAAATTATTTCTAACATTCCGTTGTTGATGTTTGTTGTTCGGATTCAAGTTTTCTACTCATTTATTCCCTAAAGTTGGCTAAATTTATCATATAAGTGATGTTTTCTTCCCGCTTATTTCTTTTCCAATGTGGATTTTGTTTAAATCTACGCTAATTCCTTCAATATTTGTCAATTAATTCCCTGATTTGTTTAATTCATGACATTAATCACCTTTTTACATCATTGATGATGTCAAGTATAAAAAACTTTATATTGAATTTTGCCCAAAAATTTTATGAACCCAAAAATAGGTATTCCCGAGTCAATAATTTAATTTGTGTATGTTGCATGGTTAATTGTTTGACAACAACTAAATTTTGGTTGTTATTGCTAAGTCTTGCCGTACATTGAGATTTTGCCTTGAAATTTTTGCTTAAATTTTTTTTTTCGAAGCTTTGATGTTCGTGTTTAAGTTTTGACTTATTTTCGCATTTAAAACGTAGCTAGTAATGGCATGTATCATTTTGAATCAAAATTTCATCTTACATGTTTCCAAAATTTTGAATCCTCATAATATATATATATATATATATATATGGGCTTAGGGCAGAACACATTCCGCATATCACTTGACATGTTATTCTACTTCACAAAATTTTCAACGTCAAAATGCCAAGGTGAAAGAAACAAGAAACAATTCTTTAGAAATTTTAGTACAATTTACAATTTCAAAGCTAAGGAAAACATGTTACAACTTCCAAAAATCATTAGTAAATAATAACATAATTAATTCTTGAGAACTTATACTTTTTAGAAAATACAGAGAGCTAACAATTCATGAGAGAAAGAATCAAGTCAAAAACTCATAAGGTCAATTTATAATGCATTTTACAATTCATTTGGTCAAAACAGAAAATTTATAGCAACTTGTCAGAAACTTAGGTCAAATTGTAAAAGTTACTATAATTTGTCAAAAATTTACCTTGTAACGTGGCTCATCAATTTAGAAAAATATACGAATTTTCTAAACAGTAGAGTTAGAATTAGGCAAAAGATACTAAACACGTATTAAATGAGAATTTTTATAAAATCATGTGTCAAACAGAACTGTACAGGAATATTCCAACCACTGTCCACTAAAATATTTATTTCTCCCAAACCGTAAGTCATATAAGCATGAAACCAGCGGCATATGAAAGGTAACTTAGAAGGCTATCACAAATAAAATTTTTGTGCAAGTATATTAAGCAAGTCCAAGGCAATAAAGGGTAAAATTACGAGAAATCAACCAAAATTATATTCTTCACAATTTCGCTCATATTCATCATGCTTCACATTTACTCCTCCCAATTACTTACCAACATACTTATTTCATACTCACATGCTTATATCATTAATCAGAATCAGTTTATATCATATTCCCGTAACCATAATAATTAATAAAACAATACTCAGCCAAGGCAAACAGTTAACTCCTAAGAAATAAACAAAATTCATTTTAAATTACCCTACACTGTAATATCTCTCAAGGTAACCGGTTCAAAACTGGAAGGGCCGGGTTTGGAGTTAGGGTACCTTCTCATCCTAAGCCAAAATGGGATCCTAACAGTTTCTACCCGGATTCATTTTATTTGACACATCCTAAGTTCATTATTTAGTTCATTAGTTAGGCCTGAGGATTGTTTCGCTCTGATACCACTTTGTAACACCCCCATTTATCTAAGAGCCCTTTAGCTAGACATTCCTAGATAAATAAGAGCGTTACCATCTCGGTTTCCCGAGGTAGTGAATAACAAAGATAAACAAACCAAAGTACTTTACTAAAACTTCAGTGATTACATGATATTACAACTTAACCAAACTAAAACTTAATATAAACTATATACAACTCGCAACGGAAGATAAACAAGTGAGTTAAATAATCTATGTGGTCTAGACTTCTAGGTAGACTGGCCAATCCTCAAGCATTCCCATAACCTCCCAAGTCAGCTAATCTTTAAGACCTGCAATATTTGCTCCCCATTATGGTTCATCACAGGTGTTCACGAACACACTGTCAACCGCGAGGTTGAGTAGGATAACTAACAACGATAATATGATACTATACGATAAAGGCTCAAACCAAATCAATCACACACACGCACACGGCTCAATTGTGGAACCATCACACGCACCAACCAAACACGCCACACATGACACCCCGCGGTGTACTACTTAGGACCATGGCCCACTCCTCACGCCACCATGCATGTCCGACCATCATACCGTACATGACAACGGCACTTGCACATCCTCGTGCCTGACCGAGCAAATAATCTCAAATGGCAATATCAATCTCAATGACAATCTCTTTCATAAACAATCAGCAACAGAGAACCAACCAACAAGATAATAATATGATCATAAGACAACAATGATATCAATATCCTCAAGACAATAATTACGACGATATGCTCAGGACAACAATTGCAACAATAATCCATCTTTCAACAATTCTCCAATTACCAATATAGTATAGTTGAGTAGTTAACCTGCATGGCAAGCAAATCCAATTAAGCAGCTTAAAGCAATCCAATAATCACGCAACCGATTCCAATTATACTTCCTTCACAAATCGTCACCTAACATACATATTATAATCTTCCATTAATTATTAAATATTTTATTCTATTATTATTTATTATTTAATTATTTATTACTATCAAAGGGTTACGTTATTAAAAATCCGATTCAAACACAAACCCGAGTTACCCAATTAAAAACCCGACTCAAAACAAAATCAATAACACTCCCTTATACATAGCTTCCCACCCATGTACACACCCCCTTTTTGAACCACCAAACCTGACACCATCAACCACCAATAACACCACCCAACTCCGTCATCACTAGCCTGCAACCCATCGTCTGCAAAACACTCTTAGCCATCGACTAGACAGCCACCTACACTACATAACGCGACGCCCTAAACAACCCCACGAAAACCCGACACCACTAACCCATTTACTCCCTTACCACCTTATGCCACCTCACGACCACCAAGGGCTACCACCATTGTATCCTCTGACCTCCGGTGATTTCACTACTTGGCACGACTCCTTACAACAACCCATGACTCCCCATACACGACACATGAACCGTATAAAAGACACAACCCGCAACAACCACTCCCACAACAGCCATCGTACAAACCACCTCGACTCACCACCACGACACCATTATTAGAACTGCCCTTAGCCGACTAACCAACCACCCAAGTCTCATGCTCATACGACAACCACACAAGCTACACCATCCGTCTTAAAGCTCACGGCACCATCCCCTTTAGACGCTAAAACCGCCACCTACGGTGGTCGACAAAGGCCACGTTTGGTCCTATTGTGGTCACTATGGTCAAGGGCAACTACTAAGGTCATTGGCATGGTTTACTATGGTCCATAGGATGTATTAATGATAACTTTAATTAATTAAGACGATATAGACATGAGTTACGATGATCTTGCCTTTTATCGCTTTATTTGCTCTTTCCGTCTCTTAAAACTCCTTCTTCTATTTTTATGAATTATGTTTTAGCTATCATGGTATTTATACTCTAGATTTTAGAGAGTATATTAGGTCAATTAGGAAATTAAGAACTATTACTTTATTCTACTTTCTATAGGAATTACCAATATATTTATTATTACCAATATTAGTCTTACCATAAGTAGAATTTCCACTTAATAATTTTATTATTACTATTACACTATTATTATTATTATTATTATTATTATTATTATTATTATTATTATTATTATTATTATTATTATTATTATTATTATTATTATTATTATATGATTATTATTATTATTACCTTTACTTATTATTAATTCCTTAATTATTTATTATTAAATCCCGATACAAAATCTCGTATCACAATCATATAACTCGGCCTTCTTACCCATGCCACACGGTCACACGGCCCAATGGCCCTATCATTAGTTAGGTTCAATTCCCGACTTGCTTACTTGTACTTTATTATTTAATTAAACGTCTTACTTACAATTAGTATTAGCAATGTTATTAATTAACTATGTGAATTACATTGTTTATTTTTTTATTAAAGTACGGGTATTACAGTAAATTATATACAAAGTCACTAATATCACCGCTTACATAAAGATTCCTTCCTCAAAAGTCAGTAACCATGCTACGTCCTCAGATCTCTAAATTTCCATACTCTATGTTGCCAACACATACTCTTACATTACTCATTTTCATTCACAATTCCCTTACTCACTATACCCACATTACCACTTTATCGAATCCAGTTTAATCATTAACAACCATTTCCACTGTAATCTCCTATAAAATCTAGTGTAAAAGAGTGGCGGAAACACTGCCGAATGGGATTAAAAACACAATGATAAGATTAAATAACCATACCCGGATTAAAATAAATATAAACCACCGGAAACGTTCCCGAAAAGGTAGTCGATACAATTGCCACTTTTGCTAAAAAGGGGTAAAAATTTAAAAATCCAAAACATGGTTCTACAATCCAAAAGAAATGAAAATAAAATGAGTAGGATCAACTACTCGCTTGCTCACTCCTCGAATCCCAGTAAAACAAATAGTTGTCATGTTATATACATAACAGCCACAATCAGTGGGGTGTAACTCGGGCGTTTTTCCAGCCACATTTCATCAAGTTAAAGGCAAACAAATGCTAAAACTACAATTACTTGAAATATGCAACCTCAATACATCAGAAAATGTTAAAAACATAAATAAGCATTTGAACAATTGAAAATCCATATCTAGTCCAAAAACATTAAAGTATAAGATACAATATCAAATCCTCATTATGGAAAGCTAGCTTAGTGTCTTAGTATAGAGTTTCACTCGTTCTATTCTAAAGTACCGCGGTTCCACAACCATAATAGGGCGGTGTCTTACTCCGCAGTGCGAGGTCCTAGTCTAAGTGTATGTACATAACTCCCGGGGTGCAACACTCCCAGACGACCACCGATGACAATCATCAGTTCTATAGCTAATGGCAAAACTAAGTATATTCTGAGTTTATTATTCTAAACCTTACACCTAACCGTTCCATAAGTATTCAAAACCACTTCAAAAGTGTCATTCAACAAATTTATGGTAAACAAATATTATGTGTATAGACCTTTGCTCAAAATTTCGTTTGTAAAATATATTTTCCTTTTGATATAGTGGCTAATCTTTTTCTCACATAAACTTTATCATGGCTAGTTGTGTTTAAAACTTTTCCTTGCCTTAAAATATTTTCTAAAAATGGATTTATGAACTGAAACATTATGCTAGTCATATATTGTTATAAATAATAAAAATTCGAAATATATAAATTAAATATCATAATTGATTAAAACAATGATAATAATCAAAAACACGATCATATGGTATCAGAGTATCACTGCTCCCGATGCTCACACTTTGATTTCTAGGCAAGAAAACTAATAAATGATTGATTGAGTTAAAATGAGATAGAGAGAGATGGGTAGAAACAAATAAGGACTTGTTTGCTAGCTTATGTGTTTGTGTAACTCAATGGCTAGCATTGAATTTATGTCTTGTTTGCCCGACAAAGAGGATGAAGAGCCGAGGACATGGTGCTGCAAGGAAGATGCATAAGTGGTTTCCAGTGCAAATTCAGTTTTGCTCGTGCTACAGGGCAGATGACCAAGAGTAAACTGAAGTCTCACAGTGGTGCAGTCGATTAAAAAAATTATTACACTGTAGATCCGTCCGATGGAGCAACCCAAGGCTTGAGTGTTTGTTTCTCAGTAAGAAGGTGGAGTGTTATAATGAACCCCCTTGCAACTTTGGAAGCCCGAAGATTCCTTCTTTGTTCTCAAATCTTGATAGTTTGTGATCAAAGTTCCTCTTCTTCCACTCTTACAAATCTTCATTGCCTATTCTGGTAAATGAATCCTTGTTTGCGATTCTTCCACTCTTGCTATTTATTCTCTTGAGATTCATTTGTTAGACAAACCATTTCCTTGTGAACTGTGATGGAAGTCAAGTGCGTTTGAGGTTTAGTGGAGCTTTGTTAATTTTGGTTTGAGGGTAGTGAGTTTTACCTTGAATGCTTAATCTTGAAAGAGCTTTTACTTATGGATTAACTGGAATGGTGACTAATAATTTATGAAGTTAGAGTTTTGGCTTAAATGTTGGCTTTGGATTATAGGTATCTTGCATATATTGGACTAGATGTGATTAAGGCATTAATAGTAACCATGTATAACTAGTTTTAAACCCGTGAAATTCACGGTCTGTTTCAAAATTTGTTTATATTTACACCATTTTTTTTATCTTCTCATTTGCTTTTTGAAGGCTACAGTTTTTGAACTTTAATCGTAAATATGTTGAAAATAAAATATTTACTTATTATCAATATATCTTTTATTAAATATTTTTTCGACAAAAAAAACAAAAACAAATAGAAGTCGGAAAATATGGTCAAAGTTCTTTCTTGGATACCATAATAAAGGAAATGAGAAGATAAAAAAAATGGAGGAAATATTAAATAACGCGAATAACAGTTTTGCTATTAAAGTTGTACTTTATGTAATAATTAAAAAAAATAGAATTAAAGTTTGATTTTTCCTATTAACAAATTAAACGTTATTGGTCTACATAGTATTATGTAGATCTGTCAAATTGACCAGAATTGTAAATATGTCTAAAACTAAACCGTTTTTTCACGGTCATTAACCCTCAAATCTTGACCCGTTAACCAAGACTAAGTTACAACAAAACAACTTACTAATTTAGGACCAACGCCAGAGGTGTTAAATATTGGCCGGACCTGAAACCCTGACCCGTTTGATCTTCTTTTTCCAAGGTCAAGGCCTATAAAATCTCAACCCGAGACCCGTTTAACCCAAACTTGAAATGACTCGTTAATTTAGGGTCGAAACCCCACCCGAAATGACCCGTTTAATCCAAACCCGAAATGACCCCTTAATTTAGGGTCAAAACCCAACCCGAACAGGTTGACCTGTTAGATTAAAGATGATGCAAGAATTTTATTAAAATATTAATATTAATATATTATATTTGAAATAATAATAATAATAAAACATTAGTTTTTGTACTTTTCTCAACCTGGGAGTCCGGGACCCGTTTAACCCAAACTTTAAATGACCCGTTAATTTAGGGTCGAAACTCACTCCGAAAGGATCGACCTATTTGATTAAATATGATTCAATAATTTTATTATAAAAACAATATTTATATATTATGTTTGAAATAATAATAATAAAACATTAGTTTTTGTACTTTTAATTACTAAAATAATTAAAAAATTAATATTATAAATTTTTTATAACGTTTAATAATAAAATAATAATTAAAATAACTTAATTTCTATAGTTGTCAATATAATTAATACTTTTATAACTATTTAATGTGATTTAAGATATTAATATTAAATATATTGTAATTGTTTTTAAAAAAATATTTTATTTTAAAAAATAATGTAAAAAAGCGTTGGACACTATTTTTTTCCCGTATTCTGATCACAATCCGACCCATAACCCAACTCGTAACCCATATGACTCGACCTGTATTCTTAACCCATCTAGTATGACCTGGCTTACGACCCCACTCGTCCGACCGGTTTGACAGGTCTACCAACATCCGTACGGCATGTGAGCTCAACGTAATATAAAAAGATTAGTGAAAATAATTTATTTGACGCACCTAAAATTAATTTAAAGTGATCATAATACCCATGATTTGCCTGATAAATCATAATTTCAATAAAACAAAAGGCATTTCTTTAACAATATTAATTAGGGTTGGTCCTCCCCAAATAACAAAAGTTCCTTTAAAAAAAATAGTTTATTACATGTATTTATTCTCAGGTAAAAAAAAAAAAGGTATTGTATTTACATCGGCTTTCTTGTATACTAGTTTCAAAGAGATCTCAGTTAGGAATAGAATGATTTTTGTTTTTTGTTAGAATAATGTTATTTCCTTAAATAAAATCTAAATTTATTAAAAATTTGATATCATGCAACGTAATTATTATACACAATCAATGTCTTAAATTAGGAATTAATTTTAGCAGTAAATCATTTTTTTGGTTTAATATGCTCTTAATTACCCATAAAATGCCATGTCATAAATTGTAAAATTATATGATGACATGTCAACATGGAAGTTAGAGGATTAATATATATATATATATATATATATATATATATATATATATATATATATATATATATATATATATGTATATATATATATATATTTCAATTCTTATGCATTTAGATCCCGGGTTTTCATATAAGGTTGTAACCTTTAAACTTAGGTGCTATCATTTAACTTTATTTGGGTTGATTAGTGGTATCCATGTGAATAAGGAATGTTATTGAACAATCGCATAGTGGGTTGATTGTGTTTACTTGAGGAATGTAAGATCTTGAAGTTGAGGATTGTGTACCTTTCGTGATTTGATGTCTTAACCACAGTATATGGAATACTTCGAGGAATATTTTGGTTCGAATTACCTTAAAGGAAATATTTATTTAAGGACCTTAGACAATCGAGATTGTGGCTTATTTGAGTTGATAACCACCTAGTGTTGCAATGTTATGATTGGAATTTTGGCAGGACTTCTAAAAGACTTTGATGGAATGGTGTTGCTAGATGGTGGTTTTTGTTTGATGTTCCATAACTTGAGGAGTCTTATGAATTTAGTAACCTTATTAATTTGGTTGAGATCTCAAAAGAGTGGGATCAACTACTCGCTTGCTCACTCCTCGAATTCCAGCAAAACAAATAGTTGTCATGTTATATACATAACAGTCAAAATCAGTGGGGAGTAACTCGGGCGTTTTCCCAGCCACATTTCATCAAGTTAAAGGCAAACAAATGCGAAAACTACAATTACTTGAAATATGAAACCTCAATACATCAGAAAATGTTAAAAACATAAATAAGCATTTGAACAATTGAAAATCCATATCTAGTCCAAAAACATTAAAGTATAAGATACAATATCAAATCCTCCTTATGGAAAGCCAACTTAGTGTCTTAGTACAGAGTTTCACTCGTTCTATTCTAAAGTACCGCGGTTCCACAACCATAATAGGGTGGCGTCTTACTCCGCAGTGCGAGGCCCTAGTCTAAGTGTATGTACATAACTCCCGGGGTGCAACACTCCCAGACGACCACCGATGACAATCATCAATTCTATAGCTAATGGCAAAACTAAGCATATCCTGAGTTTATTATTCTAAACCTTACACCTAACCGTTCCATAAGTATTCAAAACCACTTCAAAAGTGCCATTCAACAAACTTATGGTAAAAAAATATTATGTGTATAGACTTTTGCACAAAATTTCGTTTGTAAAATATATTTTCCTTTTGATATAGTGGCTAATCGTTTTCTCACAGAAACTTTATAATGTCTAGTTGTGTTTAAAACTTTTCCTTGCCTTAAAATATTTTCTAAAAATGGATTTATGAACTGAAACATTATGCTGGTCATATATTGTTATAAATAATAAAAATTCGAAATATATAAATTAAATATCATAATTCATTATAACAATGATAATAATCAAAAACACGATCATATGGTATCAGAGCATCACTGCTCCCGACGCTCACACTTTGATCTCTAGGCAAGAAAACTAATAAATGATTGATTGAGTTAAAATGAGATAGAGAGAGATGGGTAGAAACAAATAAGGACTTGTTTGCTAGCTTATGTGTTTGTGTAACTCAATGGCTAGCATTGAATTTATGTCTTGTTTGCCCGACAAAGAGAATGAAGAGCCGAGGACATGGTGCTGCAAGGAAGATGTATCAGTGGTTTCTAGTGCAAATTCAGTTTTGCTCGTGCTACAGGGCAGATGACCAAGAGTAAACTGAAGTCTCACAGTGGTGCAGTCGATTAAAAAAAATTATTAGACTGTGGATCCGTCAGATGGAGCAACCCAAGGCTGGAGTGCTTGTTTCTCAGTAAGAAGGTGGAGTGACCCAATGAACCACCTTGCAACTTTGGAAGCCCGAAGATTCCTTCTTTGTTCTCAAATCTTGATAGTTTGCGATCAAAGTTCCTCTTCTTCCACTCTTACAAATCTTCATTGCCTATTCTGGTAAATCAATCCTTGTTTGCGATTCTTCCACTCTTGCTATTTATTCTCTTGAGATTCATTGGTTAGACTAACCATTTCCTTGTGAACTGTGATGGAAGTCAAGTGCGTTTGAGGTTTAGTGGAGCTTTGTTAATTTTGGTTTGAGGGTATTAGTGAGTTTTACCTTGAATGCCTAATCTTGAATGAGCTTTTACTTATGGATTAACTGGAACGGTGACTAATAATTTATGAAGTTAGTGTTTTGGCTTAAATGTTGGCTTTGGATTATAGGTATCTTGCATATATTGGACTAGATGTGATTAAGGCGTTAATAGTAACCATGTATAACTAGTTTTAAACCCGTGAAATTCAAGGTCCGTTTTAAAATTTGTTGATATTTACACCATTTTTTTTATCTTCTCATTTGCTTTTTGAAGGCTAAAGTTTTGGAACTTTAATCGTAAATATGTTGAAAATAAAATATTTACTTATTATCAATATATCTCTTATTAAATATTTTTTCGACAAAAAAAACAAAAACAAATTGAAGTCGGAAAATATGGTCAAAGTTCTTTCATGGATACCATAATAAAGCAAATGAGAAGATAAAAAAAATGGAGGAAATATTAAATAACGCGAATAACAGTTTTGCAATTAAAGTTGTACTATGTGTAATAATTAAAAAAAATAGAATTAAAGTTTGGTTTTCCCATTAACAAATTAAACGTTATTGGTCTATATAGTATTATGTAGATCTGTCAAATTGACCAGAATTGCAAATATGTCTAAAACTAAACCGTTTTTTCACGGTCATTAACCCTCAAATCTTGACCCCGTTACCCAAGACTAAGTTACAACAAAACAACTTACAAATTTAGGACCAACACCTAGAGGTGTTAAATATTGACCGGACCTGAAACCCTGACCCGTTTGATCTGCTTTTTCCAAGGTCAAGACCTATAAAATCGCAACCCGAGACCCGTTTAACCCAAACTTGAAATGACTCGTTAATTTAGGGTCGAAATCCCACCCGAAATGACCCGTTTAATTCAAACCCAAAATGACCCCCTAATTTAGGGTCAAGACCCAACCCGAAAAGGTTGACCTGTTAGATTAAAGATGATGCAAGAATTTTATTAAAATATTAATATTAATATATTATATTTGAAATAATAATAATAAAACATTAGTTTTTGTCCTTTTCTCAACCTGGGAGTCCGGGACCCGTTTAACCCAAACTTTAAATGACCCGTTAATTTAGGGTCGAAACCCACTCCGAACAGATCGACCTATTTGATTAAATATGATTCAAGAATTTTATTATAAAAATAATATTTATATATTATGTTTGAAATAGTAATAATAAAACATTAGTTTTTGTACTTTTAATTAAAAAAATAATTAAAAAATTAATATTATAAATTTTTTGTAATATTTAATAATAAAATAATAATTAAAATAACTTAATTTCTAAAGTTGTCAATATAATTAATACTTTTATAACTATTTAATGTGATTTAAGATATTAATATTAACTATTTTTTAGTTTTTTTAAAAAAAAATATTTTATTGATTAAAAAATAATGTTAAAAAGCGTTGGACACTATTTTTTTTCCCGTATTCTGACCACAATCCGACCCGTAACCCAACTCATAACCCATATGACTCGACCTGTATTCTTAACCCGTCTAGTATGACCTGGCTTACGACCCCACTCGTCCGACCGGTTTGACAGGTCTACCAACATCCGTACGGCATGTGAGCTCAACGTAATATAAAAAGATTAGTGAAAATTATTTATTTCACGCACCTAAAATTAATTTAAAGTGATCATAATACCCCTGATTTGCCTGATAAATCATAATTTCAATAAAACAAAAGGCATTTCTTTGACAATATTAATTAGGGTTGGTCCTCCCCAAATAACAAAAGTTCCTTTAAAAAAAATAGTTTATTACATGTATTTATTCTCAGGAAAAAAAAAGGTATTTTATTTACATCGGCTTTCCTGTATACTAGTTTCAAAGAGATCTGAGTTAGGAATAGAATGATTTTTGTTTTTTGTTAGAATAATGTTATTTCCTTAAACAAAATCTAAATTTATTAAAAATTTGATATCATTCAACGTAATTATTATACACAATCAATGTCTTAAATTAGGAGATAATTTTAGCAGTATATCATTTTTTTGGTTTAATATGCTCTTAATTACCCATAAAATGCCATGTCATAATTGGTAAAATTATATGATGACATGTCAACATGGAAGTTAGAGGATTAATAAATATAAATATAAATATATATATATATACATATATATATATATATATATATATATATATATATATATATATATATATATATATACATATACATATATATATATTGGTTAACCTAGATTGATCTCAGTTTCAATTCTTATGCATTTAGATCCCTAGGTTTTCATATAAGGTTGTAACCTTTGAACTTAGGTGCTATCATTTAACTTTATTTGGGTTGATTAGTGGTATCCATGTGAATAAGGAATGTTATTGAACAATCGCATTGTGGGTTGATTGTGTTTACTTGAGGAATGTAAGATCTTGAAGTTGAGGATTGTGTACCTTTCGTGATTTGATGTCTTAACTATAGTATATGGAATACTTCGAGGAATATTTTGGTTCGAATTACCTTAAAGGAAATATTTATTTAAGGACCTTAGAGAATCGAGATTGTAGCTTATTTGAGTTGATAACCACCTAGTGTTGCAATGTTATGATTGGAATTTTGGCAGGACTTCTAAAAGATTTTGATGGAATGGTGTTGCTAGATGGTGGTTTTTGTTTGATGTTCCAAAACTTGAGGAGTCTTATGAATTTAGTAACCTTGTTGCTTTGGTTGAGATCTCAAAAGAGTAGGATCAACTACTCGCTTGCTCACTCCTCGAATCCCATCAAAACAAATAGTTGTCATGTTATATACATAACAGCCACAATTAGTGGGGAGTAACTCGGGCGTTACACTTAGACTAGGGCCTCGAACTGTGGTGTAAGACGCTGCCCTATTATGGTTGTGGAATCGCGGTACTTTAGCATAGTCCGAGTGAAACTCTATACTAAGACACTAAGCTAGCTTTCCATAAGGAGTATCTTTAATGTTTTTCGACTAGATCTGGATTTTCAATTGTTCAAATGCTTATTTATGTTTTTAACTTTTGTTGTTGTATTGAGCTTTCATTTTTCAAATAATTGCGGTTTTAGCATTTGCTTGCTTTTAACTTGATGAAATGTGGCTGGGAGAACGTCCGAGTTACTCCCACTGATTGTGGTTGTTATATATATAACATGACAGATATTTATTTTGCTGGGATTCGAGGAGTGAGCTAGCGAGTAGTTGATCCTACTCTTTTTATTTTCATTTCTTTTGGATTGTAGAACCATGTTTTGGAAGTTTTAATTTTTAGCCCTTTTTAGCAAAAGTGGCAATTGTATCGACTACCTTTTCGGGAAAGTTTCCGGTGGATTATATTTATTTTAATCCGAGTTTGGTTATTTAGTTTTATCATTGTGTATTTAATCCCATTCGGCAGTGTTTCCACTACTGTTTTGCACTAGATTTGGTAGGGGATTACATCCACAATTTAGACCAATAACATCCTTATTTCTCAAACAACTCTTTCCCTCTCTTTTACAAAATCATACACATGTCTACTTACACGGCTCAAATCCACATCAAATGAACAAACTCGCATCAATCCCAATAAAACACACATTTCACATTCATAACTCTCAAAATGCAACACTACTCATCAGAAATTATTAGAACTTGCCCAATTACCCTAACAAGCACACTGACTCACTCTCGTTTCACATCTTCTCAATCACAACCACGGGTGCCTACAAGTCTTCACTCATCAAAACTATACAATCCACTAGGTAAATCAAGCAAAATAGCACATTATTAACAAGGATCATAACATCACAAAAAAAGGAAAACCATACTTTAAGTACAAAATTTAAAAGTCAATCCTGTATACCACGATGCAAATTTTAAGGTAAGATTTTTGATTTAAAACAACACATGACATTATTAACAAAATTGAAATCTTATTAATCAACTAAGTCAAGAAAACTCTGAAATAAAATTTTCAAAATTTGAGACCATGCTTAACATCATTAAATAGCATCTGAATCTTTATTACAACATTAGATAATAATGGAGTATGAAAATCAAGATTAGGTCATTTTCGATACAACTAACTGTAGACAGCTCGTTTCTGCTATTCCCGCCAAACACCCAGTGATGATTGGGCAGCATGTTTAGCATATGTCGCGATTTTATGACATTTTGTAAATCGTTAATAAAAAGGTAACTCGTACACGTGTGTCTACCCCTTGGTTGTCATCTAGGTGTCATTACGGTCGTTTTGGCAGTAATTAGAGTACATTTGGAATCCGGGTCAAAAACCATCAAATCCCGAGTCAAAAAGCAATGTGCTTGTCTACCTAAGGTTAGGATGCCATAAAATGTTATGGGTATATCTCATTTTGCCATGTCACTTGTTTGGCTAAACTTAAAGTTTACATTACAAAATGTGCATTTCATTTAGCTAAAATGACAACCCGACCTTTAGGCCCGTTTTACGAGGTGATAACGACTTTTTTGGGTCTGGCCTATTTCACACAAAGTTCTAGATCTTTATTTTAGCTTTCCAACGCCTCCAAAATAACCTTAATCCGAGTTTTTTAGAGAAACGTATGCCTAAAATACGACAGGCTGTCAAACGCGTTTTCTCGCGCAGAAGAATCCTACCCGAGAAAGGACGCAATAAGTACTGCGCCTCTTCTAAGGAGTGCAGCACCTGCTGCGCCTTTTCTGAAGGCTTTCTTTTCGTCCAAGTTTCCGTGTTTCAACTAAGTCGGTTTTTTCCGGATATTTATTTCCTATTCCTTTCCAAATTCTACCCTTACCATAATTCCTCCGTGTGATTAGTATAAATAGAGGCCTTCGCCTCACATATTTTTCACGCGATCGAGTGTCTGCCCTTCTCTTCTCCCTTTGCATTCTAAGACCGTGCTGTAAGCTTTCGACGCCTACGTGCTTGATTAATCGACCACGTAAGCTCAGATCATTCCGAGTTCCAGTCACGTTGCATGACCGACCAATTTGACCACTACACATCAATCAACTTAATCTAAATCCTCTTACGAGGGCACTTTCTTCATACACCCGAGTCGAGCAATCACTAAACGTTAACTTAGTTAATCTCGTTTCGTCAAACATGTAAGTCTGAGGGTGTAAATCCCTTTTTTTTTATATTATTGTATTTTAATTTTGTACTCATTATTGTAAGATTTACGTCAAAAATACATTCAAAACCGACTACTAAAACCCTTTTATCAAACCGTTTTTACGGATCAGCAGCAACCAGACGTCGAGAAGAAACGCGGCAACTGCTGCGCCTCTTTGAATGGTCGCAGCATCTGATGCGCCTCTTCCAGAGGCTGCCGCAGTTCCTGCTCTTCTTCTTCTTCCTCGGTTTTCAGTTGTTCCGTTCCTTTTATTTTATTTTCTTATGTTCTTTTGTATATAAACCATGTTTTAATGTTTTCCTTTTAATTATCACGTTTTATTTACGACCTAGATCCCTTATAATCAATATTTGAGGGTTTTCATCATTAAATCAAACCCGGATTTTGGGAAGCTCGATTTGTTCATATCAAGTTTCTGGAGTTCAAACTTTGTACATATTTATGTTGTTTATTTCCAGTTTATTACGTTCTTTCAAGTTCATTTCCGTCTTCGTGAATAAACCTAATTCGTCTTAATTCGTTTATAATTCGTTTCTAACCCGTTTTAATTCGTCTTAATTTGTGTTCATTGCTTTTATGACGGCTTCATACGTAATTAACCCATTAAATTACCTTCACTGGAGTGAAATATCGATAATCAACCATTAAACACACTAGCGAATATTAACAAACCCGCGGTTCTGACTTCACAGCCAGAGCTCAACCCAGGAAGAGACGCAGTGATAGCTGCTCCTCTTCCAAGGGACGCAGCAATGCTGCGCCTGTTCTGGGATGAGTTATGTCCTTGAACTTCCGTTCTCGCTTTGACCTAATCTTTAATTACGTAATTAATTGACTATTAATCGTAATATCACTCTTAATCTGTCTTATTTTTGTTACTTTAATTTTTACCCCTTTTCTTTTCTTCAATGCCTTGAGTATATTTTTGACGTAAATCAACTAATCCATTGTAATTCATTGTAATTTTAATTATTGTAATTTTACTTATCACTATTTATTTATCATTTGTTGTATAGTTTCTGTGCTTGTATTCACATGTAATTAATCTTAAATACCAAGTTCAACTTTAATAAGTGCTAATTACTTGTTCACCGACTTAGTTTAATTCACATGTTAGGATTAATCCATTGTTTGTCGCATTGCATGCATATAATCGACGACATATCAACTATGAAAGATTTCCCTAATCATTAGTAGAGGCCGCTACCAAGGCGGGCGGGATTAAGTGTTCACTAAAAGGACTTCCTAATACGTACCCTCACCCCTTACTCCAGGTCTCTGTGAACATCCGTGTTCATTGGCATCCACTAGAGTCATTCTAGACATAGAATGCTAAGGTTAACGAGTTCTTAGTGTTCATGTCATTACTTTGTGTCTTGACATGGCACGAGGTATTCGAACGGTTCCAATTTTCCATAAAAATTGGTGGCGACTCCACAAATGCACGCTTATTCAAGCCCTTTCGCGCGCGCCGCTGGTGGCCCATGTCCACAGTTTGGCGACTCCGCGGATTATACACTTACATGTTACCCAGGGTGAAACTTAAACAAGGTTAGGGAATAGTTTATACGAGACAGTTGTCGGTTTTCATTACTCGACCTTCTCAGGTCATTTTATTTGGCCTTCCTAGGCTTAACCCAACCCATTCGAACAATCGTCCCGTCTGGACAGTCCAAATTCTTATCTGGGCCTAAAGATGGATAGCGATTGACGTCACCCATACCGTGGTACATACTCTTGTTTGTATCAAGGGCTTTCACTACTCGAGGAAATGGACTAGGAACCGACCTTACTCATGTTTGGCACGGACCTCTCCACAGACGAGGGTTTGATTGCTTGGTATGGCAACCCACCTTTTTAAGCCAAAACCCTTTAAATTCACTCAGCATACCGTTATAATGCCGATATGTATGTTTGTATCATATACGTGATCCCCATTGGTAAACAAAACCATGACGAAATTTTGTAAAATAAAATCCATTACCTTTCCACTTTCTGTAAAATTCAATTTTCAAAATTCCATCCAATTTTAAATTTTCCATAAATGAAATCCTTCGTAAATTCTCAAAAAAAACAAAATTAAAAAAAAATTTTAAAAAAAAAGTCCAAAAAAAAAACATTTTAAATCAAAATATTTTCAAACCATGTAAATGTAAATGTGTAAATTCAATTGGGCTAAGTTAGAGTCAAAATTCAAACCGACTATGTCCTAGTCGGAACTCTGTCGAGTCATGAACTCGTCTTCCTTTACATTTTGGGTCTTTTAAAATTCAAGCCAAGTCCTAAGGCGTCATGCCGTCATTTTGGACCACTATACCCCAATTCAGTTAAGATCTAAGCATTTCCGACACCTCAAGTCGCACGTGCCCGAGTCATACATAAAAGACTTATTAACACCTATAAGCACACCTTGGGTATCTACACTTATACCCGAGCCTAGAATCAACACGTGTCATCAATCCCATCAATAAGGTGAGCCATGTAAGGGTCACTCCGTCAAAGTCAACACTCGAGTTTAAATTAAAGTCAAGTACCGTGAATTCAAACACGAGAAGTTGCTTACGACATTTCATGAATTCAGAAGTCGACGTCTAGATTTGTCATCTTATCCTCGTAATTACTTGTCCCTTCCTGTGTTCGTTGCTTATTGCCTTAGCATGCGTGATCCCATGTCGAATCGAGTAGTAATGCGCGTAATTTCTGTCGAGTAGGAATCCAGCAAGTTCCATCAATCAGCAAAGTCACGAAGCAGCTCAAGCCACAATCACCGTGTCTCTCCAAGACGTTTATGCCCCGGTCCTGTGAGTTCAAGCTACAGTGGAAAATTTGAGCATTCGCGTCCTCACCCTTGAAAATGGGATGGTGGAAAAGAACACGCCACCTAGAGAAACCTCTAATCTAGGTTGTCCAAAGCTTACCTCTTGCAATAACTGTCGTCCTAGAAAGCCGAAGACAACCGAAAGAAAACCTGGGAGGCATCAAAGGTTGCTTTCTGATTTAGGCATGTCTTATGCCAATCCTTTGAAGAGACTCTATGCTCAAGGTAAGCTACATCCAATAGGTCCGACTCTGGATCCACCTTTAGAGAAGCAGGTGAACCTCTGGAAGGGCAACAAATACTGCCTATATCACCAAGGTAGAGGCCATGATATTGAAGAGTGTTTTCTCTTGAAACACACCATCCAAGATATGATCGAAGAGGGCAAGCTTCCAGTGCCACCTTCTGTCGAACAATCCAAGATAATCAACCCTCTTGGGTCTAGCAGCACTAAACATGATGAAGGATCATCCCTAGATTGTTCTCACCTCCTCGCTCCTCATAATACCGAAGAAATCAATGTCCTCGAAGACGACGATATCCAAAGTGGAATGCTCATGCTTTCCATTGCTTTCAATAATAAATTTTCCAAGTTAGAGGGAGCCATTGATAACCTAAACTCTCGGCTTTCAAACATGGAGAACCAGTTTGATGAAGTGGCTAAGAAGCTTGAGGCCCAACCTCTCAAGATGGAAAGTGTCCAGACAAACCCTCAACCTGACAGTCCTAAGGAGAAAGAAAAAAGTGAGCAGTCTGTTCCTAGTTCTTCTCATCCACTGATGGAGCGATGTCGTCGGGTCACGTCCAATCAAACACATTTATAATACTCAACATACAACTAGTTAGTGGTAAGTCGAGGTCGATCCATGGGACGGTGGTTACTCAAATTATTCAATCTAATTATGGTTGTGCTTGGGGTTGTCACAATTATAATGGGTTGATGATTCTAATCTAATAGATGCAATAAACAAGCAACAAAAGGAAGGATGTAAACAATTGATAAAAAGTGCTAGGATGTCATGGGGTCATAGGGGAATCATGGGAATTGATCATACAAACATGTTCTCAAATTATAAGCAAGCAATTATTGTTGTGATGGATTGAGTTGGGTTATATCTTACAATCCTAGGAAAGTTTGGGTCCCGGAGCCGAATCGATTAGATTGTACAACACCTACAAGTCGACTTAATCTTCCCTACTCAACAACATGCATGGTCTAATGAGACTCGAGTTGGTTTATGTCTTACAAGTCTCATTGAAAGGATAGAAGATGATAGTAAATGCAAGGATTCATAGGCTTAGCATTTCATCAAATATAACATGTGCATGAGTTGAGATCAAAACAAGCAAGCAAATAAACCATGAAAGCATATTAATTTAAACATGAATCATTCCCCATGTTGGTTTCCCCTAATCACCCATTTAACCCTAGCTAAGAGACTACTCACTCATGATCAAGTTTAACATGTTAATAAGGTTGTCAATCATACTAACAAAGCCAAACATGATGAACAAGTAAGAAAGATTAACAATAATTAAAACAAGGATTAAGAGAATTATACCTATGGAGATTCCAAAATAATAATGCAAAGAATAATAGAAGAACTTGATGATTGATGGAAGGTTGTCAATCTCCCAATAAACCCAATAATCTTCTAATTACCAAATAATAAACTTGAATTACTCAATAATAAACTTGAACAATGATTAAAGGAAAGATTAATGTGCAATTTGTGGAAAGATTGAAGAGTAATCTATTCTAATCTACTCCTAATCTAATCTAAAGAAGGATTGAATTAACCTAATGAAAACTTGATGGTTTGATTATTACAAATGGGGTATTTATAGTGGAAATTAGGTGGATGCATTAGGGTTAACTAAGGGCAAAACTAGTAATTACACTTTTGAGATTTGAGCAAGGAGGAGCCGATATTTTTCGAAGGAAGGGCGTCTTTCACGGAGCTTGAAGAACACGAAAATCGCTGGAAAGGAATCCGGGCGGATTGGTGTCGGGACGGGCGGATTGTAGCAAGGGAATCCGAGCGGATTTGGAGCAAGACGCTCGGATTGTAGCAAGGGAATCCGAGCGGATTTAGAGCAATCCGAGCGGATTGTAGGGAAGACGAGCGTCTTGACTCGGGACGCGCGGATTCCGAACGACTTCTTTGTTTGACCTCGGATTGTAAAACGGACGTCATCTTCTCATCCGGACTCCTATTGGAGTGATTCAAAAGCCTAGATCACTTGTTTTTTCGACGCCGTTCCATCTAGCATATTTTTAGAGTCAAAGGAGCAACCCTTGGTTTGCGTTCCGAGCAGTTTTCTTCATGAATGGCTTCCTTGCTTTTCCTCGTTGCTTTAAATCTTATGACCCTTCTATATACTCTTTATTCCTACATCATTGGTCATCATTCTTGCCTCCTCTTCATACTAGTCCATCTAATATCATCAATAAGCTTCCAAATATGCACGAAAGACGGGAATTTCCGCCTTATTATCTCCTTTTCTACAAAACATATGAAATGCGATAGAAAAGCAAATAGGAAGGTTTTGACGGATAAAATGGCCATAGAATGTTATAATAGTATACAAAATAGGCTCAATTAGGGGACTAAATGTGCGCAAATAATGTTCACATCAAATATCCCCAAACCGAACCTTTACTCGTCCCGAGTAAATAGGTGACAAAAACTAGACCTTTATTTAAACTATCCTACTAATATAACCGATGTGAGACAATTAGCGGGTCTCACTCCGCCCCTTCAACTCACAACAAGACAACCATGAGGTAGGATGCCTTCTTGCAAGGCAAGGTGGGGCTTGCCAAAATGGCGACACATCCAATCATTAAGCACACAAAATCAAATAATGGATGCATCTACAAAAGAATAGCCACTTTCCTCATCTAAGTGGCGGAAATTATCTACAAGGGAAGCAATTCAAGGGTACACACTCCTTCATAGATGCAATTTCTTCAAACTACTAAGCCTAGAAGGATACCAATAAATCACCTCCAAGTTGTGTCAAGCTAGGGTACCTTTGTCCTCAATCGTTAAATGCTTTTGTCAAGAGTAGACTCCCTATGGTGTTAGAAACACTGGAGGATCGCAGAATTCCCCCTCTTGCCTAGACAAGAAGAAGGGTCGTCCCCTCTCTACCATGCACAAAAATGGATACGATGGATAAAGGGATCGATAGAATTTGAGTTTCACTTTGGGAGTTTGCTTTTGTTTTGTTTTCCCCCCAATTTCTTGTGGCATATAACATTTGAGAACACTTTCTTGCCATTTCTTTTTGATTTTTGGCATTTCAACACTTGACAACTTTTTGCATTTCTTTTGAACATTTTCAAAGTGACCCCATATGTAGTGAGGGCGGCTTATATTTGAAGCTTTAGGAGTTCTATTTTTGCTCCTCTTTTCATTCGATGCATTTTTGCAAACTTTCTTTCACTTTTCATTTCATTGAACTCAAATTGATTTCTTTTTGTGCCCATTCTCTTTGATGACAAAAATGTGGTAGAACATGGATGATGGATGCATGGTTTCAAGGGTCACCTTGGAATAAACGGTAGCCAAGGAGTTATCACACCATAAGGTACTCTTGACTAGGCCTTAATCCATGGGTCAAAGGATACTAGCATGACACATCCTAGGGTGTTTTACAAGTATTCTAACAAGCAAAGTTTTAAGAAGAAAAAGCATCTACTAGGGCCTATATTCACTTGTCAAGCTTCCCAAGTAGACGGTTTCGCAAAAATTTTCTAACATGCAAACTACATGCCATGATGCAACTAGCATATAAACATCCTAATGCATATGATTCTACTAACTAATATGACATATAAACTAAATGCAAGTCCTAAGTTCACATTGTTATACCTCATCAATCAAAATGAAGCCACATAGTCATTAACATAAAGAGGAAAAAGGAGATTGGAAAGATCATACCATGCGGTCTTCAATATCCTCATGTCTCGGATGTGGCGTAGTCAATCAATGTGAACAAGGATAAAACAAACACAATATATACAAGACAATATATACAAGACTACACTATAAAGGAAATGAACTTGTTTTTGGATTTTTCAATTTTTCAAATTTTTATGGTTTTTGATTTTATGAATTTAAAAGACATATTTTTGTGATTTTTCAAAAATTTTCAATTTTTATGTATTTTGGAATATAAATTCCCATCCCCCACTTTATTTTGGACATTGTCCTCAATGTACATGTAGGAGTAGGAATAAAAAGGAAATACATGTTTTTTGATTTTTGATTTTATGGAAATTGAAGTAAAAATACAATGATATGATATGAATGAATGCATGCTCTAACTAAATGCAATTCTATATGACAAATATAACAAATGAATGCAAACTAAACTATATTATATGATGCATGATTTCTATTAAGCTATGGTCACCTATGATCAAACCTCCCCAAACCGATTTAAACACTATATCTAGTGTAGAAAGAAATAGGTTTGGTCATTAGTAACTATGCATGAATTCTAGTCTATATGCAACTAACTACATGAATCATGTGGAATAAATACAATGCAAGCTAATCTAATCATGTGAGATATAATACAATGCAAACTACACTAAATGCATATATACAAATTAATGGTTATTAAGGAACTCCATCAAACCAAGGATTATCTTTAAACAATTTCATGGAAGATTATCACTAGCACTCAAAGCACGTAGAAGTCGGTCAAATTCTTGGGAGTGGGACATGAATAGGCATGGATAACAACACAAGATTATGCAATGAAATAATGCCCAAGTAAGAGACCGAACAAGCATATCAAGAGCATCATAACAAAAATCATAAGAGAAATGATGGATGGTAGGAACATGAAATGGGTAGTTGGTTGGCAATTCTCTGAACTCATCCTCCAAATAGTCAAAATCACCATATTCAATGCAAGTACTCTCATTATCATCCAAGGTGATTTTAAGGGTGTCTATTTGGGGTTCCCAAATGTCCTCATCATATTCCTCATCCCAACAAGGTCCATTATCAAAGGGGTTGTCGTAACAAGGCTCACCAAGTTCAACACAATTGTCTCCCTCAAATATGTCATCCTCAAAGGGTGAGTTTTCTCTCAAGCTCTCATCCATATCATTCTCACTTTGCCCATTAACATCAAATTCCATGGAGGTTGATTTCATTGAAACACAAGAAGAGTAGGATGACGGCATCCAAGCATTAGTTTCATAATCAAGAATGTACTCCTCCTCATCATCACTCTCCTCATCTAGCTTAGCACTCCATCTTCCCAAGGTGGGGTAATTTTGTGGACAAAGTGGGTTGGCTCAAGGTTATAGGAAGGTTTCTCATCCTCACAAATCTCATTTTCATCATAGTTTTCCTCAATGAATTTTTGAAATGTGGCTTTTATCACTTCCATACCCTCCTTGGCATTCTCAAAGATGTCATGTATAGTTTGCTTAAGACAATGGGTGGTCATGAACTCAACAAATTCCCAAATATCCTCACAACTCATCTCACATATCCTACCACCACTCAAGTGAAATGCCAAGTTGTGGGTTTCAAGGTTCATGCCATTATAAACAACACAACATGCTTCATAATTTGAAATAGTAAAACCATGATGCCAAGCATGAGTCATATAATCTTCAAATCTTGCAACATATTCATCAAATGACTCATTTTCATATTGCCAAAAATTGAATGTAGACATGTTGAGCATGTGAAATAGAACAAGTACAATAAAACTCAAAAAAATGAAGCACAACTAAAACTAGACAAAAGAACAATTCAAATAAACAACACCGTCCCCGGCAACGGCGCCATTTTGATGGAGCGATGTCGTCGGGTCACGTCCAATCAAACACATTTATAATACTCAACATACAACTAGTTAGTGGTAAGTCGAGGTCGATCCATGGGACGGTGGTTACTCAAATTATTCAATCTAATTATGGTTGTGCTTGGGGTTGTCACAATTATAATGGGTTGATGATTCTAATCTAATAGATGCAATAAACAAGCAACAAAAGGAAGGATGTAAACAATTGATAAAAAGTGCTAGGATGTCATGGGGTCATAGGGGAATCATGGGAATTGATCATACAAACATGTTCTCAAATTATAAGCAAGCAATTATTGTTGTGATGGATTGAGTTGGGTTATATCTTACAATCCTAGGAAAGTTTGGGTCCCGGAGCCGAATCGATTAGATTGTACAACACCTACAAGTCGACTTAATCTTCCCTACTCAACAACATGCATGGTCTAATGAGACTCGAGTTGGTTTATGTCTTACAAGTCTCATTGAAAGGATAGAAGATGATAGTAAATGCAAGGATTCATAGGCTTAGCATTTCATCAAATATAACATGTGCATGAGTTGAGATCAAAACAAGCAAGCAAATAAACCATGAAAGCATATTAATTTAAACATGAATCATTCCCCATGTTGGTTTCCCCTAATCACCCATTTAACCCTAGCTAAGAGACTACTCACTCATGATCAAGTTTAACATGTTAATAAGGTTATCAATCATACTAACAAAGCCAAACATGACGAACAAGTAAGAAAGATTAACAATAATTAAAACAAGGATTAAGAGAATTATACCTATGGAGATTCCAAAATAATAATGCAAAGAATAATAGAAGAACTTGATGATTGATGGAAGGTTGTCAATCTCCCAATAAACCCAATAATCTTCTAATTACCAAATAATAATCTTGAATTACTCAATAATAAACTTGAACAATGATTAAAGGAAAGATTAATGTGCAATTTGTGGAAAGATTGAAGAGTAATCTATTCTAATCTACTCCTAATCTAATCTAAAGAAGGATTGAATTAACCTAATGAAAACTTGATGGTTTGATTATTACAAATGGGGTATTTATAGTGGAAATTAGGTGGATGCATTAGGGTTAACTAAGGGCCAAACTAGTAATTACACTTTTGAGATTTGAGCAAGGAGGAGCCGGTATTTTTCGAAGGAAGGGCGTCTTTCACGGAGCTTGAAGAACACGAAAATCGCTGGAAAGGAATCCGGGCGGATTGGTGTCGGGACGGGCGGATTGTAGCAAGGGAATCCGAGCGGATTTGGAGCAAGACGCTCGGATTGTAGCAAGGGAATCCGAGCGGATTTAGAGCAATCCGAGCGGATTGTAGGGAAGACGAGCGTCTTCAGCTCGGGACGCGCGGATTCCTGAACAGCTTCTTTGTTTGACCTCGGATTGTAAAACGGACGTCATTTTCTCATCCGGACTCCTATTGGAGTGATTCAAAAGCCTAGATCACTTGTTTTTTCGACGCCGTTCCATCTAGCATATTTTTAGAGTCAAAGGAGCAACCCTTGGTTTGCGTTCCGAGCAGTTTTCTTCATGAATGGCTTCCTTGCTTTTCCTCGTTGCTTTAAATCTTATGACCCTTCTATATACTCTTTATTCCTACATCATTGGTCATCATTCTTGCCTCCTCTTCATACTAGTCCATCTAATATCATCAATAAGCTTCCAAATATGCACGAAAGACGGGAATTTCTGCCTTATTATCTCCTTTTCTACAAAACATATGAAATGCGATAGAAAAGCAAATAGGAAGGTTTTGACGGATAAAATGGCCATAGAATGTTATAATAGTATGCAAAATAGGCTCAATTAGGGGACTAAATGTGCGCAAATAATGTTCACATCATCCACGAATGAAAATCAACATAGGCAACCTTATGGAGCCTTCGTCAAAGAAACCTAACAACTCTCGAAGGTCATTTACAAAGGCTTCCGACAAGAAGGATACGCCTCCTAGGAAATTTACCAACATTGGTATTACATACAACGATCCCTTCAAAGACTAATGGAGCGACGAATGTTGAAGCCTATCGGCCCTACACCAGACCCAGAAAAGAAGTCTAGATTCTGGGATAATAATGCCCATTGCCAGTATCACAGGGGCAAAGGGCACGATACAGAGAAATGTTTCAAATTAAATCATGTCATTCAGGATATGATCGAAAGCGGGAAGTTGTCCCTCTCAACCTTTAACTCACACGGCAGCTTAGGCAATTCTCATGGATATACCACTTATCAGAAAACTCTTCTTGACTATTATCCTTCCAATGTTCCAAATGATGATGATGAGGTGCTCAAATGGGTGAATGCTCAAAGTCAGATGCCGAAACCAATTGCTGGAAGAGAAAATGTTCAAGCATGGGCCGATGATTACTAATCTGGATCTAAAATCGCGTCAAAGTCTGAGTCCGAGTCCTAGGCTTTATTTCCCATAATTGTTCTAGTATTTTTCTTTGTGTCCATTTCCATTTCTAGTGACAACCTGGGGCTGTCCGACGAGTCACATGTCTTCTCGAGTCTATGTTAAATACATTCATTAATCATTGCAATAAGAGTACAATTTTCAATCCACTTATTCTTCTTTTCCTTTACCATTTCCTGTGACAACGAGAATTGGTTTGAGACATTTTAAAACAAACAACACATGCCAAGTCGATGTGAGTACACTTAAATGATGTTCCATTCCAAGTTGTAGAGGACATGAAACTCCGTGTTTTTCCTTACCTATTCCATGGCTGGCAATGGAAACCTTGTTATAACCCCAGTTTAGGACGAGCCTATCTCAAGAGATTCTAGGACGAATCCAAACCATATCCCTTATTAACAATCCATGACGGAAGGCAAGCCCATTCCCCACAATAAAACGACCCGTGTTACTAAAGACTAAACCGTTTCACACCAAAGGTGCTAGTCTAACCCAAATCCATGGTTGCAAGAAAATCAAAGACGATACGAGCCATGATCAAAGACAATGGCTCACTCAAGAGAAATGACCAAGATCAATATCCAAGGCCGCAGTTATGCCCGTAATACAAGACAAAAGAGTCAAAAGAAGAAAGATTAATCAAGCAAGCCAATGTCGATATCCAAAGTCAAAGTTATCTTCAAAAACCTGAACCAAGAATCTGAGTCTGAAATCAAATACTGAGCAGAATAATGCTGAAGTCTATATAGAATCAAGACACCAATGAAGATGGTCAGCTAGCACCCTCACTTAGCCTTTCACACATCACACACCCTAAGTCCTTCTCGAGACCATTAGAGGGAGATAGTTAGGAATTTTGAGAATCCTCTCAAACTCGTCAAGTATACCCATCCTTTAGAGCCAAGACCTAGAAACTTGATCCCGTATCAGTTAATCTATGTTTATGTGCTCAGGCTACATCAAGCCTGAGACTCCATTTCCAAGCCACATTATAAGTCATAACCCCATAAAGCCTTAACTCCACAAAATCAAACTCCAAAGATTTGTTCATCAAGGCCTCTTATTTCCGAGCCCCATATTCCAAATATCCAATCCAGTTTCACCTTGACCCAGACACGAAGTCTTCAATACTTTGCTACTCAGAACCGGACGAACCCATATCCATCCTTAGGGTCCACTTTTAGGTGTGCTCACATGACAAGGAAATTTTTACAAAATTTACCTCTTTGGTCTATGATCAGAGGGAGTTATCTCAAATCAATTCTTCGAGTCGCCAAAGGAATATTACCCGCGTGACCCCTGAACTTTAAGGTCCTGACAACATAGCTTAAGCACACACCTGAACTACGATCTGGTTTGATTTCACCTCTTCAGGTGGATACGTAGGCTGTGTAATACTACGGTTTTATGAGTCTCTGGGTACTCTATCGAGTGGGCCTTACTCTATCGAGTAAGGGTGTTTTGCATTTTAAAATAGTTTCTGACCTGTAGGGTACTCGATCGAGTAGTCTTGGTACTCGATTGAGTAGGCGGCACTCGATCGAGTACGTTAGTTACTCGATCGAGTAGCCCGGTTTACGGGTAATGTTTTGTCGGGTTTCGTTAATGATGCGAATTAGTATTTAATAATTTCCGTCACTTTCATAAAACGCTTTTACAAACCTAATCACTTTGAAAAGAGATTGCAACCTACGTACTTCGCATCTTTCGAATTATTGACAAATCTCGGAGCTTGGGAGGTCGAAATTCATCATTCTTTACATTCGTGTGATCCTTGCGTCAAGGGTAAGATCTACGTACTGATTTTGTGGTATTTTGTTAAGGTTGTTTAAACCCTAATTTGGGGGTTTGTGGGGTTTTGTTGTCTTTTATGATTGTTAGTAATTGTATGATCATATGTTAGGAGGAGGATTCGTAGAGGAGGCCTTTTGATAATAGCTGTTGAGACCGTCTGATTGTATTGCATTCCAGGTAGGGTTTCCCAACTCAGTATTAGGCATATGATGTGTTGGTTGTGCTTTGTGATTGTTGAATATTATCTAATGAGTATTGTAACGGTTGTTGGTTTTGATTGTTGATAGTAGTTGTGGTTGATTGTATCTGTCTGTGTTCTTCGGGGTGCGTCCCTGGCTGAGTGGAGTCACTTACGGGAGTGGCTTCACGCCCATTATTTGCCTTCTGTGGAACCCGCCACAGAAGGGATGTGCACATTAATGGATTTGGGGTTATCGCTCGACGGAGATGAGCGGGGTTTAGGTGGGAATGGCTGCGGTCTCCCACTGGCGGCGAGGAGTAACCTGTTGCGATGGGTACTCTGGCAGGGCTACACACTTTAGTGTGTAGTCAGTATTGTGGAGTTGATGATGGAGTTCGGAGTATATCTGTGATGATTGAGCTGTATTTTTTTTTTTTTTTTGATGACGAGGGGGTTGAATCCCCCCCGGGCCCATGCATTCCCGCACCACCACATGGACCATGTAAGCCACCCCCTTCGGGGGCTGTAGTGGCCATGTGATCATCGCCCCAGCTGGTAGTCGAACCCGGGACCTCTCAACTCCTGCATTTCTGCAAGCTTCAAGGTTTAACCCGGCTACCACTGGACTAACACCACTTGGTTGACGATTGAGCTGTATTGTTTGTTGTATTGTTGAGTTATATAAATTGTGTGATTTATACTGACCCCGTTTATTGTTTTAAAAACTGTAGTGATCCATTTGGGGATGGTGAGCAGTTTTTGATCAGGTATGAGTCGAGATTCATGGGATAGCTTGTTGGGGTTGGTGTCCTTAACAGTTAGTGCAAGGACTTATAAACCTCTAAAAGGATCAAAGGGCATACTTTTGGTATTATTATCAGTTGATCCACGTTTATCAATAACGGTTGGCTTGCTAGATAAGTTTGACGTTATTGTCATACAGATGGCGGTGATCAACTGGTCCCTAAAAGTCACACCTATAGGATACGTTCGAGAGATGTGACGGTATGAAAATACTTGTCATGTAGATGCAAGATTGACTAACCGGTTAGTCCGAGTTATTTGACTAGTAATTAGTCAAATATGTGATGTTGAGATATTATATTTAATACGGATTAAATATCATGGGCTAAGGCGAATTAACCAGTTAATTCGTAAAATTAAATATAAAACGATTTATATTTAATTAAATGTATATTGAATATAATTATACAATATTGTTTTTGTCGGACACGAATTAATAATTCAGCTAACCCGTGTTATTAGCTGATGCCTTAATTTCCGATAACCGATAACAGTTTATAATCAAACCGCGTCATATACATTTAGTCATTGGGGTTCGGACTACGAGTCAAATAGAAGAGGAAATGGAAAAGCCCATTTCCTCCCCATGGACTCGGCTTGGCGAATTAGGAGAACAAAAAGGAGAGCCTCCTCCTTCTTGTTTAGACCTAATCATCATTAGTGAAGAGAATTAGGGTTTTAGAGATTAATTCCTCTCTGAAACCGAGATCTCACATCTCGAGAAAAACTCACAACAAGTTCTCCCTATATTGCAAGGCAATCGGAGAACACGTTCTAGCACAAGGGCATATCTCGGACAAGGTCTTGGGTGCAACAATTAGGAGGGAATCTCATTTGATTTCTGTTCTTTACGCCGCACTATAAGGACCCGAGGTTGATTCTAATTCCTTATCGTTTCTATATTGTATTTATGTTTTATGACGATATTCGCATGTTAAATTTACGTTATAGTCCTAAATTTAAAGGGTAGTATACGGATATTAACCCACAAGTGGTATCAGAGCGAGGCCACGTGAATTTTTCCATGTGTTTTTCATAAAACTATCTTGAAACGATTTTGTTTTGTCTAAAAATCCGTGCGGCAAAGAAAGCTATTCTCTCGGCAGAAATTTTTTTGTTATTGCTGCGGTTTTGTTGCATTGGGAACCGTGTCCTGTTTACACGATTGCTCTTGTTGTTGTTTTGTCTCAAAACCGCATCGTGACATGTTTTACACGGGCTATTTTCGTTTTGATTTTATGCATATTGTTATTTTACACGATCATTATAACAATATGTTAATGTCTAGCATTTTGTAGATTTGTTTTCAATCAGTTTTGATCAAAATAGCATTTGTTTTGTCTCGCCAAAACTGTTTCACGAGGGTTTTGAAGTTTTCAGAGGTTTTTGCACTCGATCGACCAAGTTTTTAATCGATCGAGTGGTTTTTCTGACAAGTTTTTGCTCGATCGAGTCCTTGTTGCACTCGATCGACCGCTTTAAAACCCCACCGCTCGATCGAGGAGTCCTCGTACTCGATCGAGCAAGATTCCGATATAAGTCCTCGATCGACCACCAGTTCTGTCGATCGAGTACCTCTTGATTAGCATACCTCTCGATCGACTTGCGATTCGATCGATCGAGCCCTCATCCCTCGATCGAGCACTTATGTCCCTGGATCGAGGGATTTCGTCTTTTGACTTTGAAAATTTGTTTCTTTTGATTTAAATTTTCTTTTGGCTTCAATATGTACTTTATACGGATATAGTACACTCGCTATGATTGTGAAACGGTTCACACACGTACCATTAAGTTATTTTAAAGCGTTTTTAAAGTAACGGATTGTAATGGATTAAAATTAAATGATAGAAGCGGTTTTATCACATGAATTTTAATCATTAAAAGGTGGTTTGGATAATTTTAACATAATTACGGAATTATGTCACGAATGAATTTGTTTTTAGTTGATGCATTTTTATTTATCGTTAATTATGAATGTTTTGAATGCCCTTTTTATTACGTATTTAATTTTGCAATCATTTTGTAACTTAGTGTGGCCTTAGTAGAACGTGTTACCGTAATGATGGAACACGGTCTTGGTTGTATTTTGAGATCTCGTATCTCCGTTTTGGATTTTTCACTTGTAATTACAGTTTTTATTAGAATGTAATTAGGTTTATATTTTGTAATTTTAATTGTAATTTTTGAGAAGACCAAAGACGGAGACCAGATGCTCACTCCCGCTACATGGATCAAGATGGAACAACAAGACAAGCTTCTTGGGTCCAACGGTGGATTCCAAAGTTGTATTTTGTTCTTTTTATTAGGATAGGCCACACTAGGAATTTATTTACGTATTGCATTCTTTTATTTATTTTTCGCAACGATAATTTGCATCATATTCCGCCTAAAAACCAAACCACCTAATAATTGCATGAAAACTGACACATATAGAGGTCACGAGTTAGTTTTCCTTGACATTCGTATGTCACACGTTTTAAAGCCATCATCCAAATAAATTCATTCACGACAGACGCTAGTTATTCGTTCACTTAAAATGAATTATAATTTTGTTGATGGGATCTTCCTCGTATAAACTAAAATTGTGAACGGTCTTTATAGGTCAAACTCCAATGAGTCCCTTCTTCGTCGGTAGGCATAATATGACCCCTTCTACGTCGGGTAAGTTGGAACCGATTGACCTATTTTATCTCAACACTATGATCACTCGTACGATCCTGTGATTATGGTGGACTATAGATAGGATTTGCAGAAATCTATCGACCAAGAGTTCTTACGGAAGAATTAGCTAAACAAGTTGGCTTACCAGTTTAGTAAATTGAGTCTTGGGATCACTTGTATCATTCTTGAGGGAGATCAATTATGCAAGTGGGAGAGTCTACATGTTTAAAATGAATTTTAAAATAGACTTAAATCACCTCGATGAGTTGCTTATTTCGTTTTGTTTTTCTTTCTTTTCAGTGTAGATCACGATTTTAAATCGCTAAACAACAAATGGCTGGTTCCAGTGATAACCCAATGCCAAGTGCCACATTGGACCGTGAGTCCTGGCTTCGGATCTTCATGAATCGGATGAATCGGTCTACTCGATCAAGAATGATGGATCCAACTTCGCGGACCGGGAGGCGGCATTACGGAATGCTGCTGCTGGCGACGGGAAGCTCAAATATCTCTTGGAGCCCATCCCGGCAAACCCAGGTCCCACGGCTCGAGCTTTGAAATCACCAAGTTTAATGATTTCTCGTATGGGAAGAGTGCGATTAAAAACGTACTCATTTTTGCAATGGAACCCAATTTGCGGAAACGCTTCATAGCCCATGGTGCAAACAAGATTTTCACCACGCTCACCAAGGAATTCTCGAAAGCACCGAGAATCGTGACTTATGAGCATACCACTCGCTTCTTTGATGCGAGACTCCAGAAGGGCCAACCGGTTAGCCCACACATTCTCAACATGATTGAGAATGTCGAGAAACCGGAGACCTTTAATCGTAACATCAGCGAGAACATTGTTATCGACCGCATACTTCACTCACTCCACGATGGTTATTCGCAATTTAGAGCGAATTACTATATGAATGATTTGAAGAAAACTCCCCATGAACGGCACTCCCTTCTCGTACAGACCGAGAAGGACATGAAGTCCAGTGGGAGCATGAAACAGGATGTTCTCGTTGTGTCAAATAAAGGAAAGGGTAAGGGCAAAGCTCGTGCAAACCTAGAAGAGGTAAGGCGAAGTTCAAGAAGTCGGGTTCAGGTAAGAGTGGGCTTGGTGAGTCGAGCACCTCATCAGGCGCGACAAAGAGCAAAATGGATAACATGGAATGCCATCACCGCCACAAGTCCGGGCACTTTGGAGACGCACATGTCCTGTTTACCATGAGGACATAAAAGCGGGTCGTGTTAAACCTGTTGGTATGTCTTCTTCTTCTACTTTTATTCATATGATTGAGATTAACCACGCAAGTTACGGAACTTGGGTACTTGATACTGGTTGTGGTTCTCATCTGTGTAATCATGTGCAGGGCCTCCGAAATCTCGAACCTCTCGCAAAGGGTGAGGTTGACCTGCGTGTCGGGAATGGAGCAAGAGTGGTTGCCGTCTCGAGGGGAACATATGTGATCCAGCTTCCTAGCGGATTTGAGTTATCATTATATGATTGCTATTATGTTCCTAGTCTTTCGAAAAACATTATTTCGGGCCGCACTTGACAAACTCGGATTTTCATTTGTAATTGAGAATAATACTTGCATTTTCTCTTTACACAATATGCTTTATGGCAGGGCAGTCTCCATGAATGGAATTTATGTTTTAGATCAGACCACCGAAATATTACACGTAATGAATAAAAAGTTAAAGGTTGGTGACAAAGATCAAACGTATCTATGGCACTGCCGCATGGGACACATTAATGAGAAACGTAAAAAAACAGCTCATTAAACATGGAGCTATCTCGGCCATTGATTTTCAATCATTTGGCACGTGTGAATCATGTCTCATCGGTAAGATGACTCGTATTTCCTTCAAAGGTGTTGGAATGCGCGCTGCTGACCTATTAGGACTCATACACACGGATGTATGTGGCCCTATGTCAATCACCGCACGAGAAGGCTATAGGTATTTCATCACTTTCACGGACGACTTAAGTAGATATGGATATGTCTACTTAATGAAGCACAAAAGTGAATCCTTTGAGAAATTCAAGGAATACGAGAATAGGGTACGAGAACCTATTAAATAGAAAGATTAAAACACTGCGTTCGGATCGTGGTGGCGAGTATCTTTCTCACGAGTTTGATCAACACCTCAAAGACTGTGGGATTGCCCTACGCTTAACTCCACCGGAACACCTCAATTGAATGGTGTGTCCGAACGGAGAAATCGAACACTACTTGATATGGTTCGATCCATGATGAGTCACACGGTTTTACCTGATTCATTATGGGGTTATGCTCTTTTGTCGGCCGCTCTAATACTTAACCGAAGTCCGTCTAAAGCTGTTGACAAGACTCCATATGAACTATAGAAGGGAACGGTCCCTAACTTGTCCTTTATACGGGTTTGGGGCTGCGAGGCTTATGTCAAGTGGAGACCTGAAGATAAGCTCGGCCCGCGATCGGTCAAGACATACTTTATAGGTTATCCTAAAGGAACACGTGGTCATTACTTCTATTCGCCAACCGAACAACGCGTTTTTGTTGCGGCTAGTGCGACATTCTTAGAGAAGGAATTTCTCGAGAATGCAAAGAGTGATAGAACCTTCGACCAGTCGGAGATTCCAGAACCAAACACCGAGCAACCATTGGAGGAACCTGTTCCTTCAATCCCGGCTGCGGTGAACATTCCTGAGGAACCTAGGAGGTCGGGAAGAGTCTCTATTCCTCCGGACAGATACATTGGTATGGTCGAGGAACATGACATAGATGACGTTCTACTCTTAACGAGTGGTGAACCCGCAACCTATAAAGGTGCCATGACTAGTTCTGACTCAAAGCTATGGCTTGAGGCCATGCAATCCGAGATGGACTCCATGTATGAGAACAACGTGTGGGATCTTGTTGACTTACCTGCTAAGGTTCGTCCCCTTCAATGCAAATGGCTTTACAAGATAAAGCATTCTCGTGGAAGGTCAGAAGATATCTACAAAGCACGACTAGTTGCTAAAGGTTTCACCCAAGTGCCAGGTTTGCACTACGATGAGATTTTTGCACCCGTAGTCATGCTGCGTTCCATTCGGATTATCTTAGCGATTGCCGCTTTTTCATGACTATGAAGTTTGGCAAATGGACGTGAAAACCGCCTTCTTAAACGGCTTTTTGGAGGAAGAGTTGTACATGGTACAACCCGAAGGTTTCATTGATCCTTTACATCCTAAGAAAGTATGCAAACTTAAGCGTTCCATTTATGGACTTAAGCAAGCATCTCGGAGTTGGAATCATCGCTTCGACCAAGTGATTAAAGAAAATGGATTTACTCGATCGGTCGAGGAACCATGTTTATATATCAAGTCGAGTGGGAGCAAGATTGTCTTCCTAATATTGTATGTTGACGACATACTCCTGATTGGGAATGACATACCTCTCTTAACTTCGGTGAAAGTATGGTTGAAAAACCATTTCCAGATGAAAGATCTGGGAGAGGCACAAAGAATTCTAGGCATCCGTATCTATCGAGATAGATCACGACGGATGTTATCTCTCAGTCAGGAGTCTTACATAGACAAAGTCCTAGAGAGATTCATCATGACTAACTCCAAGAAGGGGTTCCTTCCTATGGCTCCAGGGGTGCATTTGAGCAAGTCTCAGGCACCAGAGACACCGGAAGAGAAAGAGCGCATGACACGGATTCCTTATGCTTCGGCAATAGGATCAATCATGTATGCCATGATATGCACACGTCCGGACGTGGCATATGCATTGAGTATGACAAGTCGATTCCAACAGCAACCAGGTGAACCACATTGGTTGGCTGTCAAGAACATTCTTAAGTACCTACGGAGGACTAAAGATTGGGCATTGACTTATGGAGGCGATCAAAAGCTATGCGCAACCGATTCTGCAGATGCTAGCTTCCAAACGGATCGAGATGACTCGAAATCTCAGTCTGGATTCGTTTTTACTCTTAATGGCGCTGCAGTCAGCTGGAAGAGTTCGAAACAAACTGTCACAGCAGATTCTACGACTGAGTCCGAGTACTATGCCGCGTCTGAAGCTACAAAGGAAGCGATATGGATGCGTCAATTCTTACATGGGCTCTCTGTAGTGCCTAGTTCGAATGACCCGATCACCATCTATTGCGACAATAGTGGTGCCATCTTCCAAGCTAAGGAGCCAAAGTCTAGCAACAAGTCTAGACATGTACAACGGAAAGCTCATCTAATCCGGGATTACGTGGAGCAAAAGACAGTAGTGATAGAAAAGATTGCTACAGATGATAACATAGCAGATCCTCTCACTAAAGCATTACGACAAGATAAGCATGAAGGGCACGTTAATTCCATGGGAATTAAACGTGTTCCTAAGTTGTAGTACTCTTTTATGGATCAGATTCATACTCTCTTGTACTCTATACGACATCATCGTTTTGATATTTTATATATATTTTGTTTTTCATGTGGATTTGTACGACAAATTTTGAACACCACAAAGTGAACTGAACAAACATTATATTCTTAAGTCCTTAATTGCCCACATGAGCTGATAACTCTGGCAATTATTTTGTGACGTTGGTTGATGGTGGGTTCAACGAGCCATAAGTCAACCGGTTGACTGACCAATCACAGAGGCGATTTATACGGATATTTCGTAGGACACCATTGTGACATCGACGTGGAGTCCTAAATGTTTTATAACATTCGCTGCCCGGTCGTGGATAGGACCTCCATGGTGATCCTAAGAGTCGATTCTTTTGACTATCGACTGTCTCTTGAGACTAAGGCAGATTTTGGGTGACTTTGGTTTCTTTCTCACGGTCATCCGTAACAGGGGGCCAAGTAGATTTTTTCTGGGTCATTTCATGCCGTGCTTAGATCGGAAGGAGTTCGAGTTGAAGGAAATATTCAGCCTTTATCAGGTACTTGATATTTCTCAGGGCCACTCGAGGAGTCAGAATCGAAATGCATGGCCATGCTCGGATACGGATTCGTTTTATCGGTTAAGTTACTCTCTAGTCGGGGAAACCACTCTAGATACGGATCGATTGTAAAATACGACCTTTGTGGATCCAGATCCGCAAATTGTTTTACATTGAGTGGGAGAAATTTTAAATGAATATGAGAATCGGTTATCGCACATACACTTGTACGGACAAGTGGGAGTTTGTTGGAGCTTGTGTCCTCCGGTTAGTGCGGATAACGTCATTGCACATACACTTGTACGGACAAGTGGGAGCTTGTTGGGGTTGGTGTCCTTAACATTTAGTGCAAGGACTTATAAACCTCTAAAAGGATCAAAGGGCATACTTTTGGTATTATTATCAATTGATCCACGTTTATCAATAACGGTTGGCTTGCTAGATAAGTTTGACGTTATTGTCATACGGATGGCGGTGATCAACTGGTCCCTAAAAGTCACACCTATAGGATACGTTCGAGAGATGTGACGGTATGAAAATCCTGTCATGTAGATGCCAAGATTGACTAACCGGTTAGTCAGGAGTTATTTGACTAGTAATTAGTCAAATATGTGATGTTGAGATATTATATTTAATACGGATTAAATATCATGGGCTAAATTAATTAACAGTTAATTCGTAAAATTAAATATAAAACGATTTATATTTAATTAAATGTATATTGAATATAATTATACAATCATGTTTTTTTTTGTCGGACACGAATTAATAATTCACTAACCCGTGTTATTAGCGATGCCTTAATTTCCGATAACCGATAACAGATTTATAATCAAACCGCGTCATATACATTTAGTCATTGGGGTTCGGACTACGAGTCAAATAGAAGAGGAAATGGAAAAGCCCATTTCCTCCCTATGGACTCGGCTTGGCCGAATTAGGAGAACAAAAAGGAGAGCCTCCTCCTTCTTGTTTAGACCTAATCATCATTAGTGAAGAGAATTAGGGTTTTAGAGATTAATTCCTCTCTGAAACCGAGATCTCACATCTCGAGAAAAACTCACAACAAGTTCTCCCTATATTGCAAGGCAATCGGAGAACACGTTCTAGCACAAGGGCATATCTCGGACAAGGTCTTGGGTGCAACAATTAGGAGGGAATCTCATTTGATTTACATTTCTTTACGCCGCACTATAAGGACCCGAGGTTGATTCTAATTCCTTATCGTTTCTATATTGTATTTATGTTTTATGACGATATTCGCATGTTAAATTTACGTTATAGTCCTAAATTTAAAGGGTAGTATACGGATATTAACCCACATAGCTGGGATGTGTCACCTTCAGATGATAGAGTCTTCCGCTGTAGCTTGAGTAGTTTGTCAGACATTTTCATTTAGTTGATTAGACAGTTGTTTTGGGAACTTGTAACTCGTATTTTGGGTATTTGGTTTTGGATTGTATTTATTCACTAAACTTATACTATTTAAATGTTGTTTCGTTATTGTCTTATGATTATCATTGCCTCGGGAAACCGAGATGGTGACATCTTTATACCTGAGTGGTCCTGGTAAGGCACTTGGAGTATGGGGGTGTCACAAAGTGGTATCAGAGCGACGATCCTGAAATTTGTAACTAATGAATATAATGAACATAGGGAGTCAATTAAAATGAACTCGGGGTAAAGGTTGTAGGAGCTAATGCAAAGGCTTGGGAGACGTCCTAAAGTCGCAAAACTCGCCCTACAATTTTGAACTGGTCACATGGGGGGTATATATCAAGGTCGTATGTGGTGTCTGTCAGTTTATATGTGAAAGTAATGGTATATGTTATGAGTTGTTGGATGTTGGGAGTGGAGTATTGAAATTGTGATTGAAAAGTTGGTGGGGTGTGTTTATATGTTAGTTAGCATAAAGAAGCATGATGGTTGTTTATAATGTGGCATTTAATAACATGAAGTAGACTATTTTGTTGATCGTATGAGGAACTATGTAGAAATGCATGCGTAGTTATATTATAATGCTGGGATTATGAAGCTGCATAGTATGTTAGGTTATGTGAGATAACATGCGGGTAGTATTCACGAGTCTGCATGACTCGATCGAGTAGGGGGTACTCGATCGAGTGGGTGAGGTACTCGATCGAGTGGGTCTGACTCGATCGAGTGGGTACTTTGACATTTCATGACCAGAACCGTGTTTTTGGGTACTCGATCGAGTAGGGGGTCACTCGATCGAGTGGCTAGGCTGCTCGGTCGAGTATGTCAGAGATCAGAAGGTCTGTTTTGGGTCTGGAGTCGGGGCACTCGATCGAGTACGTGTGGCACTCGATCAAGTAGCCTCTACTCGATCTAGTAGGTTTAGGCACTCGATCGAGTGGGTTCTGAGCAGGTTGTTTTCATGTTTTGGGTTATGGTATGTATGTTTATATCTACCTTTTCTTATATAGTTTCAAGATGCCGCCAAAGAAAACCGCTTTGTATGCGAGAGCCTAGAGCATGAACATTGACGATATAGTTAAGATGTTGGAGAATCAAGATGCTCTTACGGAGGCCCTGAAGAGAGTGGGGAAGGATAAGGAGGTTGATCACTCTAAGATCAGCCTTTATATAGCGAGGTTTAACCCAAAAGAGTATAAGGGGACCGGGGAGCCAATTCTTCTTGACAATTGGCATCGTGAGATGGAGAACATTCTGGATCTGGTACATTGTCCTGATGAGATGAAAGTAGAATTGGTTGCGTTCTACTTGAGGGAAGCGGCTGGTGAGTGGTGGGACAAGGTGAAAGCGAGTGCTAGAGAGATATATGCGAAGCAGGGTCTGCCTGCTATACCTTGGGAAGAGTTCCGGAGGGCTATGAGGAGAGAGTTTGTACCTGAGCATGTGAGGAGTAAGCCGAGGGAAGAGTTTGATGGGTTTAGGATGACATCTGATATGTCGGTTGCTGAGTACTACAAGCAGTTTAATGAGAAGTCTAGATATGCTGAGGACATGGGTTTGAGTGAGGAGAACCTAGCGCTGAGATTTTAGAGGGGGTTGACCCCCAGGATTATGGACAAGTTACCCGTGGGAGTCCTTACTGATGTTAAGGAAGTTTATGAGAGGGCTGGAAGAGCTGAGAGGTTGGTGGAGATGGCCCGGGAGAGAGGAGGTGAGAAAAGAAAGGCTGAGAGTGAGGGTGGTGGCCAATCTCACTACAAGAAAGGCAACCACAGTCAGGCTAGAGCGTTTTCTTCTGGCTCGGGGTTCAGTGCTGGGGCTTCCTTTGGGCGTGGCCGTGGGAGCGGTAGTGGTAGTTGGGGGATGACCTGCTTTGGCTATGGCGGTGTAGGCCACAAGAGACATGAGTGCACGAGTGTACCGGGAGCTTTTCAGAGATTGGCTCAGGGGAGCTATTCTCAGGGGCCGACACAGAGTTATGCGAGAAACAGACCGGCTGGGTCATGGTCTAACCAGGGAGGTCAGATAAACCAGGGTGGAGGTAACCGCAATGGCGGTAATTCTTATCAGAAACCAGCTACGAACAACAACAACAATCAGGGATCGGGTGCTAAGCCGACCACTTCCAGGGAGGTGGACAGAAGACCAGTGGAAAGCTTTATATGATGGACAAGAAAGCAGCTGAGGACAACGCACATGTTATCACTGGTACTTTTCTTGTTAACGGTATTCATACCTTTGTTTTGTTTGATTCGGGGGCGTCTCAGTCGTTTTTATCTTCGAGTCATGTTAAACGGTGGGGTCTGAGAGTATATGAGTCTGTAAGTGAGAAAGTTTTTATACCTTCGGGAGAGTCTGTATCATGTGGGAGGTTGTATAGGGATCTATCTATGATAGTTGGGCAAGTTGATCTACCAGTGGACTTGCTAGAGTTTCCTTTAGACAGTTTTGAGATGATAGTCGGGATGGATTGGCTGGGAAAGTACAAAGATAAGATAGATTGTCATCAAAAGAAGGTGTGTGACACCCCGCGATAAAGCGGAAAATATAACTAATAAATTAAAGCGGAAATTGTGATATTTTAAAAACTTTTTATTACTAGTCAAAGATTAACACGAGGGTGCCAAAACTAAATGAAACAAATACAATAATAGGCAGATATAGGTTATTACAACCAAAGTCTAGAAAACGGGGAAAAGATATCCGACGAATAAACATATAAAGGGTTTCTAAACTAGAAACTAAGGTCCAAGGGTTAGTTCTCGCTAGCCCACACGTCTTCCCCACGTAAGCATCTTCACCACCTGTCATTCATGTAAACATGAACACCACAGTTAGTGGGGAGTAACTCAAGGTTCTCCCAGCCACAATATGTCGAAATGCAAGTAACAAACACTTAATTAAACATATTAATCATGAATCATATATGAACAATAAAGAACAAGGAGATATAATGAATAATCAAGATGAGATAGGCATAGTACTTTCTTAATGGAATCGGCATGGTAGGTTAGAATGAATATGCAATCAAGGGTGTGGAACAACCAAGTCAACCAACTTATATTGACACGACTCAACAAGTGTAAGACATACACTTAGTATGAACTCAAGACAAACCATCTAGACTCCAACCTCTTGGTAGGACGACGATCATAATACGGTCCTAGTCTAAACCTGGATCCCGACTCTCGGGATGGACGTCATCCGATTCGACAAACGATATACCAATTGTATCCAAGACTCGAAATATGGCACACACTCGTAACCAAAGGTCGAGTAACCTCTAATCGGAAACATGGCAGATACCCGTAACCAAAGGTCCGAAGAAAGGCGGAAGGATATCCTAATTCGGAAACATGGCACACACCCGTAACCAAAGGTCCGAAAAAGGAAAGATAACCCAATCAGAAAACATGGCACACACTCGTAACCAAATGTCCGAAAGGGGTAATTAAGGAATGTTAAGTAGTCACACAATGTAAAACGTCACACTTGAGTCACAATAGGAGTAAGAATGATCATGCAAACATCATATGACACGGGGCCATTAATGTCACATTCATACTCATGGCTTGCATCTCACCATGAGTACGGATGGGAATATCAATCCCGACGATCATATCGCAACTAGAGGGCTTATAGCTCACCCCTAGTATCCGATAGGACCAAGACTCTCATAACAGAACAATACAAGGCATTATCAAGAATACGACCCTTGATAAGTAACTATTTATAATAAATATTTCATGCTTATATTAATAAATAATTCACATTATAAATTAACATGCCGGTTAAGTAAAATATAATAAATGATAATGAATAATCTACGTTATATGAAGTATACGTGATAAAATATGACCATGTCCAAGTGACCCATTTATGAGCCCAATAAATAAATCATGTGAAATCCAATGGACGGACTAGGATAAGCCCAATAAAAGTGACATAGCAAGCCCAGACCAATGAGTATGTTAGGTCCGTCATCAAAAGCTCATGAAAACTAACTAGTTCAACACAATAAGTCCCACAAAGAATTTAGGTGAGCCCAACAACAAAATTAAACGGGCCCAAAAGAATAAACATATAAGAGATCGTTAGTTAATGAATTACGTTATAGAAATTACGAGACGGTTATTTAAATAATTTCAAAGAAACAAAACTAGCGCCGAAACAATTTATGAACATGACAAGCCCGACCATAAAATCATGACGAGTTCAATTAAATTAACGATTCGCCCCAAATGAATAGATATGACCAACTCAACTTACTAAATATAACTAGTTCAATTCATTAACCTAACTAGTCCAACTTATCCAACATTACTAGCCCACTTACCACGATCAAATAAGCCCAACAAAATAAATGTGTGAGAGAGCGATATTAACGGATTACGTTATATAAAAATACGAGACGGAAATTAATTAATTAATTTCAAACATACCAAGCTAGTCCCAAAACCGAGACAAACAACTCAACCAACCACCCAAAATCCGAGATAACACTTGCCTTGTCACCCCACACAACCGTCCTTACAAACACCCCCAAACACCTCCCCCGGTTGCCCGGAAATGGCTGTAAACAGCCGCCCCAACACAAGTGTAACCAGGCCAGGACAGTCCACCCCACAAAAAACATTATGACCACCCGAGATAGAGCTCAACTTCCATTTCACGACCCCAAAACAGAGCACAAAGGCAGTACCAGTCACGGTACAGAACAAGGTTCCAGCCGCCATTTTTATCCAAACTCAAGACGGAAATTGAAGCTAAAGCTAAGACGGGAATGAGCATGACTAAGCCGCGAATAACTCCTACAATGTTCATCAAAATGATGCCCAATAAAACCCAGAAAACGGCAGCCCAAACCTTCACAAAAACAGACGGCATAAACTCGAACTCGCCATCATAACCGAGACCGCTATGAAGACGAGTCAGGGAGTATTAAAAAAAACATGTAAGATGACTATTTAACTACATATCAGACCATACATGTGAAAAGGGGATAAAGAACTAAACTTTACAACAGGAAAAACGAATGAAAACCGAGTGAGACAAGAAAGATCGACACATTGTCGAGTAACCTATCACTGTTACCTTAACTTTCTTCAATCTTCGAGAGAATGGTCTATTATGAACGAGTTTCCTTCTGGGTCCTCAAAGTCTTCACCTAGAGACCGTAATAACAGCCGAGATTAGCTTAAAAACGTTACATTCATGAGACGGGTCGAGATCTTTCTTACCTTAAAAGATGAAGGAAGAGATAAGGAGAAGAATGGTGCAAAAATTAAGAGGAATGGTGAAGAAATGGAGAGGAGATCTCGGTTTTAAGCTCGACGAAAATGGCGTGTTTATGAGCTCTGCTTGGTTTGGTAATTTTGTTGCTACTGCAGGGATTTTTCGAAAAAGAAGGAAAGAAGAAAGAGGAGGATTTGTTGGGATTGGTCAATAGGTTTTGTGAGGGTAATAAAATAATAGAAGTAGGTAGTGTGTTGTCGATACGAGATAGGTTGAGAATATATTAGCCTCACATGTGAAAATGTGACGGTCCTTTGCTAGACTGAAGTTAAGACGGGAATTATTATAAGTGCTGTCATTATTATTATCCGACCAAAAATATGTATACATAAATTCTTATATAAATTATGTCTCAAGAATATAATTTAATAATACGTATTTTTATATAAACGAGCTTTTACATATTATTTTTATAAAAATCGGGTTTGAAATAAAATTTAATTAAATTGAACAATTCAAAAATATAAAATAAACTGATTAAACGGTTTAATAAGTTTTAAATGTCAAAACGGGAAATTCACGGGTGTTACAATCACCCCATCTTTTAAAAAGTTTCGTCATCGAAACTTGAAGGTAGAAAAGAAAGGTTATAAAAATAAAAATAAAACTGAACCTTTAAAATTGGTAACCAAAACATTAAAAGGTTACAAATAGTAAGAAATAAAAATTCTTTCAAAACTTTCAAATAAAATTTTCGACAGAACCAGATTCTCATCAAAGGAACGAAAGTGTTCTCATTACGTATTCAAGAACATCACATTCCAAATCAAAGATAAGGTCAAAAGGCAAATCATTTGTGTAAATCGAAAATCAAAATACTTTCAAAAACATTAATGAAGAGTTTTCAAAAGTACAAGCCTCATTCATGGAACGAAATTGCTCTTGTCGTGCACACAAGAACGCTAACTTTCCAAGTCAAGGACAAATTTAAAACAAAATCATTCGCCGACAAGCGTAGAACAAGTTATTAAACGTCTCTAATAACGGGTTCTAACATCCGATCAACGTTATAATCAAAAGAAAAGGTAATCTATTCAAATTTTCCTTTTACAAAAGCCAATATAAAAATAAAAGTTTCGCTTTTAAACTCAAAAGGGAGTCAAGTTTGTGAAAAGATAACATCAAACTTTGACAACCAATCTATACCCAAAATTACATCGAATTCCTCAAGGGGAAAACGAAGTAGGTTAGCGGGGAGTAAGGTTCCCGAAATAGAGATAGGAATGTCGGAGAAAGAAAGGGAACAAGAGAACATTTCTCCGGAAGGTAAAGATATAGAAGTTTCCTCGCTAGGAATGGGTTCAAGAGCTAATTTTTCCGAAAACTTGGAAGATATAAAGGATAAAGATGCACCGGTATCAAAAGGAATAAGGCAAGGTTGATCAAAAATTGAGAACATACCCGTAATGATATCGGGATGAGCGGTGGCTTCGGCTCGACTCATGACAAAGATGGTTCCTCTTGGCCTAGCATTTGGAGTAGAAGCATCCTTCTTCTCGGGGCAATCCACGGCACGATGTCCGGGCTTCGCACAATGAAAGAAAGTCAAGGGCTTGCCAAAGCATCCAATTCCGGGGTGTAGAGCTTGCCTACAATGGTAGCACTTACGGTCTTTCTTAAACCTATTAGTTGAGGTGTGACTTGGTATATCGTTTGTCGAATCGGGTGACGTCCATCCCGAGAGTCTGGATCCAGGTTTAGACTAGGACCGTATTATGATCGTCGTCCTACCAAGAGGTTGGAGTCTAGATGGTTTGTCTTGAGTTCATACTAAGTGTATGTCTTACACTTGTTGAGTCGTGTCAATATGAGTTGGTTGACTTGGTTGTTCTACACCCTTGATTGCATATTCATTCTAACCTACCATGCCGATTCCATTAATAAAGTACTATGCCTATCTCATCTTGATTATTCATTATATCTCCTTGTTCTTTATTGTTCATATATGATGCATGATTAATATGTTTAATTAAGTGTTTGTTACTTGCATTTCGACATATTGTGGCTGGGAGAACCTTGAGTTACTCCCCACTAACTGTGGTGTTCATGTTTACATGAATGACAGGTGGTGAAGATGCTTACGTGGGGAAGACGTGTGGGCTAGCGAGAACTAACCCTTGGACCTTAGTTTCTAGTTTAGAAACCCTTTATATGTTTATTCGTGGGATATCTTTTCCCCGTTTTCTAGACTTTGGTTGTAATAACCTAAGTCTGCCTATTATTGTATTTGTTTCATTTCTTTTTGGCACCCGCGTGTTAATCTTTGACTAGTAATAAAAAGTTTTTAAAATATCACAATTTCCGCTTTAATTTATTAGTTATATTTTCCGCTTTATCGCGGGGTGTCACAGTTGGTATCAGAGCCTATATTGCTCCCGACGCACACACGTGTACCCCAACTTAAATTTCTTACTTGACCTTGAATAATGAATGAGAGATGGGTAGAATTAAGGACCTAAGTTGGTAGCCTTTTTGTGTATGCTTTATGATAGGTTCTAACTTGTTCACTCTTGTGCAAAAGATGGTACGACCAACCAATGTGGAAAATGCTATCATGCAAGCCCTCGCCCAAGTGCTTGCTAATCAACAAAATGCTCAACCCGCTCCCCCTACACATGAAGCCAACCGTCAAGGAAGTTATGCTTGGATTGCAAGTCAACTAGCAAGGAACAAGGCTAGGATCTATGGTGGTGAAGTGGATCCCGTTGCTCTCTCGGAGTGGTTTCGTGATATGGAGAAAAACTTCTCTCTCTTTGATGCCCGAGAGGAGGACAAGGTGAGGTTAGCCTCTCACTTTCTTGTGAAGGAAGCCGATAGGTAGTGGACTTTGACCGGTCCTACCGCTACTCAAGACCCCAACTTTGATTGGAGCCACTTCAAGTCACTTGTGGAGATGCGCTTCTACCCTAAGGAGCTCAAGCAACAAAGGTTGAAGGAGTTCATGGACTTCAAGCAAGAGAAGCTATCAATTCAAGCCTACCCCGAAAAGTTTAATGAACTTGCTCATTATGCCTCCAAGTTCGTGAAAGATGAAGAGGATCGTGTCTACTTCTACAAGAACAAGTTGAATCCTAAGGTGGAAAGCATGGTGAGAAGAAGCTCAACTACCTTTGTGGAATTTTATGATGATGCTATTTGGGCCGAAATCTCTTTGAAGGCCATTGAAGAAGAATCCAAGCCCCACTCCTCTTCTCATTCTTACCGTCCTAACTTTCATGGCAAGAGACCATTTGTACCTTCTACTTCCAACTATGCCAACAAGAGGAGGTTTATGCCAAGGATACAAGACCATGGAGGACAAGAACCAAGAGCTCAAGAACCAAGAGGACAAGCTCACACATTACCAATCGTATCCAAGACTCGAAACATGGCACACACTCGTAACCAAAGGTCGAGTAACCTCTAATCGGAAACATGGCACACACCCGTAACCAAAGGTCCGAAGAAAGGCGGAAGGATATCCTAATTCGGAAACATGGCACACACCCGTAACCAAAGGTCCGAAAAAGGAAAGATAACCCAATCCGGAAACATGGCACACACTCGTAACCAAAGGTCCGAAGGGGTAAATAAGGAATGTCAAGTAGTCACACAATGTAAAACGTCACACTTGAGTCACAATAGGAGTAAGAATGATCATGCAAACATCATATGACACGGGACCATTAATGTCACATTCATACTCATGGCTTGCATCTCACCATGAGTACGGATGGGAACATCAATCCCGACGATCATATCGCAACTAGAGGGCTTATAGCTCACCCCTAGTATCCGATAGGACCAAGACTCTCACAACAGAACAATACAAGGCATTATCAAGAATACAACCCTTAATAAGTAACTATTTATAATAAATATTTCGTGCTTATATTAATAAATATTTCACTTTATAAATTAACATGCCGGTTAAGTAAAATATAATAAATGATAATGAATAATCTACGTTATATGAAGTATACGGGATAAAATATGACCATGTCCAAGTGACCCGTTTATGAGCCCAATAAATAAATCATGTGAAATCCAATGGACGGACTAGGATAAGCCCAATAAAAGTGACATAGCAAGCCCAGACCAATGAGTATGTTAGGTTCGTCATCAAAAGCTCATGAAAACCAACTAGTTCAACACAATAAGTCCCACAAAGAATTTAGGTGAGCCCAACAATAAAATTAAACGGGCCCAAAAGAATAAACATATAAGAGATCGTTAGTTAATGAATTACGTTATAGAAATTACGAGACGGTTATTTAAATAATTTCAAATAAACAAAACTAGCGCCGAAACAATTTATGAACATGACAAGCCCGACCATAAAATCATGACGAGTTCAATTAAATTAACGATTCGCCCCAAATGAATAGATATGACCAACTCAACTTACTAAGTATAACTAGTTCAATTCATTAACCTAACTAGACCAACTTATCCAACATTACTAGCCCACTTACCACGATCAAATGAGGCCAACAAAATAAATGTGTGAGAGAGCGATATTAACGGATTACGTTATATAAAAATACGAGACGGAAATTAATTAATTAATTTCAAACATACCAAGCTAGTCCCAAAACCGAGACAAACAACTCAACCACCCACCCAAAATCCGAGCTAACACTTGCCTTGTCACCCCACACAACCGTCCTTACAAACACCCCCAAACACCTTTCGCGGTTGCCCGGAAATGGCTGCAAACAGCCGCCCCAACACAAGTGTAACCAGGCCGGGCAAGTCCACCCCACAAACACCATATTGACCACCCGAGACAGAGCTCAACATCCATTTCACGACCCCAAAACAGAGCACAAAGGCAGTACCAGTCACGGTACAGAACAAGCTTCCAGCCGCCATTTTTATCCAAACTCAAGACGGAAATTGAAGCTAAAGCTAAGACGGGAATGAGCATGACTAAGCCGTGAATAACCCCTACAATGTTCACCAAAATGATGCCCAATAAAACCCAAAAAACGGCAGCCCAAACCTTCACAAAAACAGACGGCATAAACTCGAACTCGCCATCATAACCGAGACCGCTATGAAGACGAGTCAGGGAGTATTAAAAAAAAACATGTAAGATGACTATTTAACTACATATCAGACCATACATGTGAAAAGGGGATAAAGAACTAAACTTTACAACAAGAAAAACGAATGAAAACCGAGTGAGACAAGAAAGATCGACACATTGTCGAGTAACCTATCACCGTTACCTTAACTTTCTTCAATCTTCGAGAGAATGGTCTATTATGAACGATTTTCCTTCTGGGTCCTCAAAGTCTTCACCTAGAGACCGTAATAACAGCCGAGATTAGCTTAAAAACGTTACATTCATGAGACGGGTCGAGATGAAAACTCCACAAGACTATGTCTTTCTTACCTTAAAAGATGAAGGAAGAGATAAGGAGAATAATGGTGCAAAAATTAACAGGAATGGTGAAGAAATGGAGAGGAGATCTAGGTTTTAAGCTCGACGAAAATGGCGTGTTTATGAGCTCTGCTTGGTTTGGTAATTTTGTTGCTATTGCAGGGATTTTTCGAAAAAGAAGGAAAGAAGAAAGAGGAGGATTTGTTGGGATTGGTCAATAGGTTTTGTGAGGGTAATAAAATAATAGAAGTAGGTAGTGTGTTGTCGATACGAGATAGGTTGAGAATATATTAGCCTCACATGTGAAAATGTGACGGTCCTTTGCTAGACTGAAGTTAAAACGGGAATTATTATAAGTGTTGTCATTATTATTATCCGACCAAAAATATGTATACATAAATTCTTATATAAATTATGTCTCAAGAATATAATTTAATAATACGTATTTTTATATAAACGAGCTTTTACATATTATTTTTATAAAAATCTGGTTTGAAATAAAATTTAATTAAATTGAACAATTCAAAAATATAAAATAAAGTGATTAAACGGTTTAATAAGTTTTAAATGTCAAAACGGGAAATTCACGGGTGTTACAAGGTGTCTTTGAGAGGTCCTAAGGGCGTTAGTGTGTCTTATCGTGGGTTTGTGGTCAAACCCAATGTTAAGTTGATTGCAGCTGTGACCTTAAAGTCCTATCTAAGGAAGGGATGCCATTTGATCTTGTGCCATGTGAGAGATGACCGAATAGAGAGTCCGACAGTTGATCAGACACCAGTGGTGGATGAGTTTGCAGATGTCTTTCTAGAGGAGATTCTGGGGTTGCCACCGAAGAGGGAGATAGATTTCACGGTTGAGTTGGAACCGGGGATGAGGCCAATCTCTAAGGCACCGCACCGGATGGATCCTAAAGAGTTGGAGGAGCTCAAGAAGCAGTTAGATGATCTGATAGAGAAGGGATACATTAGACCTAGTGTATCACTGTGGGGATCACCAGTTCCTTTTGTGAAGAAGAAAGATGGGCGCTTGAGGTTGTGTATAGATTACAGGGAGCTGAACCGAGTGACAGTGAAGAACAAGTATCCTTTGCCAAGGATAGACGACCTGTTTGATCAGTTGAGTGGTGCATCAGTCTTTTCCAAGATTGATTTGAGGTCGGGGTACCATCAGGTGAAGATTAGAGAGGTGGCATACCAAAGACAGCTTTCACGTCGAGGTATGGCCATTATGAGTATGTGGTGATGCCTTTTGGGTTATCTAATGCATCGGCTGTATTTATGGATTTGATGAACAGAATCTTCAGTCAATTTTTGGACAAGTTTGTGGTGGTGTTCATTGATGATATCTTAGTTTATTCCAAGACTAAGGAGGAGCATGAGGAGCATCTGAGGATTGTGTTGCAGAGAGCCTGAGTTATATGATAAGTTGTCCAAGTGTGAGTTCTGGTTAGAGAGAGTTGCTTTTATGGGGCATGTGATCTCTAAGGATGGGGTAGCTGTGGATCCGGCAATGATTGAGGCAGTGACCAAGTGGGAAGCACCAAAGAATGTTGCTGAGATCTGGAGTTTCTTGGGTTTAGCTGGATATGAAAGACGGTTCGTGAAGGATTTCTCCAAGATTGCTAGACCTATGACAGCTTTGATGAGGAAAGAGAAAAGGTTTCGTTGGGATGAGATTTGTGAGACGGCGTTCCAAACATTAAAGGAGTGTTTGACCACATCTCCTATCTTAGCATTGCCTGAAGGGAGTGAGAACTTCGAGGTTTATACAGATGCCTCAAAGAATGGGTTGGGATGTGTGTTGATGCAGAACGGCAAAGTGATTGCCTATGCTTCTAGGCAATTGAAGCCTTATGAGGAGAATTACCCTACACACGATCTAGAGTTGGGTGCAGTAGTGTTTGCTCTCAAGATTTGGAGACATTACCTTTATGGGGCGACCTTTAAGGTATTTTCTGATCACAAGAATCTCAAGTACATCTTCACTCAAAAGGAGTTGAACATGAGACAGAGGAGGTGGATGGAGCTGATTGGCGATTATGACATGGATATTATCTACCATGAAGGGAAAGCCAATGTTGTTGCAGATGCTTTGAGCAGGAAGAGAGTACATTCTTTGTGTACAGCTTTATCTTTGATGAGGTTGAGAGATGAGGTGGGGAAGTTTGGGATACATATGATGAGGAGAGGGGATGCCATGGGAGATTTGACAGTACAGCCTGATCTTTATGATGATATCCGAGGAAACAGGTGTTGGATCCTAAGATGGTAGAGTGGAGAGCTTGAGTAGAGAAAGGGACAGTGTCCAGATTCTCTATTCATTCAGATGGTAGTTTGAGGTTTGATGGGAGGTGGTGTGTCCCTAATGATGAGAAGCTGAAAAAGACAATCATAACAGAGGCACATTGTACACCATATTCAGTACATCCAGGTGGTGACAAGCTATACATGGATTTAAAGAACACGTTCTGGTGGCCTGGGATGAAGAAAGAGACAGCTGAGTTTGTGGCCCGTTGTTTGACATGCCAGAGAGTTAAAGGGGAACAGCGACGACCACAAGGTAAGGTTCCGTCTTTAGAGGTACCTGAGTGGAAGTGGGAATCCATTTATATGGATTTTATCGTGGGTTTGCCGAAAAGTCAACAGGGTAACAACATGATATGGGTAATAGTGGATCGACTGACCAAGTCAGCTCATTTTATGCCAATGAAAGATACGTGGACTAAGGCAAAATTAGCTATGGCTTATCGAAAGAATGTGCTAAATTTACATGGGGTCCCTAAGGACATAGTATCTGACAGATATGCGAGGTTTATCTCAAAGTTTTGGAAAGAGTTGCAGGAATCTTTGGGAACAACTTTGAAGATAAGTACATCATTTCATCCTGCGACAGATGGTCAGACTGAGAGAACAATCAAGACTCTTGAGGATATGTTACGAGCTTGTGTGATGGACTTTGGTGGTAGCTGGGAACAAAGATTAGATTTGATTGAGTTTTCTTACAACAACAGCTATCACACCGGTATTGGCATGGCACCGTTTGAGGCCTTATATGGGAGAAGATGTAGGAGTCCGATTTGTTGGGATGACAGTGCTGAGGCAGTGGTTCTAGGACCAGAGATGGTATATGAGATGGTTGAGCAGATTAAGATGGTCAGGGAAAGGATGAGAGCGGCTCAGGATAGGCAAAAGAGTTATGCAAATCTACATCGCCGGGATATAGAGTTTCAGGTTGAGGACAAGGTTCTTCTGAAAGTGTCTCCTATGCGTGGGGTTATGAGATTTGGGAAGAAAGGCAATTTGAGTCAGAAGTTCATCGGACCTTATGAGATCTTAGATAGAGTTGGAGAGGTTGCTTATCGTTTGGCTTTACCCGCTGCATTGGAGAGAGTGCATAATGTGTTTCATGTATCTCAGTTGCGGAAGTATGTGAGTGATCCGTCACATGTGTTAGAGGCAGAGAGCATAGAGCTAGATGAGTCCTTGTCTTATCTTGAGGTGCCTAAACAAATTCTTGACCGGAAGGTTAGGAAGACTAGGAGTGGTGAAACAGTTTTGCTTAAGATCATTTAGTCTAATCATGAGGTCGAGGAAGCTACATGGGAGGAAGAAGAGGCCATGAGAGAGCGTTACCCTTTCCTTTTTGATCAGGTATGTTTTATTATGGGGACGTAACCTTGTTTCCTTTAGGGGGGGTAGGAGATGATCGCAAAGAGTTTTTAAGAGTTTTTACACCCTTTTTGTGTTGTGTCGGTATGTTTTGTTGTGGTTGAGTCGGGTTGAGTTTGGTTAGTTGCATGCTTTTGTGTTGAGTTTTGTTTTGGTTGTTGTGTCGGGAGTGTAGTAGGTTGTCTTTGTTTTGTTGTGGTTCGAACTTTGGGGACGAAGTTCTTTTTAAGGAGGGAAGACTGTAATACTACGATTTTATGAGTCTCTGGGTACTCTATCGAGTGGGCCTTACTCTGTCGAGTAAGGGTGTTTTGCATTTTAAAATAGTTTCTGACCTTTAGGGTACTCGATCGAGTAGCCTTGGTACTCGATCGAGCAGGCGGCACTCGATCGAGTACGTCAGTTACTCGATCGAATAACCCGGTTTACGGGTAATGTTTTGTCGGGTTTTGTTAATGATGCGAATTATTATTTAATCCTTTCCGTCACTTTCATAAAATGCTTTTACAAACTTAATCACTTTGAAAAGAGATTGCAACCTACGTACTTCGCATCCTTCGCATTATTGACAAATCCCAGAGCTTGGGAGGTCGGAATTCATCATTCTTTACATTCGTGTGATCCTTGCGTCAAGGGTAAGATCTACGTACTGATTTTATGGTATTTTGTTAAGGTTGTTTAAACCCTAATTTGGGGGTTTTGTTGTCTTTTATGATTGTTAGTAATTGTATGATCATATGTTAGGAGGAGGATTCGTAGAGGAGGCCTTTTGATAACAGTTGTTGAGACCGTCTAACTGTATTGCATTCCAGGTAAGGTTTCCCTACTCGGTATTAGTCACATGATGTGTTGGTAGTGCTTTGTGATTGTTGAATATTATCTTACGAGTATTGTGACGGTTGTTGGTTTTGATTGTTGATAGTAGTTGTGGTTGATTGTATCTGTCTGTGTTCTTCGGGGTGCGTCCCTGGCTCAGTGGAGTCACTTGCGGGAGTGGCTTCACGCCCATTATTCGCCTTCTGTGGAACCCGCCACAGAAGAGATGTGCACATTAATGGATTTGGGTTTATCGCTCGACGGAGATGAGCAGGGCTTAGGTGGGAACGGCTGCGGTCCCCCACTGGCGGCAAGGAGTAACCCGTTGCGATGGGTACTCTGGCAGGGCTACACACTTTAGTGTGTAGTCGGTATTGTGGAGTTGATGATGGAGTTCGGAGTATATCTGTGATGATTGAGCTGTGTTGTTTGTTGAGTTATATAAATTGTGTGATTAGTACTGACCCCGTTTATTGTTTTAAAAACTGTGGTGATCCATTCAGGGATGGTGAGCAGTTGTTGAGCAGGTATGAGTCGAGATTCATGGGATAGCTGGGATGTGTCACCTTCAGATGATAGAGTCTTCCGCTGTAGCTTGAGTAGTTTGTCAGACATTTTCATTTAGTTGATTAGACAGTTGTTTTGGGAACTTGTAACTCGTATTTTGGGTATTTGGTTTTGGATTGTATTTATTCACTAAACTTATACTATTTAAATGTTGTTTCGTTATTGTCTTATGATTATCATTGCATCGGGAAACCGAGATGGTGACATCTTTATACCTGAGTGGTCCTGGTAAGGCACTTGGAGTATGGGGGTGTCACAGACAGTCCTTTCTTACACAATAAGGATACAACCACAACACCCAAACAAAATTAACCAAACCTCAGAACTACGATCTGGTTTGATTTCACTCCACGTGAATACGTAGGCAGTCCTCATGGACACAATCGTCCCAACTTTTAACTTTTAACCTCAATTATCAACCACCTCAAACATCAACTTTCAACCTCAATTTCAACCTTCCAACCACAATTTCCATTTATACCTCTTTACTGGGGGCTCCTTCTTGTCGCACAGTCTTTTTTTTTTTACCAAAGTCTAAAGTCATCTTCTCATCTTGGAGGCTTCTCTTCCGAGATGCCACCCTTCCTTGATCCTTCTTTTTGGTCTTCGAGTCTCATTTGAGTCAAGCTAGTGCTCGGTCTGGACAATGACAAAGGTCTTAGATCGATTCTCCAAGTTATCGTGTCTCAAGAGGGATCTCTTTTACAGCAGGCGGCAGCAAAGGGTGTCCAAGTAGACAGCTGATCCATGGCTCGTGCCTTGCCTTCATATGTCCCCATCATTCTTGAAATTCTTCTACCTTGGGAACTGGTACGCGTTGTCACCCATACTTAGCTAGGGGTTGTGCATACTTAGGCAAAGTCTGTCAAAGTCATCCCCGTGTCGCATCCTAGAAGGTCCGTGTCAGTCACGTGTTTAAAGCTCATTTGAATATGCATAACGCATTACAAACGACAAATTTCTTTGAGCAAGTTTTAAACAACTTTTATAAAGAAACAACTTTTGCAAAACCTATGTGTTTCCTCATTCGAGGTCCATGTGATAATTGCTTACATGCATATGTGTTTATGTGCTATTTTTTCCTATTAGATCGCATTCTTGTGTGGCTACTAACCATGCAGTTAAGTATCAGAAGCAGTGCTCGCTCCAACTGGGGGCTTCGCCCAAGTCTTCATTCTCCCTAGCGCAGCAGTATTTTGCAGTATTGCTCAAATCGTTATATCCAGCGCAGCAGTATTGCTACCTCAAGATTTCTCCCATGACGATCGAGATATTCCTAGTCGTCCATATATATGTTCTCCATGGCGACATTTTGCAGTAGTGATGCTCAAGGTTTCTTCCATGATGATCAAGATGTTCCTAATCATCGATGTGTTCCCCAGCGAGATTTCGTTGCCACTTATAGCCCACGTATTTCTCGGAAGAACGATTCGCTTGAGACCGACGAAAGTAGATTCAACCTCAAGTTTTTGCCAGAGTTTGCTTGAGACCGACGCAAGCAGATTCCCCAGCAGTTTCTACCGACGTTCTACTACCCTCAATATTATTGTTTCCTCACGGAGTTCAGCAAAGGTGTCGTTCTCCAGAAGTTCCCAAACCAGAGCCTCTTTCCTTAGGTTTGTAAACCCAAAGTTAGGATTCATACCCTTAGATTCTTAGATCCCAAAATAGCATCCCTTAGGTTCATAAACCTGCAAGCTCTCATACCAAATGTCCGTAGGTTCGTAAAACCATAAATCCTTTTGAAGTTCTCATACCTTTTCCTCTTTTCCTTAAAAAGCCTAGACGCATGCGTTCAAAATAAGAATTAGTAACCCCGTAAGTTCCTAAACTTAACCTTATGATCCCAATTCCTCTTAGGTTCACAAGCCTTTAAGTTTCCATACCAGCCTGTCCTTTTAGGTTCATATACCCATCTCCATATACCCAGCTCTATAGGTTCCCAAACTCCCCTAGAGTTCACACACTTCTACCCTAAGGATCATAAACCTTTCGGATCACTTTTCCTTAGGGTTCCTAAACCCAAACCTTGGTTACCCCTTAGGTTGAACTTATATTTGGCCTCCTTCACATCGATGTTTTCCATTAGGGTCCCACACCCTAGCACAATCCTTACATATCTTTTAGGTCTTACCCTTAGCTCCTACGCAACTCGGGAAACATCTCGAGAAAGAAGTCTCAGGTATGGTTTCTTCTTATGGCTAGCGAGCTTCCTAACGTAGTCTAATGGACTTTAAACGACCCTCCCCGATAGTCGACAGACTCTAAAATGTTCCTGACGACAGGTCCTTGGCTCAGACCCCTTGAGCCGCCTCGCGTCGCCATAGTCTTCAGGTTGTAATTTTCGATTGACCTGAGGGCTATACTTTGACTTTTGCCTTGTCCAAGCCTCGGTCAAAGTGGGGGCTCTGTAGAAACCTCGTTTCTACGCCTCCCGCCAAACACCCAGTGATGATTGGGCCGCATGTTTAGCATATGTCGCGATTTTATGACGTTTTGTAAATCGATAAATAAAAGGTAACTCGTACACTTGTGTCTACCCCTTGGTTGTCATCTAGGTGTCATTACGGTGGTTTTGGCAGTAATTAGAGTACATTTGGAGTCTGGTTCAAAAACCGTCAAACACCGAGTCAAAAATTAATGTGCTTGTCTACCTAAGGTTAGATGTCATAAAACGTTATGGGTATATCTCATTTTGAGTTCCATGTCACTTCTTTGGGCTAAACTTAAAGTTTACATTACAAAATGTGCCTTTCATTTAGCTAAAATGACAACCCAACTTTTACGCCCGTTTTACGAGGTGATAACGACTTTTTTGGGTCTGGCATATTTCACACAAAATTCTAGATCTTTCTTTTAGCTTTCCAACGCCACCAAAATCACCTTAATCCGAGTTTTTTAGAGAAAGTTATGCCTAAAATACGACAGACTGTCAAACGCGTTTTCTCGCGCAGAAGAACCCTACCCGAGAAAGGACGCAGTAAGTACTGCGCCTCTTCTAAGCAGCGCAGCACCTGCTGCGCCTTTTCTCAAGGATTTATTTTCGTCCAAGTTTCCGTGTTTCAACTAAGTCGGTTGTTTCCGGATCTTTCTTTCCTCCGTGTGATTAGTATAAATAGAGGCCTTTGCCTCACATATTTTTCACGCGAGTGTCCGCCCTTCTCTTCTCCCTTTGCATTCTAAGACCGTGCTCTAAGCTTTCGACGCCTGCGTGCTTGATCAATCGACCACGTAAGCTCAGATCATTCTGAGTTCCAGTCACGTTGCATGACCGACCAATTTGACAACTACACATCAATCAACTTAATCTAAATCCTCTTACGAGGGCACTTTCTTCATACATCCGAGTCGAGCAATCACTAAACGTTAACTTAATTAATCTCGTTTCGTCAAACATGTAAGTCTGAGGGTGTAAATCCCATCTTTTTTATATTATTGTATTTTATTTTTGTACTCATTATTGTAAGATTTACGTCAAAAATACATTCACAACCGACTTCTAAAACGCTTTTATAAAACCTTTTTACGGATCAGCAACAACCAGATGTCGAGAAGAATTGCATCAATTGTTGCGCCTCTTCGAAGGGTCGTAGCATCTGATGCCCTGTTCCAGAGGCTGCCGCAGTTCCTGCTCTTCTTCTTCTTCCTCGGCTCTCTGTTATTCCGTTCCTTTTATTTTATTTTCTTATTTTCTTATGTTCTTTTGTATATAAACCATGTTTTAATGTTTTCCTTTTAACTATCAGGTTTTATTTATGACCTAGATCCCTTATAATCAATATTTGAGGGTTTTCATCATCAAATCAAACCCGGATTTTGGGAAGCTCGATTTGTTCATATCAAGTTTCTGGAGTTCGACCTTTGTACATATTTCCGTTGTTTATTTCCAGTTTATTACATTCTTTCAAGTTCGTTTCCGTCTTCGTGAATAAACCTAATTCGTTTATAATTCGTTTCTAACCCGTTTTAATTCATCTTAATTTGTGTTCATTGCTTTTATGACGGTTTCATACGTAATTAACCCATTAAATTACCTTCACTTGAATCAAATATCGATAATCAACCATTAAACACACTAGCGAATATTAACAAACCCGCGGTTCTGACTTCACATCCAGAGCTTAACCCAGGAACAGACGCAATGATAGCTGCGCCTCTTCCAAGGGACGCAGCAATGTTGTGCCTGTTCTAGGATGAGTTTTGTCCATGAACTTCCGTTCTCGCTTTGACCTAATCTTTAATTACGTAATTAATTAACTATTATTCGTAATATCATTCTTAATCTGTCTTATTTTTGTTACTTTAACTTTTACCCCTTTTCTTTTCTTCAAATTTCCGTCTTGAGTATATTTTTGACGTAAATCAATTAATCCATTGTAATTCATTGTAATTTTAATTATTGTAATTTTATTTATCACTATTTATTTATCATTTATTGTAGAGTTTCTGTGCTTGTATTCACATGTAATTAATCTTAAATCCCAAATTCGACATTAATAAGTGCTAATTACCTGTTCACCGACTTAGTTTAATTCACATGTTAGGATTAATCCATTGTTGGTCGCATTGCATGCATATAATCGACGACATATCAACTATGAACGATTTCCCTAATCTTTTGTAGAGGCCGCTATCGAGGCGGGCGGGATTAGGTGTTCAGTAAAATGACTTCCTAATACGTACCCTCACCCCTTACTCCAGATCTCTGTGAACATTCGTGTTCATTGGCATCCACGAGAGTCATTCTAGACATAGAATGATAAGGGTAACGAGTTCTTAGTGTTCATGTCATTACTTTGTATCTTGACATGGCATGAGGTGTTCAAACGGTTCCAATTTTCCATAAAAATTGGTGGCGACTCCACAAATGCACGCTTATTCAAGCCATTTCGCGCGCGCCGCTGGTGGCCCATGTCCACACTAATATACATGTCAAAATTTGAGAGGTTATTTGTAAGGCGAAACTCCTAGGTTCATGTGACATAAGAAACAATTAGATAGTGTTATGAGTGTAAAAATCATAATCATTCATTTTAAGATGTAATTCCAAAAGATTTTGGACAACATTTTAAAATTCGATTCCGATTCAAAATAATACATGTCGTTATTGACAAATGAAAATCAAAACTTAAGCATGACAAGATTTTTGGGCTTCATTAGTCAACTAAACAAAGTTTTAAGCATTAGAATAAATCGAAACTCAAACATGAACATCCAAGCTTCAAAAATTTTGCGAGAAAGTTTTCAAAATAAAATTTCAATTGTATGATAAGGGTTAGCAATAACAACCAAACTTTAGTCTTTGTTAAACAATTAACCAAGTAACAAATACAAAATCAAATTATCGACTCAAGAACATATATTTTCGAGTTCATAAAAAAAATTGGGCAAAATTCAACATGAAAATTTATATTTGACATCATAAATGATGTAAAAAGGTGATTAATATCATGAATCAAACAAAACATGTCATTAAATGACAAAATTTAAAGGGATTAGCATAGATTTAACAAAATCAAATTGGAAAAATAAGAGGAAAGAGAATGTCACTTCATGGTGAAATCAGTCAATTTAAGGGACTAAAAATAGGGTCAAAACTTGAATTCGAGTAACGAACAATCAACAATGAAGTTTATAAGAAAATGATTTTAAATGGAGGAATAAAAGAGATTAAATAAGTCAATAACACGATTTTTTGCGAAATTCACAACCCAGAAGTTGGGACTCGGTCGAGTGCTGAGTCCACTCGGTCGAGTGCCTTCTCCACTCGGTCAAGTGACTCACTTCCAGAAATTCTCAAGTTTCTGGAAATTGGTCCACTCGGTTGAGTGGTAGGGTTCACTCGGTCGAGTGACTGGTACTCGGTCAAGTATAGCTCGTACTCGGCTGGCTGCCTCTCTGTCGTTTGAAATTTCCGAATAACGACTACTTTACTAACAACTATTACTAATCACACTCTAACTATAGCATTAGTGAAAATTCAAACATATATGTGATATTAACACGCTAAATGACGGGGCTAGTGCCTCTCACACACTAACTCGTCATAACCATTTTCAAAACATGTTATACACATTACTCTTTCATCCCATTTTCACATATTAACATATACAAAAGGAATACCTACATCATGTATGAATCCTATCAACTATGTAAATTACGGCTTCAAAACTAATCATACTCAAACACGCAACACTCATATAAATGAATGCATTTCACATAAAATAATTCTCTACTCGTATCACATATATTCCATTCAAGTAAACATTTCAATTCCATCATTTCAACTATCATGTTGTAAATTATCACACAACCTCTATATCATGCAAGATGTTCAACAAAACTATAACTCAAGCATATGCATGCAACATTCTACTTCACGTTTCCCGACTCATAACCACCCACGTAGTGACCAACCGAAATAATAGAATCTAATTTTGAAATGAGGGATCCTTCTCACCAAAAACCGACCTCTTATTGTACTCATGTCGGGTTCATTTTATTAGACACACCTATGTTCATTTTGGTTCATTTGTTTCGGTTCCAAAATCATCACTCTGATACCACTTTGTAACACACCCTTCTTACCCGGCCAAGGTAATTAAGAAATGTTACCGTCTCGGTTTCCCGAGGCAGTGAAATCGGAATTACAATTAAGAAACTTTATTAAATAAATGACAAGTTTAGTTATTACAAACATAAACTAATGAATAAACGAAATAAACTAAAGTTCACATTTCACCAAAAAAAAACATAAACTAATGAATAAACGAAATACAACTCATCCATGACTCTGTCGTCCATGCTACACTATTCGACTTCGAGTTCAAGGCGCGACCCAAATCCCGATCACGTCAACAAGCAAGACCTGTACTCAACCTGCTCCCCATATAATCGAAAATATCATATGGATCGACAAAGGCCACCTCGTAAATAGGTGACAATTACACAGACACACAAACGTCAGTTTCAATAAATAAATGAAATGTGACACGACTCAAGTGTTTGAATATGCAACATGACTATGATATGAATGACATGCTATCAAACAACCACCTCCACGGTATCGGGACACGCCCAGACATATCGACAACCACACTGGTACCGGGATACGCCCAGAAATACCAACAACCACGAACAGGTACCGGGACACGCCCAGACGTACCGGGTCTGGAAGCCAACCGGATCCCCTGCCAGACGTCGTGTCTCAACCACACGAGTCCCTCCGTAACTCAAGCCATTAATGTGCACATCCCTCTTGGAGTGGGAAGCTCCAAGAGGCGACTCAAGCGTAAGATGGTCTCCCAACCATACGACAAGTAACCAAACAAACCTCCATGTCCTCCGACATACAAGACAACACAATAAATGCAATATTCCATATAACTTGCCAATTACCGACTCATTCAATGCAATTGGTAACAAATGACCCATTTAGCAAATAAACACGATATTGAAACTGAGTAGGATAAACCTACCTTTTAGCATACTCCGTAAGTAATCCGACTAATAATAATCTTCCACAAAAACCGTCACCTAAATAAAAAAAAATTAAATATATTTAATTACTAACTAATCTAATTAAGAAATGCAGCATTTCCAGGATTGTGTTTCTATCTGTGGCATGGATGATATACCCTCTACAGGTGCTCTGTTTACCTGGTCTAATAAGCAAAACCCTGCTGATAGAGTTTATAGTAGGTTGGATAGGGCAATGGGTAATCAAGCTTGGCTGGAAGACTTTAGGGATAATTATCCACACTTTCATCCTGAGGGTTTGGTTGACCATTGCCCCTACACAGTCTTGACTACTCACTCTACTTTGGGGGGTAAGAAAAATTTCAAGTATTTTAATATGTGGGGCTCTGCTAGTCAGTTTAAAAATATTGTTGAGAATGTGTGGAGCATTCATGTTCAAGGGACAAAGATGTTTTCTATTATTAAGAAGCTGAAAGCTTTGAAACCTGCTTTGAAAAGTCTGAATAAGTGTTGCTTTTCTGATATAGAAAACAGCACTATTATTGCAACAGTGGCCCTTGAAAATATTCAGAAGATGCTGGTTGAGAACACTGGTGACATTGTGTTACTACAGCAGAAGATGGATATGGCCCATGACTTGAAGGAACTTATCTCAGCTAGGGATAGTTTTTTTATTCAGAAAGCCAAGGTCCAGTGGTCTTTGGAAGGAGACCTAAATACTAATTACTTTCACCATGCTATCAAAAAAAGAATTTATCTTAATAAGGTGTTCCAAATTGAGGATATGACTGGAAGATCTTGTACTGAAGGTGATTCTATTCAGGCTGCTTTCCTTGAATATTATCATTCTCTTCTGGGGTCTCAGACTAAGACTGAGGAAGTGAACCTGACTGTTGTGAGGAATGGAGCTTGCTGTACTGCTGAACATTGGAATATTTTGAGCAAGCCTGTTACTGTTGAGGAGGTAAAGCAGTGTTTGTTTAGCATCCCTAAGGGAAAATCCCCTGGACCTGATAGTTATGGGAGTCAATTTTTTAGAGATGCTTGGGAGATTATTGGTGATGAGATTTGTGCTGCAATACAAAATTTCTTTGATACTGGCAAATTGTTGACTCAGATTAATGCTACCATCATTACTCTTATCCCTAAGATGGAAAGACCTGAGACTGTTAAGCACTATAGACCTATTTCCTGTTGTAATGTGATTTACAAAACTATTTCCAAGCTGCTGTGTACTAGGCTTGCTGTGATTTTGCCTGATATCATCAGCAGGAATCAAGGAGCCTTTGTGAAAGGGAGAAGCATCCTTGAAAACATCCTTATTTGTCAAGACTTGGTCAGGCTTTACAATAGGGGTATGGCTTCTCCTAGGTGTATGTTTAAAATGGATTTGCAGAAGGCTTATGATACTATAGAGTGGAAGTTTGTGGATCAAATGCTGTCAGCTCTTAAGTTTCCTCCTAAATTCCATCAGCTGATAATGGCTTGTCTTACTTCTCCTACCTACACTTTGAACTTGAATGGTGCTCATTTTGACTATTTCCCTGGAAAGAGGGGTTTAGGGCAAGGAGACCCTTTCTCTCCTCTATTATTTTGCATTTGTATGGAGTATCTCTCAAGAATTATGCATTATGCTGCTAATACTTGGTATTTCAGATATCATCCCTTATGCAAGAGTCTTAAACTGACTCATCTTCGTTTTTCGATGATTTGCGATGTTCGCAAAGGGGATAGTCAGTCTATCATGTTGCTCCTTAGAGTAATGGCTACCTTCTCTGCAGACTTCCGGCCGAAAGTCAATCTTTGTCAAGTCTGAGGTTGTCTTCAATGGAGTAGATGATAATTTGAAAGCTGATATCATTCAGGTCTCAGGGTTCCAGGAAGGTACACTGCCTTTTAAATACTTGGGAATCCCAATTCAACCTGGCAGGCTTTTAAGGAGGGATTATAAAGTTCTCACTGATAAAATTGTAAGGAAAATTAGAGGTATTGGGGCAAGGAAGCTCGGCTATGCAGGCAGACTGGTTCTCATTAATTCTGTGTTGAATACCTTGCATAACTATTGGGCATCTATCTTTCTTATTCCTAAGTGTGTGATTCATCAAATTGAAGCTATTTGCAGAAATTTTTTTATGGGACAATAGCTCTGAATACAATAGGGCTCCTTTGGTTGCTTGGAATGATATTTGCCATACTAAGAAGGAAGGAGGACTAGGGATTAAAAATGCTGGGGTGTGGAATGTGGCTAGTGTGGGGAAGTTGGTGCACGGTTTGTATACTAAAAGCGATAGGTTATCGGTCTTATGGATTGATCATGTTTACCTCAAAGGAGCTGACTGGTCTAACTATCACCCACCTCCGATTCTAATTGGGAACCGGAGGAATATTTGTAAAACTAGGGAGCTTCTGTCTGGTGGTTATCGGGGTCATCACTTGGAATGGGCAACCCGAGTGCGATTATCTTTGTTAGTTCGGGATCGTTGGTTACAGGCACACACCTTCCTGTCCAATGGTACTCTGATGTTTGGAGTCTATGGAATATACCTAAGCATGCTTTTATAGGATGGTTGGTTCAGAGGAAGGCTCTTAATACTCGTGTTAAATTAGCAAGACTGAGCCTGTGCAGCTCTGATAGATGTTTTTTGTGTGAAGCAGCTGCTGAGTCTCATGAGCATCTGTTCACAGATTGTGTCTACACTTCTAAGATGAGTACTGGAGTTGAGGATTGGTTGCACCTTACCCTTACTGGTAGTGCTGGTTATACCAAGCTTCAGAGGAAGATTTGTCGATTGGCTAAGATGGCAATTTGGTATAATATATGGTATGTCAGGAACATTTACAGATTGGATCATAAAGTGAAGAAGCCTGAGTATGTTGTAGCTGAGATCATAGCACAAGTTCGTCAAAGAATTAGTCACAAGATTGACAGCATAGAGAAGTTAAAGAATAGAGATTGGTTAGTCAAGTTAGATATATGTCTAATGTAATGGTGTAGGCTTTCAAAAGTCTAACACATGAATGCTTTAGCTTGTAATATCTTTTCTATTAATACAAAAGCTCACATTTAACCAAAAAAAAAACTAATCTAATTAAATTATAATTATATAATTAAATTCACATCCCGACTCATACCCATTATTTAATAAATAAATTCCGACTCACTCACACCCGTTATACACTAATTAAAAACCCATCTCGAGTTCCACTCAAATATTCCCAACCACTCACACAAACACATAGTTGAACCGTGTGCTTGTCTCCACGAAACAACCACCAAACACCGCTCCTTGGCCGCAGCCAACACTACCACCCTCTCCACTATGGACCACCCTCACTCCAGCCACCACTCACGCCCAAAACCAGTAACCACCACGGCAACAACCAGTGGCAGTAGCAACGAACAAAACAGCCCCCTTACACCACACACACACACACACATATAAAGGACCTACCCACACCAAACACCACTAAAACCACCACTAAACCGCACCACCACTGCCCCCACCTGGCCACGATGATCACGGACATCGCCCAACACCTACACGCCACTACACGACCACCACCAACCACGACAACCACCATAAACAGCAACAACAATCACACGACACAACAAACACACCCAGCCCGTATAACCCTTTTCAACCCTATTTTCTACCACCCAAATGCCACCCACTCCGCCACCTATGACCACCACTACAACCCCCATTCAACCCTCGATGAAACACACCAAAGATCAGCCCAAGATAGTCAATAAAAGTAGGTCAAAAATCCGTCTTAAAACGGTTGCACAAAACAGCCAATACAAGCTTTAATAATCACTCGGTCAAACCCCTTATTGGTGGTCAACGATGGTCAAATGGATGGTCAATGATGGTCCTAGGACGGGTAAAGGTTGAGGCGGGTCAACGGTATTAATTAAATAATATATAAACAAGTTTAAGACGGTATTACCTTACGATCTCGAGGCGGAAGGACAAAATCTCCATTTTCTCTTCCATTTTCTCTCTTCTCTTTTTTCTCATCTTTGGTGTGGATTGTGTTGAGATTTGTGGTGAGGTGGATAGATAAGATGAGTGGATAATAGATGGGGTGGGTGTGTATATATATGGGTAGGATGGTGAGAGTGTATACATACATGTATACGTATTACGTATTATTATTATTATTATTATTATTATTATTATTATTATTATTATTATTATTATTATTATTATTATTATTATTATTATTATTATTACAACTTATTATTATAATTATTATTATTACCATTATTATTATTATTATTATTATTATTATTATTATTATTATTATTATTATTATTATTATTATTATTATTATATTCCATTTCATACATAATTCGTATAAAATGTAATATAATATTATAAATAATTATAAAATACGGAGTATTACAATCTTCCTCCTTTAAAATGAACTTCGTCCCCGAAGTTCGCCTCATTCTCTCATTTCCTCAAGTCTCCTCACGTCTCATCACTGATATTTATGCACTCTCTCTCGCCTCACATGCTTATCCACCGTATACGTTCCTTTATAAAAATCACACTCATCCCAAAGTTCTTTGTTCAACTCTCATACTTCCTCACATTGCATACTTTCGCTTTCTTTAATTTCCGAATTGTTACATTCACTCTCCCTAAAAGAGAATTTCATCCCGAAGTTCGGCTCTCAACCTCAAAGTGTGCTCTCATACATCCATTACCAAAATTCCACAAATGACTGTTCCAGGTTCAACGTTCTCTTACTCATTGCAAATCCATAATCAAACCTCATATAATTATAATTCCATTGATATAAACTCCCCATCTACAAACCTCCTAAAAGTCAAGTATCAGGTCAAATCCACGGTTTCAATCTATAATCCTACAAATGACTCCCAATTCATGTTAGCTATATGTATACGTATATACTATGGGTATAACTTTATTATTATTACGTATCTACATCACGTTAAATTCCACACTTTCACATCTATACATACAATCATGGATATGCGGTGATTCTGATCAGTAAATCCATAATCAAACATCTATGCATACTTTCACATCCTAAGATTTAATTTTTTTTGTTAGTTTTTGCCCAACTAGTAAATTCGTTTGACGCCCTGTGCGTCAATTAATTGGGGTGATTCTGGTCATTATTATTAAGGGTCTGTTTCAACTTAGTCGGACTGCGGTCAGTTTTTTCAGTTCTAAACCTTAAACTAACTCAAAGCCTGATCAATCGTTTCTCATTTTCTAAATAAACTTAGTGTTTGGAGAAATCATACAAACATGTTCTCTCCCTCTCCAACTTCATCTTCGTGTTAACTTTGAATTAGGATATATGTGATAAACTATAGAGAAGATGATTGATTTCGTTCTCTCCCCCCACAATTGTTTAACATATGTAATGCAAATTCAGGTTTTAAGAAGCATTAGCATGGTAAGTACTTCCTAAATCACCGATGGTATGATTTAAGCCGGTATAGTGTTATCTAACCTCTTAAGGAATTAATAACAAACTTAGAAAGTCAGTACAAACATAAGTACTTCCTAAATCACCGATGGTATAATTTACGCCGTTATAGTGTTATCTAACCTCTTAAGGAATTAATAACAAACTTAGAAAGTCAGTACAAAAATATTATTTTGACAAATGCACAATGATGAAGGTTTTTCCATTGTGCACTACCTCCCGGCTTCCACTCACATACCTTTCGAACACAAATTTTCTATATATGAGTGATATAGTTCTCAACAGCTCCTAATGTGATGGTCCTGCAAGATAAAAGAATAGTACACAAAGGATACAGATCGTTTAGAATTCAACATATAAATATAATCTTTATTTCTCAATAAATTATCAACTCTTTAGCTAAAATTTATAGATTGCAAGGCTTCTTTTTTAATTATCAAATATAGGTATACTTCTGAATTAAACATGCTATATTACTGGAGATAAAAATGCCTAAGCATTGGCTTGAAATGGGGTAAAACATATATATTGTTGGCCAAAAGTTAAAAACATATCCTTATTTTAGCTCTCTAGTCTCCAGATTAGAATACTTAGTGCTAATTTCTCCAAAGTAATACAATAAATGCTTTCCAGGTACCCGGAGCGACTTTACGCCCGGAGAACCCATGCTAGCATATATCTGAGTGTTGATTTACTTATTAAGAAATGGATATGTTGGAACAACAATAAACTTGATAAATAACATGAATCAGTAAGCAAACTAACATTATAGCGTTTTTTTTCTTAAAATAAAGATCAACAAAGCTTCTTTAACATTTCTGGTGAAAAAGTAGTGGAGATCAACAACACTCAGTCAGAGGTCAGCTCATGCACATCAATTGGGAATTTGGCATATATTCAAGTTCAGTAGAATAATTTAGATGTCATCAGATTTCAAAAGAGTCTCTCGTCAGATAATTGAATCTCCCCTTAAGCGCTAGAAGCCTAGGACCAAGTGAAGTTCTAGTTGATAATCTTAGTCATTTATGGTTCTTTGATTACCTTCACGATTTCACATAACTTCATGGTCGTACTTCATTATCTGTTTTTAATTGAAAAATTCTTCAGTACAGGAATAAATAAGTGATTGCAACAATGGGTTACATGTTTCATCATCCTTCCAACTGTCTTAGTGTCACTTAGTCTACACACACCCCATTCATCTTAATGGCAAAATCAGGCCTCATAAGCCAGTAAATAAATTCAACTTTTAAATAAATTATAACCATATAAATCTAACAAACAACATTCTTAAAAAATGAATTCATACATTCAAGTTTTAGCTTAATAGTCAAAAGCATGTAAGGGCGTAAGTTGGGACTGTTAAACATGTTTCACACTTCTAATATTTTCTTTTGAGATTTGTCTCCGTAGAGTTTAAAATCTATCTAACTCAATAAGAAGAAAGATAATGTGCGCCTCTTGCTTGTTAACTCTCTCCTCCTTTTGCTTCTTCTTTATGTATATGATAGCTATAACTATCAGTCGGATTAAACATCCAAGTTCAAACCAAGAAAAAAAATCAAAGTTTCTCCTCCTACTCCTACTCCTCCTTATATTTCCCCTTGCCCTCCACCTCCTCCCATTTCTCACCTTCTGCTTCTCCTCCTCCTTCCCCTTCTATCATGTCTCGCCCTCTTCCAAAATTTGGTTAAGATACAACTAAATTGTGAATAGCCAGTTCTTTTATGCTAAGAAGTATAAAAAGGTAATCAGAATAGTTATGAAACCCTTACTTGAACACTAATTCTTACTTAAGATGGCATATCCGTTTTTAAATAAGAATCGGGTCAAGTTGATACCAAATGACAGTGACCCTTTACCTCGTCCCCTTTCCCACTCCCCTTCCCTTTAAAGTAACACAGATATAAAATCTATTCCAAAAAAACAATAAACATTAAGTAGTCTGAATGTACTCCATAAATTGGGGAGATATTCAAAAGGGGAACATAACATACGCTATTTTTTAGACAGAAGAGATTGTTCTTTTTTGTTAGATATCTTCTGATGTTTGTAATCATGTCGGAACATAATCAAATAAGTAGATAGCCTTGCATTTCAAAATAAATATCACGGAGCAGTATGAAAAAGCAATAGCGAGGAGAACAAGAAAAGCAAGCAATAATATAAAAGCCTGAAATTACCTTTTTTCCTAAACAAAACACAAGATCAGCCATTCTGCAATGCTTCTCAGCTGCATGCATCTCCTTTAGAGGTAAAGCATCCTGAGAAGGGCAGTATAAGTAAGAACCCAACTTTCGTGTTTCAGCAAGGTAAAGCAATGAGCACAAGATTATGGCAAAGAATCTCTGCAATTTTCGGCACCATCAATGTTTTAACAACGAAATCACACATAACTAAATACTCTATCTGATTCATGAATTATCTTTTATGTTTCAGCAACTCTGATATCTTGGCCTCTCAAAGCTAGAAAGATGGGCTGTAAATAGTATTTTACAATTAAAGATCTCTTCGTGTACTTGATGCGTGCATTTTATATAGACTTTTTGTATTAGTTTTGCACGCATTTCTACGCATAATTTGTAGTATTAAGCTACAAATGTCCTCCGAATAGTCTACTTTGGTTTGTCTTGTATTATTTGCAGGTATGAGTCGGAAAGGATTATAATCAAGCTTAAAACTTGTCCCTATGCATACATTTTGGAGATGAGTTCAGTCGGAGCTTGGAAACTACTAATTTGTGATGCGCGTAGAATAAGATAGTTAGGCGAGCAATGGAAGAGCTTTAAATTACTAATGCCTATTTTGAAGAGTCATATCTCGAGTTCTAAAACCGATATCAAGTTATTCCAACTAGAGGTGAAAGAGTATTTTCTAAGCTTTCTAACTCCGCAAAAATCACTTGATTCCGACAAGTAACGAAGAAATGGCGGCCGTTTGAAGTTCAGTGCGCAAAGCAGGAATTACGCGCTGAATACTACTCGATCGAAGGGTTAATCTACTCGATCGACCCCTTCAACCTCTCGATCGACCTCTTACTTAATCGATCGAGAGCTTTTGAGGAAAAAAATACTCGATCGACCAACTTTATGTTGCTCGATCGAGCAAAACCAAGTCTGACGCGCAGGATTTATGTCGAGATTTATTATATTTAGCTATATTATATTATTAGAAAATAAAATCTCTTACTATATAAGAGAAAAACATTCATTAGGATAAGGGTTCGGAACTTTTCACTGCTTGAACCTCTGTTACGTTGCTTTGTTCTTATTCCGGATCTTTACTTGTAATTCTTTTCTTCTTTCTCTCCTTTCTCTTTAGTTAATTTAAACTTTGGAATTCCCTTAATTGTTTTCCTCTTTATTTCTCTTGTTGATTATCCTTTCTTACTCTCTTATCTTAATTAGTTTAATTGTTATTTCAATTTAATCATTATGTTAGTTTAGTTATCGTTTCAATTATTGTTATTAGCATGATAATTAGAGTGAGTAGCTAATCCTCTCGCTAGGATTTAGGGGAATCAATGAATTGTTGATAGTTGCTAATTAGGTTTGCAGATCCGTTGTTAGTATCATGTCTTTGTTGTTATAAGTAGCATTTAATGATGATTAGACGATTAATACGCATAATTGTCCTAGTTGTTTTTGGCAAACTCTGACCTAGATCGGAAGATTGGAGGGAGTGAGACCGGCTACAATTCTTTAGGATACTCTAATGAGGGCGGAAGCTAAATTAGTAGTATTTTAGGGTAGCAGACCGAAAGGACAATTTCACTGCCCCTTAGAGTGATACATGTGATTGATCTGTGACCTTAGCTGCAACTATCTGGCATTCATTGATGAAACGATATCCTAATCTCTTTCCTTTATTGCTAGACTCTTTATTTATCGTTGTTTTACTTTAGTTTCCAATCAAAACCCCAATCTTGTGACACCGACAGACTTAGATTAGCAAGTAGACAACAACATAGCTTCCTTGTGGATTCGACCCCGACTTCCCTAGCTGCATTAGTTAGAGACCCCTCGGGTTTATCTTTGATAGGATTGCGACAGCCGTGTCAAATTTTAACGTCGTTGTCGGGGAGGCGACGCTTTTTACTTGTTTTATTTGAGTTTGTCTTTAGCCTTAAGAAATTTTTTCCTTTAGGCAGTTCTTATCTTTTTTCTTTAGTGTTGTTTTGATAGTTCCTATAGGTCCTACCTAGACAGGATTCTAGGAGAAAGATCATCAAAGGGAAGGCTTGAGTACCTTTGATTCTTCTGCTAAGATGTCTGACATCCCCATTCTAACACAGTTGGAAGCTCTTAATGCCAGATTTGACAAGCTGGAGAGTAGACAGTCTTGGGGGAGTCCACTTATGTTCCATTTTATGGTGCAACAGGTGGTATTTTACGAGATATGTGGTGCTACGGGGCACGATGTTGTTACTTGTTTAGCGGAGTATGACCAAGTCTATGCCTATCAGCAATATAGACAAGGTCGCTATGGTTATGGTTGTCAAAGTGGGGGTTACCCAAACATTACCCCACCTCCGTCGCAGAGTCATTATATGCCGCCACATCTGTTTCAATAGCAAGGCTTTTAAATGCCTTCATATTGCTTTCCGCCGCATCAGCAAGTTCCTCCTTCAACCATAAACAATGAAGAGATAGTTGAGTTGAAGTCTTTAGTGAAGGCACTTGCTCTACAAGTGCTAGAAACTGTGCAAGCTAGAGATGCTTCTATCAAGAGCCTTGAGTCTCACTTGGCTCAAGTAGCTGCCGAGCAAGACTTAGATATGTACGACTCAGAAATAGAAGATGTTGTTGAAGATGAAACATCTCTCAAAGACCTCAATACTGTTCAGCACGAGAAATTCGATCGAACAGCTTACAATGTTCGATCAAATGCTTTATATGAGGAAGAGTTTGATCGAGAGCCCATTGTTACTCGATCGAACACCGTTCAGCAGGAGGACATCGATCGAATATATTCTTCTGTTCGATCGAACTGTTTGTATGGAGAAGACCTCGATCAAACTATTATAAGCGTTCGATCAAGTAGTTTTGGTGAGGAAACATCTCGATCGAGTACAGTTTCTTGTCGATCGAATTTATTAGCTATGGACAGCGTTGATTCGTCACTTACACCCATTCCGGGTGACGATAAGAAGGTAATTGAAGACCAGTCCTATCTAATTGGAGGTAATGCTATTCCTTTTATTGATCCCGATGAGGTTCCTTCTAATCCTTCCGTCAAATCAACAGCCGTTAAATCATATATTGTTGTTTATTTGAAGCCTCCGCCCCAGTTTGGGAGCAAGTTGGAGGAATATCGTCTTGTTTCTTCTTATATAGGTCTTGACAGGTTAGAAGACCCGGGAGGAGGATTTAAAGATTCCATCCCACATAAGAAGAGGGCGTGGGATAAGGCCAAGAGGAGACGTGGCGTAGTTGATGCTGTAAAGAGTCGTTGTTCTTCCAATGCTGTGTTGTGGCAACCAAAAGTAAAAATCATGGATGCTAAAAGGGCTGCATTCAGTCAGAAGCCTTGTTGTGGGCCATTAGTTTGCGTTGGTGGATGAAGACAAGAAGGTCGAGCTAGGACCTATATGAAACTAGCACTGACCTAGAGACAACCCGGAATTTAATGCTTTTTATTTGGAGTTTTAAGACATTCTTTTACTTAGTTTTGTGTTCTTAATAAATAGTTTCATCGACGATAGATTGCGAAACATTTTAGACTTGGTTTTGGTAGTATTAGTGGTCGCTATTTGCGTATCTGCAGGTACAATCCTACCTTTTGCTGCTGTTGTGTACAATGAGGGCATTGTACATTTTGGTTTGGGGAAGGTATATGCATCCATATCTGTGTCTGCATATTGTTTTTATTGCAATTATGTTATCACGTTTAATTTTTGTATACATTGTTATTTATTTTTATAAAAATCAAAAATCCCATAAAAACCATAAAAAAAATTCGAAAATCAAAAATTTCACGTTTGTTTTTGCATTTAGGTTGAGTCGGAACAGTAGATTTCAATGATGAAATCGCACTACACTTAGTCATTTTGCTTAAGTCTTGCAATTTTAACATCTTTTAGCATAGTCATTTTGCATAATCTACGAGTTTTTGTTTAAATTTAGCTGAACGAATAGACTTGACCTGATATTTTGGCAACCTACTTATAAATTCTAAGGAATTAGAGCCTTATAAACTGGTGTCGTCCATGACCAGTTCATGTAGGATTGTGAGTAGGTACTCCTTGCATAGCATGTAACATCAAATTGCATAAATATGAAATTCATTTTCTTATTGTCTGCATACACTCGGGTTAGTGGCGGTGTCACATGTAGGAGAGGTGCTTACATACCCTTGTATTTCATTACTACCCATTAGCTCCACATTAGCCAAATTTGCCTTTTTGACCCCTTAACTGCATCCAAAATTTAACCTGCCTTGTCAAGCTAGTTTAGTGTTTGTTTTTGTTGGTATATTGCTTATTGTGTCAAATTTGGTTTGTTTTGAAAAGTTGGGATTTGGTAGTTTTTGAGAAGGAGAATATTGATAAAAAAAAAAGTTGGAAAAAAGAAACAATCGAAAAATAAAGAAAAATAAAAAAAGAACGAAAAAGAAAAGAAGAGGAAGAAAAATTGAGAAAATTGAAGAGAATGGAAATTATTTCACTCCTATATTGTTATTTAAATTATATGAGGAGTCGATTGCTTTTGGATTAGTGAGTTTTATGCCGAATTTTGGCAATTATGCTTAAGTTTTTAGATGGATTAGAAGTACTGGATGTTGTCATATTGGTTTTGTCTAGGTTGCTAGCTTGGCTTTTACCTCCACATTCCCAAAAACATTTTGCCTCTTTTTACCCATTACCTCACTTTTCATACTATTGTAAGCACTCGGCATGTGTCAGGACCTCGTTGGATGGAGTGTATGTGTACGCTAGCTAGAATTGTTTATCATATTAGATTGCATGCAAGTTTATGTAGGTCGTAGTCTCGGTGAGCGACTATATTTCTTTCTCTCTTACATTTATATGCTTACCCTTTGCTTCATTGAGAGAGAGTGACCCGTGAGAGTCCAATTTTGAAGGTCTAGCAAGTTCGACGATTCAGCTATATTTATAAACATCCTTATAACCCGTTTGCATTTGACACTGTTGCTATTTTGTTGATTTTTTGCATTAAATTGGTTTAGGTGGACGATTTGTAGCTAGCTCTGAGTTTTTACTCCGTCCCATTAGTTAGTTGCATTTAGTTTGCTTGGGGACAAGCAAAGGTTTGGTTTGGGGAAGTTTGATGCATGCATTTTATATAGACTTTTTGTACTAGTTTTGCATGCATTTCTACGCATAATTCGTAGTATTAAGCTACAAATGTCCCCCGAATAGTCTACTTTGGTTTTTCTTGTATTATTTCCAGGTATGAACCGAAGAGGAGTATAATCAAGCTTAAAACTTGTCCCTATGCATATATTTTGGAGAAGAGTTGAGTCGAAGCTTGGAAACTACTAATTTGTGAAGCGTGTAGAAGTAATTAAGGTAGCTAGGTGAGCAATGGAAAAGCTTTAAATTACTAGTGCCTACTTTGAAGAGCCATATCTCGAGTTTTACGACTGATATTCAAGTGATTCCAACTGAGATGAAAGTTTATCTTCTTAGCTTTCCAACGCCGTGAAAATCACTTGATTCCGACAAGTAACGAAGAAATGGCGACCGTTTGAAGTTCATTGCGCAAAGGAAGAATTACGCGCTGAACACTGCTCGATCAAAGGGTTAATCTACTCGATCGACGCCTTAAACCTCTCGATCGAGAGATTTTGAAGAAAAAAATACTCAATCGACCAACTTTATGTTGCTCGATCGAGCAAAATCAAGTCTGACGCGCAGGATTTATGTCAAGACTTATTATATTTAGCTATATTATATTATTAGATAATAAAATCTCTTACTATATAAGAGAAAAACATTCATTAGGTTAAGGGTTCGGAACTTTTCACTGCTTGAACCTCTATTACGTTCCTTTTTTCTTATTCCGTATCTTTACTTGTAATTCTTTTCTCCTCTCTCTCCTTTTGTCTTTAGTTAATTTAAACTTTGGATTTTGTTTAATTGTTTTCCTCTTTATTTCTCTTGTTGATTATCCTTTCTTACTCTCTTATCTTAATTAGTTTAATTTTTATTTCAATTTAATCATTATGTTTTGTTTAGTTATCATTTCAAGTATTGTTATTAGCATGATAATTAGTATGAGTAGCTAATCCCCTCGTTAGGATTTAGGGGAATCAATGAATTTTTGATAGTTGCTAATTAGGTTTGCAGATCTGTTGTTAGTATCATGTCTTTGTTGTTATAAGTAGCATTTAATGACGATTAGACGATTAATGCGCATAATTGTTCTAGTTATTTTTGGCAAACTCTGACCTAGATCGGAAGATTGGATGGAGTGAGACCGGCTACAATTCTTTAGGATACTCTAATGAGGGCGGAAGCTAAATTAGTAGTATTTTAGGGTGAATAGCGGACCGAAAGGACCTTTTCATTGCCCCTTAGAGTGATACATGTGATTGATCTGTGACCTTAGCTGCATTTATCTGGCATTCATTGATGAACCGACATCCTAGTCTCTTTCCTTTACTGCTAGACTCTTTATTTAATCGTTGTTTTAGTTTAGTTTCCAATCAAAACCCCAATCCTGTGACACCGACAGACTTAGATTAACAAGTAGACAGCAACATAGCCTCCCCGTGGATTCGACCCCGACTTCGATAGCTGCATTAGTTAGAGACCCCTCGGGTTTATATTTGATAGGGTTGCGACAGCCGTGTCAGTACTCATAAAGCGTGCGAGGGTGATACAACATGAGGAGCTTATACAGTCATATGTAGGCTACAACAACTAAAAGCTCAGTAAAACCCCAAATATTAGCACAAACAATGAGCCATGGCATAGACAAAGGCTTGAAAGCAATGACTACATCAGTGGCACAATACAAACAATTTAATAACATCATCATTAAGTGATGTATTAACTCACAACCTAAAGGCTTATGCCCATCGTCGGAAACATTAATACCTATCTAACTCTGGAGCAAAAAAAGGAAAAATGTAAAGATAACCCTTAGTATTGTTGAAGATTTAAGAGACCAGCACAAAGCTGGTAGGCTCTTATGGTTGCCGCTCGGCCATTGAATAACAAAAGAGTTGCTAATTAATCGAAACCTGAATTGAAACAAAGCATTACAACGAACGTTGGTAGTAGGTTAAATCTATCACGTATAAACCCCGGGAAAATTATGCCCGTGTCACAAACATAGGGTTACCTTGAACATGGCACCGACCGACGCACAGACTACTCATCACAACTGAGAGGCGTCCCAATAAGGCCACCCATTATGCCTGGCATCACAATAGTTGAATATAGGCGACATAAGAAATTAGCTACCAGGCTTAAATCAAATGGCACAACAAGAAGACATACGGATAAATAGAGTCCTTTTCTCAAGCATAGAAGCTAATGACCTGTCGTAAACATAGAAGCTAATGCCTTATCGTTCAACCACCCTCGTCGCCTCCTACTACTACTACCATGGTTCGCCCCAAAAACAATCAAAACAATCAATCCACTTATCCCCTGCATCTCACAGCTCCTCAGCTGCAGTAACCCTAAACGAAAAGTAGTGATTTAAAAGCCACAGAATACAATAATAAGGGTGGTGTTTCTACGCATCACCCAAAACATTGCTATAGCTAGGATTAGTTATTTTTAGATCCCATGCGCTGTCCATTTACTATCCAAACTTGTTAAAATTCGAACACTGCTAATTAGCTCCAATGCACCCAAAATGTTATACAAAACCTATTACAACATTCACGCTCTATTCGAAATACTAACATCCAAACCAAACAGCAAGGGGAAAAGCAAATACTGATCGCAAGCTAGACATTGAAATTGACCAAACATGTACAAATAGCCTTCTACTAAAGCAGACTTTCACTGAAAACTATCATACGCAAATAAATTTTGGGAAGAAAATAGCATCATCAACAATAATAAATTTAAGGACAAAGAGCACCTTTAGTGAGCCTGAACATGAAGCCCCAATCTGAGAGATTGCCCGAACACAACGAATTGTAGACTGAACTTTAGCCCTGCGTTCGTCGTCCTCAAGAAACCCAAAATCCTTAATATACTTCAACCTTCTCAATCTCCACACACTCAAATATTCTAGGATGATCTTAGGCAGTAAACTCCAACTCACCCCGCCAACTGCTGCCTCAAGCTCATGTCCACTACACACTTAAGCATAAGTCCAGTAATTCGGAGCCCCTCCGAACTCCTCCTCCTCCTGCAGCAACCACAAATAAAATAATCAAACTTGGAATGATAGAACGACAAGGCAATAATGGATCAATGTTCATTTAAAAAACCCAACATCTACAGTCTACATACATAAAAGCAATAAAAGGAAGGACACCGCTCCTATTAGCAACCAAAAACTCCAGGAATACAGTAGTAATAGTAATACAAAAATAGTAATCCATACCTAAAACTAATAGCGAGACATTCCGAACAAATGGAAAGCTGTCCAGCATACGAACACCTGCAAACTGTATGCCACTAACCTAGAAAACCATGATCAAAATAGTAAAAGATAAGATGGAAAAAATTGCAAAAGGAAATACGAAAGACAAAATCAATACATCTTGTTCTCATCTCATCCACAGCCTTACACAACTGCAACCACAACATCTACAATCTACATACATAAAAGCAATAAAGCTCATATTATCAACAAAAAGCTCCAGAAATTCAGTAATAATAGTAAAACGAAAAAAAAAGGAAAAATTGTAAAGACAAAACCCACGATAATTATGGTTACTAAAGCTGGTGGAGCATCAAGGATGTCGCAAATAATAGCCAAAAAGTGTAATACTACGGTTTTCCCTAAGCTTGTACTCGGCCGAATATGGCCTACCCGGCCGAGTAAGGGGTGTCGGGTATTCTGGAAAGTTTACTGCCCAGGAATACTTGGCCGAGTATGTGGAATACTCGACCGAGTAGAGGATACTTGGCCGAGTATACTCTATACTCGACCGAGTATCCGGTCTGATGGATGTTATTTCTGCAGTTTGATTTAGAGATGATTAGAGTTATAAAAGACGCGTTAATCAGTTTCTAATCATTTTTACAAAACCTAAACATTATAACGTAACTCTAATCCTCTCCAAATCTCTCTCAAGTGCGCGGATTGTTAGCAACTCTTCTTCACCTTTCTTTATCTCGTCGGTGTCGGTAAGTTCTTAATCTCATCAGTTTCATTGGTTAATCTTTTAGGATTTGCCTTGATTTGTGAATTGGGGGAAAGGGGTTTTGCATATAGTAATTGGAGTTTATGTGATTGTTGTTAGATGAAGACTTCGTACAGGAGCTATTCCAGATTGCCTTGCTTGTGTCTCTTTGCAGTTGTGCTAAGGTAGGGTTTCCGTACTCAGTTTACTGTTAATTAATTTAAGATTATGTTTATATTGTGTACGATTGTTTATCTGCTGATCATTGTTGGAGTGTTGGAGTTGGTGTGGTTTTTGCGGTGGTTGTTGAGTTGAGTCACTTGCGGGAGTAGCTTCACGCCCTAGTTTTGCCCTCTGTAGAACCCGTCACAGAAGGGGATGTGCACATTAATTAACAGGGTTATCACTCATTGATGAGCGGGGCTTAGGTGGGGATTGGCTGCGGTCCCCCACTAGCGGCGAGAATTACTTGTTGCGATGGGTAATCTGGCAGGGCTGCATACTTTGGTGTCTAGTCGGTTACTATGTGAGATCGGGAGTTTGGAGGTAGATGATGATTAGCTGGTTGCCTTTTTGTACTTGTCTTACTTTGATTATACAGTAACTGACCTCGTTGTTGTTTTGTAAAATCTCTGGTGGTTCATTCGGGGATGGTGAGCAAATTATGACATGTGATAATGTTTGCTACCTATGGGGCCATCGTGGAGAGTCATCACTCGAGTCTAGCTTCCGCTGTCAAGAGACTTACCTTTCAGTTTTAGTTGTTGAACATTAATGACAGTACTTTGGTTTTGGTTTTGAGAATATATAAACTTTAATCATTTAATCTTTTATACTTTAATAATTATGTTTGGATTGTTAACTTTGGTATACTAGCCTCGAGCAACCGAGATGATGACGTTCTCATGCTAGGGTGTTCCTGGTAAGGCACCTTGGTATGTGGGGGTGTCACAAAGTGGTATCAGAGCGACGATTCTGGCACCTAAAACTAATGAACCCAATGAACTTAGGGAGCCTAAATAAAATGAACCCGGGGAGAGTTGTTTGTAGCTACCGCAAAGACTTGAGAGACGTCCCGAAGTCGCACTAAGGCCCTTATGATCTCAAGCCGGTCACATGGAGGAGAAACTGTTGCATGTCGAGTCATGTGTGTGTAGTACTTGTAACTTGAATCTTGTTCAATGGCTGGATGAAATGATAAAAGAAGTAGAACGTGATAGAATGTGAAAGATGCATTGAGAATTTGTCGATGTTAGATTTTGAGCATGATATTTGTTGAGCATGCTAAGTGTTTATTATGTGGCTTTCAATTGAGTATGGGTATATAGTATATATCTTGGTAGAACAGTATGTTTAAGTAAGTGTATGATAGTTGCCGCTCGTTTTTTTGGCATGACTCGGGCGAGCAGAGCAAGTACTCGACCGAGTAGGAGGTACTCGACCGAGTAACCAAGAACTCGACCGAGTTTTGTTTGGGGTGTAGGTAGCAGTAGCTACTGGTTATGACCACACAATCGAGTATTAAAGCATACTCGACCAAGTGGAGCATACTCGACCTAGTGGAGCATACTCGACCGAGTATCACCCATACTCGACCGAGTATGTTTTCTGTGTTTCTGACGTTGGCTTCTGGAGTGGAACACTCGACCGAGTATTAGTAGTACCCGACCGAGTAGCCCATACTCGACCGAGTATCTCACCATACTCGGCCGAGTGCTTCTTTGGCGGAGAGTCATGTTTATTTTGAGCCGTAAGCTTTGTGCTTACATTTCCTTGCTTCTTATCAGCTCAAAATGTCGCCAAAGAGGTTAGCCGCGTATATCCAGGCAACTGAGATGACCACTGAGGAGGTAGCCCGTATGATCGAGCATCAAGATGCTCTCCTTGAGGCTCTTAAGAATGCGGGTAAGGGGGCGGAGAAAACGGTGGATGCTACCCACCTAAGCACCATCATCGCTTGTTTTAACCCATTAACTTACGAGGGCACTGGAGAACCTAAGCTGCTTGACAACTGGCATCGTGAGATGGAGAGTCTCCTAGAGGTTGTTAATTGTCCGCCAGAGTTAGCTGTTGAGCAGGTAATGTACTACCTGAGGGGTGAGGCTGCAGTGTGGTGGCAAAACGTGAAAGAAGATGCCAGAGCTTACTACAGGGATGAGGGGGTCGGTGCTATACCGTGTTCGGGTTTGAAGAGCACCGTGAGAGAACAATTTATGCCGGAACACATCCATCACAAGTTGAGGTCCGAGTTTGATTCTTTCACCATGACTAACGACATGACGGTTACGGAGTACTATCACTGGTTCCTTGAGTTGTCGCATTATGCTGAGGACATGCAGCTGGGGCAGCGGGGTTTGGCTCTCCGTTTCGAGAGGGGGATAGCACCCAAGATCATGAATAGGTTACCAGCTGAGGTTATCACCAATCTGAAGGATGTGTACATGAGGGCCGGGCAAGATGAGAGGTTGGTGGATTTATCGAGAGAGGCTACGGAGATAACCACCACTGAAAAGAGGAAAGCAGAAAGTGAAAGTGGCAATCAGTCGAGCCACAAGAAGGGAAATTATGGTCAGCCTAAAGCCTTTTCGGGTGGATCTGGGTTTGCTGGGGGATCTCGAGCTTGGGGAAGGGGTGGTGGTCGGAGTGTTAGTAACAACTCCAATCTTACTTGCTTCAACTATAGGGGAACAGGCCACAAGAGGTACGACTGTACCAGTGCCAGAGGTAGAGGAGCATCAGGGGCTTATTAGGGAAGTTTCTCGCAGGGTCCGAGTCAGAGTTTTGCCAGCAACAGGCCATCTGGGTCGTGGGTTAACCGTGGAGGGCAGAACAACAATGGCGGCTTCAACCGGAATAGTGGAGGATCTTATCAGCGCCCGAACAACAGTGTCACTCAGAACTCGGCAGCTAAGCCGACTACTTCTAACACCTCAGTCCAGGGTGGAGGCCAGAAAAGCAGTGGGAAGCTCTTTATGATGGACAAACAGGAAATTGAGAACGATGCTCATGTAGTTACCGGTACCTTTATTGTTCATAATACACCGTCTTTTGTTTTGTTTGACTCTGGGGCAATACACTCTTTTGTGTCTAGAGGTCATGCTTTGTCTATGGTTTTGGGGGAGTTTGAGCTTATAACGGATAGTGTGTTTATACCTTCCGGGGGGTCGGTGTCTTGTGTCAAGTTGTATAGGGATGTGTCCATGTTGGTTGGAGGGGTAGACTTACCGGTCAACTTGCTAGAGTTTCCTATGGATGGATTTGAGGTCATCGTCATGATGGATTGGTTGGGTAAGTATGATGCTAAGATAGACTGTCGACAAAAGAAAGTGTCTTTAAAGGGTCTTAAGGGTATAAGGGTGTCATATAAGGGGTTTGTTGTGAGGCCTATGTGTAAGTTCATCGCGGTAATGACCTTAAAGTCATGTTTGAGAAAGAAGTGTCCCTTGATTCTTTGCCAAGTGAGAGATCGATGCGTAGAGCAACTGACAGCATCTAATATACATGTGGTGGGGGAGTTTAGTGATGTCTTTACTGATGAGATACCGGGGTTACCACCTAAGTGAGATATCGACTTCAATGTGGAGCTTAAACCGGGGACAGGTCCTGTATCTAAAGCATCATACCGTATGGCACCTTAAGAACTGGAAGAGTTGAAGAAACAATTATATGATCTGTTAGACAAGGGGTACATCCGGCCTAGTGTGTCACCGTGGGGAGCACCAGAGTTGTTTGTGAAGAAGAAAGATGGGAGCATGAAGCTATGCATCGACTTTAGGGAGCTAAATCGTGTCAGGTGAAGAACAAATATCCTTTGCCAAGGATTGATGATCTTTTTTACCAGCTGAGTGGCGCAGGGGTGTTCTCTAAGATCGGTTTGAGGTCAGGTTATCACCAGTTGAGGATAGCAGATGAGAGAATTTCTAAGACAGCTTTCCGGTCTCGTTATGGTCATTATGAGTATGTAGAGATACCTTTTGGTTTGACGAATGCACCAGCAGCTTTCATGGATCTGATGAACCAGGTTTTTAGTCCGTTCTTGGACAAGTTTGTGGTCATCTTCATTGATGACATCTTAGTCTACTCTAAGACTAAGGAAGAGCATGAGGAGCACTTGAGATTAGTTTTGCAGCCTTGCGAGATAATCAACTTTATGCCAAGCTATCCAAGTGCGAGTTTTGGTTAGAAGAAGTGGCTTTTCTGGGTCATGTGATATCTAAAATGGGAGTGTCGGTGGATCCTAGCAAGATTGAGGTAGTGACCAAGTGGGAATCACCGAAGAATGTTGCTGAGATTCGGAGTTTCTTGGGTGTAGCTGGTTACTACAGGAGGTTCGTGAAGAACTTTTCTACAATAGCACGGCCTATGACAGCTTTGATGATGAAAGAGACTAGTTTTCGATGGGATGAGAGTTGTGAGACAGCGTTCCTGACCTTAAAGGAGCGCTTGACCACAGCTCATATCCTAACTTTACCTGAGGGTTGTGAGAACTTTGAAGTATTTACCGATGCTTCAAAGAATGGGTTGGGATCTGTTTTGATGCAGAATGGGAAGGTCATAGCGTATGCATCGAGGCAGCTGAAGCCGTATGAGGAGAACTATCCTACTCATGATTTGGAACTGGGTGCAGTTGTTTTTGCTCTTAAGATTTGGAGGCATTACCTCTATAGGGTAACTTTTAAAGTGTTTTCAGATCATAAGAGTCTGAAATATATCTACACTCATAAAGAGCTTAACATGCGTCATAGGCGATGGATGGAGCTGATTGGGGATTATGATATAGAGATCATCTACCACGAGGGTAAGGCTAATGTTGTTGTAGATGCTTTGAGTAGGAAGAGTGTTCATTCGTTGTGTACAGTTATGACTTTGCTGAAGCTGAGGGATGAGATGACCAAGATGGGGATCCATATGATTCGAAAAGGGGATACCGTCGGGGATTTAACAATCGAGCCAGATTTGTATGAGGATATCAAGAGAAAGCAAGAACATGATCCTAAGATCCAAGAATGGAAGTCAAGGGTGGAGAGTGGCACAGTATCCAGGTTCTCTATCCACACAGATGGGAGTGTTTGCTTTGATAGGAGATGGTGTGTTCCTGATGATGCAGACTTGAAGAGGGTAATCATGACAGAGGCTCATTGCATTCCTTATTCAGTTCACCCAGGAGGTGACAAGCTTTATAAGGACCTCAAGAGAACTTTTTGGTGGCCTAACATGAAGAGGGATGTGGCTGAGTTCGTAGCTAGGTATCTGACATGCTGAAGAGTCAAGAGTGAGTAGCGAAGACCACAAGGGAAGATTCAGTCACTGGAGGTACCTGAGTGGAAGTGGGAGTCGATCTCTATGGACTTTATCGTGGGGTTATCAAGGACACGACAAGGTAACAATATGATTTGGGCGATCGTCGATCGGTTAACAAAGTCAGCTCACTTTATTCCGATGAGGATACGTGAACTAAGATACAACTAGCTTTGAGTTACAGGAAACATGTGGTTCGGTTACATGGTGTACCTAAGGATATAGTGTCAGATCGAGATGTGAGGTTTATATCACGGTTTTGGCAAGAGTTGCGGAAATGATGGGTACGACCTTAAAGATGAGTACAGCTTTTCATCCTGCAACAGATGGTCAGACTGAGAGGATTATCAAGACCTTGGAGGACATGTTGAGAGCTTTTGCCATGGAGTTCGGTGGGAGATGGGAGGACAGGCTGGATTTGATCGAGTTCTCGTACAACAACAGCTACCATACTAGTATCGGGATGGCAGCTTTCGAGGCTTTATATGGCAGGAAATGCCGAAGTCCAGTTTGTTGGGATGACAGCGCAGAGGCAGTGGTTTTAGGACCACAGATGGTGCAGGATATAGTTGAACAAGTTCGGCTAATTCGTCAAAAGATGAAAGCAACTCAGGATCGTCAGAAGAGTTATGGCGATTTGCACTGCAGGGATATCGAGTTCGCAGTGGGTGACAAAGTCCTTTTGAAAGTGTCACCAACGCGAGGAGTGATGAGGTTTGGGAAGAAGGGTAAATTAAGCCAGAAGTTCATCGGTCCTTATGAGATTTTGGATCGTGTAAGTGAGGTGGCTTACAGGTTAGCTTTACCACCAGCTTTGGATCGAGTCCACAACGTGTTCCATGTTTCACAGCTCCGGAAGTATGTTAGTGACCCGTCACATGTGCTTGAGGTTGAGACCATCGAACTTGATAAGTCCTTATCTTATGCCGAGGTTCCTAAAGAGATCTTAGACCGCAAATTACGAAAGACAAGGAATGGTGAGACCGTCTTACTCAAGGTGCTTTGGTCTAATCATAATGTGGAAGAGGCCACATGGGAACCCGAGGAGGCTATGAGAGAGCGTTTTCCCACTCTTTTTGATCAGGTATGTTTGGTTATGGGGACATAACCGTTGTCTTTTTAGGGGGGTAAGAGATGGCCGCATGTTTGTTTTTGAGTTAGTCTTAGTTAGCTTAGTGATGTTTTGTGTTAGTTTAGCTATGTTTGGGTCGTTTGGTCGGTTGTGTTAGGTGTTTTGTCTTAAGTAGTAGTAATTGTTTGGCTTTTGTTGGTCTTGTTTTGTGTGTATAGTGTGAACTTCGGGGACGAAGTTCTTTTTAAGGAGGGAAGACTATAATACTACGGATTTCCTAAGCTTGTACTCGGCCGAGTATGGGCTACTCGACCGAGTAAGGGGTGTCGTGTATACTGGGCAGCGTACTGCCCAGGAATACTCGGCCGACTATATGGAATACTCGACCGAGTAGAGGGTACTCGACCGAGTATACTCTATACTCGACCGAGTATCCGGTCTGACGGGTGTTATTTCCGCGGTTCGATTTAGAGATGATTAGAGTTATATAAAACGCGTTAATCAGTTTCTAATCATTTATACAAAACCTAAACATTTCAACGTAACTCTAATCCTCTCCAAATCTCTCTCAAGTGGACGGATTGTTAGCAAGTCTTCTTCACCTTTCTTTGTGTCGTCGGTGTCGGTAAATTCTTAATCTCATCAGTTTCATTGGTTAATCTTTTAGGGTTTGCCTTGATTTATGAATTGGGGGAAAGGGGTTTTGCATATAGTAATTGGAGTTTATGTGATTGTTATTAGGTGAGGACTTCGTACAGGAGCCGTTCTAGATTGCCTTGCTTGTGTCTCTTTGCAGTTGTGCAAAGGTAGGGTTTTCCTACTCAGTTTACCGTTAATTGATTTAAGATTATGTTTGTGTTGTGTACGATTGTTTATCTGCTGATCATTGTTGGAGTGTTGGAGTTGGTGTGGTTGTTGTGATGGTTGTTGAGTGGAGTCACTTGTGGGAGTGGCTTCACGCCCTAGTTTTGCCCTCTGTGCAACCCATCACAGAAGGGGATGTGCACATTAATGAACAGGGTTATCGCTCATTGATGAGCGGGGCTTAGGTGGAGATTGGTTGCGGTCCCCTACTGGTGGCGAGGATTACCTGTTGCGATGGGTAATCTGGCAGGGCTACACACTTCGGTGTGTAGTCGATTACTATGTGAGATCGTGAGTTTGGAGGTGGATGATGATTAGCTGGTTGCCTTTTTGTACTTGTCTTACTTTGATTATACAGTAACTGATCCCGTTGTTGTTTTATAAAATCTGTGGTGATCCATTCGGGGATGGTGAGAAGATTGTGACAGGTGATGATGTTTGCTAGCTATGGGGTCGTCGTGGGGAGTCATCACTCGAGTCTAGCTTCCGCTATCAAGAGACTTAACTTTCAGTTTTAGTTGTTGAACATTAATGATAGTACTTTGGTTTTGGTTTTGAGAATATGTAAACTTTAATCATTTAATCTTTTATACTTTAATAATTGTGTTTGGATTGTTAACTTTGGTATACTAGCCTAGGGCAACCGAGATGGTGATGGTCTCTCATGCTAGGGTGTTCCTGGTAAGGCGCCTTGGTATGTGAGGGTCTTGGTATGTGGGGGTGTCACAATAAGAACGATAAATTACCTTTGATCAAGAATTGAGAGTTATTTTGAGAAATGAAAATCGAGAAATGGGCGTGAAGTGAAGAGGTGGAAGAGAAGAGCGATGGAAATGAGTGGAAGAGAGAGGGTCTCAGGAGGATGTTGTGTGTGATTGTGTGAAGATGTGGTCAAACTTATAAAGGAGAACTACCTATGACTAGTGAAAAGTTACAAGGATCCTCACTTTCTCATAACGTTTATATTTTACAGTCAGATAAAGCAGTAGAATAGAACAAATAAGAAAAGTGGGTGTCAATTATACCAATAAGAACTTCGTTTACTACTTTTTTATCGGTACGAGCATCTTACATCTACATATAAAGTAACAGAAAACAATAAATAAAAAAAGTCGATGAACATTCAATGAATGTAGAACTATAAGAACATGAACTTTAATGGTTAGAGGACAAGATTATAAAAGCTGTTATATGGGCATTGTTGTTAGCTTTATATAGGTTAAATGCATATATTTTCTGCACATTTTTTACGGCATCTTTAAACAATAGGTAAATGAATAGTGTTCTCATACGTAAGTGCTGCTAAGTTTTCTATGCACAACTCTTAGCTTGTAGTAGGCTGGATTATTGCAATTTTTGAGCCAAATAATAGATGAGGAAAACACTTGCAACTTAGGAAAAAGACTATAATAAATAAAACTAATTGCCTTGATAATCAGCTCACTACCAAATAAACATGATTAAATGTAATTACAATGCAAAGGGTAGCCAACTTCGGGTAATTTTCATCAGCACAACGGTATTGAATTAGGTGAAAACACTAAGCTCACAAATATGACAGCGACAATAAAGTCGTTGAACGATTGTTAAATGACATACGTCTCAACAAGTAAAGCTACAACTACATCATCAATTTAAACCTGTTGACTATCTCCTGATATGCATGTAATTCACCCGACTAATAGTAAGTAAAACACAAGCATAAAACAACAAAAGTAACAAATAACCTACCTTGTTAGGATCAAGCTGATTTCTGCATCGTCGAGATCGTCACCGGAGCAAATATAAATCCATACTCTTTAATCCACAATTCGAGACACAATATAGATCAATTCACAAGATTCAGTAACCCTTCCATCCCAAATCGTATGTTCAATTAACGCAAAATAATGCAACAGAGTATAGTCTTAGTAACAAATAAACTGGAAGAATGAACGGGCAAAAGATCATAACATTTCGGAGTAACAAGTGCATGAAAAATGTCCCCAATTGGGCAAATCACCATACACGTGTAGTGCAACCGAACAACAACACCAAACTCGCGCATGCATGGAGCAGAACCGACTTTTTCGACTGGCCAGAAGACACCATTAAAGTCGATACACTAAAGTTATCGGGTATAGTCTCACAAAAGCCAAAAAAATTAAAATAGTGATAATAGCTTAATAGAGATAATTTGGTGACGGATTTGGGGAGGATTATTCTAAGAAGATGAGAAAGGGGCAAATGAAGAAGAAAGTAGAAGATCGCAGTAGAGAGAGAGAGAGAGAGAGAGAGAGAGAGAGAGAGAGAGAGAGAGAGAGAGAGTGAGTGAAGGAATTTGACACGTGAATGAAAGAAGAAAAAGGGAGAAAATAACAGAAAAGAGGAAGAACATGGATGAAGAAAGAAGGAGAATGACGACTACAATAACAATTAGTCAATTAAGGGCAAAAATTTGGGAGAAGTGGCAGGGAAGTAATAAAAATAAAAGGTAGGGACATAATTGGTAAAATAACTTAAAATTACTGTTATAGCTACATTAACCCAACTTTGGGATTTTTAAAGAGTATGAATTTTATTAAAGAATAAGTGATACGGATTATCACAAGTGTGAGAGCGGCTTATTTCACGATAACGAAAATATTTACAAATGCACAAATCTAAAAACATGTGGTATCCGAAAAGTTATGTATATGACTATATGAGAATTATTGCAATTGGGATGTGTCCCGATCAAGTATACTTATCTATATTAAAACTATAAAAGAATAACCACTACCCATTAAATTTTACACGTGGCACTCTCTCACTCCACATTTTTCCCGCCTAACTATGAATTTTTTGGATAATGAGGGTTCATTAGCAAACTAATTAGGGAATTAGTGTCCGTTTGAAACTATTTTGCCCCAATGGGTCCACGTCATTACTTTTTATTTTTTTTCCAATTTTTATACGAAATCGCTAAGAAACCTAGCGATTTCACTTAGTTTTTTTATATATAAAAGGCGAAATCGCTAGGAATCCTAACGGCTTACCATATCAGCACTACCATTTTATAGTGTACTTACTACAAATAGTTGGACAAAGCACAAAGCCGCTGACTTTCTCAGCGTCATTGCCTATCATCATTTTTTTTAATAAGACAGCTAAAGCGGCTAGGTATCTTAGCGGCTTATTCTTTACGCTATTTTTCAAAAAGTTACAGATGTTTGGATGATGACATTTTGTAAAGCCGCTAAGTTTCTTAGCAGTTTTGTATAAAAGTTGAAAAATATAAATAAAAAGTGATGACGTGGAGGTTGTGGATCCATTGGGCCAAAATAGTTTAAAACGGACACTAATTCTCTAATTAGTTTGCTAATGAACACTAATTATCCAAAAAATTCCCCAACTATTGTAGAAGTCCTTCACTAACTCTAATTTAATCTTGCCCACCGTCTTTTAACACTTTGTCCCTCTCTCAAGTCTCATCCATGGAAAGTATTCTCAGTGTATAATTCCTATGCAAACAAACCATCCTATTTTTATTGAAAAAATTCTCACTACTCACGATTCTCTCCCCTATTAAACTCTTCTTACTATCCTTCTTTTTATACTTTTTTACAGGTTCAAAATTAATTCGACAGTGTATTGTTCTATTCTACACATGCCTTCTTTGCTCCTATAAGATTCCACATACTCTCTACTATTTGACTATGGTTATTTAGGTAATTTACTCAAACTCATTTCGATTTATTCATATTTTCACTTTAAACTGTAGGTTATTTTTTTGTTCTCCATGGGTTCTTTTGTTGGCATATCTGATTTCTCGCTTATTGATCAATTTGAGGTTTTCGCGGCATTCTTTTTAATCTGAGGGATGTATTCTAAGGGTTTTTAATAAATTAGTTTTATACCCGTGCAAAAAATGAACGGGTCGTATTTATATGACAAATACGGAGCACAGAAAGTTTTCATGGAAATTATATATATTTATCCAATTTAATAAACTCTTTCTTGCAAGCCCATTTTAAGCCCCGTGCATAATTATAAAGGATTGGATATGTAATAGCTGGATGGGATGCGTAAATATTAAAGATTAATTAATTTGTTCAAAATATAATTTAAAATACTAATCAATATAACCTTATATAAGTCATACACAAAATATAAATAGTATGATAAGATTATAAATATTCAAAAGTTTATTTGTAAACAATGTTAAAGGTTGTATTAGATGTACACTTATTGCTGTCACACTTTATAAACAATATTTTCGTCATTGATAAGTGGTGTTTTATTTTTAAAAAAATAATAAGGAAATGACTAAAATGGAATTACATTGAATAAAATTATCGAAAACGGGTCAATATAGAGTTGAGTCTATAACTCTTATTGAGTTGTGTTTAACATATTATAGGCTTAAATAAAGTCACTAGCCCAATTTTAAAGAGGTAGAAAGATGAGAGAGAAACTAGAGAGAGAAAAGCTCTGAAATTAAGGAAAAGAAAAAAAAAAAAAGGAAAAGAAAAAAGAGAAAAAACAATAACCCTAGATTTGTGTGCGTGATCATGGTGATTCTTTGCTCGATCTTCATCGACTATTCATCGTACTGTCACCAAATCACCACAAATTCTCAAAAAAAATGTTGGATCATCATCTTCTGCTACGCAAATTAATAAACCTTCTGATACGGATACGGGGAAGACGAAAAATGTGAATGAGATTACTGGAGTTGCTCCATTTAATCTGGATTCTGTTGAAATTGATGAATCTGGGGAAGGATGGTATGTTCAAGGCAAAAAGAAAGCTGTCTTGGAAGCGAATTGATGAGGAGCACGAAGGTTTGATGCAATTTACCCGAAGATGTACGGGAAGAGCTTAACTACTGGAAATCTTCGGTCTATTGTTTCATCCTGGGTGCTAACCCTCCCTGGGAAATTATTGAGGGATTTGTTCGACGAATCTGGGCAAACTATCCAATTGACAAGGTATCTTTCTTGCCAAATGGTATCTTTTTGGTTCGTTTTTCTTCTGAGGCTAGTAAGTTGTTGTTCTTAAGCAAGGGCATTTTTGTTTGATAATAAGCCGCTTATAGTTAGAAGTTGGGAGTCTCATGTTCAGCTTAATAAGGAGGATGTTAAGAAGGTGCCTGTTTGGGTGAGAATCATGGATTTACCTCTGAAATATTGGGGTAAATGTTTACCTCGAATTGCAGGTTTGTTAGGTAAATTTTTACGATGTGACCGATCCCGAGGGGAAAACACGATTGGGTTTTGCTAGGGTTTTACTAGAGGTCCCCTTTGGTGAAAGTTTACCTAACTCTGTCAAATTTTTGGATGAGGATGGTCATGTTGTTAAGTTGAATGTTGAATGTGAATGGCAACCCATTTTGTGTGGTGTGTGTGGAGGGACTGGTCATGCTACAGAACATTGCAGGAAACCAAAATCTAAAAGTCAGAAACCTTCAACTAAACCCACAATGACAATGGGTCCAAAGGAAATCGGTAATTCAAAGGCTGTGCCTCAACCTCTGGTCCACTTAGGATTGACCCCTTCCCACTGTCAATCTTAATAGGTCGACCCTATCATTCGGCTGTTCATGTGTCTACACCTAAACCTGTGTCCCCTGTTGTTGGGCTTGCTGGCTCTTCTGGTGGTACTACTACTCCTCAAGAGGTGCAGCACAAACTTCAGGTGACATGGAATAAAAATGGAACTTATCAGCAAGTCCCTACTCCAGCACCAGCAAATACACCAGCTAAACCCCTTGCTATTAGTAGGAGGGAAATCATTACTGCTGGTAAAGCTACATCCAATTTCAGGGAGTATACATTCATTGATGCTTTGAATAATGCTACCCCTAAAGTTGGCATAGGTACTAATGGTAGTGCATTACTCCCCCCTGGGAGTAATGCCTAGGTTTGGATTTTGGAATGTTAGGGGGCTGAACAAACTATCTAAACAAAAGCATATTAAGTGGTTCTTACATACTCGGCGGGTAGATTTGTTTGGTCTCCTTGAGACAAAGGTAAAGCCTTTGTCTCTAAATGCCATAAGAAATAATTTGTGTGATGGATGGTCTATTTCTACCAATACTTCTTGCCATCCTGGAGGTCGAATCTGGGTGCTTTGGAAACCTAATATATATCAAGTTAATTTTCTTCACTATAGTGCCCAAGCAATGCATATGAGGATTCGAGATTAGTCTTTGCTTTCCAATTTCATCTCACTATGGTATATGCTTTCAATGACACCATGGATAGGAAGGTGCTCTGGGTGATATCTCTACTTTTTCTACTAATGTTTCGGTCCTTGGCTTTTGTGTGGAGACTTCAACCGTGTGCTTACTCCTCTTGAAAGACTTGGGGGTCACACTACTATTGAGGAGATGGAAGATTTTCAGGCTTGTGTGGATCATTGCTCCCTTCTAGACGGTCCTGCCACGGGTTCCTTCTACACTGGAACAATAGCAGGAGCCATCTACTAGGGTTTACTCTCGTTTGGATAGAGTGTTGGTGAACCAGGAATGGCTACTTGCCAAACCTGATGCCTATGCCAATTTTTTAAATGAAGGCTATTTTGATCATTCTCCCTGTATTCTTCATGATTCTGCCATTTCTTTTCTTGGGAGGAAGAGTTTTAAGTTTTTCAACATGTGGAGTAAAGTGCCACGAGTTTATTCCCTGTGTTCAGCAAGTTTGGGACACTCATAGGCAGGGAACTAAAATGTTTCAAGTAGTAATGAAAGCGAAGAATTTGAAGCAACCTTTGAAAAATTTAAACAATTTGCTCTTTGCTGATATTGAAAACAAGATCAGACTCATGCTTGGAAGGTTTTAGAAGCTATTCAAATGCTGTTCATAACAATCCCACGATCCTGTTCTCATTGCTCGGGAAAGAGAGGCTCTTAAAACTTATGGAGAGCTTGATCTGCTGTGATAGTTTCCTTATTCAGGAAGACTAAGGCCATTTGGGTTAATCAAGGAGATAATAATACTAAGTACTTTCATAGTGTTCTTAAAAATAGGCATGTTCAGTCCAAAATTTTCAAGATAATTGATGTTGATGGCCATACTCACACTGATGGGGATGAAATTCAGCAAGCTTTCCTCAAATATTATCACCAGTTGCTTGGAACTACTTCTACTGTTACCCCTGTTAGTCGGTCGGTGGTTCACTTGGGAAGGTTTGTTCTTCGAGCATTGGGATATTCTTTTGCATCTGTTAGTAGAAATGAAGTTAAAAATGCAATTTTTTCCATCCCAAATCACAAGGCACCTGGCCCCGATGGGTTTTTCAGTGCTTTTTTAAAGATTCATGGTCTGTTATTGGGGATGAGGTGTGCAATCTTTGTTCGGATTTTTTCACCTCGGCAAATTACTTCAACAGGTGAACCATACTTTTATTACTCTCCTTCCTAAAGTGGATATTCCCCAGAATGTCACACAATATAGGCCTATTGCTTGTTGTAATGTTCTTTACAAGGCCATCTCAAAAATTCTTGCTACTAGATTGTCAAAGGTTCTCCCTGATATTATTAGCCCTAATCAAGGGGGTTTTGTTAAGGGAAGGGCTATTATTGAGAATATACTAATATGTCAAGATCTTGTGAGGTTGTATAATAGGAAATCTGTGTCACCTAGATGCTTGATGAAGGTTGACCTTAAGAAGGCCTATGATTCTGTCAATTGGAGTTTCTTAGAACAAATGCTTGAGGCCTTACAGTTTCCTCCTCTTTTTACTCACCTTTTAATGACCTGTGTCAGGACTGCCTCTTACTCTTTAGTCTTGAATGGCATGAACTTTGGATATTTTAAGGGAGCTAAAGGTTTGAGGCAGGGGGACCCCCTATCCCCTCTCCTGTTCACTATCACTATGGAGTATTTGACTAGGATTTTGGATCATGTGACCACTACCATGTCTTTCAAATTCCATCCTTTATGTGGTAGACTTCAGCTATCTCACCTCTTATTTGCTGATGATTTGCTCCTCTTTTCTAAGGGTGACACTCACTCAATTATGATTTTACTACGAGCTTTTGCCACTTTCTCCATTGCTACTGGGTTACATATGAATTCTATGAAATCTAATATCTACTTTAATGGAGTTCATCATCTTTGTGAAAGTGATATCATTGAAGTATACGGGTTTGTGGAAGATACCTTGCCTTTCAAATATCTAGGTGTACCTATTGTGTCTGGCAGGCTCTCAGCTAATCACTGTGCTATTTTGATTGATAAAATAACAGCCAAAATTAGAGGGTTTGGCTCCAGGAAACTCTCTTATTGTGGCAGGTTAACATTGGTGAATGCAGTCCTGACTTCCTTGTATAGCTCTTTGGGCCAATATTTTTATGATCCCTAAGGGTGTACTCGGAAGAATTGATGCTTTGTGTAGGAACTATCTTTGGGATAGTTCTACTGAATTTCGAGGTCACCTCCGTTAGCTGGGAGAAATTGAGTGTACCAAAAACTGAAGGAGGATTGGGTGTTAGAAAAGATTATTATTGGAATGCGACCCACTTTGTGGGTAAGCTTGTGTGGTGGATTCATTCTAAGCCTGATGCTCTTTGGGTTAGATGGGTCAATCACATTTATATGAAGGGTAATTCTTGGGCTTCCTACTCTCCTAAACCAGATGTTGCCTGGAGTTGGAGGTCTATCTGTAAACTTAAAGCAAAGTTCCCCTTGGTTTTCTCTACTGGTGTATGGAGTACCACTCCTCCTGGGTATTCTGTTTCGGTGGTTATGAGTTGATCGGGACCCACTACCCACGGGTCCCTTGGTCCAAATACATTTGGAATGTCTGGAGTGTGCCTAAGCACACCTTTATTAATTGGCTAATAGCCAGAGAGGCCCTGCGTCTGAAGGATAAGCTATTTTTGTTGGGCATCAGTCAGGATGCTTTATGTTTGGTTTGTGGTTTGGATGATGAGACTCATTTACATCTTTTCCAGCAGTGCCATTTCATCAGAAGAATTATGGGGATGCTCAGTGCAAAGCTTCATATTCGTCTTCCCCTCACTGATACTTTGGCTTGGGTTCATAGCAAGCCATGGTCGAAGATTAAGAAGAAGGTTACTATTGCTTGGATTCAGGCCGCATACTACATGGTTTGGATTCAGCGAAACAAAGTTTTTGTGGATGGCACCCTTGCTCATCCGAATAGAGTTGTCTATGATATAGTTAGCATGATGAAAATTCGTTGTACTTTTTGGCTTCAAAATGTAATGTCTTCTAGAGATAAGGAATGGATAGTTATGATTAGCTCCTAATTATAATTATTCATTACCTTCAAATTGTACCATTAGTTGGTAGTTTGTAAATTGTTTGTCATTTGGTTTTTAATGAGAAGCTAACCTTTCACCAAAAAAAAGTCACTAGCCCAACTGCCCAATATAATCCATATATATATTCACCCCATCCGAATTAAACCCTACCCACCTTAAATAGTACTATACTCCGTCTCCAGCCTCTCACTCACAGAGTTATAGTCATCCATCCCTCTTTCTAAAAAAACCCAAATTAAAATCATCTCACCGTCACTCATAAGTCATAGCTAGGGGTGCTAACGAGCCGAGCCGAGCCCGAGCTTGGCCTTGCTCGGCTTGTGCTCAAGAACAAAAACTTGAGCTCGAGCCGATCTCGAGCTTACCCGAGCTTGAAAAAAATGTGCTTGTTATAAAGCTTGCGAGCTTTAACGCGAGCTCGAGCCACACTCGAGCCCAAATCGAGCCTATATAAAACTGTTTATTTTTTTATTTTTTTTCTTTCGATATTTTCAATAATAAGGCTCAAGGGTTATATGTAACAATATTTGGCAAATCAGCGAGACATTTGATATGTGTGATACAAAAATATAATTATGATAAAATATTTTTATAAAATATCAGTAATATCTTATGTAATCACACAAATTCGAGCTGCTCGCGAACTTTTCGAGTCGAGCCAGCCTTTGCTCGGCTTGACTCGTTAAGCTCTCGAGCCGAGTACGAGCCCGAGCCGACCTCGCACGAGCCGAGCTTTGACCGAGCCGATCTCGAATAGTTCGTGAGCTGTCTCGTCTCATTAACTGCCCTCATCATCAAATCTTCGTTTTCATCCCAGTAAACTCATCACCCTCAATGATCAATAATTATAAACCATGATTTTTCCTTTGATTTTGTTTATCAATTAACATGCAGTTGATTATTGCGAGCCTAAAATTGATCTTCCTATTTTATTTTTATGTTGGGTACCGATGTCAACTAATGGAGTAATTTAGAAAGCAAGTATGTACATAACAACATTTATTTGGCTTTAAATTCTTCCTATTTTATCAGTCTTAATTTTTTTTTTTGGAATTTGTCTTTTTTAATGGGAAAGCAAATGAATTCAGTATTGTTAGATGAGTGGCTTCTAACAATGATTTGATTTATTCACCGATTTCACCAATACCTCACAAAAGTTCTTGAATTTTTCCCCCTTTATTTAAAATTCCTCACCAAAATAATTTTTTTAGCATTGATAGTTATTGTGTTAGATGATTATTTTATTTTTAAAATAGTTAAATAAAAATATAACAAAAGATTTTCATCTTTACATTTTTTTTTTGGCTGTGTTGTCTACAGTAATTATTTTGGTAATTTTTGTTTTTAAATAGGTAGATAAATAGTCTTTCTAAGGTGTAGATTAGTATTTCCGTATTTATTTTGTTGTATTTTTTATTTATAATTACTATTATTTAAAGTGATAAGTTTTGTGCAAATATAGATCTCGTTTTTTATTACGATTATTTCATATTTAAATTAGTATTCCATATTTATTTAGTTTGTTTTTTAATGTTCAAATTGTTTTGTATAACCTGTGAGTTTGTAATTGTAATGCATAGTTTTATTGCATAGAAATGAAAATGAATAGCGGCAGAAAATCAGAAAAATGCTAAAGAGATACTTCGTTGTAATTAATAATGGAAGGAGGAGAGAGGGTAATTAATTCACCTCATAGAACGTGGGTGCTGTTGAAATGAATTAATTTTTCACTTCCTAAAAAATAGGGACCAATAGAAATCCTTTAAAAAAAACCTATCTTTTATGCTATGTAGATTTAAGAATGATATTTTTGATAAATAAGCAATATTGTGTAATAAATCCTTTCTTTGAGATCTTCAATGGTACGAAAGCAATTTGCTCGGACTGGACTGGACTTGTGGATGTCATATTGTGTAAATTACTTTTAGTGATCTGTGATGATGGTAAATAGGGGATTTACTGTAATGGTATTTATGTGATATTACTGATTACAATTTGCCTATTACTGGTTTTTCGTAAGATGAAAGAAAATTTAGATCACATTTTGACTGTTATCACTTTTTTTTTTCTCACTTTTTTATTGGTTTAAACCGGGTTGTCCGCCGTTGACAACAATGTATAATCTCCTCGCCGCAGGTGCTCTCACAAAGAGATAAACGGCTGGCCAAAGAGTTTGCTCCATTCCCATGGGCAGGGATCGAACCCCTAACCTCGGGATGAGGTGAGCAACCACCACACCAATCCCATTTGATTTTTTTTTCTCACTTTGAAATGCATATATTACTCCATAATAAGGCCCTGTTCTTTTGGACTGAAACTAATTTGATCTGAACTGAACTGAACTTATAGGATCTGAACTGAACTGAACTGAACTGAACTTATAGGATCTGAAGTGAACTTAAATTAAGTGACTTTAAGTCCAAAAGAACAGAGCCTAACATACTTCACTTCTATAGTGATTTTGATTTACACTAGAGAATAAATGTCTCTTTATTTTTTGTCTCCTATTTTATAAATTAGGGGCTTTTTAGTTACGGAGTAGTTCTTACTTCAAAGTTTTTTCGATAGGCATAATAATTCGGCACTCTTTACTGACCATGGTACTCGGGTACTAACCTCCCTTATCCTTCTTATACAATATCACGAGTAATGCGCCTCTCTATCATGAAGACTATATTGCATTACTACCCACTATGTTAACTTTGACATGTTCTATATTCCGAATCTATTATTTTTTTTGTTAGTGTTACAATAACTGATTGTCAAATTAACAATTTCGTGATGTAAAAAAGTTCGTTATGTTTGATTTATGCAGTTTTACATTATGAATTAGCCAATTCTGACTGTATCAGGTTTATATGCTATGACTAAAGAAATCAATTTTTTTTATAATTTCTCAAATGTTTTCTACTTTCTGGTTTCTTAGCTTGATGGATTGGAAAATGTAGTGCAAGTTTAGTTCTTGATGTTGTGATAGAAGCAGCAAAATAAAATTTTAGGTAAAGAATGACACAAAGGAAAGCGGGAAAGTGGTCAAGGCTAGAGCATTGAATTAATTACACCCGAAGTCCCGATCGAAACTATCCTTTTACTAATCATCAAAGTTCTTAGTAGTAAGGAGAAGCCGATACAAGTACACAACGGTACAGTAGATTAAGCAGGAGGTTGGAGCTATCTTGGCAAGAGAGGAGCTCGTGCTTCATAGCGAAAGCATATTTAAGGTTTTCGAATGCATCATTTTTTTTATGCCCGGTCATTTTGAAGAATAAGTGCCCTTGTTACCAGAGTTGTTGCCAGATAGCCTCCTATACGAGTACTAAACATTAAACTTGCGATGTTTACTTCATTTTTTAGTATAAGAAATCCACGCTTTGTCATCTTCGATTTTGTAATATTTTGATACTTTCGATATTAATGGCACTCTTATTTATCGATTGTACATAACTATTTGATGCTTCTGTCTCTATACATAAGAACCCTCCTTACTATATTGTCCATTGCTCTACTTAATTACTTCTACATGTTCTGGATGCAACTTTTAGTACAACAATAACTGTCACCTACTAAGCTTATTTAGTAAACTTTGTTTCTAATACTCGTGTCTATCAACTTATTTACAAGCTTTTTAATTCTATCATATTAGCTTCAGTTACTCTTATATACCTTTAATAATGAAAATCTCTTTGAAAAGTCATTAGCTTTCTAAATTCCATTAAGAAAGAATTTGATATCTTATGGACATTTGAGTTTCACAAATCTAAAATTGTATTGTAAGTTGTTTGCCTTCTCCTTGATTATACTACCAAAATCAGTCGTTAATCTTACACTTCATTGTGTCCAAAATTATGAAGTTTTAAGTTCGTCAATTTTATCAAACGGTCCAATATATTGGACATATGTCGTGACACGGATGTAAATTTGGTGGATTTTAAATGCATTTTTTTCCTTTTGGTAAAATATTTTCCTTTGGACATATTTTCTCATTTTAATGCTGCTTTGGGACCAATAACTCTTTAATTTTGTAAAACATGGTAACTTACCCAATGGAAAAAAAAATTGCTCATATTTCAAATGCTCAACATGCCCGCAATAATATACTCCTTCCTTCGTTCAAGTTAATAGTTTAGTGTAAACTATTGACTAATACACCTTAAATAGGAAAGTGTAAACTAATGATCGGGACGGAGCGAGTAAGTCATTTATATAAAATGATATAAATTCATTCTAACAAAATGTCATAACTATAAAATTTAAAAAGTGTTATAAAATATTATAGTATAATATTATATGAATGTCCATATCTTAGAATATTCTAGAGGATATTATCTTAAGGAAACTCTACCCTCATTGTATGTGTATATATACCCCCTCATAATAGAATAATATACAGTTTTGTCTCTCTCTATATTCTCTCTAACTTCTCTCTACAATTTCATCCTCTCTTTATTTCACAACACGTTATCAGCACGAGTCTTTACCATCTGAGAAAAAAAGAATTTATAATATTAATCTGTTCATCTTTAAGATCTGACAATTAGGAGGTTCATATCATATCTTATTCTATTATTTACCTTTATTCAGATCTGATATAAGGTACATTTTCGTCATCCAATTTATATTATCTTTTGTTGATTCAGGAGGTAAATACATGTTGATGAATGATTTTGGCACTTACAAGTTACATGTAGCAATTGCACCATGATTCTTGTTTAATGTCTTCATGTTATGTTTTATTTAATGATGGTTTCTCAACATGCCTAATATAGTAATATGTTAGGTACGCAATTATTATTTACTTATAATAATTTAATCGTCAGATCATATGTACACTATTAGAAGGTATATGCATCCTATAATTACCCATTCACGGGTGGAAGTAACTCACCTTAATATCTTATGTTTATGTTATGACAAAAGTTACGGAGTATCTATGAGTTGCCTACTTTATGCCCCGTTTATATGATTATAGAGAGTCGAATAAATTGTATGGAGTAACAAATAAACTCCTTGTCTTATCTCTTCACGTTAAAAGATTGATATAGTAGTATAATAAAGTCGATCATGTACAGTAGATCTATACTCGGTGATTCTATTTCTTGCTAAAACAATATAATAAAGTTGTCATAATTCATATTCACGAGCCGTCTTATATTATCACATGAAATCAATCATTTTTTAGTGTGGCAGCTATCTTTGTGTCATTATTGCAATAACGGCAACTTGCTAAGAGTATATTTTTTACACCAATTGAACTTGTATGCAACATGCATGGCATCTATATTGTTGGTCTATGATTTTGTTAAACAAAGGATAAGCGTCTATATAAGCATTAAAGGTTGACTGTGCTTCAAATCATACTACCAAAGAGTAAAATTAATTTAATTTGCGTGTTATAAACACATGATTTATGCTATTTTTTTGGTAAAAGTTTGTGGATAATTTCACTTTAATGAACCTTTTATCATATGTTATTATGTATGGTTAATTATGTTGGAATTTGCAAGTTTGGACTTGTGTAGTAGTGTTGGGGCTGGTGTCCTCTACAGTTAGTGCAAGGACATATAAATCTCTAAAAGGATCAAAGGGCATACTTTTGTATTATTATCAGTTGGTCCACGTTTATCAATAACGGTTGGCTTGCTAGATAAGTTTGACGTTATTGTCATACAGATGACGGTGATCAACTGGTCCCTAAAAGTCACACCTATAGGATACGTTTGAGAGATGTGACGGTATGAAAATACTGATCATATTGATGCCTAATTTGACTAAGCGAGTTAGTCGGAGTTATTGACTAATAATTAGTCAAACGCGATGTTGAGATAATTATTTAATACGGATTAAATAATAATGGCTAAGACGAATTAAGCGGTTAATTCGTAAATTAAATATAAACGATTATATTTAATTGATGTATATTGAATTAATTATACAATATTGTCTTTGTCGGACATGTATTAATATTTCAACTAATCCGTGTTATTAGTCGATGTTTTAATAACCGATAACCGATGACGATTTATAATAAAATCCGTCATATACATTTAGCATTTTCGAGACGGACCACGAGTTAAAATAAAGAGGAAATGAAAGCCCATTTCCCCCCATGGCTCACGGTTTGGCCGAATGAGGAACAAAAGGAGAGCTCCTCTCATTTTGTAACCTAATCATTCATTTTGCAAAACATTAGGGTTTTGAGAGCAATTTTTCTCTGAAAATCCTAGATCTCACATCAAGAAAATTCACAAAAGCTCTCTCAATATTGCAAGGCAATTAGAGAGCATTTCTAGCACAAGGGGCATAGTCTCAGACGGTCTTGGGTGCAACGATTAGGAGGAAATCTACGTTGATTTCTATCTTAGGCCGCATTTCAAAGGACCCGAGGTTAATTCTTATGCTTTATCGTTTCTCTCTTGTATTTTTGTTTTATGACAATAATCACATGTTAAATTTTGCGTTATAGTCCTAAATTTTAAGGGTTTTATACGGATATTACCCTACAAGTGGTATCAGAGCGAGGCCACGTAAATTTTTCCTTGTGATTTTCGTAAAACGATTTTGAAACGATGATTTTTGCTTTGAAAAACCGTTCGGCCGTACTGTTTAATACACGGCCTGTTTTGTTTTTTTTGAGCATTGGAAACCGTGCCATGTATACACGGTTGTTGTTGTTTTGTTTCTTTGAAAACCGTGACAAATGTTTTCCGTCTGATCAGACGATGTTTTGTTTTCAATCGTTCTTTGCATATTGTTATTTTAAACGATTATCATAGCAATATGTTAATGTATCATCAATTGTAAATTCATTTCTATACGGATTAGGTGAAATTGCAATTGGTTTTTATCAAATCGATATTGTTTTGGTTTGTTGATGCTCACGTTTTTTGAGCCGCTAAAATTTTTTTTGCCTTTTCTTGCTCTCGGCAATTAGCTGAAGAAAAAAAAAAAATTCGTGTACTGTTCACGGTCAGGCCGTGAAAGAAAGAAAAAAAAAAAAAATTTCGTGTTTTATTTTTTTTCTCGGCCAATATGTGCATAATACGGATTTTGTGCACTCGCTTGATAAGTGAAACGGTTCACTCACGTACCATTTAGTTATTTTAAAGCGATTTAAAGTAACGGATTATCATGGATTAAAATTAAGTTGATTAAAGCGGTTTTGTCACATAATTTTAATCATTAAAGGTGGTTTGGATAAATTTAACATAATTACGGAATTATGTCACGAATAAATTTTATTTTAGTTGATGCATTTTATTTATCGTTATTTTGAATGCCTTGAATGTTTTATTACGTATTTCATTTTTACAAACAGTTGTAACTTAGTGTGGCCTTAGTAGAACGTGTTACCGTAATGATGGAACACGGTCTTGGTTGTATTTTGAGATCTTGTATCTCCGTTTTTGTTTTTTCCTTGTAATTACAGTTTTTATTTAGAATGTAAATAGGTTTATATTTTGTAAATTTTAATTGTAATTTTGAGAAGACCAAAGATGGAGACCGGATGCTCACTCCCGCTGCATGAAAAAGATGGAACATCAAGACAAGCTTCTCGGGTCCAACGGTGGATTCCAAAGTTGTATTATGTTCTTTTTACTAGGATAGGCCACATTAGGAATTTTTATTTACGTTTTGCATTCTTTTATTTATTTTATCGTAACGATAGATTGCATCATATTCCGCCTAAAACCAAACCACCTAATTATTGCATGAAAACTGACTCATATAGAGGTCACGCGTTAGTTTTCTATGGCATTCATATGTCAAACGATCATTTTAAGCCATCACCTAAATTAATTCATTCACGCAGTTGCTAGTTTTTCGTTCACTTAAAATGAATTAAAACTAAGTTGATGGGATCTTCCTCGTATAACCAAAAATTGAGAATAGTCTTTATAGGTCAAACTCCAATGAATCCCTTCTTCGTCGGTAGGCATAATATGACCCCTTCTACGTCGGGTAAGTTGGAACTGATTGACCTATTTTATCTCAACACTATGGTCACTCGTACGATCCTGTGATTATGGTGGACTATAGATAGGATTTACGGAAATCTATCGACCAAGAGTTCTTACGGAAGAACTAGCTAAACAGTTGGCTTATCAATTTACGGAAATTGAGTCTTGGGATCACTTGTATTATTCTTGAGGGAGATCAATTATGCAAGTGCAATGAGTCTACACGATTAAAATGAATTTTAAATAGACTTAAATCACCTCGATGAGTTGCTTATTTCGTTTTTGTTTTCCTTTCTTTTTCAGTGTAGATCACGATCACTTAAACTGCTAATAACAAAATGGCTGGCCGTGCTGACGACCCAATGCCAAGTGCCACATTGGACCGTGAGTCCTCGCTTCGGATCTTCATGAATCAGATGAATCGTCAACTCGCGAAGAATGATGGATCAAACTTCGCGGACTGGGAGGCGGCATTACGGAATCTTTGCCGGTGGTGACGGGAAGCTCAAATTTCTGACAGAGCCCATCCCGTCAAACCCAGGTCCCACGGCTGGAGCTAACGAGATCGCCAAGTATAACGATTTCGTCATGGAAGCGGGTGCGATTAAAAACGTACTCATTTTTGCAATGGAATCCAATTTGCAGAAACGCTTCATAGCCCAAGGTGCAAACAAGATTTTCACCACGCTCACCAAGGAATTCTCAAAAGCACCGAGAATCGTGACCTACGAGCACACCACTCGCTTCTTTGATGCGAGACTCCAGAAGGGCCAACCGGTTAGCCCACACATTCTCAGCATGATTGAGAATGTCGAGAGACTGGAGGCGCTTGATTGTAAAATTAGCGAGAACATCGTGATTGACCGCATGCTTCATTCACTCCACGATGGTTTTGCGCTCTTTAGAGCGAATTACTATATGAATGATTTGAAGAAAAGTCCTCATGAACTACACTCCCTACTCGTACAGACCGAGAAGGATATGAAGTTCAGTGGGAGCTTGAAACAGGATGTTCTCGTTGTGTCAAACAAGGGCAAGGGTAAGGGCAAAGCTCAGGCAGACCTAGCGGTAGGTAAACCGAAGTTTAAGAAGTCGGGATCAGGTAAGAGTGGGCCTGGTGAGGCAAGCAACTCATCAGGCGCGACAAAGAGCAAGACCGAAAACATGGAATGCCATCACTGCCACAAGACTGGGCATTGGAGGCGTACATGTCCTGTTTACCATGAGGACATAAAAGCAGGTCGCGTTAAACCTGTTGGTATGTCTTCTTCCTCTTCTACTTTTATTCATATGATTGAGATTAACCACGCAAGTTACGGAACTTGGGTACTAGATACTGGTTGTGGTTCTCATCTGTGTAATCATGTGCGGGGCTCGAAACATCGAACCCCTCGTAAAGGGTGAGGTGGACTGCGTGTCGGGAATGGAGCACGAGTGGCTGCCGTCTCGAGGGGAACATATGTGATCCAGCTTCCTAGCGGATTTGAGTTATTTTTATATAACTGCTATTATGTACCCAGTCTTTCTAAAAACATTATTTCAGTTTCTGCACTTGACAAACTTGGTTTTTCATTTGTAATAGAGAATAATTCTTGCATTTTCTCATTACACGATATGATTTATGGCAAGGCAGTCTCCATGAACGGAATTTATGTTTTAGATCAGACCACCGAAATATTACACGTAATGAATAAGAAGTTAAAGGTTGGTGACAAAGATCAAACATACCTATGGCACTGCCGTATGGGACACATTAATGAGAAACGCGTAAAACAGCTCATAAAGAATGGAGCTATCTCGGCCTTTGATTTTCAATCATTTGGCACGAGTGAATCATGTCTCATTGGTAAGATGACTCGAATTTCCTTCAAAGGTGTTGGAATGCGCGCGCCGACCTATTAGGTCTCATACATACGGATGTGTGTGGACCTATGTCAATCACCGCACGAGAAGGCTATAGGTATTTCATCACTTTCACGGATGATTTAAGTAGATATGGCTATGTCTACTTAATGAAGCACAAAAGTGAATCCTTTGAGAAATTCAAGGAATACGAGAATCGGGTACGGAACCTCTTTGGGTAGAAAGATTAAAACACTGCGCTCAGACCGTGGTGGCGAGTATCTTTCTCACGAGTTTGATCAACACCTCAAAGACTGTGGGATTGCCTTGCAGTTAACTCCACCTGGAACACCTCAGTTGAATGGTGTGTCCGAACGGAGAAATCGAACACTACTTGATATGGTTCGATCCATGATGAGTCACACCGTGTTGCCTGACTCATTGTGGGGTTATGCTCTTCGTAATTTTGCTCTAATACTTAACCGAAGTCTGTCTAAAGCTGTTGACAAGATTCCATATGAACTATGGAAGGGAACGGTCCCTAAATTGTCCTTTATACGGGTTTGGGGCTGCGAGGCTTATGTCAAGTGGAGACACGAGGATAAGCTCGGCCCGCGATCGGTCAAGACATACTTTATAGGTTATCCTAAAGGAACACTTGGTCATTACTTTTATTCGCCAACCGAACAACGTGTATTTGTTGCGGCTAGTGCGACATTCTTAGAGAAGGAGTTTCTCGAGAATGCAAAGAGTGATAGAACCTTCGAGCTGTCGGAGATTCCAGAACCAAATACCGAGCAACCATTGGAGGAACCAGTTCCTTCAATCCCATTGCGGTTAATATTCGAGGAACCTAGGAGGTCGGGAAGAGTCTCTATTCCTCCGGACAGATACATTGGTATGGTCGAGGAACATGACATAGATGACATTCTACTCTTAACGAGTAGTGAACCCACAACCTATAAAGGTGCCATGACTAGTTCCGACTCAAAGCTATGGCTTGAGGCCATGCAATCCGAGATGGACTCCATGTATGAGAACAACGTATGGGATCTTGTTGACTTACCTGCTAAGGTTCGTCCCCTTCAATGCAAATGGCTTTACAAGATAAAGCATTCTGTGGAAGGTCAACAAGATATCTATAAAGCACGACTAGTTGTTAAAGGTTTCACCCAAGTGCCAGGTTTGCACTACGATGAAATTTTTGCACCCGTAGTCATGCTGCGTTCCATTCGGATTATCTTAGCGATTGCCGCTTTTCATGACTATGAAATTTGGCAGATGGATGTGAAATTCGCCTTCTTAAACGGTTTTTTGGAGGAAGAGTTGTACATGGTACAACCCGAAGGTTTCATCGATCCAGAACATCCTAAGAAAGTATGCAAGCTTAAGCGTTCCATCTATGGACTTAAGCAAGCTTCTAGGAGTTGGAATCATCGTTTCGACCAAGTGATAAAAGAAAATGGATTTACTCAATCGGTCGAGGAATCATGTCTATATATCAAGTCGAGTGGGAGCAAGATTGTCTTCCTAATATTGTATGTCGATGACATACTCCTGATTGGGAATGACATACCTCTCTTAACTTCGGTGAAAGTATGGTTGAAGAACCATTTCCAGATGAAAGATCTGGGTGAGGCACAAAGAATTTTGGGCATCCGTATCTATCGAGATAGATCACGTCGGATGTTATCTCTCAGTCAGGAGTCTTACATAGACAAGATCCTAGAGAGATTCAGCATGACTAACTCCAAAAAGGGGTTTCTTCCTATGGCTCCAGGGGTGCATTTGAGCAAGTCTCAGGCACCAGAGACACCGGATGAGAAAGAGCGCATGACAAGGATTCCTTATGCCTCGGCTATAGGATCAATCATGTATGCCATGATATGCACACGTCCGGACGTAGCATATGCATTGAGTATGACAAGTCGATTCCAACAGCATCCAGGTGAATCACATTGGATGGCTGTCAAGAACATTCTTAAGTACCTACGGAGGACTAAAGATTGGGCATTGACTTATGGAGGCGATCAAAAGCTATGCGCAACCGGTTACGCAGATGCTAGCTTCCAAACGGATCGAGATGACTCGAAATCTCAGTCTGGATTCGTTTTTACTCTTAATGGCGCTGCTATGATCATTTGGAAGAGTTCCAAACAAAGTGTTACAACAGATTCTATGATCGAGTCCGAGTACTATGCCGCGTCGAAGGCCGCAAAGGAAGCGATATGGATGCGTCAATTCTTACAAGGACTATCTGTAGTGCCTAGTTCGAATGACCCAATCACCATCTATTGCGACAATAGAGGTGCCATCTTCCAAGCTAAGGAGCCTAAGTCTAGCAACAAGTCTAGACATGTACAACGGAAAGCTCATCTAATCCGAGATTACGTGGAGCAAAAGGAGGTAGTGATAGAAAAGATTGCTACAGATGATAATATAGCAGATCCTCTCACTAAACCATTACGACAAGATAAGCATGAAGGGCGTGTTAATTCCATGGGAATTAAACGTGTTCCTGAGTTGTAGTACTCTGTTATGGATTAGATTCATTCTCTTTTGTACTCTATACGACATCATCGTTTTGATATTTATATATTTTGTTTTTCATGTGGAATTGTACGACAATTTTGAACACCACAAAGTGAACTGAACAAACATGATATTTTTGGTCCTTAATTGCCCACGTGAGCTGATAACTCTGGCAATTATTTTGTGACGTTGGTTGATGGTGGGTTCAACGAGCCATAAGTCAATCGGTTGACTGACCAATCACAGAGGCGATTTATACGGATATCTCGTAGGACACAATTGTGACATCGACATGGAGTCCTAAATGTTTTATAACATTCGGTGTCAGGTCGTGGATAGGACCTCCATGGTGATCCTAAGAGTCGATTCTTTTGACTATCGACTGTCTCTTGAGACTAAGACAGATTTTGGGTGACTTTGGTTTCTTTCTCACGGTCATCCGTAACAGGGGGCCAAGTAGATTTTTTCTGGGTCATTTCATGCTGTGCTTAGATCGGAAGGAGTCGAGTTGAAGGAAATATTCAGCCTTTATCAGGTACTCGATATTTCTCAGGGCCACTCGAGGAGTCAGAATCGAAATGCATGGCCATGCTCGAATACGGTCGTTTTATCGGTTGAGTTACTCTCTAGTCGGGGAAACCACTCTTGATACAGATCGATTGTAAAATACGACCTTTGCGGATCCAGATCTGCAAATTGTTTTACATTGAGTGGGAGAAATTTTAAATGAATATGAGAATCGGTTATCGCACATACACTTGTACGGACAAGTGGGAGTTTGTTGGAGGTGGTGTCCTCCAGTTAGTGCGGATAACGTCATTGCACGTACACTTGTACGGACAAGTGGGAGCTTGTTGGGGCTGGTGTCCTCTACAGTTAGTGCAAGGACATATAAATCTCTAAAAGGATCAAAGGGCATACTTTTGTATTATTATCAGTTGGTCCACGTTTATCAATAACGGTTGGCTTGCTAGATAAGTTTGACGTTATTGTCATACAAATGACGGTGATCAACTGGTCCCTAAAAGTCACACCTATAGGATACGTTTGAGAGATGTGACGGTATGAAAATACAGTCATATTGATGCCTAATTTGACTAAGCAGTTAGTCGGAGTTATTGACTAATAATTAGTCAAACGCGATGTTGAGATAATTATTTAATACGGATTAAATAATAATGGCTAAGACGAATTAAGCGGTTAATTCGTAAATTAAATATAAACGATTATATTTAATTGATGTATATTGAATTAATTATACAATAGTGTCTTTGTCGGACATGTATTAATATTTCAACTAATCCGTGTTATTAGTCGATGTTTTAATAACCGATAACCGATGACGATTTATAATAAAACCCGTCATATACATTTAGCATTTTCGAGACGGACCACGAGTTAAAATAAAGAGGAAATGAAAGCCCATTTCCCCCCATGGCTCATGGTTTGGCCGAATGAGGAACAAAAGGAGAGCTCCTCTCATTTTGTAACCTAATCATTCATTTTGCAAAACATTAGGGTTTTGAGAGCAATTTTTCCCTGAAAATCCTAGATATCACATCAAGAAAATTCACAAAAGCTCTCTCAATATTGCAAGGCAATTAGAGAGCATTTCTAGCACAAGGGGCATAGTCTCAGACGGTCTTGGGTGCAACGATTAGGAGGAAATCTACGTTGATTTCTATCTTAGGCCGCATTTCAAAGAACCCGAGGTTAATTCTTATGCTTTATCGTTTCTCTCTTGTATTTTTGTTTTATGACAATAATCACATGTTAAATTTTGCGTTATAGTCCTAATTTTAAGGGTTTTATACGGATATTACCCTACAAGTAGCACACGCAAGACGTTGTTGTAGTAGTCATATCTCAAATTGATTTTTGTTCATGCGAACAACGCGGGTTGAAAGTGGACATATACATTTTGGACCTGAAGATTCATATCTACGATCACAATTTTTGAAAAAGGATATATAATATAATTTTGGGCCCGAAGTTTCAAACGATATTATAAAGATGAGAGATATGCCCACATTATAACTTTAGCCTGAAGTTCAAAGTTTTAAATGGAACACCCTACGGTAATTGAAGAGGTCCAGTGATAGGCTTAAATGACTAGTGCTTAAAGGGATTGGAAGTACTACTCATATCAACAAAGTGCACTTTCTTTTATGGTCATCCATGCGAAAGAACTCCAAAGTTAAGCGTGCTTGACTGGGAGTAGTCTTAGGATGGGTGACCTCCTGGGAAGGTTTCCAGGATGCGCATGAGTGAGGACAAAATGCGTTGTAAGGGACCCGTGTTGATTTGTGGGCCATGTACACAGCCTGGTGAGCTATCATAAGTAACCGCTCCCAACCCGGTTTGGGCCAGGGTGTTACAAGTGGTATCGGAGCAACCCTGCGACCGTGTGGTGATCGGAGGCAGTTGTTAAACGCTCCTTGAGGCAGTGGTTATACGCTCCATTGTGATCACACACCTAGCGGGGGAGGATTCTGGGTTAGCGGTTATGCTCCTAGGCGCAACGAGGACGTTGCGTTCTTCAAGTGGGGGTGACTGGAACACCACACGGTAATTTAAGAGGTCCAGTGATAGGCTTAAATGACTAGTGCTTAAAGGGATTGGAAGTACTACTCATATCAACAAAGTGCACTTTCTTTTATGGTCATCCATGCGAAAGAACTCCAAAGTTAAGCGTGCTTGACTGGGAGTAGTCTTAGGATGGGTGACCTCCTGGGAAGGTTTTCAGGATGCGCATGAGTAAGGACAAAATGCGCTGTAAAGGACCCGTGTTGATCTGTGGGCCATGTACACAGCCTGGTGAGCTATTATAAGTAACCGCTCCCGACCCGGTTTGGGCCGGGGTGTTACATTAAAGGTGTGTAATAATTTAACACCATCTCATCAGTACAATACTTTCATGTTGTATAAGTGTAAGTGGCCAGAAATCCACATCTAAGACTATATGAACTGCTGTTCAATTTAAAGCGGTCTTTATGAAAGGCAAATTTATTTGCGAATTGATACATGTTCAGCTAAAGTTGAACAGTATAATGAGATATGAAATTCGATCCATTCCTTGAAGTGAATGCGGCATCTCATAAAGACTCTCTCTGTAGCAGAGATCGAGAATATGGCGTTATGATAAGCCTAATACTACGACCTTAATGGAGCCTAATAATGTGGCATTTGATGAGCCAAGTAAAGAGACATTAATTGAGCATAATGTTGTGACCTTATTGAGCGAAATTTGTTCATTGAAAGAAATGAAAATATCTCATGAAAGTGAATATCTCATGAAAAGTCATGTGAGAATATGAGACTCGTATATGCAAGAGTTTGATATGAGAAAAAAAAATGATATACGAGCTGAAACTTTGATATCATACTATGACCAAAGTTCATAGTGTTTACATATACTGAATTATGACACGGAGTTCATAATGTTTGCAGATATTGAAACTGTGACTTGAAGTTTACGTTGTTTATAAATTCTCACATTTCATATAGTGAGTATTATTTTGAGTATCAATATCAAGAATGAACTCCGTGTCTGCAAATTATGCGACACTTTTGGAAAATTCAAAATCATATCAAACCAATTCAAATCATTCCCAAGAGCGAATGAGATATCATGTTTTAAGGATGAAATTATTTTATCTTTCACACAAGTAATGTAGTCCTATAGACACATTACATAATAATTGATTAGAGGCCATTATTCCCTGAGAATAATATGACATTGATTTAGTCATCTAATAAAAGTATGAAAGTATACCACAAGCAGTTGTTAAGTATAGAGGATATGAATATTTTCATGAGTTATGTGTTTATTTTAAAACACGGGTTTTCCCACCAGCAGTGGACATTACTTCACATTTGAAATAAGAGTGATAATGTGACCAACATATAATATATTGTGAAGTAAATGGTCAAAAAAATATAACTAATTTGAAAGTTGTTGAATCATATCTGATCCTAAAAGGGAATAATTAATTCGTAATTTGATTGTGATCAACTTACATGGATTATCATGCTATACAGCACATTGAAACATGCGTTGTGATAAGCATGCGTATGTCATCATTGTATATGTTGATGATTATAATTGTTGGTCATATGAAAATACTAAAAGAGTAATATATTCAATATTGGAATATTGACGAGTCTTGCCTATATATATGAGACATCTATTGTGTCATATGTCACATCATTTATCTGGTAAAATAAAGTATTGCTAACTAAAGGTTTTGTGAGACCCCCATACTCCAAGTGCCTTACCAAGACCACTCAGGTATATGAACATCACCATCTCGGTTACCCGAGGCAATGAATATCATAAGACAATAACGAAACGTACTTTAAAAGTAAATATAATTTAACGTTTACATGTTCAAAGCCAAACTGATAAATCAAATACAATTTCCAAAACCAAATGTCTACTATCCAAAACTGAAAACTAAAGACATCGTCTGACACAGCGGAAGACTCTTCTAATCCATGTGATAACTCATCCCAGCTAGCCCAAAAGCGTCATATCAAACCTTCTCAACAACTGCTCACCATCCCCGAATGGATCACCACAGTTTTTAAAACAATTAAATGGGGTCAGTACTAATTACACGATATAAAACAAACACGAAACAACAGCCAAACAACTCAGTCAACACAATAATCCCCAGTCTCCATGAACAATCTCCACACAACTGACTACACACTAAAGTGTGTAGCCCTGCCAAAGTACCCATCGCAACAAGTACTCCACACCACCAGTGGGGGACCGCAGCCGTACCCACCAAATCCCCGCTCATCTCCATCGAGCGATAAACCCAAGTTCATTAATGTGCACATCCCTTCTGTGGCGGGTTCCACAGAAGGCGAATCAAGGGCGTGAAGTCACTCCCGCAAGTGACTCCACTCAGCCAAGGACGCACCCCGAAGAACACAGACAAATAAACAGTAATCACAATACAACCTCAACAACCGTCTAAAACAATCAACAATATGAAATCACAACCGTCTAAAACAATCAACAATCCCTAACTACAGCACAATCTCCACAATCATGTAATTAATACCGAGTAGGGAAACCTTACCTAGAAAAGCAATCACCACAGACGGTCTAGCAGCTAATCAAAGTCGTTCTTCAATGAAATCACCTCCTATCAAACATACAATCATACAATCACCATCTAATAAGCACAATACCCCCAAAACCCCCAATTAGGGTTTTAACCAAATTCAAAGAAAAAACATAAAAACTATACAAGGATCTTACCCTCGACACGACAAACTCAAAGGTGTAAAGAACGTGACGATCCGACAACCTTAGCCCTTGGGATTTGATAGTAACGCGCTGACGGAGACAACGTAACTTCTTTTCTCTTTGAAGGGTTTTTAGAAAAAGTAAAAGTGATGAATAAAGTGACGGAAACATTTAAATATGAATCACGCGTTATTAACAAATCCCGTCAAAAACAACCCGTAAAAGTAACTTACTCGATCAAGTAAGTAACTTACTCCATCGAGTGCCCCTTACTCGATCGAGTGCCACACATACTCGATCGAGTACCCATCAGACAGACTACTGTTTCGTATAAAAACATACTTACTAGACAGAGTAAGCCCCACTCAATAGAGTACCCATAGACTCATAAATTACTTAAAATTATTGAGACACATCCAATTTTTATTAAAGATTGTCATGGATTGTGGGCAACTTAGAAAGTTGACATTAAATAATTCAGATGTGAAATATTAAGGCCATCCGGGTTCTTATATTATACCGTTTTGATAAACCTGAAGTTTATCCTAAGGAAAATAGAAGTGCTAAAATCTCTCTCGTGGAAATTAATTAGACGCAAGACATTACGCGAAGACTAAGTATATTTGATATTGGAGATCTAACAACTACTCTGAGTGTAATAAAGAACTTAAATGTTCATGTATGGATTGACACTATATTGAGTGGATTATAGCTACATAATAATTTTTCTGAGTAGATATTGTGTGAAAATCACAGTTTGATTATTTTATGAAATCGTTAGTCTCCAAATCAGGCATTGTGATTCAGCACATTAAAAATCCAACCGCATTATATTGTTATTATACAAAAAAAAAATGCCCATATAAATTCTCATCGGTGATATGAGAAATTAAGATCTAAGGTGGTTATGGTTTTTACCACCTTAGGAGGAGAATGATAAGGAAAAGCTGGTAAAAACAATCAAGTGTGTTATCACCAACTAAACCTGAAGTTCAGTAGTTTGTTTTCAATATGAAATACTGTTGGAATATGTGTCCTCCGACAATAATGCGATCACAACTGTTGATCATGATGATCACATGTTTAAATCTCATTTTAAAGAATACAATTGGGAACTAATATTTTACTGTCAACTGGTCCACACATATCGGTAATGATTGGCAGACTAGAGTTTGACAATACTGTCGTGCGACGGTGGTGATCAGTTGATCCCCTTAGGTCATACCTAAAGGGTAACAGTTGATCAGTTGATCCCCTTAGGTCATACCTAAAGAGTTTGACAATACTGTCGTGCGACGGTGGTGATCAATTGATCGTATAACGATACGGGTTAATTAAATTACTTAAAATTGACAGACGATTTTGGAAGTAATATTTACGTGTCTCATTGTAATTTAATTAAATAAGATACGGTCTAAGTAATCAAATTGTTTTAATTACTTAGATGAAATTATTGTTTAAGGAAACAATTGCATTTGAATGAATAAATTATTATAAATACAAGATATTGTGATTTATAATTGGTAAAATAATTTGGTACAAGTAATTATGAATTACTAAGTCGCTTTTTGTATATGACGTATTTTTACTAATGCGTTGATTTTTAATATGTTAAAAATACATAACAATTTTATGTGACATGTGACATGTGACATATGACAAATTGACAATTTGACAAAGATAAAATGGAGTCCATTTTATCCATGTAAACCGAAATAATGGGGAGTATTAGAAAATTATTATGTTTATTTAGTGAGTGGTAAGCATAATGAATTACCTAAAACTAGCCATGCAAACCTAGTGGTCATTGTGAAGAACACTTTGTTCATCAAAACCTCCCCCCCTTCCACCCGGTTTTGTGATGAGAAAAACCATGGGTTTTTCTTATTACTTTACCTAATATACACTATCAAATAGTCTAGTGGATTATTATTCAATTCATTCATCTAAAATAAGAATTTTAGAAAGATAAAATCTTCCTTCTCCTCCCTCTCTCTAAACCGAAATAATAGAGAGATCAAATAAGTTTTTGGGTCAATTTTTACACAAAATTAATATTGTTCTAGTAATAATAATATTAATTTTATTAAGTTGTTATCTTGGATATAAAACCTTGGGAGGGATTCTCTTCTTGAATCCTTGTTCATTCAATTAAGGAGAGCTCAAGAACAAGAGAGTAGGAGAACTCTCTCGTGCCCATATAAACCGAAATCCTCAATGTAAGAATGAAGATTTCTTCCTTATTTTACTTATAGTTTGCATGCATAAGATCATCTTTTAATTTTATGACTAAATTAAAATTATAACATTATGAATATGTTGAGTATAGAGATATAGATTTCTAACAAGTGGTATCAAGAGCCTTGGTTGTTTGCATGCAAATCGGTTATAGTTTTTCCGAGTTATACGATTAACATATAAAACTTGTAAATTTGTGTTATTATGAAATATCACGAAATTGATTATGCATATTAAAGTTTCTGATCCTAAAATGTATTTAGGATATTTTGGTTAATTTATGGATTTTTATTGTTCATCTTATATAATAATGGCATTAAAAATGTGATTTTAGGATTAAAATGTCATTTTCGGACTAAAATTAGCTAAACTTCGAATTTTACATTATTTTTTGGATATGTTTTCACATATATTATTTTTAGATGACCCGTAAATTTTCATAATATTTGGAGTGTTTATGCTCAAAATATGGATTTTTCATGATTAAAATCGTATTTAGATGAAAAATAGGTTAATATGAGATAAATTTCGAATCTGGTCATAAAAATTTAGTATGTTGTCACATACAATTTTACAAAAAGTGTGTAAAATAATAGGCTATATTTAAGTCTTTATGCATGATTTATGAATTTTTGATGAAAAATAGCATAAATAGTGACTTAATTAGTAAATAATTGCTAAAACATACTCCATGACTAAGGAAAAATGTCATATGTTGCATTTTATTACCCATTTCAGATCTAAAATTGAAAAGTTGATAAATATAATTTTTCCTCATGTTTTTTATAATTATATTTGTTAAAACCGATAAACCGCAATATTGTTTTTCCGGGTAAATTTCGAAATTCTTAACCTAAGTTTTTGAACATTATGAGTGTCATGGTATTTTTCCAGAATGTTCAAGAGTTTAAATTTTGAATTTTGAATTTATTTGAAATTTTTGTGATTTATTTGAAGTTTATAGCATTTTATTGTAATTTTGGGTCCATTAATGAACAATTTTAAGAAATATGAGTTAATTATGGTCAAATAGTTAGTGGAGACTAATTTTGAGTCCTAAGAAGGTTAGGGTAATTAACTTGTGCATAATTATGAATTTATGTATTTTATTGTGATTTTAAAAGGTTGAATCACTCAAATCCGTAAAAACCGTTTAATATACGATATTGGCTACTTAAAGGCGATTTAGCATAAAATTGGACATGTTCATACATATTATAATGCTGCTTTTTTTATTATGATTGTCATAATTTTATTTTATGTAATTTTTACTTAGTATGACCTTAGTTTTTAATTGGTATTACCCGAAATGTATGGGAATATCGATTCGGTTGTAATTTATTGTGATCTCGTATCACCATTTTGTAATTTAATAGATTTATTTTATTAATTACATATGTATAATAGGAAATTATGTAATTTGTTATGTAATTTATTTATTTATTCCGGAGTTCCTTGAAGACGGTGTCACTCAAGGAAGACGATTCATAAAGACGGTGTTACCTCGAGATGCGTGCCTCAACCGAAGTTCATGGGACCAATGGACTTGGTTTCCGAATATGTAATAGTTAATTAGATTTTCTATTTTAGGAAGGCCATACTAGGATATGTCGCATGCATCGCTAAATCGCCATAACTAAAACATGCATTATCTTTTAATCGAGTTTATCGACCGTGTCAATTACAATTATCATAGTTCATCGCTTTAGTTCACTTAAAACGTGATAGATAATAAATTGACATGATCTCTCGCTAAAATAATCAATTGAGACTTAGCCTTACCAAAGAGTAGAAACCATGAAAACCTATTTCGTGAGGGAGTGCACTCGGCCACACCGGGGTACAAACCTTGTTACGTAGGGGAAGTGGGTGATAAATGTCTATCCACCGAATTCATGTTGATGAAGGTTTCATCGGCCACACCGTGCCCAAGTTAATATGGGTTTGGATCATGGACACATTTATTCGAAATTTGGATTGAACTCAACAAAAGTTTTTCGATAATGGTTTTATCGGCCACACCGTGCCCTTGTCGGATGTGTTTTGGGCTAAAGATAAAATATTAATGTAATTTTATCGACCAAGAGTTCTAAAAGTAGAATCGATTAAAGAGTTAATCCACCGAGTTATATTGATAAGGGTTTCATCGGCCACACCGTGCCCAAGTTAATATGAATTTGGGTCTTGGAATCATTTATCTAGTTGGGTAGAGGTCACTAGAAAAATGCAATAAAACCTGTTTAAACTTATTTTACGAGTATTATTATATTGAAAACGACATATGTTTTATTCCTTCTATGTTTTGTTTTGTAAACCGCTCTTATTTCTCATAACAAATGGCAAATCCGAACACCAACGCCACGCCTCTCACTAATACTTCATGGCTCCGATCCTTCATGGATCGATGTAAACTTGAAAAGAATGGGTCAAATTTCTCCGATTGGGATGCCCAACTCAAATTAGCCGCCCAAGGTGACGACAAGCTTCGTTACCTCACCGAGGCCTCTCCACCCGAACCTAATACTAGGTCGACCGCCGCCACTAGGGAAGCATATGAGGCTTACCATAAGGAGTCCGCCGCAATTAAAAATGTGTTGATCTTTGCGATTGAGGCGGATCTCCAAAGGAAAGCCTTTAAAATGGGCACCGCTAATGAAATCTACTCCAAGCTTGTGACAATGTTTTCACAAACTCCGCGGATCGTCCAATATGAGGCGGCCGCGGCATTCTTTGATCTCAACTTCAAAGAGGGCCGAAAGGTTAGCCCTCATGTGTCAAACTTATGGAGCTAGTCGAGACCTTGAAGATTCAAAAAGTTGAAATCCCCAAAGAACTCATTGTAGATAGGATTCTACACTCCTTATCCAAAGTCAAAGCGTATGTTCAATTCCGGGTGAATTTTAACATGCAAGACAAGGACATGTCTCTTGAAGAATTGCACAAGTTACTTGTGCAAGCCGAAAGAGACATGGGGTTAAATGTCAACCCACCCAAGAATGTGCTTAACATAAGCACCAAGAGTAAGGGGAAGTTCAAAAAGAAAGGTAAGAAGCAAGCTCCCACTTTCACCAAAGTTAAGACTTATGAAGCTAGCACTTCCAAAATCAAGAAGGGCCCTCTTGATAAATGTCATTATTGTAAGGGTGTTGGACATTGGAAAAGAAATTGTTCCAAATACCTTGGTGATATTAAGGCTGGAAAGATCACTCCAGTAGGTAAATGACTATCCTTTCTTTTATGTTTCTAATTCAACTATGGTATTGTGATACAAAGTTGTGATAATGTATCCCCTTTTTTTATTGTAAATAGGGCCTCCACCAAGCAAGGACAAGGGAAAAGAAAAGCAAGCTTGAGAAACCATCGAGAAGCTAGGAATAGCTTCCATGAAGCTTCGCTTTTTATTGTCTTATTTTAATTATGTTTTGGATTTTAGAACCTTTTGATTTCCGTGTTCGAAATGGAAATGTATTTTGGATAATTGGTTGTATTTTGGATAATGGTGGCTTGGTTTGCAACCCAAGTCACCCGTTTTATCATTTTTATCCTTGTTCTAAAATTCGTCTTTACATGCTTGCTCATAGAAACATATGATTATTCACTTAAAGTAATCTAATAGACAACTATAATGATGGGATTCATTATATGACCACAAGCTAAAGACTTGTGTATGATCATTTACAAAGTGATATTGAGTTAATGAACTCTCTTAAAGGAAAGTTAATCACCAAGTACACTTACGAAATCTAAAACTATTAGTCAAACTATGAGATAATTCTCCTTAAACTTCAAAAATCATTATTTGTGTCTCATATGCTATCTTTGAATTTCTAGTGTATTTATTCTAAAGATAGAATGGGAGAAAAATGAGGACACAACACCAAGATAACACAACACCAAGATAAATTTGTGTACTTGTGTAAATGAGATCTACGCAAGGGAGAATGATTTGAATAAAGGTATATCTATTTAAACGCTATACACGAATAGATGAGATCTATGGTCTCGAATAGATCTACATGACAAAAGAGACCAAGTGAAGTAATTAAAAGAATATTTTCTCAAGATAACTACACGAGGAGACCAAAAGAAAGTTTTGGAAGAAAAATGACTAATGTAAAGTCTTAACAAGAGTTTTGACTAGTTTATGATAAATTTTGACCAATAGTTTCAACATTTATATTTACTTAAGAGCCTAAATGAATCAAAGTTACATCCTAGAAAATAAATGAGATTTATGACTAGAAGTTGCAAAGATTGATATACCGATATCTTTAATAGCTAAGTTTTAACCACGCTAATGTCATTACTTAACCTCATTATGAAAATGAATTGGTTAAACCTCCTTCCGAAAAGGGTATTTTGAAGGACGTGTATTAGATATTATTCATATTTAAATAATGACATTGCCACGAATCATTATAAAATGAATGAGTTGGAGATTAAGATCTCTTTCCATAAGGTTGAGATTGAAACCTTTTTCAAAATAGGTATTTTGAAAAGATAGGATGGGAACATATATGGTTTCATCTTAACAACTTTGCGAAGCAACATATATTCCAATTCTTGAAATGTTTCGATTGAGTAGTCAATTTCGAAACATGTGGAATTAAGTGGGAGTTTGAAAATTATCATGTGAAGACATGGAATTTAGTGGGAGCAATCATCTTGTAAAAATTTACAACTCACTACTCATTGAGAATGACGAGCTAGTACTTTCTTTCACAAGGAAGTATTTGAGTTTTCAATTCTGGATGAAAATGGACTATGATGAATCCAATTACATCAAGAGATGTTGGATAAGTATTGAGACATACACATTGAATCAACGAGAAACGTAGGTTATTCATGTAAATGAAAATGGAATTATCATTAGCAGTCATGGTCGTTCCTTGAACCTAAGAATGGTTGATCTCATGATTATTAGTTACTAATGTTTCCGCCATTAGAATAATCATGCACATGTCCAAATAATGATTCATATGCATAAAAGCATGATGAATCGTTGGCGAGCCATACAAGAAACGTCATGAATTCTCGAGGAGAATTTGATGAGCGATTTCAGTGTTTGACAAGAAGACTCTGTTGTGTGCAAGAGGTTGCACATTTTGCAGTTCGAACACATGTAAGGATTTATGAAAATCCTAAGCTTTTCAAGTTAAAAGGAGAAATAGGAAGTTTGGAAAGATACTTAGTTGAATAAGAAGTTACTCAAAACTAATTTTTTCCTAATATGCTAGGACTTGTGAGAAGTGCTAGGCTAATCATCTTGACAATTGTTGCAAGATTCTACAAAACATATACCTAGTGCATTGTGTGTGGGTGGAGTACTTGATCAGTACAAGTTATATCATTCACCACAAATTCGTTTGTTATGTGATAATCGACAAAGAAGTTCTTTCAAGATAAAGAGCCGAAACCGAGGTTGGGAACCTAGATGTGTACTTGGTAAGGTTCATCCTATGATAGATAACATGAACGTAAAGGAAAATGCGATTAAAAGAAGTTTGAACACATGGACACATGATATGTTAAACTTCTATTACAATCAACAAGTGTTTACACACTTATGATATGCATCACAAGGTTGTAATACAGTATTGACTACCCGAGTGTGATATCGACATTTGTCGTTTGAGTTATTATTAACTCACCTTATACTTTGTTACATCCAACGGGTTGTAGAGACAATTGAACCCCGTTTAAGTGAACACGGATTAGCATTATATTCGCCCATAGTTACTTACATGAGGTGACGTCTAGAAGTGACTAGAATGTGATGCGATTGATGGCAAGTTCAAGTGCCATGGAGTCATATGAGAATGACTAGTCGATCACATAGCGGTGTTAGGAACATTTTGTCGGGCCTTATGACCGCTTATAGAGTTATGGCAAATTTATATAGCCTGGTCGTGGCGAGAGCTACTATAGTATTCTAATGAGTCGATTCTTTTGACTAAAGACTATTCGCCTAAGATGGCACGATTTCAGAATAACTTTGATTTGTGTTACTACGACCTTCGTAAATGGGGTCAAATGGGCATATTTTGGGTTATGATGGCTGTGGCTAGTCGAAGGGAATGAGTGCGATAGGAATTGTCCACCCCTAGTCAGGGTTATAACAATATCTCAGGGCCACTCGAGGAGTAATGTACTGGAAATGCGTGGCCACGCTCGGAAGATATCTATGATAGATAAATCCGGTCAATCAGTTATTCTCCAGATCGAGGAAACCACTCTCGATATGATCACTTGCAAGTACGACCTGAAAGACACCTTACATTGAGTGGGAGATAGTAATGGGACAAGAGAATTGGTGACGCACACTTGTCGAGGACAAGTGGGAGATTGTTGGAATATGTGACCTCCGACAATAATGCGATCACAACTGTTGATCATGATGATCACATGTTTAAATCTCATTTTAAAGAATACAATTGGGAAGTAATATTTTACTGTCAACTGGTCCACACATATCGGTAATGATTGGCTGACTAGAGTTTGACATTACTGTCGTGCGACGGTGGTTATCAGTTGATCCCCTTAGGTCATACCTAAAGGGTAACACTCTTAATTGATTATTTAATTGATCGTATGACGATACGGGTTAATTAAATTACTTAAAATTGACGGACGATTTTGGAAGTAATATTTACGTGTCTCATTGTAATTTGATTAAATAAGATACGGTCTTAGTAATCGAATTGTTTTAATTACTTAGATGAAATTATTGTTTAAGGAAACAATTGCATTTGAATGAATAAATTATTATAAATACAAGATATTGTGATTTATAATTGGTAAAATATTTTGGTACAAGTAATTATGAATTACTAAGTCGATTTTTGTATATGACGTATTTTTATTAATGCGTTGATTTTTAATATGTTAAAAATACATAACAATTTTATGTGACATGTGACATGTGACATATGACAAATTGACAATTTGACAAAGATAAAATGGAGTCCATTTTATCCATGTAAACAGAAATAATGGGGAGTATTAGAAAATTATTATGTTTATTTAGTGAGTGGTAAGCATAATGATTTACCTAAAACTAGCCATGCAAACCTAGTGGTCATTGTGAAGAACACTTTGTTCATGCATTGGGCATCAAAACCTCCCCCCCTTCCACCCGGTTTTGTGATGAGAAAAACCATTGGTTTTTCTTATTACTTTACCTAATATACACTATCAAATAGTCTAGTGGATTATTATTCAATTCATTCATCTAAAATAAGAATTTTAGAAAGATAAAATCTTCCTTCTCCTCCCTCTCTCTAAACCGAAATAATAGAGTGATCAAATAAGTTTTTGGGTCAATTTTTACACAAAGTTAATATTGTTCTAGTAATAATAATATTAATTTTATTAAGTTGTTATCTTGGGTATAAAACCTTGGGAGGGATTCTCTTCTTGAATCCTTGTTCATCCAATTAAGGAGAGCTCACGAACAAGAGAGTAGGAGAACTCTCTTGTGCCCATATAAACCGAAATCCTCAATGTAAGAATGTAGATTTATTTCTTTATTTTACTTATAGTTTGCATGCATAAGATCATCTTTTAATTTTATGACTAAATTAAAATTATAACATTATGAATATGTTGAGTATAGAGATATAGATTTCTAACAAATACATCAAGTAGAGGTTCATGGAATTAGAAATGATGGTATTCATTTGGTTATGAAGATGTATTATGATACCACTTTGATCACCTTATCAAAATGTGATATGTTCATACATTGACATCTATGATTTAATTATAGACAGATTAGCCCTATATGTGGTATAACGAGCTATACATTAGTCATGGAAAATATATGTAATGAAAAATTAGATTCTTGCCAAATTGAACAATAAAGCACACGTGAAATATAGTGTGCAAGTCATATCGGTTTACATATTTCAAGTAATAAGAAAATGGCAAGTTTGGGCAGTTGGTACTCCTATATATGGAGTAAACAAATCTGGATGTCCCGGAAGTGACATAAATATCTGAATGATAATAGATGGCCTATATAGAAAAGGAATGGTACCAAATATATTCAGATATCACTGATTCAGTACTGATAATATCGTAAGATGTTGAAATTATATCGATATATTTAAGGAACCGATATGCATTCGCGCGCGGAGTTGAATGGATTATAAATTGGGGAGCTTATATTTAAGTCCATTTTGATTGTCGACATATAATCTATGATTATAAATGAGCTCATGGACTAGATGTCTAGTTATTGACCTAGAGTCAATTTAAGTTATGAATATTGGAAAAGAAAATTGTACAGTTTGCGTTATCGAGTCATCATCATGTGCATATAGATAGTAAATTCATCATTGCATTTAGTTTTACTATATACATTATTATTATTGCATTATTTTAGAATATGTTATTTAGAAATTTGTTTCATATCATATGCACACACATGTTAATAAATGTTTAAAAAGGAGAAATGTTATCTTATGAGATACTTCAATGAGGATAACTCCCTATAGGAGCCTCTTATAAACGATCATCAAATGATGATGTTTGATTAATTGAGTTTTGGGAACTCATGATTATATATGAACCTCTACGATACGATTGAAAATTATCGTGATTATTTCCAAAATGGAATAATATTCAAACTCTTTTAGAGTTTATTAGAAAAAAATTATTATTTTCACAACTTGAAGTTTGAGCATATGAAAATAATGATTTAAATGAGCTTCTTACTAAACATGTGAAATTAGTTTATGGTTCAGAAGTACCATAACGATTGAAAAATAATGCAGTCAAAGTCTACAATTAGAATGTCAATTCATACATATGTGGTTTAGCAAAGAAAATCGCTCAAAGGTATTAGATGATTTATTCAATAATTATCGAATTGATTCTCCTTAAGACAAGGATTAAGAAATGATGGCTACACTCTCTTTCCCTTCGACTAGGTTTTTTGTCCCAATGGGTTTTTCCTAGAAAGGTTTTTAACGAGGTTCCACTATAAGCGCATTATTGCACTATAGTTTAGTCATGTCATCATGATTGATTAAGATGACAATTGTTTTAGACATATACTGTTATGTCGTTTATTGAAGAGAAAGTATATCACTATTGCGAAAGTATTATTTTGAAATGAAGATCCAAGATTCCAAGAGTAATTATGAAATGATTATATCCAGACTCTGAGTTCTCAAAGAAATATGATATCGAAGCTGTCATGAATTTCTATTGATTGAATATTCAAGTTTATTAACTATAATGGGTACTACTTCAACGATCGAGAAATTATGTCAAATTATGGATCATTTCAAGATTTATCAAGTTATGTAATCATCAGGGGGTAGCACGCGCTGTACTCTTTTTCCTTAGCCATGGTTTTGTCCCACTGGGTTTTCCATGGAAAGGTTTTAACGAGCCAGCTTGTTATACGTGTTTGAAGATTAGTGTACTCTTTTCCTTCACCATTGTTTTTCCCACGGGGTTTTTCTAGGAAGTTTTTTAAGGAGGCATCTTATTCAGTAATGGACATCCAAGGAGGAGTGTTATAAAATATTATAGTATAATATTCTCTAACTTCTCTCTACAATTCCCTTCTCTCTTTATTTCACAACAAAAAGTTATTTTTATATATTATTTAGATAAGCCCGTGCAATTTGCACGGGTCCTAAGCTAGTACTTTATAATATAATTAAAGCTTTTGACTAATATTTTTAATTAAACTCCATATTATAAATAAAGTCTTACGAAGTAATATATATAACTCATTTTTTTGGTAGTTTTTGTTACTGCTTCACGTATCGTACCTCACAATTCGTAACTAAGATGCTCACTCGTTCGGTCGGTGTTAATTTCGCGTTTTATCTATCTATCTCCTTTATGCAGTATATCTTAATACACACAAATTTTCATTTAAGACGATATTATCTGTCTTAAGCTTTAAGACGGATAAGTATCATACCACTTGTGTATATATGACAAATATATTGTTTTTCCTATGTATTCTTGTATACCCAAGTGATATGATGTACTTCGTATTTGATTAAGATGGATAATGATATGACATCTTAAGGAAGACTTACCGATATATAATGATAATATTCACGATTCACCTTTTGCCTCTATTTCTCCCTATTAATATATCGCTTTCTTTTGTTAATATATTCAGTTTGGAAATTTAATACTTACTAGTTGTTCCTCCGCGCGCGATGCGCGCGGAGTCCAAAGGACCATCTTTGTCTTTTCCGAAAATGTTTAGCTTGCCTATAATCTAGAAATGATTTTTATATAATATTTTATGCAACGATTACTTTACATACAATCTCTAAGGTAACAACTGATAATAATGGCTACACTAAAGAAAACATTATTCGATAATGACTAATTAATGTTTGCTTGTTTTTCTAATCAACTATAATTAACGGGTGATTTTGAAAGAATTGTTTCTTGTAAAACTCTTTGAGCTTACGTATAATTTTGAAAGAATTTGAGCATGAATATACATTTAAACATCAAAAATATATTTTTTTATTTGCCTCCCTCATTAGAAGAAAATTAACAACGTAGTAACTTAATGTATCGCCCAACAATATTTTCAGTCGCCAATTGTACTGATTTGAGCGGCCGCTAATTTGGCGGGGTTAGTTTCAGTTGCCAAATTGGCATTCACAGTCTCTAGATGTATTAGCGCGTTCCTGAACTCTTGTAATGTGATTTACTAAGTAATGCGCTTAATTTAAAACTATATCCTCATAGAAAGGCAAGTAATTTTAAAAACTCGTAATTTACTTGCTTTATAATTAGCGAGTCTAATGCGGAAAAAGAAAACATAAATAGGCTGGCTCATATATAGATTATAGAGTAAAGAACTTTATATAGAAGCCATTGTCAACAAATTCTTGCAAAAGCAAAATTCCAACCAATATTCATCGCCATACATATGACTTGCAAACGCACACAAATAGATGACTGAAGTCCGTGAAAAATCATGATCCTTACACAATAGTTATACATCAAAGAAAACACATGATCTCAACTCAAAGATCATTTACGGTCTCAAACACATGTACACCACAATCATATACGCAGCACTGATCTCATCGATGCAACAGCTACCATAGGTTGCATATGCCATCTGCCATAACATCAAGTAATTTATTATACTAAATTGTTTGAAAATTGAAATCTAGCACAAGATATCAGAACATCAAGTAGTTGCAAGCAGGATAATATCCCACACGTTCATCCGGAACTATCATAAAATAGCCCCCTTCCTTAGGTGTTAGAATCAGTGAACTTTTCCTATGAATTAGACAACAATGCTTCTCCACCATTAACGAGCAGCATTGTCAAACAAAGAACCACGAGCTGCCATGGCACAAGCCTCTCCCACCATAACAATAAAGCGGGAGAAATATGTGGTCAACTAAAAAGAGAAATACTTACTCAGAGCATTTCCGCCTCTCTATACGTGCTTCCTGCATCGAAAGAAGCTTCGACGTTAGCTCAATCAAATAAACAGGCCGAATTAGTAAGGAACACTAGTAAAAAAAAATGAAGACGATTGCTACTTATATATACTTGTGCCATTGATACACGAATTATAAACTTTCCTTCTCCTGCCCCTCCTCCCACTTATCCTCCCCTCCCCTCCCCTTACACCCCTTCTCCTCTGCCTTCCGCTCCTCCTCCTTCTCCCCCGCTTTCGACTTCTCCTTCTCATTTATCTTCCCATTCAACCAAAGCATCTAGCGACAAACACATCAAACAACTTAATCGCGTAAAACATAATTCTAAGGCTGAGAGCGACAGCGTAAACGTGCCATGATTCCCCATCTTCGACACTGTGGCCCATGGCATCACCCAATTCAATAATGTCAAAATAGTATTGATTGTAAGCAGATGATCAACATAAGATCTACTCATCATTTCAAGCCCAGGAGGCGTTGAAGAATATCAAAATAGTATTGACTATGAGCAGATCATCAATCATCAGAGTTGCTCATCATTTCAAGACGAATACTTTACGATGATTAATTTCACGTTCATGGCCAGTACAATGAGAAACATTTCGCTTTACTGCAGTATCAACCCTATGAAACAACACACCACAACAGAACAAATACATAAGCATGCTTTATAGCGTGTCAAACATAAAAAAACGAATACACCATTAAAATTGGTAACTCATCATCAACATGCAATATTTTGTGTTAAGAGTCAGCCTTCTTATCAACCATAAAGATGAAAACTACAAGAGAAATAATCAATAAATGACAACTGACAAGCAACTGCATCCCCAAGACTCAACAGTCTCTCTAAATAAGGAATGTGGTTATCCTATTGAATATATGGCTCGTTTGGTTTATGCTCTATGCTGAAAATCAAAACTGTTAATCTAATATTGATTAGGAATTCCTCTCAGCTCAAGGAGACTAAAAAAAACAAACAATCAGGTTCTCATACAACATTCTCATATTCCTAAAAACACAACAAAGGTTGCGTAGTATTTTATTTTAAGCCACTCTGCTACCCAACTCTACAAGAAATAACAAATCTTAAGTATCCAGTAGAAATATCGTATGGCCACACTCTTACATACACAATTAGAGGAGTGATTCATTATAATAACATGTGATAAAACGTGCAGTGGGAAGTATACCTTTTTTTTTGGTCAAATCTTCCAGCACAGACTTGTTAACTTCATACTCGTTAACTTGAAGAATTTATAATACCGCCTTAAAATCTAAGAAAATAAAAAGGTTTATGATCTTGAAATGTAGCAGATACGAGATGCGTCAGTGATTGAATTGGCTTTTCCCATAAACAACCTTCACTAAAAGTCTAACATGACTCCAAAAAAGGACCATTTTGTTGTGATAAATTGAAAGTAAATCATATATAAGCATTAATCTGACCCAACATGAACATAAACACCACAACATGGAACAACCAGAGCATAACTCAACCCATAACCAGTAATAAGAAAACCGAATTCGAATTTGGTTCCTCGTCTTGTTCAATTTTTAGCCGACTGAATTTTGAGCAGGTAACAGTCAATGATCAGAGAAGAGACAACGGTGCACTCGCAAGTAAAAATCACAGTGGAGTATAAACAAACCTAAGATAAATCAATAAGCAAACCTGAACAATCGAGCACAACCCCTGTATAGATGCTAAAACAGAACCATGCCATATAGATCCGGCAAAAAAAGGACACTTGCTGCCTGGAAAGAACGCACAAAGCACGAAGGAGTATTAAAGTAGCGGTGCTTCTGAGATTTATTAAGATAGGATAAGATAACAGATAACTCATGTATAAACCTAGACTGGAAGATAGAGATATAAGACATACTTCCATCACTGCCCATTATTGTTGTTTACGATTCCTGTGTTCTACTTTTGCCACCCTCACTGGACTGCTATTTCCCTTCGCCCGCAACCTGTGAACATCAACAAATGAAGGTAAGCTTATAGTTGTAGCATGAAATACTTTCGACATAATCACTAACAACATTTCTGATTTGACACGAAGACTGACCAAATGAAATACGTTACCTGTATTTGTGTTTATCCTCATCATCACCACCACTCACACTCACACTGACACCGACTACGGAAAGCAAGGCCATAAGGCATCTAAACTAACTACCCGTGCGGGTTCATCTGAAAATAACACAAATTACAAACCCGAACAACATAAAGATTAGGTCTTTACAAATACCTGGAAGAAAAATCAACGCAGCGCAAAAACAACAAGGGAACGAAATCCGAAAGCATTATTAAAATGAAAAATATCACCTACCCATCTAACAAAATCATCAAAATAACACAAATTACAAAGTTAAACAACATAAATAGAGGGACAAAAACCATAAGCATTAGGGAAAAAGGTGGGAAAATCGAAGACCTTGATCATATCAGTGGATTAATTGATAGAGATTGCAAGCATACTAGAAGCACCCCTATTAACAAAGGGTTTCACATTTCGCCAAACTCCAGCAGATTTTGTGGATGAAAATGGAGAAAGAGGACGGTTAGAATGAGTGAACGGGAGGAAAATAGGAGTTGGCAGAGAGCTTTAGATAGAAAGAGTAAATTGAATACAGTAGAAGTAATGTTGGAGTTGACAGCAGACAATATATACCAGCAATTTACCCTTTTCAGAGCCCGAGACACTATATCCGACATGAATCATACCAACAACCAACAATCAATTGACGCCTCATTTTCTGAACTCGTATTTCTATTTCATACCCAACAAAATCAAAACAAGCCATGATAATAATCAAACAAGCCAAAAAAAAAACACATAACCCCAGAGCAAATAAGCAGTAGGAGAGCATTTAAATCCAGGTAAAAAAAATTGCAAAACAAACTAAAGTTGAGTAAAAGAAATTCGGACAAAATGTATTAAATGAACTTGGACAATCAACACAACCAAGAATGAAGCAATCGAAAGCAACCAGATATTGAAAACGCAACACATTAACCCAAAGATCCAATGATAAAAAAAAATTACAATTTTCAACATAGACATCAATCGGGTGATTGATTGACGATATGATGAAAAAACGAATCACTTACCGATTTGATCGATGCTCAGAAAAGATGTGATTAAATGAATTTGGTTTGGAAAAGAAAGAAGGACGAATCACTTACAGAAGAGCCAAAAAACTTTGGAGAAGGATAGAGAAGGAAGCGATTAAGAAAGACAGAGAAAGAGATTGAGAGATTAGGGTTTTAAAAATGAAGAGGAAAGTAGAAACAGTAAGATCGCTGTAGAGCTCGTGATAGGCACAAGAACACTGCTCTACTGTAGCAAAACCAAATATTTTCCAAAGTTCTTACATTTAGAATAAACTAGTTGTCTCTCCGCGCGCGGTGCGCGCGGAGATCCAAGACGCGTTTCCATTTGTGTTGCAGCAAATCTGTTTAAGGCGTAGACTTTGCGAGAATTTCTAAAATGTAGTTGTCCTAATTTGACGTTTTATTTTCTTATTCTATTGATCCGTCTTCAAATATTTAGTAATACAATTGTCATTTGTGCCCCTTATCAAATCATTCGGTGCACGAAGAAACAATAGAGTTGTTTCTCGCGCAGTGAGATCCAAGACGCGTTTTGTTTTGTTGTCGAAGCTATTACGTTAGCGTATAATGATAATTGCAGTTTTCTTAATGTACCATATAGTTGATTAATTTGCATCATATTTAGACACGTGCAATTTATTAGTCGTTACATATTTCCCGAAACATATATTTACCAGTCACCCAAAGCAAAGCGTTTGTAATAAGGTATAAAGGCAGTGGTTGAAGGGTAACGGAGGTCGAATTGTTATCATATCTCCCACGGTACTAACAATAAGCTATACAAATGAAATATTTATCAATGATCCACAGCAAATGCACCATAATCACCACTTACAAACCGAAGCAAACATCATAATGGAAGAGTTGTCATGTACATTGTCAAAAGGCAAGCAAAAAATCAAAGTACCATACGAAATATAACACGAAAACTTAAAAGATGGTTTGTCATGTAAGACACATTAAGTCATTAACCATATAATTATATAAGTAATGATTATACGATATTACGAAGTATATCTAGGTTGCCAGCAGGTTCCCCATAGTTGGTTTAGAAAGACAATCGGATCCCCCGATAACTAATGTCGTATGTCACATTCTCGGGTGTCTCCAAGTATACTGATTTTTGATCACACAAGAAGCCGAACACGGGGTTGATGCCATGATAACATCTAAACGGGCAAATAGTTTCGGCGCCTCTTCCACTATGCAGAGGAAAATCATCAACATTTCACTAAAATCGTATGGTCGGGCTTGCTTCAATGGATGCAACTCCACAAGCAAGGTCAAGCTCATAGAGGAGTTAAAGTGGATCTTCACTAATGACAAGAAAAGAGGTTGGAGAGGAGTAAGGTAGACCCTATTATATGATTCATCTCACGTATAGGTTGTCTGTTGCTCTTTGTCAATTAGATGAGGCAAGGGCATGCTTCATGAGTCGGTGGACCATGGTGCAAGTCATATCGTAACACACCAAAGAAAAGCAAAGATGATGGGTTATAAAAAAAGCATCAAACCCTAATTAAGGATGTCAACAAGGTAACAACCAAGCAATCAAACCGCCCAAATCTCTCGTCTACTATTTCAAGTTTTTGAACGTTAAAATTTACGAAGTTCAACATGTAGAAGTGTTGAAGACTAAAGTGTTGTACGACATAGGACGCAACATATCATAGAAACACTGCAGCATGATGCGACATCTATACCAATAACAATACATCCGAATGTTGCTAATAAAACCACATTGAATTATGGCATCAAATATGTGCTTTTGAGTCCACCAACATTACCTTAATATTACGCTTTCTTATCTCTTAACCTCTGAAAATTTCAAATATTGTGTAGAGACTAAATAAAAAAGAAAGATATGTAGAGCCTTTAGGTCATATTAAGAAAACAAAGTACAAAATATTGCAATAGCAAATGCACAGCTTCAATCTAGGGAGAGGATACTTTTGAAAACAAGAACCCAATCGACATGTTTTGAGAAACTTTTGAGGATACTTTTGAACAAAATGATTATAACATATCTCATGTTTTGAGAAACAGTAATAAACTTAATGCGTAGCTTAAACACCGATTGTATTGAACTACGGACAAAGACTCAATATTTCATCATAAAACTTACCATTAACAGCATCTAGTATGAAAAAACCACCCTCGATCTTGATTGTCCAACTCCATGTCACCACCATCACTCTTATCTTCAAGATAAAATGACATCCGGAAGTGACTAATCAACAACAAATAAGATAAATCAAATTTTGTCTTTAACAAAACTAATAAGATAAATCAATTAGAAGTGGGTAATAAAAGTTATAGATCAAAATGATAACCAGTGTATACGCTCTCCTTCTCTCCCCCACCCTCTTACCATCTCCTGCTCCTTCTCCCTCCATCTCTCTCAATCTGGACACAACCAAGCACAACATCTCTCTCCCTCCCTCCCTCCCTCTCCCCATCTCCCTCTCTTTCTCCTTCCATCTCTTTCAATTTGAACAAAACCAAACACAAAATCTCCCTCACGCCCTCCCCCTATAAGCGAAACAGACCACAAGCTTTTCAAATACGTAGTACAAAAAATGTCATTTTATCGTTTCGATTTTTTCCCAAACAGAATAGAGCACTCGTTATGGTAGCTGTTAGGTCTTTATTTCACCTATCAAGATCAGTTAAACTCAATTATTCTACCCATTACTCAACTTTAGAACATTGTTAAACCAAAAACATTACTCCTAATCCATCCCTCAATTACCCATATATTGAAAATATTGAGCTGCTCTTAATTACCAACAATAAATTCAAACAAACTCAAGAATAAGACGGTCTGAACAACCAATGAAAATGCGCAAATGCTAAGCCAAAAATTGTTTGATTCTTGAATTACCACATGTCATACTTTCTTTTATGAGAAAAACAAGACTATATGACATGTGGAAAAAAACTGCGAATTACCAACTCTTTTACATTTACTTCTATCAATGTTTTTTTTATATTTTGGGTTTAATGATCAATCACTTCTCTAATAGTCAGTTTGCTTTCCATTACCTCTCCCTTCTTGTCTTCCCTGCCCCAATCCCTTTATCTGTCTCCCCCACCCCTGACCATCTACCCCTCCTTCCCCATTCTTCTCAATACGGGGAAAAAAAACCAATCACAAACGCCCTCTCTCCCTTCCTCTCACCCTCCGCCCCTCTGCCTCCACACCAAAATCATTGACTGTTAATAGTCTGTCTTCATTAAGATAATTAATTGCCTTTTAATTACTCTATACCTCCCGTGCAATTTTTCACGACATGGCTCCCATTCTACATCGACATTTAATGTTTATCAGTTAGTTCGCTTCCTTATTGTTTTATTTCATTTCCAAGAACAAATACCAAGAAAATTACTAAAATATAATATCAAACTGATGTTATTTCTCCTAAAGACAACAAACTATCCATAATACATCTCTCCTCTCTTTCCTTCTAATTAAACCTCAACACTAAAAAACAACCTCCTCTTCCGTCTTTCAATCCCCCCTCCCGCCATCTCTCTCATCCTGAATAAGAATAAATGACGGAATGACCCATCTCTCCCTCTCTCTATCCCACCTCCTCTCTCGGATCTAAATCTATATTTTAGTGTTTTGAGATCAAACTACATTTTTGAGAATAAGAAGCTAAAAGCAATAAAATTACTCCCTCTGTCCCAATCATTTGTTTGCCTTTGATAAAAATACCCCTCACGAGAGAATAAAAAGGCAAACAAATGAATGGGACAAAGGGTATAAAAAATTTGTGCATGCCTCACTCACAAAGATTACAGAAGCTCTACTATTAAGTGTATTTATTTATTTTGTGTGTAAAGGCTGACGGGTTTTGAATCTTGGTCATGAACACTCAATGATTTTGTATACTAAGCTAGATGACATCTGAAGATAAAAGCATAACGCCACGAACCATATACACCTAAAACAACCACTACAAATATCATAATATGTGGTCGTACTTTTTGCTGGAGTCATGTTTTGGTTTACGGAGAGCCAGAAATAGTGGATCAAGGCCCAATGCATAAACAAAAGCAAGGGAAGGTAACCGTAGTGGAACAATCTTCACAGATACATAAAAAAAGTTGTTTCTTGCTTCCCGAGAGTGGGCAACGCAACGCAAATGCATTGGCTGACCCCTATCTAAACCAATCTTACATACTATAACTACCATATGCGTTCCCAACCGTATTGATATGCATTAATCATACTACTATTCATTCGATTGGACCATCAAAATATAAAATCTTTCTCATCCTCTGACATCTTATTCATCCTAGAAGAGTCACTATACAATATACAAAGCTTGATTGCCACGAGATCGCGCTTTCGCAAACGTTGGGTATTGTCTTCTTGTTGCAAGTTATATTGAGTGGACGGTCCATTTCCACGTCACAAAACATATATTCGTCCATTCAATATTTCTCACAACAGTTACAGACAAGAGGAAAGAAACCAAAGAATTTAGGTCATCCGGATGGCATTTTCTCGAACATTGTGACTCAAACTAATATGCCAACCATTTAACCACTCCACCAGAAGAAATTCTCAGCATAACTTTCAAGAAATGATAAATGATAATGTTTTTAATGGTACAAGACACTGTATGTGTAATTCTAGGGTTTAAACTTTCTTTCACAGTTCTTTCACGAATACACAACAAAATTTCAAAAACCCATACAAAAGCATTAAAGTTTATATGGTATGATCATAAGCATTGGTAAGACACTCATTTTTGTGGTTTCAAAATGCAAATTGAAAGACAAAGGATCTGCATTCCAAATGCAATTAAAGAAGTTAGGCACTTGCCTCAAAGCCTCAAATGATGTGATTCGAGAGAGATTTGAAGCCAAACCTTCAAAGAACAAAATGAATCGCATAAATTATCAAGCCTTCCAGAGAATACAAACTCCTTCAAAACCGGCTATTATCTTTGGGTTGGGTATCACATGCTTGCAACTCAAAATCACAAATATCGCGGGTTCACAACCAAAGCATCTTACAAGCGGTGGTTGAATAAGATTACCAATAAGAAGGTGAGAACACAGAGGAAGCAATGGACACTCTAATTGCATATGAATGTGTTTGGACTTTGGACTAACAATGGTTGAAACAAAAGTACACCTAATATCATATAGAAGTGAATATCCAAACCTTCAGCAAAAGGGAATGGTGTTTCGGTCCTTTGGCTTTGACTTTTGATCGAATTTTCATGTTCACTACATCCTTTTCACCGACAACCTTGTTGAGCTCATCCGAAACATACTAACAAAGTCATCAACACTATTAAAACAAACATGCTTTGCAAAAGAACGCCATAATGTCGTCGTCAGAAGGAGAAATGGTATGAAGGTATCTACATAATACTAAAAGAAGGCTAAAGAGCTAGATATCCTCTCTTAAGATAACAGACATGTTTTGCAAAAGAACGCCATAATGTTGTTGTCAGAAGGATAAATGGTATAAAAGGTATCTACATAATACTAAAAGAAGGCTAAAGAGCTAAATATCCTCTCTTTAGATAGGGTTGCAGAGTCAAGTTTTAATTAGATAAATAATTGTGGCTATATTCAATTAACATATAAGGTCTCAGTTTGCATTCAAGTAACCTTACAAACAGCTTTGCACGCCAATTCTTACAAATTACGTACAAATTAAAGAGGGACTAAGACGATTGAAGGTAAGGTACTTTACATTATAAATTCTTTGGATATACGAAAAGCTAAAAGTAGCGATTCATCTAAAGAGGAGATGACAAAAAAACATCGCCAAAAGAGTGGATACATTAACTGAGGAGTCTAACCATTAATGCAAAGTCTTGATAAAGTGGAAATGCTATTGTTTAGCCCTCTTAAGAGTCCTAGGTAAGATTTCCTAGAAATATAACTAATTCCAAGTCTTTGCATTCCAGAGACCATACCAACTTTTGAGTTTTAATCACTTGCACAGTTGTACTTAGTTTTACACAATTGGTTATATATTTATCCATTAGGCCATTACCAGTTAAGTAATAGTATGATTACCTGAATTTAATAAATGATCATGGTAATGACTTGCTTAGTTGACCCATCACAAGTGACACCCTCGTGGATTATGACGCGGATGATACAACCTACAAATGAGTATCAAAAGTAAGAAAAATTTCAAACAATACATAATCCAGTCCTAGGATAACCTCTTTTAAGATTCACATTTTCTACTATTGATCACCAATTTGGAAAACCCTATTAATGAATGTCCGTTAGTATAACAAAATAAGCATAAACGGACCGAAATTAGAAGCCAATCAAATTGACCGACTCAAAAAAAGTTCAAGCTAACTTTCAATGAGAACTATTCACTATCTATGTAATCCCAAATTAATCGTCATAAAAAGCTAGAATCAACCTAGAACAGATCACTAAACTTTTGATTTTAAGGCCAGGGTGAGTAACTTAATTAAATAAATAAGGATACGTTTAATTTCAATCTACAAAAGGCATAATTAGCTATAAGTAACCTTTACAAAATGACCATTTAGTATCCCCTAATTTACTTATTCAAAGCCTATTATAATTAAGCCTAAACAGATCAATAAGATGTGGGTTTTAAACACAAATAGATCTGAACGAAAAGACAAAGCAATGTACTCACATAGTAACACCGCAGTCGGTATCCCCCCGAGTAATGATCGCGCAACCCTAAAGCAGATTTGGTGGAGGATGAATCGACCGCAACCCGAGAAAGCGACGACGACAAGATCAGAACGGGGAAAAAAGAAGTGTGAGTGTAAACTAAAACTGAAAGTGTGATACAACCGACAACGCTCCACCGTCACTTGTCACTTTCAGTCACCATTGATGCCATCATTTTCTGCTCCAATGTTCTATACATGGACAAATCAATTATGAATACAACATAAGACCAAATCAAAGCAACCCGTATAAATGACGATTGCATTTTCTCAACTCGTATTAAAACAACCCGTATCAAAACAACCAACAATCAAATGATGGAGGCAAAACATGTCTGTTTATACCATTTCTCCTTTCGACAACAACATTATGGCGTTGAGACCGAAACTATCTTGTTGCCCGCTACATCTCCGCATACCTTTGTTGAGACCGAAATCGACCCGCCATGGCAACTCAGCCTCGACATGTTCAAGCTTCCTGCTGATCGAGATTTAGGCAAATCCAACGTGTTGGGATTAAGTAAGATTTCCGCTTTCATGCAAACCATACTTTTTCCATTGTGCAAGGGAAGCCATATGGCAGTTTTTTATACTAATGAGTTTCCGACTTCATAGTTCATACCATACAAATTTTATCAATAGCGCTCTTAAAAATCGCTAAAGAATCTGATCTTACCTTAACTTTCAACCCTTGTTCAGGAAAAAGATGGAAGATTGAAGCGTACTATAAGAGACAAGAGGAGATTATCCAAGGATTAAATGAAGCGCAACCATCGAGATGAGCCTGGCTCTTCCTCAGCAAGTTCTATTCAGGTGTGGTTCTAAACAACTACTTAACCGAGAGAGTCTCACACGATTGTTTTTGCGAGACTGTCACATTTATCTACTAATCATCGTTTAATATGGTTTGATAACGTGTAAATTACTAAATTAGTTTATCTCGCATTTCATTGTGTGAGACCATCTCTTGCGGGACTAACTTAGGCTACACACAAATTAAACTTTCGTGTTGGAACTGGTTACCGACAAAGGCCTGATAGAACTATCACCATTTTCTGATAACTTTTTCCTGGGCAGGAGGAAGCAATGAGACTTGCAAAAGGGGAAAGGACTGCAATCACAGTATCAAACGTAGCAAATGTCCTTCTGGCAGCAAAGATCTATGCTTCTGTAGAGACTCGATCAATGGCAGTAATAGCATCAACCTTGGATTCCCTCTAGGATGTCTTATCAGGATTCATCTTGTGGTTTACTGCCCATTTTGTTACCATTTTAACCAAATAGATAGCAGATTTGGCTGGAGGATGAATCCTGACCTGCAACCCAGTAAAGCGACGACGACAAGATCAGAACGGGGAAAAAGAAGTGTGAGTGTAAACTAAAACTGAAAGTGCGATACAACCACCAACGCTCCACCGTCACTTGTCACTTTCAGTCACCATTGATGCCATCATTTTCTGCTCCGATGTTCTATACACAGACAAATCAATTATGAATACAACATAAGACCAAATCAAAGCAATTGCATTTTCTCAACTCGTATTAAAACAACCCGTATCAAAAAAACCAACAATCAAATGATAGAGGAAACGAATTGAGAATTGGAAAGGGAAATAGAGAAGGGGCCATGGTTCAATTAATGCAATCAATGGTTCTTATACATTAACAATAAGCTAAGAAATGGTATCAGTGAACCCAGAAAAACCCAAAAAACAACTCTAAAACTGAATAAACCACCTATAAAATCCTAAAATCAATCATCTAAAATAGAAAACATTCAATCAAGAAACACTATAATTAAATAAAATCACCTTGGAATCCCCAGGACGGCCTGACGAAGGGGAAACGGCAACCAATGTAATCGATTATCAATTGTTTCTTCACCCAGATATCATCAACCAATTGATGGACCCCGCACCGGTAGCATACCAAAATACCGATGGGTAATTGAAGGGAGCACCTGGGAAGCTTGGAAAAGGGACAATAAGGACAAATTAAGAGATAGAGAAATGGAGAATGAATGAATGTCGGAAAATAATGAAGAGAAGACTAAAGGAAAATAATGAGTGGCTGAGAAAGGGAGAGAGTAAGGAGAATGAAAGAGTAGAGACTAACCAGCTCTAGGAAAGGAGGAGGAGGAGAGACGAAGAGAAGCAAGAGAGAAACAATAATATAAGAAGAATAAAGAGCAACAACAGTGCATATACTGTATCTCACGTGAGTAGCATGAAGTATACTGTCCTACTGTTCATAAGCTACTAATTTCCACAACTTCACACATTTATAAGGGCTTTAGAAAAAAAAGGGTTTTAGATACACGTGTTCGTAAATACATTGCTTAAATCCTATGGTTATATCTCAATGAACATGTATCTTGATAGCTCACAATTCCTACGCAAACTCTACAACAATATACCCCCGTATGTAACCTGATCAACCAGTACAACTCAAAAGTGCTATCTATTTATTTGTACATTTCGTTGGGACGTTGGAGTTACGAACTCATTGACTTTAAGAATTGATCATTATATTATATTGATCACAACGTATCGTGGTAGTGATGTATATTTACTGCGTAAAATTAATACTTGTTTGTTTTATACTTCGTACGGACAAAGTCGTTAATAAAAGCAAAAATTCTATTATGAAGCTTGATTCCGATCCTCTATGTTGAAACTCCGAAAACTGAACAATTATACTATTAAAAGATCTAATTAATAATCGATATATACTTTTACAATGACATACACATTATTTTTAATTCGTCAAGATGACGAGAACTCTTTAACAAACAAAAAAACACACAGAACCAATACTATAGAGGGTATTGCTTCATATGGGCGTGCATGAGATATACTGAATTACTTACCATGCCGACCAATTTCATGATGTTGTGAAATTTGCTTCAGAATGAGAGACTAAAAAATTATTATATGAAGCAACTAACCAAACATCTAAATATATTCAATACTCAACAGTATGATTCTTCCTCAACGGCCAAAACCGAAGATTTTCCGCTATCACCTTGAGTCACCGCAGATTGTCGTCAAACATATAAACCCTTAAAGACAACAAACTCTGGCAAGGTGGTAGTCATGAAACCCAATTGGGCGGCTGATATTGGAGAGAATGATAGAAGTATGATGGGAATGCGATGGGCAGATGTTGATGATTTGGATTGATAGGTGGTTGTGATTTGGGTTTTTGCAATAGAGATTCATGACAGTCAAACTCGTCGAACAACAGAAAAACATAAATGACATTGAGAAAAGCGATAATAAACATACAACTAGGGATGGCAATGAGTAGGGTCTGGGTAGGGTCCGCCTAGACCTGGACCCGGACCCAAGATTTTCCCTTTAGACCCGTACCCAATCCAGACCCGCAAGGGTCTAAAATTTGAGGACCCATACCCGGACCCTATGGGTAAGGGTAGGGTCTGGGTCTACCCGCGGGTCCAAGTTTCAGCCACTTTAGTAACAAGATTAACAGTTATGGGGTCTATAATATTAAAAAAAATTCATACTACTTCAACATTATGAGTTTATTAATTTCTATTGTACACTACCAAATCCAATATAAATACCAAAGAGATTAAGAAAGACAAAGAAGACCTAAATTACTTTTACATCCAAATACATGTGAAAGAATCAAACTCGGAACCCAAAAATCAATACCGTACTTGATAGCCGTCTTCATCTGACCGTCGCTGGCTGCCGTTAATGGTGGTTGTCGGTCTCCGCCTATTAGAGAGGTGGTTGTCAGTCGCGTATCAGTGTTGTGGTGGTGGTTTTCTTGTGTCAGTGGTGGTATTGTCAGAAGAGTTTGGTTGGGTTTTATCACTTTATGGGATGAGGGAAGAGAAAGAGACTTTAGTTGGGTTTCTACGGTCTGCCAGTATGAATTCAGAAAAGTTGTGATTTTGATTTTTTTATTTTATAATAAAGGTTCTAAGGGTCGGGTATGGGTCTCATAACTTAGACCCGGAACCGGACCCGAAATATTTTCTTAAGACCCATACCCGACCCATACCCATTGGGTTTGAAAAAATGAGACCCATACATGACCCATTAAGGTCCGACCCTCAGGGTCTGGGTCGGGTCCCCGACCCACTGCCATCCCTACATACAACAACATAAACCGTTAGAGACAAACGTGAAATATTAAAGACAAATATATAATCGTACCTCGTTACAAATTAAATACATTAAGCTATTAGGAAAATTAAAGGAAAAAAATGTTAGAGATAGATATAAGAATTTCGTACCATAATTGTTAGATAATAAATATTGTATGAACATTTTGTGTATATTGGCATATCTTGTATCGGTATTTTGAGCAACTGTAATCATTTATATTAGGCTAGGTTCTTCTCTTAGTATTATATATGTACTCTTCTCTTTATTGAATAATACTCAAGAAATATATTCTTACATGGTATCAGCTTCCTAGGGCAAATCGATCCTTCTTTCGCTTCCGCTATACCCTAGCCATCGTCTCTACACGACCTTCTCCTTCCCGGCCTCTCGTCACCATACTGACCTCACGTCACCACGCCTGACAATAAATCATCATCTTCTTCTTCCTCTACATTTCACCCATCCTTGGGCGTGGCTAACATCCGCAATCACATCTCCGTCACTCTCGGCATGGATAATGATCAATATCCGTTGTGGGTTGCCCTTTTCACGAACCACGCCAAGTCCACTCGCGTGCTTCAACACAGCATTCCATCAAAGGGTAAATCCGTTGGCCCTGCACCGGAGGATGATAAAGAGTTATGGGAGACGATTGATGCAACGGTATTTCAATGGATTTACGCAACTGTTACCAACGATCTTCTCGAAACCATTGTTGAGGATAACTCGACAGCCAAAGAATGTTGGGATCGAATAAAGAATATTTTTCATGATAATCAACATTCTAGGGCTGTCACTCTCGAGCAAGAATTTTCGCATATTTCCATGGACGATTTTGCGAATGCGTCTGATTATTGCCAACGTCTTAAGAGCATTGCTGATCAACTCAAGAATGTTGGTTCTCTGGTAAGTGATAGTCATCTCGTTCTTCAATTGGTTTCTGGTTTATCTGCGGCTTATAATGGTGTAGGTACCATAATTCGCCAAAGCAACCGACGATCAGATGGAGACGGCTATCAAGTACGGTATTGATTTTAGGGTTCCGAGTTTGATTCTTCACATGTATTTGGACGTAAAATTAATTTAGGTCTTCTTTGTCTTTCTTAATTTCTTTGTTATGTATATTGGATTTGGTAGTGTACAATAGAGATTAATAAACTCATAATGTTAAAGTAGTATGAATTTTTTTTTTAATATTATAGACCACATAGCTGTTAATCCTTCTATTAAAGTGGCTGAAACTCAGACCCGCGGATAGACCCAGACCCGACCCTCACCCATAGGGTCCGGGTATGGGTCCTCAAATTTTAGACCCTCGCGGGTCTGGGTCGGGTACAGGTCCAAAAGGAAAATAATCTCGGCTCCGGGTCTGGGTGGACCCGGCCCAAACCCTACCCATTGCCATCCCTAATGTTCACGCTTGAGGAGGCAGGGCTGGTGAAACAAGAAGCCACTGGCATGCCTGCTGCCATGCTTGCCAAGAACACGGGTGATGGTGAGTCAATCCTTGGTCGTCCTCCTGCTACTACTCAAAACAAGTCCAATAAATCTTGGAATAAAAAGAAAGGGTCTGGCCCTACATCTCACATGATGTCGGACGCAAGTAAACTCTCTTCATTTGTTAATAAGAGAATTAGTAATGGAATACTTGTCGGAAATGGTCAATACATGCCAATAAACGGGTCTGGCCACACTGTTTTACCCAAACCAAATCCCCCATTAAACCTTAATAACGTGCTTCATGTACCCAAAATTGTCAAAAACTTAGTGTAGGTCCGCAAATTTACCACTGATAATTCCGTTAGTGTCGAATTTGACCCATTTGTTTTTTGTGTGAAGGATTACATGACGGGGACAGGTCTCATGAGGTGTGATAGTCGGGGTGAGTTGAATCCGGTTACAAGTGTCAAGCCAGCCCCTCCTCAAGCTTCGTTTACTGCTCTTGCTCCGTCTTTGTGGCATGATCGCTTAGGACATCCCGAAGCTCCGGTTTTCAATTCTCTTAGACGTAATATTTTGATTAATTGTAATATGTCAACTATTACTCATATTTGTCATGCTTGTTCACTTGGAAAAATAATAAAATAACCTTTTTTGCCTTCTACATCACACACCAATTTGCCTTTTGGCATCGTTCATACCGATCTTTGGACCTCTCCGGTCCTTAGTTCCTCGGGACACCGCTACTAAGTTTTATTTTTAGATGACTTTACAATTTTTTTTTGTGGACTTTTCCTATTGCTCACAAATCTCAAGTCTACCAAACGTTTATAAATTTTCAAAATTATATTCGTACTCAATTTGAACGGGAAATTAAAACTATTCAATGCGACAATGAAAAAGAATTTGACAACGGACAATTTTGGGATTTATTTGCTAAAAATGGACTTTCATTTAGGCTATCTTGTCCGCACACTTCTCCTAAAAACGGAAAAGTCGAGCGTAAAATTCGATCCACTAATAACATTGTTCGTACCTTACTTCTCCACAGTTCTGTCCCCCCGTCTATGTGGCATCATGCGTTGATGATGGCAACCTACTTGTTAAACATTCTCCCAAGTATTCTAAATGACTATGTCACACCCATTCTTATGCTTTACAACAAAAATCCGTCTTACACCCATTAGAGTTTTTGGTTGTTTATGATATCCCCTCATCCCGTCGACCACCATTCATAAGCTTCAAGCTCGATCATTTCCTTGTGTCTTCCTTGCTTATCTTGAACACCATCGCGGGTATAAATGTTATGACATCAAGTCCAAGAAAATTACCATTAGTCGTCACGTCATATTTGATGAATCCAAATTCCTTTTCTCTCGGTTTTCAAACCCTGACTCTCGACCTTATGATTTTCTCAGTGACGATGTATCCCCGTATGTTTTGTCTCACTTACCTAAATCAACGACACCTCCTTCGACCTAAACCGAGCCACAGACCCGGTTTCCCCAGTTTCTCCTCTGTTAACAACACGCCTGACCTCCCCTCCTACTGCCTCCCCTATAAACCCACCATTAGCATCTTATACACCACACACCAGCCATTCTTCGCCCATAGCAGCCCCCATAGCTTCTAAAGCTGTCACTCGTGGTGACCAAGGTATTCGAAAACCCAACCCCCGGTTTAATCTTAACACCGCTATGACGATTTCCCCACTGCCTCGGACACCCATTTCAGCTCTTAAAGACCCGTATTGGAAATTGGCTATGGACGACGAATTTAATGCTCTAATTAGAAATAAGACATGGGAGTTAGTCCCGCGTCCACCTAATGTGAATGTTATACGGTCTATGTGGATTTTTCGTCATAAGTTTAAATATGATGGTTCTTTTGAAAGGTATAAGGCTCGTCTTGTAGGTGATGGCAAAACTCAACAGGTTGGGATAGATTGTGGCAAAACGTTCAGTCCAATCGTTAAAATGGCTACCATTCGTATTGTGTTAAGCTTGGCTCTTTCTCAAAAATGGTCTATTCATCAACCTTATGTCAAAAATGCGTTTCTCCATGGGAATCTCAATGAAATGGTTTATATGCATCAACCTGTTGGATATCGTGACCCCCGATTTCCATCTCACATGTGTCTCTTACGTAAGTCGTTATATGTCTCAAGCAAGCTCCAAGAGCTTGGTATCAACGATTTGCTGACTTTGTGGCTCAGCTCGGTTTTGTCCAAAGTAAGTGTGATCACTCTCTCTTCATATACCGCACTCGCTTCAATGATATGGCTTACTTACTTCTATACGTGGATGATATAATTCTCACCGCCTCTTCGGACACCTTACTCAAGTCTCTTATGGCTCGTCTCGGTTCTAAGTTTTCAATGAAGGACCTTGGGTCTTTGAGTTATTTTCTGGGAATCTCAGTCAAGCACTGTCAAAACGGTCTATTTTTATCCCAGAAGAAGTATATTGCATCCATATTAGAGCGGGCTGGAATGTTGATGTGTCCATTTTATATATGCTTTTACCCCATATTTTAGCTCAAGTTTATATGATTATTGCACTAACCTTAGTGATTTTATGAGCTAATGTTGTATTCTAGTTGTCTTTGCATGTTTTGTCACATTTTATAGGAAGTTGAGCTTTTAGAAGCTTATTCCATCACTTGTGCAAGTAACTAGAAGCAAGGCTAAGTAAAGAAGCAAACATTGGACCAACCTTGAAGTGTTACATGGATTTGCATGCATAAAGATATGGATTAAAATGAGAAATGCAAAATAAGGTCTTATGCAAAGTCAAGCCCAAGATTTGATGTCCAACAAAGGTGGAAACTTTGGATGCTTAGTGAAGCTTTGGATGCTAATATCACATTTAACTGGGTGAATTAAGATGGGATTAGTGGCTAACTTTGAATCCCCTTGGAATTTGAAGCAAGCTTTGGGATGTTCATTGGATGCTCTTAGGATGCTCAGTAAGCATTTAACCGGGGGATTGAAGTTGAGTTAATAGCTCACTTAGGATTCCTTTGGTAATTAATCAAAAAATTAAGAGAAAATACTTGGGGTTGACCCCTTGTATTTACTCTAAGTTTCACCTCTCATTTCCTATATAAAGGTGTAGACTTCAACACTTCTTACACATACATCCTACACATTTTCCACATAGAATTTTCTCTAAACTTCCGTAGTTAGATTAGCTTAGTGTAGTTTAGTTTTCATTAGTTTGTTATCATTTCCTTTAAGTATTACAAATTACAATTTCATTTCCAAGTTATTTCCTTTTGCATTGTTCTTCAATTCCAATTCCATTTCCATTGTTGAGGTAATTTATTTCTAGTATTATTTCTTTATCATTATGTTTATCATTTTGTCCATCATTAGCTTAATTTGAATAATGCAAGCTAAGAGTAGTATATCTTATCTAGGGGATAAAGGGAGCCATGCATAAAAAGTATTTGTAACATGCTAAATTAGAATGTTTAGTGATCACATAATAATTTCTATAACATGCTTGTACCTTATTGTTAATCTTTGATTCTTGATCACAGTCTTTGATTAAATTTGTTAATTCATTTTTATAAGTCGAGAGGCACGAAAATGAATTAGCCTAAGCATGTGTAGTAGGACGACCTAGTCATAAATGAGAGTTTCTCTAGGACCCGGTCTATGGTTGACACTAATATCGATAGGTGGGTGTCTTTAAGCCTAAACAATTATCATTACTATCTAATCCGAGTTTGACATAAAACATTTACATATATTTTTATGTGTGACCCGGCTTCCCTAGACTCTTTCTTTATTATTGTTTTTACATCAACATAAATCAAATCAATCAATCAACCTCATCGACTCAAGATAAAATTCACTCCATAACAACTAATTTACAACTACCGTCTCTATGTGAATTCGACCCCTTCCTACTACATTCATTTGTGTCTAGGGTATTTATTTTTGCATAGGTGTGCGATAGCCTATCAAATTTTGGCGTTGTTGCAGGGGAGCACGGTTTTGTTTGCTAATTAGTTGTTGAATTTTATCTTATTTTATTTTGTCTCGAGGAACACTTGTTCCTTGGGATCATATCACGGTTTCCTTGTAGTTTTAATGCTTATTTTGTAGGTAATAAAACGTGGCCTTTCATAATGAGTTACGAATTCATCCCACAACTCCAAGATGAGCCTTTTCCTGACTATCTTGACCGATTATACTACTTTTGCGATGGTCTCATCTCCCTTGGGCATGTCCTTGATGGGGATTCCTTGGGTCATTTCGTGCTTGGTGGCATAGATTCTGAGACCCGTGGATTGGCTATAAAGTTTAGTAATGGGAGTCTCTACAACATGATTGGGCCGGAACTTTGGAATTTCTTAGATTCCATGACTTCCTAATGTCGAGAGTTAGGGCGCCAATTCGATGTGTGGCGTATCCAAGAGGAGCTCAAGGTGCTTCAAGCTCGTTTGGAACCACTTTCTCAAAAGGAAGCAAGCCAATGTGAGATTATTTCCTATCTTCATGCTCTCCCAACCTCCCAATGTGAGTCTTTTGACCATAACCATTTTGAATTATTGGATGACGATGACGATGAACCGACTTTCATTATTGAAATGCCCCCTATTGTCGCTCCAATTTACCATTTCGTGGAGGAGGTAGTTGACACACGTGCCATGGATAAGCTTGAGCCCGACCATAGTGAAACGGATGAGGTTTTACCCAAGACATGTGAAACCTTTGAAAATCCTTTCACATGCGATGTAGTTGACCAATTTGGATTTGATGGAGGACTTAGTGATTTTAAAAGATAAGTGGGATGAACCCCCCCCCCCCATTTTTGATGAGTCCTACCACTTAGAGTTTTCATACCACCAATTTGAGACCGTTCATGATTATAATTTGTGCACTAACGATTTGTTTCATGGTCTTAAGCATGACACTTCATCTCTTGCTGACGAGGGGAGTAATACGGTGGTTGTTTTTGAAGCCTCTTCTACGCATTTTGATAAGATTTTTCATCCTTTTCCTTTGATCTTTTATGCGTTAATCTTATCAATTGCGTATATCTGCTTTTGTATTGCCCATGCACATGTATATGATCGGCTTCTAAGGGCCTTGACTTATTTTTTTAAGATGACGAAGGCCACAACGTTCGAAAAATAGGAGTCTAACAAGACTTAAAATTTGCGCTTCTTGGGAGGCAACCCAAGCTTTTATTTATTTTTGTTTTTCATTTTCTGCAATTTAATGTTTTCGTAGAATTAGAAATAAAATTACTAGACTTGACGGTGTTTATTTTTATGGTTTGTAGGTGAAAAAAATAAAGAAAAGGAGTCTCGATAAGGTTATGAATGCTTCCCCATGCACGAAACCCCGTTCGGGCTCGTAACTTTCAAAATCGGGACGGAATTAAGAATTACGGAGAAAAGTCAAAATACGTCTAAACTCGGTCAATCCCGATCGAGGACGTAACTTTTTCCGAAAAAAAATAAAAATAAAAATAAAAATTGCCAAATCACTTGCAAACATCATTCCTTCATCAAACTTTCAATTTTTGGCCCTTTTCTTGAATTATTGACGAATGGAAGAGTCCCCCGTATACGTTCTAGCTTGGGGGAAGGCTCGCTAGTCTAGTAAGTGTTCTTGCATTTTAGTTTATTTTCTCGCAACCCATTAAATATGACCCCTCGTCCTTCTTGTTTATGAGCTTTGAGCCATTTTTATGGTTTAGTTGGGTGATTTACATGTTGGCACATGGGTGGCGACTCCACAAATGCAAAGCTTGCTCGCTTTCTACCCGAGCGACCCCCGTGGGCCCGCGTCCACAAGTTTGCATTTAGAAAATTCTGAAAATTTTGAGAAATTGTTAATGATTTATTATAGCTAATGATTTATTCTTATTTGTGTGTTTTTTCTTGCTTATAGCCTACTTTTGTCATAAAAAAAGCACTTATGCCCTCTTGCTTATCCTAATGATAACTTATAGCTAATGATTTATTCTTATTTGATGGGATAATTGCTTCATGGGGATGTCTTGACATAGTAGGCGGGAGATGGAAAATGAACCGAATAAGCTTGATCTTGACTTTTGGCAAGCTTTAAAATTGGTAAGGTAGAACCTCCTTAGACCGATGCATCCATATTCGGTCTCTCTTAGGTTAGTGTAGGTCTCCTTATGGTGTGTGTTTCATCAAAACGCACAAGTATGGTCTTGATTTCATCTCTTTATAAGCATGCATTCATTTGTTGTTAGCATTTTGGAGCCATTCACATGATTAAATGTGCTTTTTTTAACCCTTTCACAAAATTGATACCTAGCTACATATAAAAATTGCATACCTTGTTGAGCTAGTAGCTTTGATTAGTTGTGTTTGGGTGCTCATTTGGTATTTGTTTTATCTTGAAATATCATTGTGAACTTGGTCTCAATGCTCTTAAAGAAGAAATGAGAAAAGAGAAATAACGAAAGAAGAAGAAAAAAATGAAAAATGATGGAAAAATGAATTGGAAAAGAAAGATGAGAAAGAAAAAAAAGGCATGAAATGAAAAAAAAAAAAAAGTATGATTTGAATTGATAAAGAAGAATAAGAAGTTGGTGTAAGAAAGCTCTCATGTCTTATTCTTATATTTTGGAGAGCATTCTTATGATTTGTATCGGAGTTTTTGGGAATAGTTTTGGGAATTGAGCATCCTTGCATATGGTTGTTACTAGCTTTACTTAGCTCCACATACCATAAATCATTTATTCTTCTTTCTTACCCATTAGTTATTTGCCTTCTTCTTACCCATATGGCTTCTTTTTTCATGGTTGCATTTGAATATTTTAACTTGTGGTTTTGAAATGATTACCATATTAGATTGTGGGCATATTCTCATGAGTCGAGGATAGGTGAGTGTTTTCACACAAAATGTCCTTTCACATACAAATGAGTTTGAGTGCATCGTGAGAGTCCATTAGTCAAAAGATCATGCAAGAGCTTCAAAGTTCGTTTAAAGTCTTTCATGCTACGCCGTCATGTAAATCTCATCCATGTTTTTGCATTATTCCATATGCCCATGTTGTCTCGGGTTTTGAATCATTATGCTTAGCTTATTTTAGGATATTGCAATTTATGGGATATGGTTTCTTGCTTAGGGACAAGCAAGAGTTTAGCTTGAGGGAATTTGATGTGTCCATTTTATATATGCTTTTACATCATATTTTAACTCAAGTTTATATGATTATTGCACTAACCTTTGTGATTTTGTGAGCTAATGTTGTATTCTAGCAGTCTTTACATGTTTTGTCACATTTTGTAGGAAGTTGAGCTTTTAGAAGCTTATTCCATCACTTGTGCAAGTAACTAGAAGCAAGACTAAGTAAAAAAAGCAAACATTGGACCAACCTTGAAGTGTTACATGAATTTTCATGCATAAAGATATGGATTAAAATGAGAAATGCAAAATAAGGTCTTATGCAAAGTCAAGCCCAAGATTTGAAGTCCAACTAAGGTGGAAACTTTAGATGCTTAGCGAAACTTTGGATGCTAACATCATATTTAATCGGGTGAACTAAGATGGGATTAGTGGCTCACATTGGATCCCCTTGGCATTTAATCAAGAAGTGAAGGGATTTGAAGCAAGCTTTGGGATTTTAATTGGATGCTCTTAGGATGCTCACTAAACATTTAACTGGAGGATTGAAGTTGAGTTAATAGCTCACTAGGATTCCTTTGGTAATTAATCAAGCAATTAAGAGGAAATAGTTGGGGTTGACCTCTTGTATTTACTCTAAGTTTCACCCCTCATTTCCTATATAAAGAGTGTAGACTTCAACACTTCTTACACATCCATCCTACACATTTTCCACATAGAATTTTCTCTAAACTTCAGTAGTTAGATTAGCTTAGTGTAGTTTAATTTTCATTAGTTTGTTATCGTTTCCTTTAAATATTACAAATTACAATTTCATTTCCAAGTTATTTCCTTTTGCATTGTTCTTCAATTCCAATTCAATTTCCATTTCCATTGTTGAGGTAATTTATTTCTAGTATTATTTCTTTATCATTATGTTCATCATTAGCTTAATTTACATAATGCAAGTGTAGTATATCTTGTCTAGGGGATAAAGGGAGACATGCATAAAAAGTATTTGTAACATGATAAATTAGGATGCTTAGTGATCACATAATAGTTTCTATAGCATGCTTGTACCTTATTGTTAATCTTTGATTCTTGATCACAGTCTTTGATTAAATTTGTTAATTCGTTTTTATAAGTCGAGAGGCACGAAAATGAATTAGACTAAGCATGTGTAGTAGGACGACCTAGTCATAAACGAGAGTTTCTCTAGGACCCGGTTTATGGTTGACACTAATATCGATAGGTGGGTGTCTTTAAGCCTAAACAATTAGCATTACTATCTAATCCGAGTTTGACATAAAACATTTACATATATTTTCATGTGTGACCCGGCTTCCCTAGAATCTTTCTTTATTATTGTTTTTACATCAACATAAATCAAATCAATCAATCAACTTCATCGATTCAAGATAAAATTCACTCCATAACAACTAATTTACAACTACCGTCTCTATGTGAATTCGACCCCTTCCTACTACATTCATTTGTGTCTAGGGTATTTATTTTTGCATAGGTGTGCGATAGCCTATCAAACGTCGATGTGTAAACCTTGTCCGACGCCTGTTGACACTAAGTCTAAGTTAAGTTCCACGTCCTCCACGACCTCCACTGATCCGTCCCTTTATCGCAGCCTCGCCGGTGCTCTCCAGTATTTAACATTTACTCGGCCCGATATTTATTATACAGTCCAACAGGTGTGCCTCTTTATGCATAATCCTATGGACTCACATATGAATGCGCTCAAGCGAGTACTTCGTTAAATTAAGGGTACGGCTCATTTTGGTCTATCCCACGGGTACTCATCTCCTACATCCTTAACGTCGTACACCAACGCTGATTGGGCTGGATGTCCGGACTCCCGTCGATCTACGAGTGGTTACTAAGTGTTCTTGGGGGATAATCTCTTTTCATGGGCTTCCAAAAGACAGCCTACCTTTTCTCTCTCCAGTGCTGAAGCGGAATATAGGGATGTTGCTAATGTCGTCTCGGAGTCTTGTTGGCTTCGTAATATTCTTGGCAAATTGCATCGTCCTCTCAACAAGGCTACACTTGTCTACTGTGATAACATAAGTGCAATTTATCTCGCTGGAAATCGGGTTCAACACCAACGTACCAAACATATTGAACTCGATATCCATTTTGTCCGTGAAAAAGTTGCACGCGGTGATGTACGAGGTCACCATGTCCCTTCTCGCTCCCAAATTTCGGACATTTTCACCAAAGGTCTACCATCGGTTCTATTTAATGACTTTCAATTCAGTCTCAACGTACGAGAACCTCCCGATTCGACTGCGGGGGTGTGTTGGATAATAAATATTGTGTGAATATTTTGTGTATATTAGCATATCTTGTATCAGTATTATGAGCAACTGTAATCGTTTATATTAGGCTAGGATATTCTCTTAGTATTGTATATATACTCTTCTCTTTATTGAATAATACTCAAGCAATATATTCTTATAATAATGATATTCACATAATTGTGATTGGAACGTGTGGACAAGACCCTCGGGAACTGCGTCCGCGGGATCCACACTAGGCATAATCGACTCGAGGTTCTTTCGAATCGAATTAAGACAAATTAGAGTCGCCACCAAGTTTTTTGAGAACTTGGAACCGTTCAAGTCAACTTTACACCTTTCGTCGAAAATCATAAAGCCAATCGACTACGAGTGATTAAAGATAAAGACTTGTACCCTATATCACTCGATTTGAATGACTCTCGTAATCCAATGGTATTTAGACGGATCCGCAAACAATAGATCTTGAGTAAGGGGTGAGGGTACGTGTTAGGAAGCCTATAAGGACACCTAACCCCGCCCGTCAATAACGGCCTCTACTAAGTCAAGTGTCGGATTTCAAACAAGGTCATAGCTACTACGATATATGATATGCAAACATCGTTTTAAAACCCTAACATGTGAAGTTTCTATGTCGATTTAGATGCAACTAAACTAACTTTGTCAAAGTTGTAATTTAGCATATGGGTTGATTGATCTAACAACATATAAATGAAACAAACAAGGCTTGATGGGAATGGGGGAGCCGTTGGGATATACCCTATTACAACCCAGGCATTTCATGCCGACACAACGAGGATTTAAAGATACAACTCGATCTAAAGTACAACACTATACACAAAACCGTACACGACGCAAAACACGGCCATTCGGCCTAGGAAACCGTGCACAAAGGGGTGGCCCACGGCTTACATGACTCATGGCCTTGGGTCACTCCTCATAATGTGTGCTTTCACTTAATCTTATCGAATTAGACATAGGGCCACGCACCAAAGCATGTATTAGCATAAATCGGGCCATGTTGCTTTAAACAACATGCGATTTACTACGCTCTTACATGCATTGGGGCACAACCATCTAACCAAACAAGACTTAAGGTTTTTGGAAGAAGTTTTGACTCGATAAAAGAAAGCTAACTTGAAAATTACAACTCGATAACAAACGATAAATTACAAGCGACAAAACAAAAAAGAACAAACGATTCATAAAACAAACGAAACCAGAAAGACCAAAAGACACGGCCGAGCCTCACGGCCTAAAGCCACGTCCAACCCTAGGTCCTAGGTCAGGTTCATTGGTTAGATCAATTGATTGCGAAACGGGATAGGAAACAAGTTAGAAACGACGTTGATCGATTTGAAAAGATACCTTGCAAACGCGCATTCTACACGGCCTAAAGGGGTGAAATTAGGTCAAGTTTTCTAATTAATTTAACTCATCGAGTGTTAATAAGAAGGTGCTAATCACGCACTCTTATACTAGCGAGAAATTAGGTGAAAGAGAGAGATGCATTCAATTAAGTTCGTAATCGTCGTTGATTTTTAAAGCTATGTCGATGTACCCTAAAGTGTCTAATTAGGTTATTAAATTGATCTAATGTCATCTAAACGAGTTATATGTTAACAATCAGAGGTCATACTAACATGTAAATGATCCTAAGGTGGGTCGAATCACACGAAACAAAGGGGGGTCAAAAGCGAAGAACGAAGTCAGAATTTGTTTTTATTAATGCCCTACCTTGAACACGAGGATATGTAAATGAGACAGGGGTGTACGACCGACTGATGTAGCGGTTTCTTTCCCATCTCAAGTCAACGCGGGTGTTCATGGTGGTACTTTAACTCATACTCGGACTAAACTAGTTTCGTAGTTAATAAGAACAATCGATAAACAAAAACGATAAACAAACAAAAACGAACCATAAGAAAACAAACATAAAAAAAATGAAATAAAAGGGAGAAAGAGGAGGATTTGATGCACCCTCAACCTACATGTATCGTTGACACTGTCTTGGATCGTAATCGATGGTAGATTTTATCTCGAGAGGCCGTCGTCGACGAAGAAACAAAGCAAACAACACGTTTTTTTGCAAATCTGGACAGCGACTTTCAAACAGCGATTTCTCTCTCGTTTCACGGTGAAAATTCGATTTAAAATATGTTTTGAAAACTAGAAAGAGAGGAGAACAGATATCGTAAAACAATCCCCGCTCGTTTTGAGTTATTGGGCACGAAAAACGAGCACAAACAGAACTGGACAGACAGGAAAAAGCCGCGAAAACAGAGTGTATAACACTCTGTTTTTCGAGGGAATTTGTGTACTCTCAAGGGCAATTTGGCTCGTAAATCTTTGTCTAATATGTAGATGGATGTTGTATGGTTAATTTGGAACAAGAAACTCGAATTTTGATGGAGGTTTGAAGGGAGAACGAACGGTTTCAAAGAAGACACACAAACTGATTCTCAGTTTGTAAGTCGGTTTTGTCTAGGGTTTTTGGGAGGCAATTAGGGTTTGTTTCTGGAGTTTAAAGCTTGTAAGTGACGGTTGTATGTATGGAGAGCTTAGAGGAATGAATGTATGGTGAAGGGGTGGTATTTATAAGGAGTTAAAGTAGGGTAAAAGGGGGGAGAGGCAGACGGGCTCATTCACGCATAGCTGCTGTCCAGCAGCTTTTGTGAGGGTTTGAGAGGCTTTGTGACGAGTTTTCTTGGTGGTTAAGGTAAGGTAATATGGGTAGGATACTAGGGTATGAGTTAGGGTTAATGGGTACGGGTTTTGGTGGTATTTGGAGCGGGTTTTGGGCTCGGGATTTGAGCTGCAAAACAGGGGGGCTGCTCGTGTTTTTGTGCGGGCTGTTGGAGGTGATTTGGGGCATGGTTTGGGCCGTGGTTATGGGGTTCGAACTGGGGTTGGATGGGTAGAGGCTTAGGTTGGTTAGTGTACTTGAGATTCGTGCCAACTCGTAAAGAAAACGGGCTCAAAAACCGAGCTATAATCGAGCTCTAAAACGCTTGTTCAAAACGAGTTTTTTTCGATTTTTAAATCGATTTTTCAAATCGATTAACACATTAAAATAAATGATTTTTCAAATCAAATATACTCATAAAATGATTTTTCAAATCAATTATTTATTTTATTTTCAATAAAATAAACTTGAGGAAGTAAATTCAAAATAAAATAAAATAAATTGAATTCACCTAAAAAAAAGCTTTAATTTAAATATCATTTAAATTAATAAAATGAATTCACTTAAAAAAAACATTAATTTAAATATCATTTAAATTAATACAATACTTCATCGACGACGCCCATTCTACATCGTAAAACGAGCTCCAAATAATGACAATGACAACTGAAGAATACATGTGTCCTATCATCATCGGGTGTTTGTCGGGTTCTCTATAAATTCCAATATCGACGGATACGGGTATCTACAGAGCCCCCACTTTGACTGAGGCTTGGACAAGGCGAAAGTCAAAGTATACCCCAGGTCCCTTTCGACCGAGGATTCTTGGTCGTTTATAGTCCATTAGACTTGCGTATATAAGCTCGCTTGACCATAAGAAGAGATCATACCGAAACTTCGTTGGGGATTGACTCTTGCTTCTGTTGTGTCAAATTATCGTCATTGGTCGTCGACCCACAAATTGCATATATGGTGGATTGAGCCTTATCCTTAGGCGCCTACGTATCCGTTTCTGACGGAATCAAACCCGCGTCGTAGTTAAGAATCGCGACACATGCCCAAAGTTTATCATCTGCTGGCGTATGTCCAAAATTCATCATCTGCTGACATTTGCCCAAAATTTATCATCTGCTGGCGCTTGTCCAAAAATATGCTGACATTTGCCCAAAATTTTATCATCTGCTGGCAGGTGCCAAAATGGGACGGGACTTTCCGAGGAGGTTGCCGCCACTTTCATCATTTGCTTTCAGCTACGGAATTCTTCCATTTCATACTCTTGTATTGAATTGAATTCTTGGTGGATGTCATCCTTTACATCCTGATAATGGTCTCGAAGCCAACGGCTTCGAGCTCCGATTTGTAATGGCTCTAAAGTCGAAGACTTTAGAGCCCCCAGTTGAAGCATATCCTGCTATATTTGAAACACAAAAACGTACTAGCAATAATCATCACATAAGCACATTTGGATCATCGATCTTAAAATTGGATTATTTGAAAGATTGGGTCATCGACCCGAAAATTGAATTTGAAAATTTTGAATTATTGGGCCATCGACCCGAAGTTTAAATTTGACATCACTTGGTATGTTGGGCCATCGACCCTTCAAAATTTGAATTTGAAATTTTGAATTTCGAAAGATTGGGGTCATCGACCCGAAAAGATTCCACTACTTGGATCATCTATCCATAATTCACAATAAGTTTTTGGAATTTTGAAATTTTGAAATTTTTTGAAATCGAACCTTGATGAGTGAGCATGAAATACGACTCAGACACTCCGTATGACCCGTAAACAACGTGGGCGTAGCCCGCTACCGTAAAAAAAAAAAAAAAAATAAAACCGTAAGTGTGCACGAGTTTAAATTCAATTATTGACTTGTTGGGGGGAGAAAAGTAAATTGGCCATTCTGGTGCCAAAAGATGGCAAAGGGGAATCACAAGGTCGTCGGACTTGGGATGGAGGGCACCTGGGAATCAAGATCACTTGGCATTGACAAGGTGGATTTAACTCACGGAGATACAACGTTAGCTTCGCCTAGACACTAAACACAGACTGATTTTATGAGAACAGTTGGACATCACACATCACTCTTGTTGGGAACATTCTGCCACTCTTCTCCTCGCCTCCTTTCTTTTCAGCGAGTATTCATCATTTCTTGAATTGCCACCGCCTTCTTTCTTTTCAGCGGGCTTTTACTATTTTTCTTCCACGCCTTCTTTCTTTTCAGCGGGTTTTTCATATTTTCTGTTCCCAACACAAACCCACATCTATATGACTTAGCATCTTTGCCTACACCGTTCGATAAAGCTCATTCTGAGACTTGATGCTATTCATCTGAACCTATATCTTCATCCTAGCCTACATCGAGTGCTAAGACCGACTCAAACAAAGGTGGCTTCATTTGGACTTGGTTAAGACCCGTAAGAAACTGACAAGATGACAACTTGGTTGATGAGTGGATTGAATCCCTCGTTCAGAAGGACTGCCTACGTATTCGCGTGGAGCGAAATCAAATCCGACGTAGTTCGATCAAGGTGCATAAACTTGGCATTTTTATTGTGTGTACACACTCGAAGGTTTCACCTAAGGTATCATGTCATATCCCATTCTAGCCTGTAAGGTACCGTTAAATCCCGTGTCTAGGGTTGGTACAAAAGGTTGTGGTTCTTTGGGATGTGGAGCTTGGCAACAAAAGGCTTGAATAGTGGATCGTCATTCTGAAGGTTCATTTTCTGGTGCTCAGGCCAATGGGTTATGGCTTACATCGTGGTTGGAAAAGGTGTCTCGGGTTTGATGAAACCCGAGTGTAAATGGGTTGGAAATCGATGTGGGTTCAAATTTCCATGTCTGGACCCTAAAGGCTGGGTGTAACAACACAAGCGGAATGATTCTCAAAATTCCGGACTATCCCCTTGTAACTGTCTCAGGAAGGACTTAGGGGTAAAGAGGTTACTACTTAAGCTTTTGGGCTTCGCCCATTGAACTTCAACTATGGGTACTTGACTTGACTTCTGGCTTCCGTAACTTCGACATTCAACCAAAAACCTTTTGCAATAACTTCAACATCTTTTTTTTTTCTTTTTTTTCTTTTTCTTTTATCACTTTTCATTTTTTCATTTTTCTCATTTTTCCAATTTTTCTCTTTTTCTCATTTTTTTCATTCTTTTTCTTCTTTTTTTTTTCTCTCTTTGAAAATGATCTTCTATTCATTCTCTTAGTCATAAATGGATACACCTTGAAAACTGGGCTTCGCCAACTAATTTGGGTAGGAACTAACAATTCCTTGTTAGAACGGGTTGATATCTTCTCTCTTCGAGATGGGATGATTTTGTTGGGGAAAAGGCTTGCCTTCCATCATCAATAGGGGAAACAAGGAGCTAGTCCGAGTTCGTCATAGAATCATCTAAAAGCCTGTCATAAGCCTGGTTTTGATGGAGGTTTTCTACCGCCAGACATGGAATAGGTAAAGGAAATAGACACGGGATCCTAAAGTATCCTTACATTTTGAAACAGGACATATTTCTACCCCAGGGATTCCTTTGAGTGTGTTGTGCGTTTTATCATGTTTCGGAATGATTGAGGATTGGAAGCAAGACATATTTGGAAACAAAACTGCAACTTTTTTATTGGAATGAGAAATGCTTAACAGACTCGAAGAAATGATTCCTAGGACACATCCTTAGGTCATCGCGGAACAAACGACTCAAATTCAAAAAAAGAAAGTTCTAGACTCGACTCGACTAAGATAAGAAAATAGATCCCGACTCATAATTTTCAAATCTGGTCTTGAGCTTTCTCTTGTTCAGCTGTCAGCTTAGATGCTCGGCTCTGGTCCTCGATCCCTATGATGGTCTGCCTCCATCCCGAGGTAGTCCTCTGAGAATCTACGCCAGTGATGAAGGTTGGTGAATCAAATTGTCTTTTATTAACTTCGTTAACGAGAGGAGTACATTCTAGAGCAAGACTCCCGATTTGAATTTTATTCTTCGGGTTTGGCAAGAATTCAAAGCAATCCACAAATAATTTCCCGATAAACACCCCTTTCAAGTGACATGGGTGGATAAGAAGGGAATAATCGACATTGTCTTCGACAGAAACAAAGTTGGCGTGATCGCCAAATGGATTGGTGATGTTATTGGGTTTAACAGTTGGGATCGGGAGTGTTCCATTCTCGATCATGTCTTGAATTTCGTGCTTCAGTCGATAGCACCTTTAAGTATCATGGCCTTTCCCTTGATGAAAGGCACAGTAGGCATTTGGTTTATACCATTTACCTTGTTGATCAACGGGAGGGTCCGGAGTTGGACCAATAGGCTTCAGCTTTCCTTGGGCTATGAGCCTTTGGAGAGCATATGTATAAGTGCATCCGATATCGGTGAATGCCCTAGGCGTTTGGCGCTACGACTTCTTCGATTGCCCTTCTAAGAGATTGATGGCTTCATCAATATGGGCCGTTGCTGGGGCCTTGTCCTTAGACGATGAGGCCCCTTGGTACCCTTTCGGCTTTTCAGCCTCTGCCCTTATGACATCATCTTCTACCTTTATCCCGATTCTTATCAATTCTTTGAAAGAGCCAAAATTCTGGTATTTCAGAGCATTGCGGTAAATAGGTCGTAGATTCTTTACGAACTTATCTACCATTTCAACTTCGTCAGGCTTCTTGGCTAATTTCACACTTTCAGCGCGCCATCTTGCAAGGAACTCAGTAAAGCCTTCTTTTTCTTTTTGTGTCATCACCTCCAATGTTCTTATGTTGGTTTGAATCTCGACATTATCAGCATAGTGCTTGCAGAACTCCACCGTAATATCTTCGAAAGTGGGGAAGTTCTTAAGGTCCAGATTGTAGAACCACGCCTTCGGGTGTTCATCCAGAGATTGAGCGAAAATTTCAGAGAGCATATCAGCAGGTACTCCCTTCAGTGCTAAGTACCCCTTATAGGCCTTAACATGGTGGACCGGATCTTCTGTGCCCTTAAACTTTGGGATATCAGTGAGTACCATGTTTGTGGGCAACTTATCCTGAATTGGGGCATAGGCCCTAGCATTTTCGTAGTGGATGTTCTTCCCCTGGGAGAGTTTCAGACGGTCTTCAATGAATTTGAACCGTTTCTCCAGATCAGTCGGAGGTGGGGTGGAGGAATCTTCACCCAGCTTGGATTCGATCACATCCATTCTGGCCCTCATGAGGTTCACGGCCTCAGTGAGTTTGTTAACAACATCTTCCATTGCTTGAAGTCGGGTTTTTGGCGGCCTTTCTACAAGAAAACCCCGAACTTAGTCAATATTTAAAAGTAAGAGCCCCTGCACACTTAAGGACACGACACCAACTTGACTCAAGCCAAGACTCGACTTAAGACTGACTAACCAAAAGGTTCGACTCACGGTAGGATTTAGACCTTGATTCATTTTAGACTCGACAAAACGACATGACCCAAACCATCATAGCTCGATTCTAAACTGGACTCGGTGTGACTAAACCTGTGATTGGACTAACATAGCCCATAGGTTTAAGTGAAACACCCTAAATGGCCTAGCTTGGACGTTTCTGTGGACTATCCTAGACAAAAAGGTGGACCAACATGACTTGAATCCCAAGAGGTGAGCTTGATCGACCCAACAAGGTCGTGTTCTAGACTCTTAGAACGAAACACGCCTGGCCTAACACGGCCAGGACCCGGACACGACTCGACGCATTTCATGCTTGGTTGAGGTTCGAGATACATTTTGGATTGATTTTGAAAAACGAAGGATTGATTTGAAAATGAGACTTGAAATGGGCAGCATGCTGGCTATAAAAGCTCATTTTGGCCGAAAATTCTAGTCCTATTTGGGCAGCATTCCGCGTTTTGAAAATCATGCTATTTTGAAAGTAAGTTGTTCAAAAGTTCGGTTTTGAAATTGACATGGAAATTTTGAAAAGACTCGGGAAAAAACACTTTGCACATTGTCATTCTCATGTTATAAGGATGTATGCTCCTAGACATCTCTAAGTCTCGGCAAGTCTTCTACAAGAAGGTCTATACCCTCCATCCTTTTGCGGTCTTATAGAGCAAGGGCCTTTAGGTAGAGTACCTAGAAGAGCATCCCCGCCATCAAGAACCATGCGAGGCGGAGCGGAAGCAAGCAATGTGCGAGTTCCTGGCATAGTGGGATGTCGCCCCCCACGCATCACAAAGAAACGCTGGGACGGCCCGGGAAAATCCTTAAGGGTTTATGCATGAATCGTAGCACTATGAGTAATGTTTTACTTTCCAATACTTTCTTTTCAAGTTTCACCTCGGAGGAAAAGACCCTATAAACAAAGTGTAACTAGTCCTCTTTTCCCCAGCGGAGTCGCCAAACTGTGGACAAGGCCCTCGGGAACTACGTCCGCGGGATCCACACTAGGCATAAACGACTCGAGGTTCTTTCGAATCGAATTAAGACAAATTAGAGTCGCCACCAAGTTTTTTGGGAACTTGGAACCGTTCAAGTCAACTTTACACCTTTCGTCGAAAAGAATAAAGCCAATCGACTACGAGTGATTAAAGATAAAGACTTGTACCCTATATCACTCGATTTGAATGACTCTCGTAATCCAATGGTATTTAGACGGATCCGCAAACCATAGATCTTGAGTAAGGGGTGAGGGTACGTGTTAGGAAGCCCATAAGGACACCTAACCCCGCCCGTCAATAACGGCCTCTACTAAGTCAAGTGTCGGATTTCAAACAAGGTTATAGCTACTACGATATATGATATGCAAACATCGTTTTAAAACCCTAACATGTGAAGTTTCTATGTCGATTTAGATGCAACTAAACAAACTTTGTCAAAGTTGTAATTTAGCATATGGGTTGATTGATCTAACAACATATAAACGAAACAAACAAGGCTTGATGGGAATGGGGGAGCCGTTGGGATCTACCCTATTACAACCCAGGCATTTCATGCCGACACAACGAGGAATTAAAGATACAACTCGATCTAAAGTACAACGCTATACACAAAACCGTACACGACGCAAAACACGGCCATTCGGCCTAGGAAACCGTGCACAAAGGGGTGGCCCACGGCTTACATGACTCATGGCCTTGGGTCACTCCTCGTAATGTGTGCTTTCACTTAATCTCATCGAATTAGACATAGGGCCACGCAACAAAGCATGTATTAGCATAAATCGGGCCATGTTGCTTTAAACAACATGCGATTTACTACGCTCTTACATGCATTGGGGCACAACCATCTAACCAAACAAGACTTAAGGTTTTTGGAAGAAGTTTTGACTCGATAAAAGAAAGCTAACTTGAAAATTACAACTCGATAACAAACGATAAATTACAAGCGACAAAACAAAAAAGAACAAACGATTCATAAAACAAACGAAACCAGAAAGACCAAAAGACACGGCCGAGCCTCACGGCCTAAAGCCACATCCAACCCTAGGTCCTAGGTCAGGTTCATTGGTTAGATCAATTGATTGCGAAACGGGATAGGAAACAAGTTAGAAACGACGTTGATCGATTTGAAAAGATACCTTGCAAACGCGCATTCTACACGGCCTAAAGGGGTGAAATTAGGTCAAGTTTGCTAATTAATTTAACTCATCGAGTGTTAATAAGAAGGTGCTAATTACGCACTCTTATACTAGCGAGAAATTAGGTGAAAGAGAGAGATGCATTCAATTAAGTTACAGAATCGTCAGTTGATTTTTAAAGCTATGTCGATGTACCCTAAAGTGTCTATTAGGTTATTAAATTGATCTAATGTCATCTAAACGAGTTATATGTTAACAATCAGAGGTCATACTAACATGTAAATGATCCTAAGGTGGGTCGAATCACACGAAACAAAGGGGGGGTCAAAAGCGAAGAACGAAGTCAGAATTTGTTTTTATTAATGCCCTACCTTGAACACGAGGATATATAAATGAGACGGGGGTGTACGACCGACTGATGTAGTGGTTTCTTTCCCATCTCAAGTCAACGCGGGTGTTCATGGTGGTACTTTAACTCATACTCGGACTAAACTAGTTTCGTAGTTAATAAGAACAATCGATAAACAAAAACGATAAACAAACAAAAACGAACCATAAGAAAACAAACATAAAAAAAACGAAATAAAAGGGAGAAAGAGGAGGATTTGATGCACCCTCAACCTACATGTATCGTTGACACTGTCTTGGGTCGTAATCGATGGTAGATTTTATCTCGAGAGGCCGTTGTCGACGAAGAAACAAAGCAAACAACACGTTTTTTTGCAAATCTGGACAGCGACTTTCAAACAGCGATTTCTCTCTCGTTTCACGGTGAAAATTCGATTTAAAATATGTTTTGAAAACTAGAAAGAGAGGAGAACAGATATCGTAAAACAATCCCCGCTCGTTTTGAGTTATTGGGCACGAAAAACGAGCACAAACAGAACTGGACAGACAGGAAAAAGCCGCGAAAACAGAGTGTATAACACTTTGTTTTTCGAGGGAATTCGTGTACTCTCAAGGGCAATTTGGCTCGTAAATCTTTGTCTAATATATAGATGGATGTTGTATGGTTAATTTGGAACAAGAAACTCGAATTTTGATGGAGGTTTGAAGGGAGAACGAACGGTTTCAAAGAAGACACACAAACTGATTCTCAGTTTGTAAGTCGATTTTGTCTAGGGTTTTTGGGAGGCAATTAGGGTTTGTTTCTGGAGTTTAAAGCTTGTAAGTGACGGTTGTATGTATGGAGAGCTTAGAGGAATGAATGTATGGTGAAGGGGTGGTATTTATAAGGAGTTAAAGTAGGGTAAAAGGGGGGAGAGGCAGACGGGCTCATTCACGCATAGCTGCTGTCCAGCAGCTTTTGTGAGGGTTTGAGAGGCTTTGTGACGGGTTTTCTTGGTGGTTAAGGTAAGGTAATATGGGTAGGATACTAGGGTATGGGTTAGGGTTAATGGGTACGGGTTTTGGTGGTATTTGGAGCGGGTTTTGGGCTCGGGATTTGAGCTGCGCAAAACAGGGGGCGCTCGTGTTTTTGTGCGGGGTGTTGGGGGTGATTTGGGGCATGGTTTGGGCCGTGGTTATGGGGTTCGAACTGGGGTTGGATGGGTAGAGGCTTAGGTTGGTTAGTGTACTCGAGATTCGTGCCAACTCGTAAAGAAAACGGGCTCAAAAACCGAGCTATAATCGAGCTCTAAAACGCTTGTTCAAAACGAGTTTTTTTCGATTTTTAAATCGATTTTTCAAATCGATTAACACATTAAAATAAATGATTTTTCAAATCAAATATACTCATAAAATGATTTTTCAAATCAATTATTTATTTTATTTTCAATAAAATAAACTTGAGGAAGTAAATTCAAAATAAAATAAAATAAATTGAATTCACCTAAAAAAAAGCTTTAATTTAAATATCATTTAAATTAATAAAATGAATTCACTTAAAAAAAACATTAATTTAAATATCATTTAAATTAATAAAATACTTCATCGACGACGCCCATTCTACATCATAAAACGAGCTCCAAATAATGACAATGACAACTGAAGAATACATGTGTCCTATCATCATCGGGTGTTTGTCGGGTTCTCTATAAATTCCAATATCGACGGATACGGGTATCTACAGAACGTTGGGAAGGTTGTGTATATATACACTCTATCAAAAGCAAGTTGTTTTAAAATTCTAATTCAAATCAACTACTGTGAGATAGAATTCTAATCAACTACACTAACAGGAGGAGAAAAGCTATCAGCTGTGGAGGGAGTCCTTACATTTCTAAGATTCTAAAAGTACAACTAATACACGTTTTTCTTCTAACATATGACCGGGCTATAGCTTATATATTTATTTAAAAAATATAATTAATGGAGTATAATATATAATATTCAATTTTTAAAATTCATTTAGGTAGTTCGAAAAATTTGGACTCTCTGTAATCGCTCGAAAAAAGTTTTCTTTAATAATATAGATAGATATATAGATAGATAGTAGATTGCACCCAAATCTACTATTTCAATATGTTGCCTACCAAACACCCAAAATAGCATATTGACTGGTCAAACATGCTAAAAGTTCTCAATATGCTAAAATTTTTTCAATCTACCGTTTAACAAACACTCCCTAAATTAAAAATGCAATTAATTTACAAAAACATCTTAAATTGAAAACCTATTTATAAAAATATATACCTTAAAAATACCGTATTTTATCACGGGATCTACACTAGTCTTTAATTAATTTGTCTTCTGTATAAAAAGGAACTAGTTTTAAACCCGTGCAAATTGCACGGGTACGCTATTTCAATTTTCTTCTAATTATAGAATTATAGAAAGATGTAAAATATCTAAGATTAAGTTTTATATTATCTAATTATCCTTTTCTAAAATAACTATATTTAGAAATAATGTTTTAAAGTAAAGTAATAAATCACTCTACTTCTTGTTTTACAATTTTAAATTGCAAATGTAAATATATCGAGTTATAAAAGTCATATTTAAAACTTAGAATTGAATTATAAAATTCATTTACAATTAGAGTAAATGATACATTATGTTTGGGTCAATTGGTAGAGGAGTTGTTGTATTACAATATGTCCCTTCGTTAGTTAAAGTAGAGTTTCTACTTTGTCTTTTTATTTTTATTTAGATGGTTTTAAAATGAATATTTTAACCTATTTTTCATTTAGTAAGTATTGTTAATGAGTCAAACGGGTCCAAAAGAAAATTTTGATGTGTGCACGTTTAAGACGGTTTAGTCAAATTGTAAAAGATTCAAATTTTTGACATTATCATATAAATATATAATAATTTAAAAAATTGTATAAATAATCACTCATATTCACCCTACCTAAATAAAAAATTAAAATAATTAAAATATTACTATCATTCACCTAAATTAGCCAATTATAAAAAAAACAATATGATTAGTGTATGATATATAGTAATAGCCTATTTATGCAAGTGTGATGCTATAAAGTAACGGCATATCTATGCAAGTGAGATGCTATTTGACCCCTTTTTAATTTTAAGATGGATATATCTATCTTAAAATAGACTAATTGAATAAAATATTAAATCATTTTTTTTATTTTTGCAGCTAAAAAAAAAACTAAAAGCTAAATGAACATAAATATTCGCATTTAGACTTATTTGCTATTGGTCGGTCTAATCATAAACTTATTCAGTTGTCTCACTTAAGGTGGATGTATCCGTCTTAATATTAAAACTAGTTTAGATCTCGCGCAATGCGCGGTATACATAATGGTTGCACATTTTAATGTATTATTAGTATAAACCTCGTGCAATTTATGCACAGTATATGCAGTTTTACTTTTTGTTTATAACTTGACAATTCATTAATTTTTGACAATTCATTAATTTTTTATGCGTTCGTCATCTGTATATTTTTATTTGAAAAAAAAAACTCAATATTGAAAAAGTAATCAAGAGAATTGAGTAGGGTTAGAAATGTCTATTTTAATGAGATCATTTTTCATAATCATTTTATTTATTTTGTACATTTCAATTTATGAATATATTCAATTAAAAGATTATATCCATTTATAGTTCAAGATACATCTATAGAATAGACTATAATAATAACCCAATTTTAGATTCTAAAATTTTAGGCGTGAAAATTTAGAGTTTCACCTATTCTTTTAGTAGATATGGGATTTTAAGTAATCTTAACAGTAAACTTGCCAATAGCTTGATTAATATTTCCTAATTTTGAATGCATTACGTCTATAAATTATTGTTTTATTTCCTAGTTTAGATCACGTGATATAAGACAATAATTTTTGGAAGTTCATTATGTCTATATACTCATGCTAAGACGGATCTATTCATTTAGTAAACATTTAGTAAATATTCCTCCGTTCTATATTTTCCTTTATTATCACAGATTTGGCCTTGTTAATATATCACATATCTTGAATAGAAGGACGTTATATTTTTTTTTTTTTTTTTGCAATATTTTTTTACATTAGGCTTGGCCCATAGTAGAATGCAAAAATTAAAAGCCCAATTAGAAATTAATATTTTAGGCGGGAAAAAACGTAGAATCGCCTATTCATTTAGTAAATAGGGGATGGGCAAGTATCATCTCACTTGTGTATGTAAAATAAATATGTAACTTTTCGCTATGCATTCTGCTTTTGTCGTATTCAAATAACTTGACTCGTCTTAAATTTAAGACGGATATACCCGTTTTAAATTAAGATCTTGAGAAAACAATTTTATGATTCATTTGTTTATAAACATATATAGTTGTTGGATTACTCTTTGCTGCAAACAGATACTCCGTATTAAGCTTGGACATGTCTTTATGTAAATTGGGTCGTACATCTCATATACTCCCTGATCTATACCAAAGGTAACACTTACCTAAAACGGACGATCTACATACACCAAAGATAACATATCTTATTTGGTCCACAATATTACCAAATTCTTTTTATACCCATTTCATATTTACACAAAATGCCATTATATACCACACATACCATCCCACAATTAAACCCACAATTACATGGATCACCTATCTTTTCCCTTTTTACCCTTACTTTTTCCACCTTTTCTTAAACGTAGTTACTCATTCATGAACGAATTTTACTTAATTATGAACTTTTTGTCATAATTCTTCCATATATTGTCCTTTTCTAAAAAAACAAAGAAACAAATCCCCCCTTTTACTCTTCCTCTTAAAATTAATCAAATCTTTTATAAAATTACATAATCATTGATTTTAATTCTCCTATCAACAGGAATTCTAACTTCGTTAATTTTGCATCAATTGTTTTATATCAAATTAAATAGAATAAATTAAATTAGGGTTATTTGGTGAAATTAGGGGTTATAAAAAATTGGGTGGCTGGGGTGATTGGAGAGGAGGCTGATGGCAGTGGAGTGTTGACGGAGGGGACGGTGGCCGGTGGGAGTCTAACGTGGATCGCGATGGAGTTTGGACGGTTGAGATTTGGTCGGGTTGGGAAGGGGAGTGCGGGTCTGGGTGGAGGAAAAGGCGGGGTGGGTCTGGATGGATGATGGTCGGGTGGATCTGGATGGATGGGCGGAGTGGTTTGACGTCGGTGGGTTTGGGTGGGTGTGGTGCAGGTCCGGTCTGAGGTAGGTGGGGGGAGGGGAAGTCGGGTATGGGCATGTGAAGCAAAAGGCCGGTATGGCCGGTGGCTGCACCGGGAAAGGGGCAGTCGGGTGGTTGAGTGGGTGAGGGGTTGTCTGAACAGGCGGTTGGTGGTGGTGGCAGACTGGCAGGAGTGGTGGTTAAGGGGTTAAGAAGAAATAGAAAAATATGAGTTTAGAAATAACAGGGCAAAGTCGTCAATTATGTACATGATTAAGTAAATCATGTACATGAATGAGCATCACCCGTCTTAAATACTCCATTTTTCCCTATGTTACCTTTGGTGTGGATCGGAGCGAGTATATAAAAGAACCCGTGAATTCGGTTTTTCTTTTTCGCGAAAATATATGATAATTTAGCTTGTTATTTGATGAAAATTGTGATTAAACTTTTTATTATACGTGTAAGGTCTAATAAACAAAACTCAAACTATAATTAATTACACTTCTGTTGTGAAATAAAGAGGAGAGAATTGTAGAGAAAAGGTAGAGAGAATATGGAGAGAGACAGAACCGTATTCTTATTCCATTATGAGGAGTATATATATATATTCACATACAATAGGGTAGACTTTCCTTAATACAATAACTCTAGAATATACTAACATATGGACATCCATATAATATTACATAATAATATTTTCATAACACTCCCCCTTGGATGTCCATTACTGAAGAACATGCCTCCTTAAAAACCTTACTAGAAAAACCCTGTGGGAAAAAAACATTAGAAAGGAAAAGAGTACAATAATCTTCAAACACGCCTAATAATAGTTGCCTCGTTAAAACCTTTCCATGGAAAACCCAGTGAGACAAAACCATGGATAAGGAAAAAGAGTACGTTTCAACTCCCCCTGATGATTACATAACTTGATAAATCTTGAAATGAACCATGCTTTGACGTAACTTCTCGAACGTTGAATAAAATCCATTGTAGTTGATAAACTTGATATTTTCAATTAGTAGAAATTCTTGATAACTTCAATCATCATACTTCATCGAAACTCACAATCTGGAGATGATCATTTCATAATAACTCTTGAATCTTCATTTTAATTAATACCTCCATAATTTTGATAGAGCTTCTCCTCAATTTAGGACATAGCCTTATATATCCAAAATAATTGTCATCGCAACAATAATGACAATCATGACAATAGCGTAATAATGCACTTATAATGCTACCTCATTAAAAACCTTGCTAGGAAAAACCCGTTGGGACAAAAACCTAGTCGAAGGGAAAAAGAGTGTAGCCATCATTCCATCATTCCTTGTATTAAGGAGAATCAACCCGATAATTATTGAATAAATCATCCAATTCCTTTGAGCTATTTTCTTTGCTAAACCACATATGTATGGATTGACATTTTCATTGTAGATTTTCTCTACATTATTCTAATTGTCATGGTATTACTGGACCATAAACTCATTTCATATATTTAATTAGCAAGAAGCTCATTCAAATCTAAATTCCAATATGCTCAAACTTCAGGTTGACACATCAAGTAAACTCTACATGAGTTTAAGTATTCCATTTTGGAAATAATCACGAACCTTTCAATCGTGTCATAGAGGTTCATATATAATCATGAGTTCCCAAAACTCAATTAATCAAACATTATCATTTGGCGATCGTTTATGAGAGGCTGTAAAATATATTTCACTAATACAAATCCAGGCAACTACAACGCCCCTTTAACAACGATTATTCACGAAAATCACAATAGACGTTGTAGAATGTATGGCGCGAATTTTACTAAAATCAATTACAACGGGTATGGTTATAAAAACCGTTGTTATTAGTTTTAACAACGGGTCACACATGCACAACCGTTGTTAATAATTTGGCGCAAAATTGGCGCAAAGTTAGTGAAAAGTAATCACAACAGTTACTTTTTTAACCCGTTGTTAAAACATATTTCACAACGGGTGTTTTTTACAACCGTTGTTAAAACATATTTCACAACGGTTGTTGTTTAATAACCGTTGTCAATACCTTCCATACTATAAACCACACAAACAGAAGTCTGCTGCAGCCACAAAACACAACCCTTAATACACAAACACAAACACAGCAGACAAACAAACACAAAACACACACTTTCTCTTTCTCATCGTCGCTTTATCTTCTCGCCGTCACTGTTGATTTCATCGTCTCTTACGTTCTGTATTTATCGGGTAAATCTCGCAAATCCTTTGTTAGTTTCATCGTCATTATTTTCTTTTTATATTTATTTCTTTTGCATGTATGTGTTTTTATCGACCATTATGTTATTTGTTTAAGTATTGTTCGCATAATTAGTTAGTAAAACAATGAAGAAGCAAGATGAAGAAGTAAGATAAACATAATTAATATATATATATATATATATATATATATATATATATATATATATATATATATTTATAAATACATAAATTAAAAAAAAATTACATATATAAAAATGTAATTCTTATATTTTCATAGAGGATCTTATTCTGCTCTATCGTATCCGTCCTCTCCTCCTTGGCTATTTGGAGGTTCCGTTTGCCAGATTGCTATATCGTCATATAGTTGCAGCTGCTCACGCTCCGTCAAGCCATCTTCTTTTGCGTGTTTCGGTGCGGATCGAGCATCCGCAAGGTAGCTCTGAAACTTTCCTCAATATGGAGGAACCGGCGGATGAAGTTGTTGTTGTTCTCGATCATGGTAAGAGTCTTAAGGATGAAATCATTCATTTTGTTGGAGTTTTTTGGAGTTTGTTTTGAAAGATTAAGTAGAGTTTGTTTTAGCAGTTAGTGTTTGGAGATGTATATATTGAGATAATGGAAATGTTAGTTGAGATAATGCAATGTATTTATACTAAGCAATGTGTGGGTTGAGTTGTTTTTTAATTAATATATATGTTAGGAAGTTGTGCCATAATCATCATCATTTCTCTCAAATCTTTGCTTCAAATCTTATTACTAACCCTTCTCATTCCATATTGTCCGTTCATATGCACAAGGATGGCAGTAATAATGCATGCATCGAATTCTAACGGCCGTAATTATGCATGCATCTAGTAATATTTAATTTAATTTTTTTTTTATTTTTTAAGAACAAACAACAACGGTTATTTACAAACAACCCGTTGTCTTTAGTTATAACAACGGTTTTGTATATTAAAACCCGTTGTTATAACTTTCCCCCCAAAATTGAGTCACACTTTCCACAACGGGTTTTTATACTTAAAACCGTTGTTAATATTTTTAACAACGGTTTCCTTAAGAAAACCAACCGTTGTTAAAACCTTTTACAACGGACGCTTTAACAACGTCCTCTTTTTTATATAACAACGGTTTTTGACCGTTGTTATAGCCTGTATTTGTAGTAGTGTTTCTCTTTTTAAATATTTATCAAAATATAACAATATAAGTAATTATGTGCATGCATATGATATGTAAATAATTATAACAATAAAACAATGCAATAATGTGTGTGTATATATATATATATATATATATATATATATATATATATATATATATATATATATATATATATATATATATATATAGTGATAAGTTCTTCTAAGTCCTTAATATCTTTTGAGTCCCTAAGTCTTTATTAGGGCCCTTGGATTAGGAGAATGGAGAGTGGAGATTTGCCTACTTTAAGCCCATTATAGGCGTGAAAAAAAAAAAGGAAATAGGGTGAGCAGGAGAGAGGATGTGTGTGTCAGTACAATTGGCTATTACTCACTGTGCACACACAAACACATGCATAATCACTCAACAACCTTCCTCAACACATTTCTAAACATACTCCACCAAAACACAATTTGAAAAAAAAATCATCGATGGCGAAAATTGAGAGCAAATCCTACTTTCTTCATTTCTCATCTTCCTTTATCACTTGCATTATCGCTTCCTTGATCGGCTTCCATTATTATCCTCCAAGCTCAGAAACAAAGAACAAGACCAACGTCCAACGTAAAAAATGACGGATTTGCAAATGATTCCATTTGGCCATGATAATTATTGGATTGTTTTTTTTATTTTCTTCATGTTAGTTTATATATCATATTTTTATGAAAACATTAGGTTAGATATGAACAGTTGTTTAAATATGGTGAGGAAGTGTATTTTAGGTTATTTTTGAAGCTTGTTTTTTATTATGTCAAATCTGTAAATCCACTCTTTTAACATGAACTCCATCATTATGGAGTTCAATATCAACCCTGTGAATAATAAGTTAAACTTCTCGATGATGGAGTTATTTATATGGTAGAGTTCAACATCATATGTCAGGCTTGAAATTTATAACAGTGAATATAGTATCTGCAACATGACTGTAACATTAAAAAGTGTAATTATAATTCGATGAAATTGTAATTTTAACTGCAAAAGGTGTGATTTTAAGCCACCAAAGTATTATTGTAATTATTATGGTAGAATTGAATTTCAAAAGTGTAAAATTTGTATCTTAAATTGAAATTGTCAATATCGTAAGTATAACTTATAAAAGTGTAATTATATCTGATAAAAGTATAATTTTAACAGGTAAAAGTGTTATTGTAAGAGACAAAATATGTCAGTTTTGAAACTGTAATTGTAATAATAAAAAGTATAATTCTAACAGATTGGGCTGTAATTTTAACAGGTTAAATTGTTATTATAACAGGCAAAAGTTCTAAATTTGTAAACATTAATTCTTACTAGTAAAAGTGTTATTGCAAAAGACAATTTCTGTAAGTTTTCAAACTGTAATTCTAATAGAAACAAGTATAATTGTAACACAGAAAAGTGTAATTTTAACAACCAAAGGGTTGATTGTAACAGAAAAGCTGTAAGTTTATAAACTATAATTGTAATAGTAGAAAGTATAATTCTAACAGGCAAAAGTGTAATGATAACTACGAAAAGTGTAATTTTAAGAAATATATAATTTTAACAAATATATGGGTTACTTTAAGTTGTTATGAAAACAATTGATAATAATTACGCTATTGTCAGATAATATTGAGCACAATGGAAAACGAAAGCCGAACGAAGAAGAATTTTGCAAAGATGTTGAAGCTAAGTTCACCCCCTATGTTGGTCAGGAATTCCTGGAAATAGAGGAAGCAGTGACATTTTATAGAATTTATGCCGTGTGGTTTTGATGTGCGTAAGTACACGACTAAGAGATGGCGTGGAGGGGAGATCAAATCTAAACTGTTGGTTTGCAACCGGGAGGGGTTCAAACAGAAGGGACAATTGGAGTGTAGTGGCGGCCAGGACTCAGGTAGGAGACACAAAGTCAGGCGTGTTGGTTGCAAAGCGAGGATTAGGCTATTTGTGATGAATGGGAATTACGAATTGTGATTCCACAGTGGCCACAACCATGAACTCGTATCGCCAGGAGATAGAGAGTTTCAAAAGTTGGCATGCAACATAACAGACTATCACAAAATGATAATCCTTTATAATTCAAGGGTGAGTTGATTGAAATTACACTTTTCTTGATTAAAATTACACTTGTTTATGTTATAATTTCACTTTATTTTGTTAGAATTACACTTTTGTCATCTAAAATTACACTTTTTGAGTCTACAATTACATTTTCTATTGTTAAAACAACACTTTTCTTTTTTTGAACTGATATATTTGTATCTGTTTTAATTATGTTTTTGGTGATTAAAATCCGTACATCTAAAAGATTGTCAATAATCAACAGCTGAAGATAGGAGCTACGAAGACTTACAAAATTCTGAAGGAACATGTTAATGGGTTTGAAAACATCGGTGCTAGTTTGAATTCTTTTAAGAACTTTCACAGGGATGTGAAATGCTACATTCATGAACGGGACGGTCAGATGTTCGTGGACCACTTTAAGGAATTGGCTGTTATTAGACCAGGGTTCTTCTTTGACTATGATGTTGATTCTGACGGTAGCCTTAGTAAAGCTATATGGGCCGACGGGATCGCTAGAAGGAACTACTCAGTTTTTGGGGATGCAGTGTCGTTCGATCCGACGTATTCCACCAATAAGTATGACATGTCGTTCACACCTTTCACGGGGGTTGATAATCATAAACGGTCAGTCACTTTCTGTGGAGCGCTTGTTGCTCATGAAGATGCAGACTCGTTTAAATGGGTGTTCACCCGTTTTCTGGGTGCGATGGGTGGCAAAGAGCCTAAGTACATTATCACCGATCAGGATCCTGGTATTCTTAAAGCGGTGCCATTGGTGTTCAAGACAGCGCGCCACCGCTATTGTATGTGGCATATCATGAACAAGGTTCCAAGCAAGTATGGAATGGCGAGAGATGATTATTCAGTGTTTCTAAAGAAATTGAATGCCATAATATGGGATGAAGACATTGAAGCGGCAGAGTTCGATGCAAAATGGGAAGAAATTGGCAGGGAACACAATGTTAATAACATTGACTGGTTCCAAGAAATGTACGCTAAAAGGAAGCAGTGGGTTATGGCCCATTGTAGGGACCTAGATATGGGAGGTGTTATGAGGACAACCCAAAGATCGGAGCGAAAATAGTTTTTTTAAGAGATTTGAGAGTAAGTCGGGAACATTAGTTGAGTTTACAATGCGTTTGACAGTAGCGATGGACCAGCAAGAAAGACACACACGAAACAGATTGACAACTCGTAATGATACGTTTCCCGAAATATCAACGCATCTAGCTATTGAAGTGCACGGGGCGCAAGTGTACAGTCATAAAGTATTCGAGGAATTTAAAGAAGAGGCCAAGTGCTCAATTGGTACTTGTAAAAGTAGAGGATTCACTGAGTGTGGCTCTTTAGAAGTGACCACTGTAAGAGATGCAAACAGGGACAGAAATTATGAGGTCACATACTGGCCAGGTATCATTCTGTAGCATTTGTTTGTTAAAATTATACTTTATCCGTTAAAATTATACTTTTGTTGATTAAATTTACACCTAGGGTTGTTAGAATTATACTTTGGGTTGTTAAAATAATACTTTGGGTTGCTAAAGTTATACTTTAATCCGTTAAAATTACACTTTTATTGATTAGTATTACACTTTGGGTAGTTAAAATTACAAATTGATTAAAGTTATACTTTTATCCGTTACAATCACACTTTTATTGATTAAAATGCTACTTTTGTGTATTACAGTCACACTTTCATCTGACTGATTTAACTAACATATTACTCTATATTGTTGAACTAGATACATTGAAAGCCACTTGTAGCTGCAGAATGCTTGAGAGGAAAGGCATTATTTGCCGGCATGTCATATGGATTTACTCATCAAACGGAGTGAAGATTATTCCAGAACAATGTGTTGTTAAAAGATGGTGTAAAGATGCAAGGTTGTCTAAAATGTTCGATTGTAATGGTGAAGCAACTGAGGACGTTGATATAATAGATGGAAAACAGATTGCGATGTCGATGAATGTGGTCGGAGATTCATCGACAGTTGGGTTGCTCATGGGCAAATTGAAGAATGATGTCGAGAACTTTTCTAGTCTAATTAGACAGTTTAAGGAGAAACTCTCACCATTAGGATCACCATTGAATAAACGACAACAGTTGGAGAAAATTCTTGGATGTTCTCCTACTGAGGAGATAACCATTTTGCCGCCCAAGAAATCCAAGAACAAAGGGAGCAGAAAGAGAATGTTGTCGATGAAGGAAAAAGCGATTGCTTTGGCAAGGAAGCCAAAACGTATGTGTAAAAATTGCAAGCGATTAGCTAACCATGACAAAAGGAACTCGCCTAACCCATTCGCAGAGCACCCGCAAATGTCGCAATCGTCGAAACCTCGTCGGAAGAAGAAGGAGATGGAGAAGACGAAGAAGAAGGAGAAGAAGAAGAAGAAGAAGAAGAAGAAGAAGAAGAAGAAGAAGAAGGCATCTTAGAATAATCAATATAATACGTAATAAGTAGTACAATTTTTTGGGATGTCTACACAAAATACGAGGTACAACATGATGTTTCGTATTGTGTTTAGACATCAAAGCGCCAGGAAGACAATGGTCGCCGTTGGTATTACAATGTATTTTGATGAAGTATTTTTTATTAGACGACACAGTTATAATGTGCAAATTCAGAACGTTGAAATTTTCACTCTTGACTATTATGACAAATTATGTTCTTAAAAGTACACATATCTAGGGTAGGATTGTTATGATCAGAATTACACTTAAACTCATTATAATTACAGAGTATGAAATTTCAGTTACACTTCGTCTATACTAAAGCCTTATAACATAGTTATTATTGCACCATCTTTTAAATAGGTAAAACAACATAACTATATTTTCATAAATAAAACTCCTAAAATGACACTTTTGCCTTTTGAAATTACATTTATATTTTATGTAATGTAAGGTCTATCTGTCACTGCTATGGTTTGTTAGAATTACACTTCTGACGGTTAGAATTACACTTTTGTGTATTACAGTCACACTTTCTTCTGACTGATTTACACTCTATATTGTTGAACTAGATACATTGAAAGACAGTTGTGGCTGCATCTTGCTTGAGAGGAAAAGACATTCTTTTATAGAATATTGTAAGATTGTTTACACAAAAACTAACTGTCTACATTAAGGTTGCTAACATCTGCAAATAATACAAAGTATGGAATAAGTGTTTACATAGCCAAGGGAATATTCCCACAAAAACAGAACTACTAAATTAAGGTTGTTATTTTTTCACATTGGCACGGGGCTGTCTACGCTTCTGTTGTAATACCTTCCACAGTTTGTCCTTCGTGCTAACAAAAGCTTTGACCTTCTCGAGCACACCTTCGCGCAAAATGTTCATGTCTGCCAGAACGAGGGTAGCTACCAGCTGGATCACCAAATAGCGCCGTGATTTCTTCTTCTCGAGGTCTTCATCTTTGAAAAGGAAGACCTCGTAAAAGAGCATAGCCATCATGGTGAATGGACCGACTCGGTTGGTTGAGAGTAGGTGACATCATTTGAAAGGTATACGGCGCAACACATAATTAGGAATTTCCGTGCCCTAGTGTTCTTCTTTTCTTTATCCCGTGATTCTAAATAATCACTCTTTGCGCTAGCTTTGCAAATGTACATAATTACCTTATAAAAAGCTGATTGAACAAAAAAGATAGCATTCGGAAGAAAGCGATCGACAATAACTTACAATTAAACGCGCTGCTTTGCTTTGCCAACTGCGACTATTTCAAATCAGAATGCCTTTGCCCGTCCAAAGAAGTCGATGTATTTGATTTGTGATTGATACATACGCATGCGAAATGGTCGTCAATGCAGAACGGGACAAATAGCAAGTCTGTTTTCAAGTTAACGATGCGCTCACTGCCGACGATGAAGGTGTCCCGGATCCGTACAAGTCGTCATAGTTCTTTGTCGATTGTGTGCCTGGTTGTTCAAACGCCCCGAGCATACCCAACAAGAAATCCTTGAAAAGGCAATAGTGAACATGATTAATGTGGTTACATTGTCACCCAAAATTACACTATTGTCCCTTAAAATTACACTTCACACGGTTAGAATGACACTTTTGTTGATTAAAAGAACTAAAGTGAAACATTCACATAATAACACTGTAATTAAGAAAAGTGTCATTCTAAGTAACAAAGGTGTAATAGAAGTGGACATAAATATTATGCAATGATTAATGGAATTACCATGTGACGTATACCAAAGAATGACATCCTCATTTGGTCGCCATATTCCTCCTTCTCCAAATGGTTCATCAAAATCGACCAAAGACTCGATGACATTTAACGACATAAGGTTTTCAGGCATCAAGGACATAATGTCTTTTCTCCGGCGTTGCGTGGACGGGTGTACCAAACCAGTTGCTCATTCCTTTGCACTCCGTAATATTAAAGAAGTCGTTAATTAAAGTAAAATAAATGTGAAAAATAAGCTGAGTATCCTTGATTAAAGAAGTAGTTAATTAAGCCGATTAATGAGACCGTTCATCATAAGCGTGGTCATCTAACAAGCAATAGTCGGCAACATGCTTTCTCCTGTTTTTAATATCCTTGATTAACGCTTGGTTGCCCCGGAGCGACTTCGACACCACATTTGTGTTGAGACCACCTCTACCACAATCGAGAGAAACCCAACCCGTCCCCTTTTCCACGGGATGGCTCTTACGAGAGGATAGCGCTTTACGGATGGAATGCGCATGGCAACAGCGTCGCCTCCATAACGGGCTCTTCAAATTCGATTCGCGAGCACGTTTTGTGGACTCGGCCCTATGTCACCATCTGTTTTCCTCTTAACAACATTCAACTTTCTTGTCAACGGATGTCCAAGATCGTTTTGAAATAACCAACCCGCATCAAGATCTCTTCTCGATCATCGTTAATGTCACAGAGGAGGAGTGTTGCAGCAATCTCAGCACGGTGCAAACTCATAGCATCCTCTTTCCCGAGGTCACATTGAAAAGGGCTTCCGCGGTAGAACATCATATGTAGCATCATGAAAACACCACAGTCATTTCTCGAATACCCTTGACCTTGCCGGTGAACTCAATGTTGACAATCTTGAACCCGCCGACCTTTGCCCCACTAGATGACCCTTTAGACACCAAATACTTCCCCATTATATTTGCATGAACATGAAAAAACGTCAGTGTGTTAACGTAGTACGACCCATATAAATTGGTTGACTTTTGGATATCGGACACTTACCGAAATACGCGCTATCCCTCCGTAAGGGAGCGTTTCTATTGGGTCATCGTACTTGCGGTTGTCGAGGTAGTCAATCTGCTCGGTGAGAAAGTTGATGCACACGCAGCTGTAGTGATCACCGTCGCCAGATAACACGGGCAGAAAGATCTGCACCGTGTGTCGCTAAGATCAGAAAAAGGAAAACTTAAAAACCATGAGACAAGATTACATGTTTTGTTACCTACCATGTCCGTATCAAGCTGGATTGGTGCACGACGGAGTTTCACCCGTGCATCCCGACCACCATAAATGTCTTCGTCTTTGTTCAACACTTTCCCAAGCTTTTGAGCGTTCCAAATATACCTTGCGGGGTCCTTTAATTTGAAAAGTGTTAAATGCGTGAACAGATAATTAAAAGAGCTATTTTATAAAAATAAAGTGAAACTTTAACCAAAAAAAGTGTTAGAATAAACTCAGAAGGGAGATGTTAAAAGTATAATTTAAACAATCAAAAGTGTAATTCTAACGGCAAAAAGTATCATTTTAACGGACAAATGTGCAATTTTAACATACAAAACAAACTTTTTAACTTTAAAAAGTATAATTCTAACGGACAAATGTGTAATTTTAACACACAAAGGTAACATTTTAACTTACAATGTGACTTAGTCCAAAGAAAGAACGGGATATGTCCGAAGGTTTCATGATGTGGTTGAGTAGCAAGCACCAACCATCAATAACACTTGTCATGATTTGCTCCCGAGGGTTCAAAGTTGCAATATCTTCCCGGGTAATGAAATAAAACTCGCTGAATTGGACCAATCGTTCCCTACAACAAAAAAATTTAATTAGCCAACAAATATATATATAATTAGGAATGTTAAGGGCCTCTGTAAAAATAATACGATTACAACTCGTTAAACGCGTCTCGACGATTGATTGAACGCATAGTCAATCACGTATTTCGTCTTGAACATTGGCACTAGGAGCTCCCGATGAATGCTAGGTTTCTCGTCGCAAAGCACAATTCGGGATTAGGTGCCCCACAATCAATAGAACACCCAAGGTTCTCAATGACGTGATCCATGCATGGTAAGGGCACACTCGAGTGAAGTAAAAAAGGATGGTAGCTCGGATCACACATGAGGGACGTACGGACCAGGGATAGGAATGTCGGCGTTCTCCGCCTCAGTACTACGTCATTTGTTACCTCTCTTCTCTCGATAGTCCCTTCCGAAGACTTCCCGGCAACATCCTCAATGCCGATCGTAATAAAAATAGTGTTATTTCATCATCGGTAAGTAAGTGTAATCTGTAGCGAGAGAAGAAAATATAATTTAGTAGACAAAATTATAATTCAAACAAAATAGAGTGTTATTTTATCACAAATAAGTGTAATTTTAACTAAAAATAGTCTAATTCTAGAAGACAAAAGTGTAATTGTAAGCTACAAAAGTATAATTTTAACTTAAAAAAGTGTAGTTTTAGCAGAGAAAATTGTAATTCTAACTAAATAAAGTGTGATTTTAACTAACAATTGTCTAATTGCAGCAGAGAAAAAGTGTAATTCTAAGCCAAACAAGTGTTATTGTAACTAAAAAAAGTGTAACTTTAAAAGAGAAAAATGTAATTCTAACTAAATAACTTCATCCACGGCACTTCTAAACTCTGAAGGTCAATGCATTACCTCCGTGAACCTTGATCTGCAGCCCCATCCACCACCTTCTCTACCACTGTCTGAGAACTTGTATCCAAATTTGGCTCATCATTATTCCACCCCTCCTCATTTTCAGCATGCACAGATATTGGGTGCTCCTGGAAGCAATGGCGTTTCGTCCGCAATAGAATATCGATGACTTGTCCATTCTACGTCCATAAATTCCTTTGCCTGCAACGCATATACATATTCCGGTTTTGCTCGTTTCTCTTTAACAACCGCTCGTCGGTCGTTGCGCATCCGCCGTTTCTCGCACCCTCTTCATAATGTTGTTCGGCGCGCGCTCTCGCATCACATATCTCGCGATCGAGAATAGGAACTGAGTGGCAGGGGGGGCAACTTCCATGTTCTGAACTTCCACCAAAGCATTATCCGCCTTCTCAGGCTCCCCGGCATCAGGCCCACAAAATTCCGCAGATTTAGAATCCACTTGTACAGCATCATCTAGTGTTGCAGAAACCACTATTGTACTTGTCCATTGGAGACCAGGGTCAGCATTACCCTTCCCAATCTTGTCATCATCCTTGTCCGTCTCGGCATTCAGAACTTCACTCACATGCACAACCGCTCCCGTAGCGTCGGAGGCCACTTTCACCAATTCTCTTACCTCTCCAATTCCATGGTCTTCTCTGGCCGGCGTTTCTGCTCGGCGCTCTGCTTCAATAATCTCCGCAGACGAAATCAGCAATTGAGTGACGGGTGGATCAGCGTCGGTGGGCCCATCCTCCTCATTTTTATTGTCAGCTATCTCAATATCCCCGGCCACATGCACGTCCATATCCATCGTCTGCTCTTCTTCCTTTGCAGCTGCAGCATTCGCATAGAACTTCTTCTCAGCCTCATCAAGATCTTCTTTTGAATATATATCTTCGAGAATTTCCCGGTCAAATTTTGGTGGTTCTTTAATGACCCACCGCTTTCCATCTACCTTCCTCCTTCTGTAAATAACGGAAATCTCACGAGTACTACCAACATCCACGTCGGTGTCCTTACTGTACTCGTCTCTGTTAGCAGAGTTCGTAAATTCAACCGTGCCGTAAAATTGCACGGCCTCCATTATCTGTTGTGTAGACACCTCCCGTTCTTTCTCACTGGCTGCTTCATCCGAAACAATTGAGGCGGCCACCGTGCCTTCACGGTCTGTACCAACATCTACAGTCACCTCTTTCTCATTATCGTATCCATCATCCTCCATATCATCACCATCCTCCTCATCGTCAACATTATCACCATCCTCGTCATCTCCCTCGTCCTCATCACCATTGTCCTCCTCTTCATCATCGTCACCTACATGCTGCTCGTACCCGTCGTCATCTACCTCGTCATTCTGATACTGATCACCTGGACTTTGTTGCAGAACAGGTGCTGATTTCACGGAATGATTTATTCGTTCTGCTATCTCTCGCATTTCCTGAAAGATAATCCTTCATCCTTTGGCTTTGAAAGAATGATTGCGTGCATTGTGTAGACAGTGGTCACTAGAATGGTTCATCCCTCCTGTTAACCTTTTTTGAGCGTCATGGCCGCATCTGCATACCATGAATAGAAGACAGATAGCATTCCTTTGCATCTTCAAGTAAAGCTCATGCACATCCTACATTAAAATACAGATAATTGGACAATTGTTCAGTCAAAAGTGTTCATTCAAAAGTATAATTTTAACCTTGACAAGTGTAATTCTAAGGGCAAAAAGTATAATTCTAACGGACGAAAGTGTAATTGTAAGCTACAACAGTAAAATATTAACTTTAAAAAGTATAATTTTAAAGGACAAAAGTGTAATTGTAACATACAAAAGTATAATTTTAACTTTAAAAAGTATAATTTTAACTGACAACCTTGTAATTTAAGCAATTACTGATTAATATGGCAATTACAATTGTAGTGTAATTGTAGTGAAAGAAAAAGTAACTTTAAAACATTAAAATTAGCCTTGACAAATAAACAAATAGCACTTAAATCTACAGCCCGAGCTTTCAACTCCTCGTCATCATCAACACCAGAAGGGAGTTCAATCTCGATGAACTGCTTCCTGTCTGAAGTTGAAGTCACTTGTAATGCCGCATCACTAACCACATTTCCAATGGCCAACACTTGGCTGTCATTAGGCACCCCACCAATGCTTAACAGTTCTTTTTGAAGGCACCGAGGATACTTGACCAAGGACCAAGTTAGCCGACCCAAACGGTTCTTGTCAAGCTCACCATGTAGTCTGTCAGAAAGCGTCTGCCGGTCCCAGTGCTTAATGAGAGGCAGGCTGTGGCGACAACTCTTACCACGGAAATCGAAACGTTGAAAGTACGTAATCATTAAGAAGGGGATACATCCCAGCAGCGTCTGTTTATTTTCACCAGTAGCTGCCGCAGCCTTCACCAAATTTTCCAGCACATAAGTACACCAATAAATCTGCGTAATCGAGTCCACATCTTCAACAACTCTCAAAAGCTTGAAGTCAACCCCATTGTATGACGTTGGAGTTAGGAATGATGACATTGCGAGCGAGAACAAACGACCCGTAATTGCGGACCTCCTTTTTTGTATTTTTTTTTTAAAATATCTTGGAAGACAATTCCTAAATTAATGCCTTCGTTAACCCCTTTTATGTTGTACGCTTTTCGCCATTTATCTTTTAATTGCTTGTTCTCCGACGCTTGAGAATCCTTTTGGCGGCCCGTAGGTACTAGATCAAGAGTTTTAGGACCAAGTGGTAACATAGAACAGTCATACACGTCATGCTTGGTGACCATGAACTCCTTATCCTTAGCCCGAAAAATATACGATTCATCACTGAATGCTTTCAGAAAATCTTTAACATGACCCATCGGATATGTTTTGAGCTTAAGCTCCAGAATACCACCGAAACCGATCCTCCGTACCGCATCTCGTTGTGCATCATTAAGCTTTTCAACGAGCTCAACAAGCTGCTTCGGCCGGCACTTGACAGCCACCTTTGCTATTTTGTTCGTGTCTGGTTTCGCTGGTTTGGCTGGTTTGGCAACAACAAGCTCCTTATTCAACTTGACAGGCACCTTTGCTTTTTTGGACTTGCCTGATTTACCCTCATTTCCACCTGACATCTGTTAACATTACTCAAAATTAATTGTTGCATACAAAAAAAAATAAGACAAAAAAAAGTTTAAATTGTAGCAGCATAAAGTGTAATTATAGCAGCCACAAGCGTAATTCTAATAAAATAAAGTGTTATTTTAACAGGCAACAGAAAACTCTCAGCAAAAAAAAGTGTGATTGTAGCAAAGACAAAGTGTTATTTTAACAAACAAAAGTGTAATTGTAGCAGAGGAAAGTGTAATTCTAACAAAATAAAGTGTTATTTTAACATAAAAATGATTACATTTTTGAGAAAAAAAAGTGTGATTTTAGTGACAAAAGTGTAATTCTAACAAGATAAAGTGTTATTTTTACAGAAACAATGTGTAATTTTAGCAACAAAAAGTCTAATTGTAGCAGCATAAAGTGTTATTTTAGCAACAAAAGTGTGATTCTAACAAAAGGGTAATCAAAAGTGGGATTTGTAGCAGAATAAAGTGTTATTTTAGCTTACAAAAGTGTAATTCTAACAAAATACAGTGTTATTTTAACAGGCAACAATGACATTTTAACGAGAAAAAGAGTGTGATTTTAGTGACAAAAGTGTAATTCTAACAAGATAAAGTGTTATTTTAACAAAGCTCTGGTGTAATTTTAGCAAAGAAAAGTGTAATTGTAGCAGCATAAAGTGTTATTTTAGCAAAAAAAGTGTAATTCTAACAAAAGGGTAATCAAAAGTGGGATTTCTCCAAAAAAAAAATGGATAAACTGTAATTTTAACAAAGAAAGAGTAATTGTAAGCAACAAAAGTAGTATTTTTCAAAAAAAATCTGACTAATCTTAATGAATATGAACATATATGCTAAAAACGTTAGTTGACAAAATACAGTGATAAAAAATAACTGTCCTACATGTCCTAAATGTGCTAAAAATAACTGGCTAATCAAAATGAAGAAACCAAATACAGTGATCAAATAGAACAGTACATCAACAATGGTGACAAAGTACAGTGATCAAATACAGTCCAATAACATAACAATGTCCAATAAATTAAAAAAACGTCTAAATAAATGAAGAGAACAAATAATAAAACTCTAAAAACCCAGAAAAAAATCATAAAACTCTAAAAACCCCAAAAAAAATTACCTTCTGAAGTGATTGAAAGGACGACAATGGCAGTTTGCAAGTGAGCAAAGAAAATGGAGAAAAAAACGATAATAAGGTAACAAAAAAGCGATAAAATTGGGGGATTTTTAGAGCAGTTTCGTCTTAAGCAGTTGAAATGAATGGCGTTTAATTGGGGGAAATGTTTTGGGGAAAAATTAATTTTGAATAATGGAGAGATGATAAGTGGGGGAAGTTAGTAGGACGTGTGTGAGTGATGTTTTGATTGACAACCCTGCATGCATGCTAATACCCTATGAGTGGTAGGAGGAGAGAGGTAATTATTTTAGCCATTAGAATAATATTATTAGTTGCTTTTTACTTTTAATCTAAGCCATTCAATAACATGATCTAAGGGTAGACAATGGAACTCATGGACTCAAGTGTAAGACATGGACTTAGATGATCTTATTACTATATATATATATATATATATATATATATATATATATATATATATATATATATATATATATATATATATATATATATAAATATATATATATATATATAGTGTCAAGTTCTTATAAGTCCTTCATATCTTTTGAGTCCATAAGTCCCTCCCACATCCCTTAGATCATGCTTGTTGGATGCTTGAGATTGAAAGTAAGAAACACACTTAACACTAATTAATTCACTTATCTCTCTAGTTTTAATAATACATTTACTAATTCATTATCATACACAATTAACACCACCATTTATCTTATACTTCAAAGTTTATGGAAATTTTGTTAACACTTTTCCAGTTTCAGTTTTTTTTCGTTTTTTTTAGACAAGTTTTCGACATTTTAGGATTTTACAAGTGTAATTCTAACAGCAAAAAGTGTAATTTTAAGGAATATTTTCGAGAATTTAGCGTTTTACAAAGTTTAAATTCAATCTTTTCCGAGTGATTTTAACGAATAATATTTTGAATTTTTGTAATTTTATCACAAGTTATTGTAATTTAGCATTTTACGAGTGTTATTTTAATGACAAAAAGTGTTATTTTAGTCCAGGTAAGTGTAATTTCAGTCCAATGAGATTGTTATTTTTAGTCAAGGAGAATGTAATTTTAGTCCAGAAAAGTGTAATTTTAGTCCAGAAAAGTATAATTTCAGTCCACTGAGAATGTAATTTTAGTCCATTGAGAGTGTAACATTAGTCCAATATTAAAAAGTGTAATTTTAACAGAAAAAAGTGTAATTCTAACAACAAAAAGTGTAATTTTAGCCGAAAAAAGTGTTATTCTAGCAAAAAAAAAAGTATAATTTTAACAGAAAAAAATGTAATTTTAATGGAGAAAAGTGTAATTTTAACAGAAAAAAGTGTAATTCGAACAGAAAAAAGTGTAATTCTAACACCAAAAAGTGTAATTTTAGCCGAAAAAAGTGTTATTCTAGCAGAAAAAAGTATAATTTTAACAGAAAAAAGTGTAATTTTAATGGAGAAAAGTGTAATTTTAACAGAAAAAAGTGTAATTCTAACAACAACAAAAAGTGTAATTTAATGAAAAAAAGTGTAATTTAATGGAAGATCTCACAAAATTAAACAACTTATGTGAGATCTTTTTTTTCGATCTATTTCAAAAACCTAGATCTAAAATTTTAAAAATAATAAGAAGCCAACAATAAGGGAAAAAAAAACACTGAAAAACAAAATATATATTTGAAATACGAAATAGAAGAGGTTTGAAAATATATATTATGCAATTGAAGTTACACATAATGATCATTGAAGTTACACATAATGTGCAACTTTAGTCTATAAGGGTTTAACTTTTGTATAAAACAAAATTATATTTGAAATACGAAATAAAGGAGATCTAAAATTATAAAAAAGAAAAAAAAATGAAAAGTAAATCTGAATAACGAAAAAGGGACTTAAAACAAAAAACAAAACAAATAAAATATATAACAAGACGAAATTAAAAAATACGAGATTTTAATCCAACTCGAAAAACTACATAACAAGACGAATTTAAAAAATACGATAAAACGATATTTGAAATACGAAACAAAGGAAATCTTAAAAAATAAGAAAAAAAAAACTAAATAAAATCTGAAAAACAAAACCCAAAACGGACAAAAACACACTCCCTAAAACAAAACAAACAATCTGAAACAACAAAAATAAAATTGAAAATTGATGGTGGATCTCTTGCGGTGGTGCAAAGGAGGGACATGCCGTCGACTGAGCTCCGGGGAGACATGGATCTAGTGAGATGGTGCGGTGGTTTCGTTGGAGGTGTGGGATGGTGTTGAGTGGCGGATTTGGTTGGTCGTGGTTGGCTAGTGGTGGTTGTGGGGCCGCAGCGGAAATGAGGAAGGAGAGGAAGAGAAGGTGTCGGGTAGTGGGTCGTGGGTTGGCTAGTGGTGGTGTCGGGTCGTGGATTTGGTTTTTTAAGGTTGCTGGTGGTGGTGGTGATAGTGGTAGGTGGGTTAAGGTGCGGTGTTGTGAGAGGCGGCAGCAGGTGGTCATGGCAGTGGGTGTTGGTCAGGGAGGAAGAGAGGAGCGGTATCGGATTTGTGGGTGTTGATGGTGGTGGGTGGTGCGTGGTTTTGAGAAAAGGCGGGGAATTTTTTTTATTTTTGTGTGGGTATGCGGTGGTTGTGGTGGTGGGTTAGCGGCGGCGGGAAGGGAAACAGTGGCAGCGGGGTGGGAGGTGGTTGTAGCCGGTGGGTTGGGTTGGAGAGAAAAGGGGGGGGGGGGGAATTTTTTGATTTTTTTGTTTTTGAATTTTTTTGGATTTTGAGAGATGGGAGGTTTTTGAGATAAAATATGAGGGAAATTGTGTGGATGAGAGATAAGTAGGTGGGAGGAAAATGTATATATATTGAATTAGTGATTAATTAGAATTAATTAGTATGGGTAGTGAGAGAGTGGTTTAATTAGCTTTAATCTCCTTTTTTTTGTGTAATTCTCAGCCATCCTTTTCCCTCATCCAAGGGCTCTAAAGAGAACTTATGGACTCACACTTGAGGAGGGACTCATTTGATCCTAATACTATATATATATATATATATATATATATATATATATATATATATATATATATATATATATATATATATATATATATATATATATAAAGAGAGAGAGAGAGAGAGAGAGAGAGACAGAGAGGCAAGATCCGGTGAGTTTGTCATTTTTCGTGAGTTATCCCTACATATATATATAATTGACCAAATAAAACAAATTACTCACAATATTACGTAACACAAACAAACTAACCCACTCTCTCTCCTCTCCTCTCTTTCTCTAATTTCTATCAAAACTACAACTACTCTATTACGATCAACAAATCGCACAAAAAATCTTCTAAATTGATCAGCAAATCATCGATTCATCACATTGTTTTTTGTAAATTCCAAAAGTTTACCCAAAATTCATTCACAATTTCGAATAATCTAACTGAAACTATCATTTTTTCTCAATACTCGGATTTTGGAAAACCCTAACTCTTCAAATCATAAAAATGGTATGAATATTTATTACAAACACATAAATCGGTATGAATATTTCTTACGATTTCATATTTTATACTCGAATAACTGCAGTATTTGAATCAAATAACAAATTCTTATGATTTATGTGTTTTTTTCATGTTTAATAACATTAGTATTTCGATTAATTGTATATTTTTTGGTGATTTGCAGGTGGAATGACGTTGAACACGGATAATTGATGCTTAATGGAATAATTGACGTCGTGTAATAGAATAACTGATGTTTTATGATAGAATAATTAAGTTACTGTAATATAATAATTTGTTTATTAATAATAACGTTCTCTGTTATGTATAGTTATTTTAATGTAGAAACTCAGTTATTGTAATGTAGAAACTCAGGTATTGTAATGTAGAAACTCTGGTATTTGTAATTATTGTAATGCGAAAACTTTGTTATTGTAATGAATAAAGCCAATTATTCTATATGTTATTCAGTTATTCACTCGTGAGTTGTAGTTATTTTACAATCCATTTATTTTACAATCCAGTTACTTCTTGGATATTCCGTTAAGTTGTATTCTGTTTTTTGGTGATTTGCAGGTTGAGTCACGATATACGCGGATAATTGACGTTCAATGAAAAAATTGATGTATACACTTGGTCATTTTTTGTTAGCTTTCATCTTGTTTAATTGATTAACTTAGTTATTGTAATGTAGAGAAACTCGGTTATTATAATGTGAAAACTCTGACATTTGTAGTTATTCCAATGTAAAAACTCAGTTATTGTAATTTAGAAACTCAGTTATTGTAATGTAAAACTTTGGTATTTGTAATTATTGTAATGCAGAAACTCGGTTATTGTAATGAGTAAATCGTGTTATTGTATTGAGATGAAACTCAAATATAATCAAATTTCTATCTTGTGTTTGTTTTCATGTTGTTTAATTGAATAACTAGTTATTTTCATTCAATCGATAATGGAGATTGGTTAATGCAATAGCAAAATCAGAAAAATGAAATAATAATATATAACAAAGTTAAAAAAGCCACTTACTTTCATTATATAACTTTCCAACACATTACATTTAAACATCTCCAACAAATTATATCTAAGCATCATTATCATTACATCTAAGGGTTTCAAATAATACATCTAACAGTGGTAACTGTTGGAAATCTATATCTCATTACTTAACATATTCATATATGTGATGATTTAATTTAGTCATAAAATTAAATATTGATCTTATGCATGCAAACAATGATAAAAATAAAGAAGAAATCATCATTCTTACAATGGATATTTCGGATTATTGGGCACAAGTGAGTTCTCCTACTCACTTGTTCTTGAGCTTCCTAAAATGGATGAACAAGCATTCAAGTATAGAATCTCTCCCGAGGAATAATACCCAAGGTAACCACTTAATAAAATTAATATTATTAATACTAGAACAATATTAATTTAAATAAAATTGACCCAAAATCTTTATTTTGTTCTCTTAATTTCGGTTAAGAGAGGGAGAAGAAGGAGGAAGTTTTTATCTCTCTAAAACTCATTATTTTTAGATGGTGAATGAATGAATGAATTATATTTTTCACAAGAGTAGTCTATGTGCAAAAATAAGACAAAAACCCTTTGCATGGTGGGTGGAAAAACCGGGTATGGGAGGGAGAAAAAGACCAATGCATGAGCCTCTATTCTTCCCAAAAAAGGACTAGGCTTGCATGGCTAAGAGACTAGGTTATAATTGTGTTTTCCATTAAAAATAATTAACACAAAAATAAGCCTAATAACCCTCCTTATTTCGGCACATTTGGGTGTAAAATGGAGAATCTATTTTACACATTATTTTGTCAATTTGTCACATGTAACATGTATCATGACATTAGGTATATAAAATGTATTTTTAACAATTAAAAATCACCATATTAATAAAATATGTCACTTATAAAGTTAACCTAGTAATTCATAATTACTTGCACCGAAATGAGTTCCCGAGTCATAAATTATAACATTCTGTATTTATAATAATCAATTCATTCTGTTTCAATTGTTTCCGTAAACAAAAAATTCATCTAAGCAATAAAACAATTCGATTACTTAGACCGTATATATCTTATTTAATCAAATTATAATGAGATACGTAAATATTACTTCCAAAATCGTCCGTCAATTTTAAGTAATTTAATTAACCCGTATCGTCATACGATCAATTAAATAATCAATTAAGAGTGTTACCCTTTAGGTATGACCTAAGGGGATCAACTGATCACCACCGTCGCACGACAGTAATGTCAAACTCTAGTCAGCCAATCATTACCGATATGTGTGGACCAGTTGACAGTAAAATATTACTTCCCAATTGTATTCTTTAAAATGAGACTTAAACATGTGATCATCATGATCGACAGTTGTGATCGCATTATTGGTGGAGGACACATATTCCAACAATCTCCCACTTGTCCTCGACAAGTGTGCGTCACCAATTCTCTTGTCCTATTACTATCTCCCACTCAATGCAAGGTGTCTTTCAGGTCGTACTTGCAAGTGATCATATCGAGAGTGGTTTCCTCGATCTGGAGAATAACTGATTGACCGGATTTATCTACCGTAGATATCTTCCTAGCGTGGCCACACATTTCCAGTTCATTACTCCTCGAGTGGCCCTGAGATATTGTTATAACCCTGACTAGGGGTGGACAATTCCTATCGCACCTATTCCCTTCGACTAGCCACAACCATCATAACCCAAAATATGCCCATTTGACCCCATTTACGAAGGTCGTAGTAACACAAATCAAAGTTAATCTGAAATTGTGCCATCTTAGGCGAACAGTCTTTAATCAAAAGAATCGACTCACTAGAATACTATAGTAGCTCTCGCCACGACCAGGCTATATAAATTTGCCAGAACTTTATAAGCGGTCATAAGGCCCGACAAGGTGTTCCTAACAGTCTGCCTATGTGATCGACCAGTCATTCTCGTATGACTCCATGGCACTTGAACTTGCCATCAATCGCATCACACTCTAGTCACTTCGAGACGTCACCTCATACAAGTGACTATGGGCGAATACTATGTTAATCCGTGTTCACTTTAACGGGGTTCAATTGTCACTACAACCCGTTTGGATGTAACAGTGTATAAAGAAAAGATAAAAGACAAATGCGATTATGAACATGAACAAAAACAACACTTTTATTTCATTTCAAAATCTAACATAAACTTGGTGCACGTTTAAGTCCCATGGACGCAACATGTCCATCATGCTTGGCCTACGATAAAGGCTTGGTGAGCGGATCGGCTATGTTGTCATCCGTCCCAACCTTACAAATCGCAATTTCCTTTCTTTCAATGAAATCTCTTATTACATGATATTTTCTAAGTACATGTCTAGATCTATTACTAGACTTAGGCTCTTTAGCTTGGAAGATCGTCCCACTATTATCACAATAGAAAGTGATGGGATCATTGGCGGTAGGTACTACTCTTAGACCTTCTGTGAATTGCTCGATCCAGACATGCCTTCCTTGGCGCCTTCCGATCCGCAATGTACTCAGCCTCCGTTGTTGAATCCGCAGTCACAGCTTCCTTGAAGCTTCTCCAGTTAACGGCACCACCATTTAGCATGAAAACGAAACCAGCTTGTGATTTCATGTCATCTCTATCCGTTTGAAAACTTGAGTTCGTGTATCCATTAACACGTAGCTCGGTGTCTCCTCCAAACACTAAGATAGTTAGTTCTTCTCAAGTACTTAAGGATGTTCTTGACGGCTATCCAGTGATTCTCACCTGGATTTCCTTGATATCTACTCGTCATGCTCAAAGCATACGAGACATCAGGACATGTGCATATCATGGCGTACATGATTGATCCAACAGCGGAAGCATAAGGGATCAACTTCATGCGTTCAACATCATGGGGTTCGGAGGGAGATTGAGACTTGCTCAATATAGTCCCAGTTACCATAGGTACCAAACCCCTTTTGAATTTGTCCATGCTGAACCGTCGAAGAATCTTATCAACATAAGACTCTTGACTTAGTGCCAGTATCCTCTTGGATCTATCTCTATGGATCCGAATACCTAATATGCATTGTGCCTCTCCTAAATCCTTCATTTGGAAGTGGTTACCTAACCACTTCTTAACAGAAGACAACATTGGAATATCATTTCCAATGAGTAGTATGTCATCGAAATACAAGATTAGGAACACAACATTGCTCCCACTAAATTTCATGTATAAACATGGTTCCTCAACAATTCGAGTAAAACCATTCTCTTTTATAACATGATTGAATCGATGATTCCAACTTCTAGATGCTTGCTTAAGATCATAAATGGATCTCTTAAGCTTGCACACTTTGTTAGGATTCTTAGAATCAACAAAACCTTCGGGTTGTATCATGTACACCTCCTCTTCTAAATGCTCATTTAGAAAAGCGGTTTTGACATCCATTTGCCATATTTCATAATCATGAAATGCGGTAATCGCTACAAAATCCGTATGGACCTTAGCATGGCAACGGGGGCGAAGGTCTTATCATAATGGAGACCTTGGACTTGGGTAAATCCTTTTGCCACTAGCCTAGCTTTGTAGACATCATCATGTCCTTCTATGTCATTCTTAACTTTGAAAATCCATTTGCATTGAAGAGGTCTTGCCCCTTTAGGCAAATCTACCAAGTTCCAAACTTGGTTTTCATGCATAGAATCCATTTCGGACTTCATGGCTTCAAGCCATAAGGAGGAATTAGGACTAGAGATTGCAGCCTTGTAGGTGGCGAGTTCGTCACTTTCCAAAAGCAACACATCGAGTGTTCCATCTTCTTCGATAAGTCTCACATATCGATCGGGATGGCGAATAACATGGCCCGTTCTTCTAAGTGGAGGAGAGACAACCACGTTAGATGACGAAGGAACATCTTCTTGCGTCTCTACATTGGTTTGTGGCTCATGAACTTCATCAAGTTCAAAATTTCTCCCACTCTGTCTCTTAGAAATAAATTGACTTTCTAAGAAGACAGCCTCGCAAGACACAAACACTTTGTTCTCTTGAGGTTTGTAGAAGTACTAACCTCGAGAGGTCAAGGGGTAACCTACAAAGATGCATTTTTCGGATTTTGGGGCAAGCTCGTTGTCAGTTTTTGCCTTGACGTAAGCGTCACATCCCCAAATTTTCATGTAGGATATGTTGGGAACTCTTCCCTTCCACATCTCATATGGAGTCTTTTCGGTTGTTTTTGTGGGACTATTATTCAAGGATCTAATTGCGGTTTGAATCGCAAATCCCCAAAACGAGTTTGGTAGCTCGGTTTGACTCATCATTGATCGAACCATATCAAGTAGGGTTCGATTTCTCCTTTCAGCAACACCATTGAGTTGTGGTGTTCCGGGTGGAGTAAGTTGTGATATAATACCACAACCTTTCAAGTGTGAATCGAATTCAAGGCTAAGATATTCTCCACCACGATCGGATCGTAGTGCCTTAATTCTTTTGTTCAATTGGTTCTCTACTTCGTTTTGAAATTCCTTGAATTTCTCAAACGCTTCACTTTTATGCTTCATTAAATAGATATACCCATATCTACTCAAGTCATCGGTGAAGGCTATGAAGTAGTCATAATTTCCACGAGCGGTGATACTCATTGGTCCACACACATCGGTATGTATGAGTCCTAATATCTCACTTGCTCGTGTCCCTTTACCACTAAAAGGATTTCGAGTCATTTTGCCAAGAAGGCAATATTCGCATGTTCCATATGATTGAAAATCAAATGGTGTAATCACATTAGTCGAAATTAATCTTTTAATGCGATTCTCGTTTATGTGACCTAATCGACAATGCCAAATGAACGATTCATTTGGGTCACTTGATTTGAGTTTCTTTGATTGAATGTTATAGATATCATTAGTCGGATTCGAGGTTTCTAAAATGTAAATGCCATTAATGGAAGAAGCTTGGCCTATAACCAAATCATTCCTCGAAATAGTACAACGATTGTTCTTAATGACAAAACAAAATCCGTCCATGTCTAGCATAGCGATAGAAATAATGTTTTTAGAGAGTGTAGGCACATAAAAACAATTATGTAAATACAACTCAAATCCATTAGGCAAAGCTAATACATAAGTTCCTTTGGATTCGGCCGCTACTCGAGCTCCATTTCCAAGGCGTAGATCCACATCTCCTTTGCTAAGCCTCTTCACGTCTCTTAAACCCTGTAAATGATTACAAAGGTGAGAACCACAACCGGTATCCAGTACCCATGTCGTAGTGGAAGTATAATTTATATCAATAACATAAATTTCTTTAGGAATTTTACCTTTTGGAACGATGATTCCTTCCCTTATATTTCGCAAATATATGGGACAATTCCTAAGCCAATGTCCCATGCCATAGCAATAATGGCACTCATCTTCAACTTGCTTGAAGTTTTTCCCTTTCTTTCCCTTCTTCTTGAACCTTTTGCCCTTTGAAGCAAGAACTTGATTGCTTGAGCTCCCACTAGTTTTGGCATCTTTGTCTTCCAAGGACAAAGATCCTATAGATTTTATGAGGCGGTCTTCATGAGACCGGCTCACAAGAGATCTTGTAGGAGGTTTTGAAGAAATGATGAAGTTTAGGTTTCCGTCCGAACCAATCCCAAAATGAAGTTCTCTAGTAGTGTCGAAATCATTGTTGAAGCAAACGTCGTCAAAAACATTGTGGCAAGACTCAATAGTTATCGGTGTAGTAGCGTTTGATGGATTCATTGTAATGAACTACAAGTAATGAGGAAAGGAAATATTAACATTTGTCTTTTAATATCATACTTGTAAATAAATTACAAGATATGAGCATTTATATAGTGACCTCTACCCAACTATTATAAATGATTCCAAGACCCAAATTCATATTAACTTGGGCACGGTGTGGCCGATGAAACCCTTATCAATATAACTCGGTGGATTAACGCCTTAATCGATTCTACTTTTAGAACTCTTGGTCGATAAAATTACTCTAATATTTATCTATAGCCCGGAACACATGCGACTACGGTCACGAATACTTCCGTTGAGCTTAATCCAAATTTCGAATAAATGTGCCCATGATCCAAACCCACATTAACTTGGGCACGGTGTGGCCGATGAAACCTTTATCAACATGAATTCGGTGGATAGACATTTATCACCCACTTCCCCTACGTAACAAGGTTTGCACCCCGTTGTGGCCGAGTGCACTCCCTCACGAAATAGGTTTTCATGGTTTCTACTTTTTGGTAAGGCTATGTCTCAATTGATTATTTTAGCGAGAGGTCATGTCAATTTATTATCTATCACGTTTTAAGTGGACTAAAGCGGTGAACTACGATAATTCTAATTGACACGGTCGATAAACTCGATTAAAATGACAATGCATGTTTTAGTTATGGCGATTTAGCGATGCATGCAACATATAAATAAAATGCAAAGCATAAATTAAATCCTAGTATGACCTTCCTAAAATAGAAAATCTAATTAACTATTACATATTCGGAAACCAACTCCATTGGTCCCTTGAACTTCGGTTTTTGCACGCATCTCGAGTTAACACCGTCTTTATGTATCGTCTTCTTGAGTGACACCGTCTTCAAGGAACTCCGAAATAAATAAATTACGTAACAAATTACATAATTTCCTATTATACAACCGAATCGATATTCCCATACATTTCGGGTAATACCAATTAAAAACTAAGGCCATACTAAGTAAAAATACATAATTCAAAAATTACATAAAATAAAATTATGACAATCATAAATATAATGCAGCATTATAATATGTATGAACATGCCCAATTTTATGTTAAATCGCCTTTAAGGAGCCAATATCGTATATTAATCGGTTTTACGGATTTGCGTGATTCAACCTTTTAAAATCACAATAAATTACATAAAATCATATTTATGCACAAGTTAATTACCCTAACCAACTTAGGACTCAAAATTAGTCTCCACTAACTATTTGACTATAATTAACTTATATTTCTTAAAATTGTTCATTAATGGACTCAAAATTACAATAAAATGCTATAAACTTCAAATACATCACAAAAATTTCAAATAAATTTGAAATTTGAAATTTAAACTCATGAACATTCTGGAAAAATACCATGACACTCATAATGTCAAAAAACTTAGGTTAAAAATTTCGAAATTTATCGGGAAAAACAATGTTGCGGTTTATCGGATTTATCAAATATTATCATAAAAATATGAGAAAAATTATATTTATCAACTTTTCAATTTTATATCTGAAATGGGTAATAAAATGCAACATGTGACGTTATTCCTTAGTCATAAAGTATGATTTAGCAATTATTCACTAATTAAAGTCACTATTTATGCTATTTTTCATCAAAAATTCATAAATCGTGCATAAAGACTTCATTATAGCCTATTATTTTACACACATCTTGTAAAATTGTATGTGACAACATACTAAATTTATATGACCCGATCCGAAATATTTCTCATATTAACCTATTTTTCATTTAAATTCGATTTTTATCATGAAAAATCCATATTTCGAGCATAAAAACTCCAAAAATTCTGAAACTTTACAGGTCATCTAAAAATAATATATGTGAAAACATATCCAAAAACCACTGGAAAATTCGAAGTTTAGCTAATTTTAGTCCGAAAATGACAGTTTTATAATAAAATCACATTTTTAATGCCATTATTATATAAAATGAACAATAAAAATCCGTAAACTAACCAAAATATCCTAAATACATTTTAGGATCAGAAACTTTAACATGCAAAAATATTTCGTGATATATCATAATAAACAAAAATTTATAAGTTTTATATGTTAATCGTATAACTCGGAAAAACTATAACCGATTTGCATGCAAACAACCTAAGGCTCTGATACCACTTGTTGGAAATCTATATCTCATTACTTAACATATTCATATATGTGATGATTTAATTTAGTCATAAAATTAAATATTGATCTTATGCATGCAAACAATGATAAGAATAAAGAAGAAATCATCATTCTTACAATGGATATTTCGGATTATTGGGCACAAGTGAGTTCTCCTACTCACTTGTTCTTGAGCTTCCTAAAATGGATGAACAAGGATTCAAGTATAGAATCCCTCCCAAGGAATAATACCCAAGGTAATCACTTAATAAAATTAATATTATTAATACTAGAACAATATTAATTTAAATAAAATTGACCCAAAATCTTTATTTTGTTCTCTTAATTTCGGTTAAGAGAGGGAGAAGAAGGAGGAAGTTTTTATATCTCTAAAACTCAATATTTTTAGATGGTGAATGAATGAATGAATTATATTTTTCACAAGAGTGGTCTATGTGCAAAAATAAGACAATAACCCTTTGCATGGTGGGTGGAAAAACCGGGTATGGGAGGGAGAAAAAGACCAATGCATGAGCCTCTATTCTTCCCAAGAAAGGACTAGGCTTGCATGGCTAAGAGACTAGGTTATAATTGTGTTTTCCATTAAAAATAATTAACACAAAAATAAGCCTAATAACCCTCCTTATTTCGGCACATTAGGGTGTAAAATGGAGAATCCATTTTACACATTATTTTGTCAATTTGTCACATGTAACATGTATCATGACATTAGGTATATAAAATGTATTTTTAACGATTAAAAATCAACATATTAATAAAATATGTCACTTATAAAGTTAACCTAGTAATTCATAATTACTTGCACCGAAATGAGTTCCCGAGTCATAAATTACAACATTCTGTATTTATAATAATCAATTCATTCTGTTTCAATTGTTTCCGTAAACAAAAATTTCATCTAAGCAATAAAACAATTCAATTACTTAGACCGTATCTTATTTAATCAAATTATAATGAGATACGTAAATATTACTTCCAAAATCGTCCGTCAATTTTAAGTAATTTAATTAACCCGTATCGTCATACGATCAATTAAATAATCAATTAAGAGTGTTACCCTTTAGGTATGACCTAAGGGGATCAACTGATCACCACCATCGCACGACAGTAATGTCAAACTCTAGTCAGCCAATCATTACCGATATGTGTGGACCAGTTGACAGTAAAATATTACTTTCCAATTGTATTCTTGAAATGAGACTTAAACATGTGATCATCATGATCGACAGTTGTGATCGCATTATTGTAGGAGGACACATATTCCAACAGTAACATCACAAATATTACATATATTTATCTTCGATACTACGTCTAAAAGTATTTCTTTCAACGAAAATCGCGTCTTGTCGTTGTTTTCACCAGTTTTCCACCAATATTTCCTCCCGGCGAGAATCATGTTTTGCCTATTGATGAGGGCTGAATCCGCAGAAAACAAATGCTCACTGAAAGATCTAAAAGCAAAAAAGGTGGTAAGTTATAAATAATTATGCAACTATAAGCAAATTATATAAGTCCACAACAATAACTCCAAATTGAAATAACTAAGTTAAAACAATACAATAATTGATATGTAATATTACTATAACCAACTTAAACAAATTATATTAAAAAGAATCATCTTACAACAACTCTAATTTGAAATAAGTAAGTTAAAACAATACAATAACTAAGTTTGAATAATAGAATAACTCAGTTAAAGCTATACAATAACTATTATTAACAGAATATATTCTAACATATACAGCAAACAAGAAATAACTAGAAAATACAATAACTGAATTAGAATAATACAATAACTCGGTTAAAGTAATACAATAACTATTATTTACAGATTAATACAATAAACAAAGAGAGAGAAGCCGCCTTCGATTTTCGAGCCTCTGGCTAGGAAATCCAATTTGCAAAGACAAAGGGAGATGATGCTACGTGGAAGGAGTGTTCCAGGGGCAAAGTCCTTGTCAGTAGAAGAACCAAATCAGGAAAGTATGGAAACCTCGGTTGATAATGAAATTAGGGCAGGGCCTGATGTCGAGGAGGAACGTAAAACAAAAGATATTCATGAGATTAATGGCATCCCAGAACTTGTGATTGAAACTGATGAAGAGGAAGAACAATGTGATGAAGATGAAATTGAAAATGAGGAAGAGGAGGAAGTGGTTCAGGAGACAGCAGAACAGAGCCCTCCTGTTATCGAAGAAGAACCAAAAACAGAGTCTGATGGCATGTTACAGTTACAATTGGAGGATGTTGAAGAGGAAATAGAATATTGGAGTCAGGCGGTTGTTTGCTTTATTCTGGGGGCAAATCCGTCGTGGGACGTGGTAGAAGGCTTTATAAGACGAATATGGACGAAATTCAATATTAATAAAATTTCGTTCATGCCCAATGGTATCTTTCTAGTTAGGTTTAAAACGATGGAAATGAAAGACAAAGTCATGAGTTCAGGGCATTATCTTTTTGACAATAAACCATTGATTGTTAAGCCATGGACTAGGGATATGGAGATGACTAAGGATGATGTGAAATCTGTTCCTGCTTGGGTTCAAATCCATAAACTCCCTCTGAAGTTTTGGGGGAAGGGGTTACCTAAAATTGCAGGTTTAATTGGGAAATTCATTAAAAGTGATACTGCCATTGAGGAGAGGACAAGGCTGGGGTATGCTCGTGTAATGGTAGAACTTATGGTGGACCAAGAGTTGCCTCCTCAGATTGCTTTTAAAGATGAAAAAGGTCAGATCATAAGGGTTGATATTGAGTATGAGTGGAGACCTGTTAAGTGTAAGAAATGCCACGGCATGGGGCATGAGATGGAACACTGTAGAAAAGGAAACCAGGACTATGTTGCCAAAAAACCAGTCAAACAGGTATGGAGAGTAAAACAAACTGTTGGGGTTCAACCACAGGAGGGCTCTATGATTCTGAACAATCCAAAACCTCAGGTGGTGACTGGGATAGTGACGCCACGTAAAAGATTAGTCAGAATGCATAGGCAGGAAGGAGACAGGAGTGGATATAGTGGTGATTCCTTTGGAGCTCATTCCTATAAAGAAATATTGACATCTCCTTCAAAATTGAATGGTGTTGAAACTGGTAATGGTCATATTCATTCTCCTCCTATACTTAATGGATAGAATAGGATTTTGGAATGTGAGAGGAATGAATAGGGTAAATAAGCAAAAGTTCATTAATTTTTTCTTGCATAATAAGGGAGTAGGGCTATTCGGTTTGTTAGAAACAAAAATAAAAAGCAAGTCTTTCATTAGAACTGTAAACGTTTTTATAATTGGTGCATTTCTACAAATAATGGGTACCACAATAATGGGAGAATCTGGATTCTTTGGGACCCTAAGATTTTCAGAATTCAGTTTGTTGAATACAATGCTCAATTCATCCATATGAAGGTTGAAGCATTGGTGAGTAGGAGTGTTTTCCTCTTAACCATGATATATGCTTTTAATGGTATTCAAGATAGGACCCCTCTATGGGATCATCTAAGGAGGTTTGCTGGTCAAGTGGATGGCCCTTGGGCTATGGCAGGTGACTTCAATTGTGTGTTGTCAGCTTCTAAGAGAGTAGGAGGTAATACTCCTAATGCAGAGATTGAACCATTTAGAGCATGTGTTGCAGATTGTGAAGTAATGGACATTTATGCTACAGGCTCATTGTTCACCTGGAATAATAAGCAGCAGCCTGTTGATAGGATTTACAGTAGGCTTGATAGGTTTATGATCAATAAAGCTTGGAGTGATAAATTTCCAGAATTATATGCGAATTTCCTCCCTGAGGGTATGTTTGATCACACTCCCTGCTTGCTTAATAGCTCTACTCAGGTCCAGCAAATTAGAAGCTTCAAGTATTATAATATGTGGGGAAATGCCAAGGACTTTTTGCCTATTATTAAGAGGTGTTGGAATCAAGGTATTCCAGGATCCCCAATGTTCAGGCTGGCAAAAAATTTGAAGCTCCTGAAGCCTTCTCTGAAAGCCTTGAATAGGGGGAAGTATAGTGACATTGAGCAATCTACCTCAGTGATGCAGAAAAGAGTAGCTGATTTGCAGGAATTGATAGGGAAAGACCCTTCAAATATGGCCCTTATATCTGAGGAGACTGATGCTACTAAAAGATTAAGGGAACTGCTTGAGGCAAGGGACAGTTTTTTGGCTCAAAAAGCCAAGATTCAGTGGCTGCAGCAGGGGGATACTAACAGCTCTTATTTTCATGGAGTCCTCAAAAAAAGAAGGAATGGAAATAGAGTTATGCTGATTGAGGGATAGGAATGGTAACTCATGTGATACCCCAGACCTGGTGCATAATGCTTTCCTGGATTATTATCAAGCTCTAGTGGGTGCTAAGAAGGAGACAAAGAAAGTACACAAGAGGATTATTGACCAAGGACCTAGATGTAATGCTGAACATTATTCACTGTTGACCAAGCCAGTCACTGGTACGGAGATAAGGGATATTGTGTTTGGCATTCCTGACATCAAGTCCCCTGGACCTGATGGCTACACAAGCAAGTTTTTTAAGGATGCTTGGGGTGTAATAGGTGGGGATGTGATTACTGCAGTCCAGGATTTCTTTTCCCATAAGAAGCTGCTCAGGCAAATCAATGCTACTACCTTAACTCTTGTCCCTAAATGTGAGAGACCACAAAATGTGTTGCAATTTCGTCCAATAGCATGCTGCAATGTCATATACAAAATAATCTCTAAGCTGCTTTGTGCTAGACTTGCTGATGTTTTGCCTAGTATCATTGATCAAAATCAAGGGGCATTTGTGCAAAATAGGAGTATCCAGGAGAATATCTTTATCTGTCAAGACCTGATCAGATTGTATGAAAGGCCAAATGCTACTCCTAGGTGTATGTTCAAGATAGACCTGCAAAAAGCTTATGACACGGTGGAATGGTCATTTGTTGAACAATTGCTAGATGCTCTTGAGTTCCCTGATGACTTTAAAGAAATGATAATGCAATGTATAACTACTGCAAGCTTTTCTTTATCCCTGAATGGAGATATGTTTGGGTATTTTCAAGGTAAGAGGGGGCTCAGACAGGGAGACCCTCTTTCCCCTCTGATTTTTACTATATGTATGGAGTACCTAACTAGGACCATGAAATATGCAGCTGCTAAGTTTGAGTTCAACTACCATCCCCTTTGCAAAGAGGTAAGACTGGCAAACCTCATGTTTGCTGATGATGTACTATTATTCAGCAGAGGGGATGCCTGCTCTATGATGCTTTTGCTAAGAGCCTTCTCTACCTTCTCCAAAGCATCTGAACTACAGGTGAGTGCTACTAAATCAAATGCATACTTCCAAGGAGTTCCAGAGCACATTAAACAGGATATCTTAAGGGTGTCTGGCTTTGTGGAGGGAATGCTGCCATTTAAATACCTTGGGATGCCTATCCAGACCACAAGACTGAAGAAAGCTGACTATGACTGCCTGATTGAGAAGATCTGTAGCAGAATTCACAACTATGGGGCCAAAAAGTTTTCCTATGCTGGGAGACTGGTATTGGTACAGGCTGTGCTCTCTACTCTACACTCATATTGGGCCTCAATGTTTGTTATTCCAAAAGGGATCATTTGTAAAATAGAAGCTACTTGCAGGAATTTTTTGTGGGATAATAGTGTTGAATACAGGAGAGTCCCACTGGTAGCTTGGGATAAGGTGAGCTGCTCAAAAGAAGAAGGAGGTCTAGGGCTCAAAGACCAGGAAATTATGAATAAGGCTATGATAGGCAGGCTGGTACATTGGGTCATGGAGGAGAAGAACTCAATATGGGTGCAATGGGTGAAGAAGAACTACCTAAAAGGGAAGGCTTGGCTGGACTATAAGCCTACTGCTAATTCTAGCTGGGTCTGGAGAAGAATATGTAAAGTAAAGGAGGAAATAATACCTGGATATATTGATGGTACTTGGAATGCACAGTCAGAGTATACTCCTGCTATGGGGTATGGATGGCTAAGGGAAAGAAAACCTGCGGTCCCTTGGCATAAATGGGTCTGGAATGAGCATGTGACTCCAAAACATCAATTTATGGGGTGGCTATATGCACATGGAGCTATGAGGACTAAGGATAAACTGATTTTGTATGGTCTGGAGGTTGAGGATAGCTGTTTCTTGTGTGCACAGACTGCTGAAAGCATTGACCATTTGTTGTGTGATTGTGTTTACAGCAGGAAGATCATACAGGAAATGAACCAGAGGATGCAGATAATGTTTCCTGTCACTGATCTGATAGGTTGGTGCAACCAGAGAACAGGCACGAAGTTGCAGAAGGGGGTGCAGTTTGCTCTCCTATGGGGGATGGTGTATAGCATATGGCAGCAGAGGAACAAAGGCAGAGTAGAGGGGATGCTGCTAAGACCAGAAAGAGTAGCTAATCAGGTCATTGAGGAGGTTAAGGCTAGGCTCAATGGAAGAGATTTCAGAGTGCTTACTAAAACGGATCTAGATTGGTTGAAACATAAGAAATTATGTGTAACTGATGATTAGTGTTACTTGAACTCCTTATGTACCTATCTTTTTGATATATTATATACATACTCACATTTTACCAAAAACAATAATACAATAAACAAGAAATAACTACAAAATGCAATAACTAAGTTTGAATAATACAATAACTCGGTCAAAGCAATACAATAACTAACACCAACAGACAAATTCGACAGTTTGATGCATGAGACATCCTGATTGTTGAACAAAGTGAGTTTCTTATTTTCGGAAGTCTCAAACAGTGAGACAGACTATATATCATACATAAATACAAACGGAAATACAACGAATCAACAAAAATAAAGCGGATAATAAATTAGAACGATAATGAGAATGCACAAATCAGATCTAGAAAAACAAAATTAGTACTTACCTATAGTGAAATTGAAGAGAAATACAAAGATAAAGCGAAAGCGACAACGAATATTCTTAATTGATGACAAATTTGAACAAGGATGATGAAGATTGAGGATGAAGATTGGGTTTGTTGCCTGCAATTTAAAGGAATTTGATGAAGAGTGAATTTAACACAATTGAACGATGTCGTCGTTCTTTTTTTTTTTTTTTTCTTTTGTTCTGGCTTTTTAGGGGGAGAAAGAGGAGAGAGAGTGTGATTTTACTAATAATAAGAGATATGGAGAGAAAAGTGATTATTTATAAGTCAAGCAAGATTTAATCTCAGCCATCTATCTTAGATTAGATTAGTGGTTCAGATTCAGAGGGGTAACTCACCAAAAAAAAAACTCAAATATATATATATATATATATATATATATATATATATATATATATATATATATATATATATATATATGAAAACTAAGATGCAAATGATGAACATAATCTCTAAATGCACATGATGATGACTCGATAATGCAAACTGTATAGTTTCCTTTTCGAATATTCATAACTTAAATTGACTTCAAGTCAATAACTGGACTTCTAGTCCATGAGCTCATTTATAATCATAGATTATATGTCGACAATCAAAATTGGACTTATTTCTAAGATCCCCATTCTCTAGTCCATTAAATTTCGCGCGCAAATGCATATCGGTTCCTTAAACATATCGATATAATTTCAATATCTCGTGATATTGTCAGTACTGATCAATGATATCTGAATATATTTGGTACCATTCCTTTTCTATATAGGCCATCTATTATCATTCAGATATTTATGTCACTTTCGGGACATCCAAATTTATTTACTCCATAGGAGTACCAACTGTCCATGCTTGCCATTTTCTTATTACTTGAAATATGTGAACCGATATGACTTTCACACTACCTTTCATGTGTGGTTATTGTTCAATTTGGCAAGAATCTACTTTTTCATTACATATATTTTCTATGACTAATTTATAGCTCGCTATACCACATATAGGGCTAATCTGTCTATAATTAAATCATAGATTTCAATGTATGAACATATTTTGATAAGGTGATGAAAGTGGTATCATAATACATCTTCATAACCAAATGAATACCATCATTTCTAATTTCATGAACCTCTATTTGATGTATTTCATATTGAAAACATACCACTGAACTTCAGGTTCATTTGGAGATAATATACTTGTTTGTTTTTACCAGCTTTTCCTTATCATTCTCCCCTAAGGTGGTAAAAACTATCTATATCTGTTAGGCCCAAAATCTGGATATGGGCTGACTTGGGACAGCAGACCTGGAAGCATTGTGGGATACAGGATATCAGGGAGCCAGGGTGACAGCGTCAGCAAGCAGCGCGGGACGTGGGCTTTGATCCGCAGGAAAGAAGCATATGAGAGTCCTACCACTTACCATATCCAGGGAAGGAAAGTCCTATTCGGCATCAAATTAGGAGTAACTTGGAAAGAAAGCAAGAAACCCTAGCTAGCCGAGCTCTCCCTATATAAAGAGCCTCAATGCAAAGACGAGAGATAATCAAAAAATACAAGAACTACACCCTAGCATTCATAGCAAACGTACGAACTGTATTTCCTCCCGAATTATAGTGAAAATATTGGAGGGGTTCCGTCTCCCCCCGCGGTTGTTTCCCACATCGGGTTTTCCGCGTCACCAAAATCGTTTGTGTTCTTTATTTACATTGCACATACAGGTTAACTTACAACAATTGATCAGATTATAACACAAACCTAACGCTAGACCACTTTAACCCTAAATTGGTAGAAATTTACCAAAACAGTTTGGCGCCCACCGTGGGGCATAGTGGTCGTCTTTGTTAGCCAGTCTACTCAGCAACCAAAGCATGTCCGGTGATACCGTCATTTTGTATCAAAATTAAATTTATAATCCGAACTAAAACTATAGACAGTGATAGTAAGGGTCGAACCACAGAGAGACAAGATCAATTCTATTTGCTAATTTTTAATCTATTGAAGTAACAATTTAAATGGGGGTTTTGAATTGGTTTGATTCTAAAGACTAATTGACAAAATAAAGAGTTTCTAAAATAAGATAAAAGAGAGATTAGGAACTTCGGTTCACCATGGCTAAGGTCAGGTCACAAAGGGATAGCAGAGGTCTTGTAACGGTCTCAGGGGGTAAGAGCAAGCCTTTCGATCTATGCTCAGATTTAATCTTATGGTCTTTTAATTCCCTAGAATTTCTCAAGCTCTCGCTCAAAGGAAATTCCACAACTAATGAAAACCTAACCTACTAATCTTTCAATCTAGCAAGATAGATTTACCAAAAGCAAATAAGATCGAAACGGAAGAAATCATACTAATAAAATCGACCTAACTTACACCATGGCTCACCTCATTCCCAATCAAGAAGATTAGCTATGCATGATTAAAATTATAACAATTGCAAAATTAAAAGCAAAGAATAAACTTAGCATGATTGGAATTGAAATTAAGACAAAAGATTAAACTGGATTGCTGAAAATAAATTAGTAACAACAAGAATTAAATTGAGAAGAAAATGAAAGAAGAAGGAAATCGCATTAAAGCTTACTAATTAATTGATGAACAAAGTAATAGAAATCGGAATCCGTCGTCGCACTTTCTTGTCTCCAAAACTAGATCTAAACTGAGTTCTTGAATAATAAAAAGCATAACCTAATTTTTTTCAGGTGTTCTACTGATAAACGATGCCAAAAAGTTATTACAATTGGGCTTTTAAAAGTCTCGCACGTAAAATCAATAACAGCTGCGAAACCTGGTCGATCCACTGAGTAGCATGGTCGATCGACCAGCCAGTGCAGTAGCCTCTGCTGAAATCCCACGGTCGATCGACTGAAGAGGTTGGTCGATCGACCAATTGAGCTGTGCAGTAACTTCCTTCTTTCTTTAAATCAGCCACTTCACTCCAATGCATGCATCCCAAGGTGAGTGAGTCCGAACTCCCTTCTTCCAAGCTTCCCTGAAGTTGCCTCCGAAGGACGATTTAGGCTTGATTTAGCTCACTTCCACTCATTCCTACAATAAATCATAGAAATTGCAAAGTAAACCGTTTCGGGAGAAATAGTAGCTTTAAGCTAACGAATACGCATGGAAATACGTGCCAAAACTGCAAATAAAGTGTATAGAATATGCACGTATCAAATCTCCCCAAACCAAACCTTGCTTGTCCCCAAGCAAGCACTATGACTCAACTAAAAACCTAATGGAAAGGAGTATATCTCAGAGCTAGCTACAAGTCAATGCTAAACCGTTTAATGCACATAATCAACTACTGCAAAGCTCAAAGCAAGTGAACAAATTTATGCATATCATGGAATTAAATCGGGCGTTCGACCTTGCAAGACTCATAAATTCGGACTCTCCCGGGTCACTCTTCCTCAAAGAAGGCAAATGGTAAGAATATATGTAGAAGAGAGGGAAGAAAATATAGACTCTCACCTAGACTGTGACTGACAAAACATGTATGCTTGACTAGTATGAATAATGATTCTAGCTACCGTACACACGCATAACCACCGTCAAGGACTATTACATGCCGAACTATTGCAAGATTTGGATATGTGAGGCTAAGTGGGAAAGAAAGGGCAAAACAAGTATGGAAATGTGAGGGTAAGAAGCCAAGCTAGTACCTACCAAACCATCAGAAACTGTATCCCGTTCCTCCAACTCAAAATATAAACAATTTCCTCTAAATGTCTAGGCAACACACTATCCCAAAACAGACACCTCCATTTCATAAAATGAGCACATGAGGCGTATTCGCAACTCAGCCGAATTATTATTTTTTTCTAAATTCCTTTTTTTTCTGTTTTTTTTTTCATTTTCTTTTTCCTGAATGGGCAGTCGATCGACCATCAGACCCAGTCGATCGACCACCTCCGCTGGACTATACTCACTGCCCAGATCAACTTCTTTTTTTTTCATTGTTTTCTGAGTTTTTTTTTTTCAGGCTGATTCATTAGCAAATCCTGCACTTCTCATGAATACTCACTCCAACAGTACAGAAACGAACCAAAACTGCTATAATTCGACAAATTCCTCTACTACTTCCTAGCTCGGCACAATGGTAGGCTAAGTATGGGATGTAGTTAAGGGCAACTGGCAGATATGGCTTATAGTGGAGTTAATGGGGCAAAATGAGAAAGGGGGAGATGCAATAGTTCTCAAAACACGCAATACCGACCACAAACCGATGCGTATAGGCAATAAGCAATCAAAACTCATACACGTGCAAAACATGAAATGATGGGAGTACTACTCTCAATCCTAAATTAACCGGTCATGAATGTCACCAGTTATAGGCTCTATATCTCAGAAAGTATAAGTAGTTTGCCAAAAGTAAATGAGTCAAGTCTAATAACCCGAAGTAAATTCCACAACAAAATTTGAAAAATCACTTTTAATTTTCGCTAAGCGGTTGTGAAAAGGCAAGGAATGACATATAATTGACTGATAGTGCAATGTCATCATTAATAAACTCCCGACTCAACTATATGCAAAAGTAAACGTGATATTTTTTATTTTTATGAATTTTTCGATTTTTTTTTTTTTGAAATAACACAAATGTAAGCTAAAATGCAATAAACGTGTGACTGAAATGCAATAAAAAACAAATGCAGATGCAAAAGACATATGCAAATACCCTCCCCAAACCAAAACGCACCGTGCCCTCATTGTGCTCAGCAGCAAATCACCAGCATTCACAACAATATAGGGAAGGATAAAAGCAACAAAAAAAAAAAGGAAACTAACAAAAGGGATCGGAACTCACAAAAGAAGACCTCCCCAAACCAGCCAAAAACAGGGGAGGTCACAAGCATCTAATCTCCACCGTCATACTCGGAACCACTATCCTCATCTGACCCTGAGTCATCCTCCTCTTCCGCCTCAGCAGCGGCGGCAGTAGTAGTAGTGGGAGCAGCTCTCGTGGCAGGCTGAGGGTAACCGCCCACCGGAGGAACAAAGAAGGACGGGTGAGTCCAGGCACCTCGTGGGAGCATCCCCGTCCGGGCGTACTCCTCATAAACTGGGTACAAGGCCAGGGCCATGTCTAATCTGTGCTGATCAAAACTCCTGCACAATTCACCCAACACACGTGACATCACCCTTTGGTCCATGACCGCAGGGATAACAGTAGGTGGAGGGGGGCGAAAAGTGGCCGGGAAGCCCGCTGGGGCAGGAGTAGAGGAGGAGGAGGCCTGTGAAAAGAAGGCACGAGCTCGCCTCGAAGTGCTAGCAGTAGCGGTGCCCGCCCCAATAGGGAGCCTGTAGCTAGGCAAGGGCGGGCGGGCTGCCCCCAAAACAGTGGTAAGGGGCAGGATAGGAGGGAGGCCAAGAACAGGGATGCGGTCGCAGATGAAAGAGTCAATTTTCCATCGACTCCGACTATCGACCCACTTCACAGACCTCGCGTAGGCAAGATCCATGAAGCGTAGGTCAGGGTCAATAGGGGCCTCCTCTCGAGGGAAAAGAAGAACTAGACGGTTGGCGATATGCGTCAACCCACCACAAGCAATGGTGGCCAAAGTGCCCTCACTTATATTGTGAAAGTGAGAGGCAGTCAAATACGCGATGTTATAGATACGGGCTACCCGACTTTCAATGTTCAGATAACCCGCCAAGATAGACAACTCGATGGTATTCACGTTATTTGACTCCTTGCGGCCGAAAATGGTATTACCCATCAGCCGTAAAAAATAACGAAAAGGGGGTAAGTGGACGGAAGTGCCCGTCCTCTTAGGGTCGTTCCAGTCAGAGATACATGACCACATGACCCGGTGAACATCAGAAGTTTCCGAGGTGTTACCCTCGAAATAAAGACCCAAAAATCCAGCAAAGTCGGCTAATGTCAGGGAGTAGGTGACATTGAATAGCAGAAAGGAAATGAAAGGGCTATCCCTGTTGGCTTCAAAAGAAGCCTAATCAAAAACATAAGACGAGAAAAACTCGAGGGTTAAAGTGTAGTAAGTGAACTCAGCCATGTCCACAAGACCCGACATTCCTGTCCCATTTAGCAGAGACACAACAGACTCGAAACATCCTAATTTCTCTAAAGTAGGCCGATGAAGAAAACGAGTGGCCTGAACTTTCATTTTTACGACAAAGAGAGCGAATTTAGCTCGCTGAGTAGAGGTGGAAAAAATAACCTGCGGATAGTCAGGTAGACTATCCGTAGTATCCTCGATCATCAATGGCGGACCCCGTGGCCGTTTGGCAGCTCCCTGACTGGACTGACCTTCGAACATCGGCTGCTTTCCTTTCGTCATTGTTGCTTCTTGCAAAATGAACAAAATTAACAACTAGCTTCCCATAACCTTCAACAATGACAATTGATAAAACCCTAAACAGAATTCAGAATTTGAAACGAAATTAGGGTTTCGAAAAATTGGGCAAAACGGGATTGAGCACCTCCTAGTTGCTAAATTGTTTCGAAAATCAAGGGAAAAGGGTAGCAAAAGCAATTAAAGCATAAAAATCGACAAGAAACTAGCCCTAAATCGATTTTCCCCAAATCGATTTTTCCGTCTCAATGTAACAATGCTCGAAATTTGGGCATTAAAGTGCAGCGAGAATTGAATGTAAAAGATTAAAAGAGGATTAGAGACATACCTTTGCCGAGAACTTGAAGATTTAAGCAAGAAAATTCAAGATTAAGGGATGGATTAGCAAGAAAAATCGCAAGAAAGGGGAAAGCAAGGGTTTTCTCTGATTTTTTTTCAATTAAGTATGAGTTAATGAGTGAAATAAAAGATTAGAACTTCCCTTTAATTTGTTGCGTTCTGATTTCGCGCAGTGGTCGATCGACCACTTGACCCAGTCGATCGACCAGTCGTTCCTTAAAACAGCTTCTGGTCTTCGCGTAGTGGTCGATCGACTACCCTACCCAGTCGATCGACCAATATCCCCGTGGAAATTACGCCCCTTTGTTTCTCAGTCGATCGACTGATGAACTTGGTCGATCGACTGCAGGTACTGGCAACAAATCCTTTTTTACGTTAAAATTGTTTTGCCAACATAATTTTCCCGTCTCTCTCACACAAACATTTAGTAAATCACCCTACGCACTTTGCATAAAATAATCACCTGCAAAAATTCTCAAAGGCGCACATTCTCCAAACCAAGTAATTGCTGATTAAAAGGAAATAACTAAAACTCCTAATGCAAATTAATTGAAATAAAACTGTAAAGTTCCTAATTACAAAAGGTTACAAGCCGGGCTGCCTCCCGGTTAGCGCTGATTTAAGAGGTCCCGCACGACCTTTTTACCTCAGTTTGCAGCTTCTAAAATTGGGTCAAAGTACAATACTTGACCTGCCCAACAAAAAAATCGTCGCATAGTGATAATGTTTCACATATTGGCCATTAACTTTGAACCTTTCTCACAGAGCTCTCAATTAAACCGATCCGAATTTTTGTAAATCTTTGTGACCGTATAGGGGCAGTCCACCTGGATTTCAGCTTACCAGAAATAAACGGATATGAGCATTAAAAAGAAGTACCTTATCGCCAATATGGAACTCGCGCTTAATGATTATCTTGTCGTGTCGGTAAGCGCCGTTTTCTCTTTGTAGATCCTAGCATTATCATAGGCCAATGACCTAAATTCCTCCACTCATTCAATTTGTGTCACACGTTCTCACGAGAGAGGTTAGGATCCAAATTCAAATCACATATAGCCCACCAAGACTTACGCTCCAACTCAACAGGTAAATGACATGTCTTACCATAAATCAATCGGTATGGTGACATCCCAATTGGCGTTTTAAACGCAGTTCTATAAGTCCATAAGACATCATCTAACTTAAGACTCCAATCTTTCCGTGATTTAGAAACAACTTTAGCTAAAACTTCTTTCAATTTCCGGTTAGAAATCTCAACTTGGCCACTAGTTTGGGGATGATACCCCAAACCTCTACGATGTTGGACACCGAATTTAGTCAATAAAGCACTAAGTTGTGTCTCTTTAAAATGCATTCCCCCATCGCTAATGACAACCCTAGGGACAGCAAAACGAGGGAAAATAATTTTTTTAAACAGTTTAATCACGGCCTTTGCGTCGCAATGGGGAGTAGCGAAAGCTTCTACCTATTTGGACACATAATCTACAGCTACGAGGATATATTTATTACCTTGACTGCTCGGAAAAGGTCCTTGATAATCAATGCCCCAGACATCAAAAATCTCAACCTCTAAAATGCCTACCTGTGGCATCTCATGTCTCTTTGAAATATTCCCCGATCTTTGACAAGCATCGCACTCAGCAACAAAATTGCGACTATCTGCATGCAAAGTTGGCCAATAGAAACCAGATTGGAGTACCTTAGCCACAGTCCGGGATGGACCATGGTGACCACCATAGGCAGAAGAGTGGCAAGCTTCTAGGATATCCTTCACCTCCCATTGAGGCACACATCTCCAGATAATACCGTCTGCGCATTCCTTGTTGCATATGTCTTTTGCAATGTCCAAAACAACGAAATCGACAGGAATAAAAAACTTACCCACTCGAACGGGTACATCCTCTAAGACTCCTAAAGGTCTCTGAGTCGATCTATTTGCCATCTGAAGGGTGATATCGGTTACCTTAAGTCTACCAATATTTAGCCTTTCACAAAAAGAATATGGCATGACACTGACACTGGCCCCTAAATCGCAAAGGGCCTTCCCAATTTCGTGGTTACCTATAGTGCAGGGAATTGAAAAACTACCAGGGTCCTTTAATTTGGGTGGTATATTAATTTGCGAAAGAGCATTGCATTCTTCCACAAAAGCAACATTACCATCATCATGAAAATTTCTCTTACAATTCAAAATGTCTTTCATAAATTTAGCGTAAGAGGGTACCTGGGTAATTAGGTCAGTGAAAGGAATGGTTACCTCGAGATTCTTGACCATCTCCAAAAACTTACCAAACTTGCGCTCCAGCTTAGTATTCTTTAAACGCTCCGGATACGGGACTGCAACACTGGTCGTAGGATCAGTAACCTTCGGCTTCCATAAGTTTAAAACCTCCGTCAAATCATCAATAAGTGTAGAATCATGCAAACTAGTTGACGGATTTGCGTCCTGCAGTGGAGACTCGGTCGATCGACCATTGGACTCGGTCGATCGACCAATCACACTGGGCGTGATTAGTTCCTGGACAGAGACTCCTTCATCAGGAGCTTCAGTCGATCGACTGGTAGTATTGGTCCCACATATGCTGGGTATGAATAGTTTCTGGTCAGAAACTTTTTCATCTGACAACCCGGTCGATCGACTGCTGTTGTTGGTCGATCGACCGCTGGTACTGGCAATTGAGTTCGTTTTCTCACCAGAAATTAAATTTTGCTTTTCATCTTTTCCCGAGTCTTCTCTTGGCTTATCAGGACCATCATAAGAAAGGCCACTTCGGAGATTAATGGCATTTATGGTTTCAATTGGCCCCTCACATTTGCTTGAAGAATTGGCGACTTGCTTAGCCTCTAAATTCTCCAATTGCTTGACAAAATTCTTTGTAGACTCAATCCCGGCTTCTTCTATTTTCGTGACCTGGACCAAAAGAGTTCGGACTAGGTCTCTCAATTCCGCGGTCTCATCTGAATTATGGACAGGAATTTCAACTCTTTCCTTGGACGCTTCAGAGGTCTCGAGCTTCTCGAGACGGGCAGTAATAGAAGTTATGAGTGTCACAACGGCACTCATTTCATCACTTTACTTTCGCGACTTTCCACGCGAACTTCCAAACTCAGCTCTATGGACTACCATCTCCTCAATAGTGTTCCAACCTTTATCTTGACCGGTATTATTTTGGAACCTACCATTCGCAGCTGCATCTAGGGTAACCTTTTAGTCATCATATAAAGCATTATAGAATAAGTTGCAAAGGTACCACTGCTGGAAACCGTGGTGAGGGACAGCCCTAACCAAACTCTTGAAACGTCCCCATGCTTCACAAAATTCCTCATCAGGTCCTTGCTGGAAATTTGTAATTTTACTTCTCAAGACATCTCTCTTTGCAAGTGGGAAGTATTTTTTGTAGAAAGCTAATGCTAGAGATGTCCAATATGTGACTCCAGCTGCTACCCTATCAAGGTAGCGGTACCAATCTCTCGCCGAATCCTTCAAGGAGTATAAGAACATTATCTCCTTTACTTCATCCTGGGTCACCCAGTAGGTGCAGTATGGAACAAGCAGAGTCCGTGAAAATTTCCATGTGCTTCAAAGGATCCTCGTCCGGTTGACCAGCAAACTGATTTCGCTCCACTAAATCAATATAAGAGGAACGAAATTCGAAGTGACCAGTAGTAGGGGTAGGTAGTACGTGTCCCTTTGGAATATGCTGCTCTTTTGGCTGAAGATTGTCATATATCGTAGTCATGTTCGCAAAACTGAGAGTACTCAAGTCTTCCTCTCAAAAACCTGTCTTCTAACTGTGCAAAAGCAAAACTAGAAGCAAGAGTAAGCAACGGCCTCAAGGAACCAAAGTTCCTTGAGACAAGAAAAATAAACTAGAAATAAAGCAAACAGAATTACACCGTCTCCCCGGCAACGGCGCCAAAATTTGATACCGTCGTTTTGTATCAAAATTAAATTTATAATCCGAACTAAAACTATAGACAGTGATAGTAAGGGTCGAACCACAAAGAAACAAGATCAATTCTATTTGCTAATTTTTAATCTATTGAAGTAACAATTTAAATGGGGGTTTTGAATTGGTTTGATTCTAAAGACTAATTGACAAAATAAAGAGTTTCTAAAATAAGATAAAAGAGAGATTAGGAACTTCGGTTCACCATGGCTAAGGTCAGGTCACAAAGGGATAGCAGAGGTCTTGTAACGGTCTCAGGGGGTAAGAGCAAGCCTTTCGATCTATGCTCAGCTTTAACCTTACGGTCTTTTAATTCCCTAGAATTTCTCAAGCTCTCGCTCAAAGGAAATTCCACAACTAATGAAAACCTAACCTACTAATCTTTCAATCTAGCAAGATGGATTTACCAAAAGGAAATAAGATCAAAACGGAAGAAATCATACTAATAAAATCGACCTAACTTACACCATGGCTCACCTCGTTCCCAATCAAGAAGATTAGCTATGCATGATTAAAATTATAAAAATTGCAAAATTAAAACCAAAGAATAAACTTGGCATGATTGGAATTGAAATTAAGACAAAAGATTAAACTGGATTGCTGAAAATAAATTAGTAACAACAAGAATTAAATTGACAAGAAAATGAAAGAAGAAGAAAATCGCATTAAAGCTTACTAATTAATTGATGAACAAAGTAATAGAAATCGGAATCCGTCGTCGCACTTTCTTGTCTCCAAAACTAGATCTAAACTGAGTTCTTGAATAATAAAAAGCATAACCTAATTTTTTTCAGGTGTTCTACTGATAAACGATGCCAAAAAGTTAATTACAATTGGGCTTTTAAAAGTCTAGCACGTAAAATGAATAACAGCTGCGAAACCTGGTCGATCAACTGAGTAGCATGGTCGATCGACCAGCCAGTGCAGTAGCCTCTGCTGAAATCCCACGGTCGATCGACTGAAGAGGTTGGTCGATCGACCAACTGAGCTGTGCAGTAACTTCCTTCTTTCCTCAAATCAGCCACTTCACTCTAATGCACGCATCCCAAGGTGAGTGAGTCCGAACTCCCTTCTTCCAAGCTTCCCTGAAGTTGCCTCCGAAGGACGATTTAGGCTTGATTTAGCTCACTTCCACTCATTCCTACAATAAATCGTAGAAATTGCAAAGTAAACCGTTTCGGGAGAAATAGTAGCTTTAAGCTAACGAATACGCATGGAAATACGTGCCAAAACTGCAAATAAAGTGTATAGAATATGCACGTATCATCTGGACACAAGGAAACCAACTCAGGCAGCACCAGTGGTGCCCCAACAACACAGGTACCGCCCCCCTCGACAACGACACAGGCACCATCTCCCTCGGCAGCAGCGGCAGTACGTACAACTTTAGTTCAGACCACCACTGCTGCTCAGATACCAGTGGTCAAGCAAAGTCAAAGTTCCCAGGCAGCAGCAAGCCCATCTTCGGGGAGGATCCAGACTAGAGACCCATGAGTCGTTCAGGGGGACAGGAGTCATACTGATCTAAAAGAGGAACACATCCGTGCAACGAGTTCGAGCTCTCCGAGTCCCACCAAAGCATCATGATAAGCAGGTTGGACACATTAGCAAGGACAATCCGGACTATGCAGAACGAAAATAGAAGCATGAGATCCCAGATGGAAGAGGACAACAATCTCCTCCGAGCACAGATCAACGAGTTGAGGAGCCATGCCGCTAGTTCGGCCCCTTGGATGCAAGAAGACAGATCTGGGAGCCCACTAGGAGTAAGTGGGGATCGAAGGCAGACACGGGTATTACCACGCGAAGTAGCACTCAGGCTGGACATGGACGCAACACCACAGCCAAGAGGAGGCCTGGTCCCAAAAGGACTGGGGGTATTAACGCCAGATGAGGAGCCAGCACGCCAAGAGCCTACACCCACATCAGACGCAGAGGGACATCAGAGAAGCAGGGCTGCAGTTGCGGTCCCAATAACTAGGATGCCAGTTACGAATCAAGTTGAATATACCTGGGGAGGCACCCCGGCGGCAGCAGCGTCGCAGATGCGCCAAACAGCAGTCTTAGAACAACAAAACTTCGTACGAGGAGCAGAACATCAGTCACAGGAGCATCTGCGACCCACCGGGAGAGACACATACATAGAACAGCAGTACCAGGAACTACGGAGCCTCCTCCGGAGGGTCCCAGGAATGCCTCTGCCTATGGAGATGGTTGCACCAGAAAGCTACGCTGACTCACTGTTTACTGACGATATAGCTACGGTGGCCTTACCAAAAGGATTTAGCATCCCAACGATGACCCTCTTCGATGGAACCACGGACCTCTGCGATCACATTAGTCAATTCAAATAGAAAATGATGGTTACCACTGCCACGGGAACCTCAAAAGAGGCATGTATGTGTAAAGGATTTGGTTCAATCCTAATCGGAGCAACATTACAGTGGTTCGTCGGCCTGCCTAATGGGACCATATCTTCATTCGCCGATTTGGTCAACGCGTTCAATCAGCAGTTCTCCAGCAGCCGGAGAACACCCAAGCAGCCAAGTGATCTATACAGGATCGTTCAGGAAATAGGTGAATCAATCAAAGATTACGTCACCAGGTTCAATGCCGAAAAAGTCTCCATACGAGGCTGCGATATGTCCACTGCCATCAACGCCTTTAGGCAAGGCCTGGATAAGGAATCAAACCTCTACAAAGAATTAACGATGTACCCTTGTGAGAGATTCGAAGAAGTCCAGCAGAGAGCTACAGCGGCATTAAGGTTAGAAGAAGACATACAGGCTCGAAAGGGAGTAGCAAACTTCGACAAGCCAAGCAGGAAATTCACAACAGAAAAGAAAGACGAACGAGCTAAGCCAAACAGCAGACACAATATCAGCAGAATAGCAGAAAAAACCCAGCAAATTGACGACTCTCCGCATCCTCCTAAGCTATCTAAATACGGATTCAACACGGGAATGGAAGGGTTGCTGAAAGCACTCAGAAGCCTGGGTGATCAGGTGAGGTGGCCAAAGCCTCCCACTCAGGATCGACCCAACGACGACAGAGACAGCAGCAAGAGATACGAGTGGCATCAGGACATAGGTCACAGGACATAAGACTGCTACAGGTTGCGAAAGGAAGTAAAGTTCCAGGTACGCAAGGGAAACTTGGACCACCTGTTATCACGTGGGGGCAAGCAGGACAGGAGGGAAGCAGCAAATCAGGTGCTTCCTTCTGCTCCACCCATATGCACGAAAATTATTAACGTGATAACAGGTGGATCCGAGCTATCAGGTCTGACATATTCCGTCGCTAAGAGGAAAGCCACCGGAAGTAAAGGGGATCATCCAGAAACTTCATACAGGGTAAGCCAGAGTAATTTACCCCAGGTAACTTTTGACGAGACTGACATAGAAAGCGGTGCAGAGCAACATGACGATGCCCTAACTATAACGTTATCCATTGGCAATTGCACCGTACGAAAAGCATTAGTGGATACAGGGAGCTCTGTGAATCTCATTATGCTCGAAACCCTCAAAACCATGGGTTTTGATAAAGAGAACCTGATAAAGAAATCTGTGCCCCTGGTAGGATTCAGTGGTGAAACTGCGCATTCAGTGGGTGAGATAACCATCCCAACATATATTGGAGTTAATAAACTAGTGAGATACCTAGTCATTGAGGGTCCAACCACCTAAAACGTGATACTAGGAAGACCATGGCTTCATCAGATGAAGGCCGTGCCCTCAACATATCACCAATGTCTCAAGTTCCCAACGCCATGGGGAACGGTCATAGTAAAAGGAGATCGAGAGGAATCCAAAAACTGCTACGCTCAAGCCCTCAAGGCTACAACCAAGCTTCCCTCATAGCAATTATAGGACCGGGGCACCTCGACAGGATACAAAGACCCTCCCTCAGAGAACCTGGACCAGATACACCTGGACGAGGAACACCCGGATAGGACAGTATTGATTGGGGCAACCTGCAGTGAAGAACTGCGCAGCCAGCTGACTCAACTTCTGAAAAATAACATGGACTACTTCACTTGGTCCCACAATGATATGATAGGTATAGACCCATCCGTTATTTCTTATAAGCTAAGCGTGAACCCAAGCTGCACCCCGGTACAGCAGAAGAGAAGAAAATTTGCGGCAGAACGAAATGAGGTCATTAACAAAGAAGTAGACAGTCTCTTGGCAGCAGGTAAAATTAGAGAAGTTAGCTACCCTGAATGGCTTTCTAATGTGGTAGTTGTGCCCAAGAAGAACGGCAAATGGAGGGTGTGCGTAGACTTCACAGATTTAAACAAAGCTTGTCCCAATGACCCCTTTCCACTGCCACATATTGATGCAATGGTGGACGCTACTGCGGGACACGAGGTACTCGCTTTCCTCGATGCCTGGAGCGGTTATAACCAGATCAAGATGCATTCGCAAGATCAAGAGAAAACAGCATTCATGTCGGAAAGAGGCATATATTATTACAAGGTCATGCCCTTTGGCCTAAAGAACGCCGGGTCCACTTATCAACGGTTGGTAAATAAAATGTTCAAGCAGCAAATAGGAAAGATCATGGAAGTATACATAGACGACATGGTGGTGAAGTCCAAAAAGCGTAAATGCACATGGAGCACTGGCGGACACCTTCCAGACGTTAAGGGAGTTTAAAATGAAACTTAATCTGTCCAAGTGCTCGTTTGGGGTATCTTCAGGAAAGTTCTTAGGGTATATGGTGACCCAGAGGGGAATTGAAGCAAGCAAGGAACAGATAAAAGCAATACTCCAGCTGGAATCACCCCAGAAGCCAAAGGACGTGCAACGGCTGGCAGGGAAGGTGGCGGCCCTAAATAGGCTCATATCAAGGGCCTCAGATAGGTGCAAGCTGTTCTATGATATATTGAGGAAGAATCAGAAATTCGAATGGACTGAGGAACATGAAAAAGCATTCGCAGAACTCAAAAGCTACCTAAGCACGCCACCATTACTCGCAAAACCGGAGCAAGGGGAACGACTATTCTTGTACCTGTCAGTCACGGAAGCAGCTGTAAGCGCGGTCTTGGTCAAAGAACAGGAAGGAGTGCAGTATCCCGTATATTACATTAGAAAGTCTCTGCTTCCTGCAGAGACCAGGTACACTTCCTTTGAAAAACTAGCATTGGCTTTGGTTACTGCTTCCTATAAACTACGGCTGTACTTTGAATCTCACACCATCCATGTAATTACCAATTACCCGCTAAAGACTATTATGAGGAAACCTGAACTTTCGGGCAGAATGACTAAATGGTCAGTACATCTTAGTGGCTATGACTTGCAATTCGAACCCAGAACGGCGATAAAATCCCAAGCCCTAGCAGATTTCGTCTCTGACTTCTTCCCTGCCATCCGTGGGGAGGCAGAAGAGGGAATGCTGGCGATAATAGGGAGTCAGGATGGTGAGATATGGACCCTATACATTGATGGAGCCTCAAATGCAAGAGGGGCTGGTGTGGGTTTGGTCCTTCGATCTCCTAAAGAAGATATGATAGTACAAGCTATTAGGTGTGCGTTCAAGGCAACCAACAACGAAGCCGAGTATGAAGCCCTTATACTTGGGATGCAGATGGCATCAGGGCTCAAGGTAAAGAACCTGAGGGTATACAGTGACTCCTTACTTGTGGTAAATCATGTAAACAACGAATATGTAGCACGTGATTCAAAGATGATAGCCTACTTGAAGATAGCCACAGAGCAAAAGTCAAAGTTTAGAACATTCAAGATAACTCAGGTGCCGCGGGAGAAGAACGTGGAAGCAGACGCCCTGGCCACGTTAGGATCCACCTTCTAGCCCACAGAACTATCAAACATACCGATTACCCATGTGTTGACCCCAGCCATCCAGAGGGAGCCAGATCAGAATCCGGTGAAAGAGGATGTACACATGCAGTGTGCACAGGGAGCCAGGACGCTGGTTTCCATAGTAGGACAGCAGGATGCAGATTGGAGGGTTTCATACCTAAATTGGCTAAGGGATGGGACACTCCCTGAAGACAGAAAGGAAGCACAAAGTTTCAGAATAAAAGCTTCCAGATATATCATGATTGATAATATTCTTTTCAGAAAGTCATTGGCAGGACCATGCCTCAGGTGCTTAAGCAAAGAGGAAGCAGAAACAGTACTGCGAGATGTGCACAGCGGAGAATGCGGGAAATATACTGGAGGGCGAAGTCTGTCAAACAAAATCTTAAGACAGGGGTATTTTTGGCCCACCATGCGCGCAGACGCCGTAAATCATGCCAAACGCTGTGAGTCATGTCAAAAGGCGGCTCCAGCAATCTACCAGCCAGCAGAACCAATGCATCCGATTATCTCTCCATGGCCATTCATGATGTGGGGCATGGACATAGTGGGTAAGCTGCCCAGGGCTCCAAGGAACAGAGTATATATGCTAGTTATGACCGACTACTTCTCAAAGTGGATTGAAGCAGAGGCAATGACAGAGGTAAAAGAACAGCAGGTGATCTCTTTCATCAAGCGCAACATCATAAGCAGATTTGGGATACCATCTGAAATCATATGCGACAATGGGTCCCAGTTCATACCAGATAACACCGAGGGCTTCTGTGCACGATGGAACATAACGCTACGAAAATCAGCCCCCAGATATCCACAAACCAATGGCCAAGCTGAATCCAGCAACAAAATCATTGTGGAGAACCTCAGAAAACGGCTGGAAGAGCTGGGGGAAAATGGGCGGATGAACTACCATTGGTACTCTGGTCAGACAGAACAACACCGAAAATGGCAACAGGCCAAACTCCGTTTAGCCTTGTATACGGAGCAGAGGCAGTGATACACTCAGAAGTTCTGGTACCCACGCACAGATACGGCTGTCAGACGGCAGAACAAAACAAGGTCGAAATGGCTAGGAGCCTGGATACAGTTGATGAGCTGCGAGAAAGCGCCTACATACGTATGGCATTGTATAAACAGACCATAGCAAGGACATATAACAAGAATGTCAAAATAAGGACCCTTGAAGTAGGGGACCTCGTACTCAGAAGGGTATTCGAAAATACCAAGAACCACAAAGCAGGCTACAAATGGGAAGGGCCATATCAGGTCGAAAGCGTTATCAAGAATGGGGCATACAGGTTGATGACCATGCACGGTCAAATCCTGGATAAACCCTGGAACATCCGTCACTTGAAACGGTACTTTGTCTGACAAAGTGCCAAAACTTTGGTGTACAAAGGACCTTTCAAAAGTCCGTGAAGCAAAAATAAAAAAAAATAAAAAAAAAAACGGGGGGGTGGGGGTTAGTATATGCTTTGGGTGTTGGTGTGTTTCCAAAAAACTTTTTTCTTTTGTCTTCCTTAGTTTTTCTTTAATCAAATAGAGTCGTTTTTAAACCAAGTAGTCCAGGCTGTGGCTTCCTGGATCCAGGTGTTGCCCTGGAACACCATGAGATAGCACCAGGTAATTTGCACTAGTTTGGACTTTATAATGCTTCTACGAAGAAAGGCTTTGATACTAATGTTGGTTACTTGTCAGATAAGGAACACTTTGAGGGTCCAGCCTCTGCCATGTGAGGCTGCGAAGACGTTTATCTTAAGTCAAGCCACATGGAGAGCATACGCCGAGGTAGCGCGCAGGGTGCGGCATACTAAGACCACCCATACCTTAACGTTAACTCAGTAATCCCATAGCTATGTCGTAGATCAAAAGGTGCACGCGCGGATTTCAAACGTCTGGAACCACAAGGAACGCAACATTCCTTGTTAATCAGAAACATTCAATGAAGGTACGCTCTAATCAGCTAACCCTAGTGATAAGATATTTTACGTCATGGGTAAAATATGTTATCAAAAGTCTGTCACCAGGAACAGGAGCTATGCACCTGAAGCCAGGTCAGCTTCCTGGGTATACCTATGTGGAATCAAAACTCCAGAAATCAATGGCAAAAACGCAAGTATAACAAAAGCAGGGCCTAAAAACCTGGGCCCAGAGCTACTTTAAGTTAAGGCACCTGCTACCTTTAGCAGGCGCCATCAGAAGTTTAAAGCCTGCATACTAGCAGGCACAAAACGAGCCGAAACAAGAAAAAAAAATGAAAAAGAGTTTTTTACAAACTTGCGCCACACAGGGCCAAGTCCCCAGATAATTTGAATTAAAATTTAAGAGAGGTCAATCCTCTCGACAACTGCATCCTGACCATTGCTCTGCTCCCCATGCTCTATTTGCTTCTCTGTTGCAGGTGCCTGAACAGCCTCAGGAGTTGCAGTGGCACCATCACCAGTCTTCCCCGCCAGGATCTCCTCTATAGTCCCAGAGATGGCTCCAGAGATATCCATGGCTGTAAGATCAGGCTCCGGGCTAGCAGCTTCAGCTTTAGGAGGAAACAGGGCGCTCAGGTCCATGCCATTGGGAAATGCGCGGGTAAACTCGGCCAGCTCCTCCTCCAGGTTCCAGGACGTGTGCCTCCCCTCAGTATAAGCACGGATGCAGTCAATCCGCCCCTCAAAAGCAGTATAGGCTCCCATGTTTTTGGCTAGCCCAGCCATCTCTTCAGCACGGGCCTCCGCCTTTGTCAGCCCAGAAGTCAGAACGCAGTTAGCTTCCTGCGTCCTCGCCGGCTGATCTTTAGCTGCCTCCTTCTCTTTTAAAGCCGCATGGAGCTGCTCCCTCAGTTTGGCACAGGTAGCTGTGAGCTCCTTATTCTTCCCCACGGAAGCCAGGCACTCAATCTTGGCTCTCTGCAGCATCTTGCGAAGATAGAGAGATGATTGGAGAGCCTGAAATGAAGAAAATCGTTAGTCAAGGAAGCACAGGGGCAGAAAAAGAGGGGGGCCAGTAAAGGAAGACTCACAAGGAAGCAGTGTTCAGCAGCCAGGTCAGTCATCTCCTGGGGGCAGTCGAATCGAATGCCCTGGAGCAAGCCGGAGTCAGGAGCCTCGCTAGTGTAGGCCAGTAGCTGGCGTGGTCAGCATCCCCAAAGTTAGCAGGGAGGCGCAGTAGCAGCTCGTCAGCGTGGACAGGGGACCCAGGGGCACGAGATATGGGAGTCACTTCGATGGGTTCTGGGGCAGGCCTTGAGTTGGACCTCCTCCTTGAGGAGGTAGGAGAGGTAAAGGAGTCAGCAGTTCTTTTCCTGGCATGGCGCATCAGGATCTCAGAAGCGGACGGTCTAGCACTTCCTACAGAGGCACCAGAACGCAAGGGATCAGAATGAAGAACCAATGAGTAAAGAGGTTTCTAAAGATTAAAAAAGGGTGTTTACCAGAAGACATGGTTTCTTCAGTGGCGGAATCGTCTAAGCCAGAGAGCAGGAGGGGAAACAGTCTACGGTATTCAGGGATGGAAAAGAGCTTGGCAACAGAAGTGTCCTCGTCCTCGGATTTCTCAGGGTTCTTAAGTTCTTCATCAGATCAAAGAGTAAGAACATTGAGCGACAGGGGCAATCAAGAATAGACATGCAAAATATACTTACTCTTAGCGAAAACCCAGTTCTCGAACAAGTAATCAGCGTGAATAGGAAGAGAATCGAGCTTGACATAGAAGAAATCCTCATACCACCCATCATCCTTCCCTTTAGCAGCCGACTGAAGAAAATTTTCAGTCTTCTCCACAGCCCTGAAAGTGTATTGGCCATGCCCCAGTGACCGACACTCAAACCTATGGGTCAGATCTGACAATCCAATTTCGGCGCCCATATTGTTGTTTAGAGCAACAGTGGGCAAGAGAATCCTCCATGCATAGGGGGCAATTTGGTCCATGGGGAGGGAGTTCAGGCAGATGAACTCTTGAATCATTGGGGGGAAGGTAAATTTAAGACCAAGGACGAAAGGATAAGTGTATAAGCAGATCCACCCCGCACGAAAGACGTCTGCTTTCTGACCAGGTTTGGGGATGAGGATCACCACATCATCACCCAATCCAAGCAAGGCTTTAATCCTAGGGATATCCTCTTGGGTTAGGTGGGAGTCGCCAGAATGCGGTTTTTTGAGGACTCCCTGTGAAGGGAAGTCGTCGTTTTCAAGGTCGGTGGTGGTGGAGGAGGATGATGTGAAACGGGTTTTTGCCATGATAAACAAGGAGAGAGAAGCAGAGGTACCTGAGAAGACGGGAGAAGGCGGCGCTGGCAATGAAAGGACGTTGAAGAAAAGGGATTTGGGGAGACGGAAATTTGAAGATTTTGAGAAAGTGAAATGATGATGAAAGAGAAAAAGGCGGACGGGTGAGATTAAATAGGAGAGGGTAGTTGGGGTTTTGAATTGAAATGGAGTACGCGAGAAGTCACTCAACGATACACTGCAATTTCCCGCTCAAATAATTAGGGTTGCACTTTCGCGGAAAATTGGGGGCAAACTGTTAGGCCCAAAATCTGGATATGGGCTGACTTGGGACAGCAGGCTTGGAAGCATTGTGGGATGCAGGATATCAGGGAGCCAGGGTGACAACGTCAGCAAGCAGCGCGGGACGTGGGCTTTGATCCGCAGGAAATAAGCATATGAGAGTCCTACCACTTACCATATCCAGGGAAGGAAAGTCCTATTCGGCATCAAATTAGGAGTAACTTGGAAAGAAAGCAAGAAACCCTAGCTAGCCGAGCTCTCCCTATATAAAGAGCCTCAATGCAAAGAAGAGAGATAATCAAAAAATACGAGAACTACACCCTAGCATTCATAGCAAACGTACGAACTGTATTTCCTCCCGAATTATAGTGAAAATATTGGAGGAATTCCGTCTCCCCCCGCGGTTGTTTCCCACATCGGGTTTTCCGCGTCACCAAAATCGTTTGTGTTCTTTATTTACGTTGCACATACAGGTTAACTTATAACAATTTATCAAATCATAACACAGACCTAACGCTAAGACCACTTTAACCCTAAATTGGTAGAAATTTACCAAAACAATACCAGATAGATTTAATGGGCAATAAATCATTATATCCACCTTAATTGTATTATGCAGTTGGTTTTTTCAAGTGCTGAACCATAATGCCCAATTCGGAGATTAACGATTTCATATAATAATCAAACTGTTATTTCCACATGATAATTATTCAGAAAATCATTATGTTACTACAAGCCACTTAATATAATGTCAATCCATACATGAATATTTAAGTTATTTATTCAACCATTTAGCATCAACGGAAAAAATAATCATATTTGATCATTATAATTTACAATAATATAGCATCAATACGTCCTGCTATGTAACCAAAAATTTAGAAAAACAACCATTGTAATTTGCACATATATTCTTTAAATCAAGCTTGTTTCTACGCAGTATTTTGTACTGACAACTTTTTTTTTTATTTGACAAAAGTGTACTAGTTTTATATATATATAAAAAGTTCGAGTACAAACGAAGGCGTTACAAAACAAACCGAGGCCCAGAAAAGACCCCTAAACTACTAGAAACACAACTAACATAACTACTATTACAAACAGAATTAACAAGAACACAAAGACGACGCTTTTTAAACGGGGGATGGAAATGGCTATCAAAATGAATTGTGTTTTCCTCTTTTCTCTTAAAACTCGTAACCTTCTTCATAGCTCCAAACCTGCAAAAAACAAATGAACCCCTATCTGTCAGCAAAGACTTACCCTTTACCTTTGCTCGAACCCAGGTTGAACATTGCCGGCTAATAGTCTTCGTCTCAAATCTGCTACAAGCCCTATTTGAATGTGTCTTCATGGCTGTGAAAATAAACATGCTTTGACATGGCGCAGGGAAAGAGTTGGTGTTCCCAGGCTGGTCCAAAATGGCGCCTTCAATCATTGAAATATCACTACAAGTCATGCTTGAATTATCCCTAATAGGAGCAAATTGAAATTGAAACTAATCCACTGAACATTTTCTAACAAGAGAAATGTTCTGCGAAAGGCGCTTCTTCTTCTCGATATGGATGATGGTCTCCTCTTCAACCAACTTAACCTCATCTGCCTCCGTTGACTCATCCGTTGAGACAACTGTAGATATCTGATTACGCATCTCGGGTAAATAGCTAGAAAGGGGAACTGCTGCTTCCCTTGAAGTCACTTCATGGGGAGTTCCCGTCTGGGCTTCCTTATGTGGAAGCGAGTGAACACGAACTATCATTGTAGTAAAAGATTTACTATGGTGAACATGAACTTCCTTACCTTGTAGAAGGTTATTGTAGGAGCTGGCATCAATTTTAAGGTGGGAATGACCTCCACCTTTCTTGTTGAATTTGTGAAAATGATCCCTTTGATTCGGAGTAGCGGAATCAACAACATTCATGTCTGAGGATGAAACTTTACTACTAGCCTCACTACTACTATCAAAATGCATATGATCGACAGAGGATGTAACATTCTCATTAGGACACAACTGAGATGATGTATGCTTGATGTCCTCATCCATTTTTGTGACCAAACAGGCTTCTTTAGTTTTGAGGGAAGAAACACACTTTTTCCCCGGGCGAACCGTATCTTCAACCAAAGGGTCGATAACAACTCTCTTACCATTTTGATTAATCTCGAGGGCCTGCGCAACTTCATTCAATTCTCAAATAATATCTTTATTATGAGGTTTTATCGCCTGCGCCTCCTTTAAAATAACACATGCCTCTGAAATCCTATTCAAATTCCTAAGAGCCACAACCTTGCGAAAGAGGGCCTTAGAATTATTAGGGAAGAAGGTTAAAACCATAGAACATATAATTAGAGCACCGTCAAATGCTTGAAGCTTAATGGAACAGGCCGCTAAATTCAAACACAAAGAGATAGCTAAGGATACGGTTGAGTTTAAATCAAAATAATTCTTATCCTTAAGATTCACACACAACTGACGGCATGCCTTATCATAACAATCTCCCGCAAAATCAAACTTATGTTGTCGAAAAAGACTATTACCAAAGTCTTTAAGAGCAAGAATTTTAGAAAGGGGGGAACCATCCAATTGTATAAAAAGCTTCTGAAATTCTGCATCCTCACCCACCAACACGTCACTTCCAAAAACAAAACCAAAGTATTGGAAAAAGTCGGTACCGGAAACAGACGACATAACTGGAAACGAAAATTGAGATTGATAAAAGAGTAAGCTCAACAATATCTGAATTAGATCTATAAAGGAGAAAAGCACTTAGCTGAGGCCAGGAAAACAGATGGTTGTCAGAGATAGAGAAAATCGACAGCTACCACCACAACGAAAATATTTAATCGGCCACCAAAAGACACCGCATTGGAGTTGAAAGAACAACGACACAAAACCAAGCCTATAGAGCAGAAAGGAAAAGGAGTCTCCCGCCGGCAATCTGAGGTGAGTCGGTGAAGGTCGCCGGCGAGGCAGAAGTTTTTAGGTTTGGCGATGGGATTAATTGGGTTTTTCTAGAGAGGTTTGGCGGTGGGTTTTGTTTCTGATCTTCGGTAACTAGCTTGACGCTACTGACAACTTTTGCTAGTAAAAAGACAACTTTGTTTACTTAAGTTGATTTGGTGTCAATTTTTATAACACGTGTATATGAATTCAAGCTAACACATGTATGCCTACTTTGTTTTATTTAATGTTAAATCTTTATTAATTAGCTTACATTAATTAATCAATATTAACAAAGCTTATGTCTTAATCTAGATAGATAGATTGTACTGAGACTTACGAGATTATTACGCTCCGAGCAGTTGTTAGATCTCCAATAAATATACAGTCTCTGTGTAATGACTTGTCTTTAATAAATTTACACGAGAGAGTTTTAGCACTTATATTTTCCTCGGGATAAACTTCAGGTTTATCTAAAACGGGTAAATAGGAACCCGGATGGCCTTAATTGTCACATCTTAACCATTTCATGTCAACTTTCTTAGTTGTCCACAATCCAGTGCAATCTTTCATAATCTATTCGACCAGATAAATGATGTGACATTGGACACAACAGGTGTCACGTATATGTAGGCAAGACTCATCAATGTTTCTTTAGGGAACATGACTATATTATTCTTTTGAAAGTGATATTATCTTTCTAACATTCGATGATAATCTTTGTATATTTTCGGGTATACAACTTCTATTTATGGAACTAGTCCAAAATAGGTAATATGTAAAAAATTTGAACTGCAGGCCAAAGTATTGATAAGAAAATATATACTCACTTCGTCTTTATGAGATGTCACATTCACTTCAAGGAATGAATCTTAATTTCCATATTCATTATATTGTTCAACTTCAGGTGAACAAGAATCAATTTCACAAATAAATTTGCTCTTAATAAAGACCGCTTTAAACTAATTGCGGTTCAAAATTGCATCTGTGAACTTCTGGCCATTAGCATTACATGTGTGGACTTCTGGCCACTCATACTTATACAATATGAATATATATTGAATGGCTAAGATGGTGTTAAATTATTACACGCCTTTAAAACTTTGAACTTCAGGCCAAAGTTATAATATGGACATATTTGCTCATCTTTATACAATAATTCTTTTGAAACTTCAAGTCCAAAGGTTGTATGATATATACTTTCTCAAAACTTGTTTACCACATGTACGGAACTTCAGGTCCAATACTACTGTAGGGATTTTTGGTATAGACCACACACACAATAATAAATATAAGAATCATAAAAATAATAAGGACACAATATTTACGAGGTTCACCAAATTGGCTACATCCTCCCTATAGTCCGCACTAGGAATTTTATTGATCACTCAATAGGAGGATAAAAATTACATAGCATTTGTCATCCTTTTATAGCCAATACCAAGCTATATAACTCTCATGTAACTTTACTATATTCAATACCTTATCAATGTAGAAGTAAGTTATAGGTAAGTTAGTAACTCATCCCCATTATGTTTCAACAAGAAACATCTACTCCATAATGGAGGGACTTAATTCTAACAATCTCCCACCTCCCGACAATTATGGAGGTAACACCAAAACTTACATTCTTCACCTAATGCAACCATGTTCCGCTCATGTCTCACGCAAGAGTCCAGCCAAGGTACTATCCAACCTCGACCCTTTAACATTCAAGTTTGTTCCCAGCAGCAACCATACTTGTCGGGCTTCACTCATCGTTTGTCCGGGCGTGCACTCCCACCTAAACGAATCACCCTTTCTTGCCTTATTAGAACTACTTAAATTTCCGCACACATTTCAACGTGCCAGTAAGTTTCACCTTGTGCGTTCTCGGATCACCTTCTGCCTTCAAGCCACCGACTTTACTCCCACGATGCTTAGTGTAAGGCCCACTATGCATAGTTTTCGGATCCCACAACAAGTCTCGTGAAACAACTTCATTCTTCATCCCTCCCGCAGTTACACTACACATGTCACTACACCCTACACTGGTTTACAAAGTTCCACCCTTAGTCCCACGAGCTACAACCATAGCTTCCTTGACTATTTTCCAGGAACTTTCCTCAAAGACAATCTTCTAGTATGCTTCATTGAGCTTTCCAACAAATGTCAATTTTTTTTTTTTTCAAGTTCGGGATGAACATGACATCTGTTAGCTCCCACCTACCCCTAATCGAGGTCCGTATTTTTACTTCACATCTTCCTATAATCAGCATTGCCTTACTATTTACCAAGTAAGTAATACCACACCTTTCACCAATAAACTTATGAAAGGAATTTTTTTATATGGAAAAGTGTGAAATGATATACCAGAGTCCATCACTCAAGACTCAATAGGATCTTCGACATTCACTGCCAAATGATCACCTTCATCCTCCACACCTAGTGCTTGTCTATCCAATTTTCCCCACTCTTCCTTTTCCATGGAATCCGGCTTAATGCCTTCCAAATGAAGATGCAGATTTGCATACAAATAATTCGTTATTTGCATTTTTCTAGAAAGCAAAATCTTTCCCATCGAATTTATCGAACAAAATTTTACCTCCTTCCATTATTGTGAATTTTAGTGGATCGCTCTTCCCTCACTCGCCCAACCGGGCTCTGATACCAGTTTGTAGGGATTTTTGGTATAGACCACACACACAATAATAAATATAAGAATCAGAAAAATAATAAGGACACAATATTTACGAGGTTCACCAAATTGGCTACATCATCCCTATAGTCCGCACTAAGAATTTTATTGATCACTCAATAGGAGGATAAAAATTACATAGCATTTGTCATCCTTTTATAGCCAATACCAAGCTATATAACTCTCATGTAACTTTACTATATTCAATACCTTATCAATGTAGAAGTAAGTTATAGGTAAGTTAGTAACTCATCCCCATTATGTTTCAACAAGAAACATCTACTCCATAATGGAGGGACTTAATTCTAACAACTACGTATCTTATACAAGGCAGATAATATAATTATAAACACCATTACAAAATTAATTTCTTTAACAGACTATGATTCATCAATTGTTCAAAAATAGATAGTAAAGATTAATGAATACCTTACGAATTTACGATAAGCCTTACGATATTAGACATCTTTATCACTAACATAAGTATAATCAACAAAAACAAACTTAGCCACATGTAAAAGAGGAGAGATAATTAGCCACATGTACGTTGTTATTTATATTTCATAATAACTTACTTAGACTACTTAGTCAACAAGTTATATACTTAAAATGCTTAACATAATAGTCCGTAAAGCTTAGAGATTCAGGAAAGTCTAGAAAGTTTGATCATATGGCATCCAATTGATTAAAAGAAAAAAAAATTGTAGCAAGAAGATATAGAATCATATGGTCCACGATGGAAAAATCAAGCAACAACAAGATTGTGCAAACTAATAGCGCATATAAGTTTTAAATTTAATCATACTTGTTATTAGTTGCAAATAACGTACCTGAATCAGCAAAATAATATAATAAGATTTGATATAAATCTCTTGAATATCAGATCCGAATAATAGATATGAATCAGTTAGAGTCTCGTGCTGATAACGTGTTGTGAAATAAAGAGGAGAGAATTGTAGAGAAAAGATAGAGAGAATATGGAGAGAGACAGAACCGTATTCTTATTCCATTATGAGGAGTATATATATACACATACAATAGAGTAGACTTTCCTTAATACAATAACTCTAGAATATCCTAACATATGGACATCCATAAAATATTACATAATAATATTTCATAACAGCTTCAATTTTCTTTTTGTTAATGATATTAACATGCCCCGAATATGGTCGGCCCAGCCCGTCATTTTACCACACATTAACCTACTCTTCTTTTATTTTAATCCTAATCAGATTACTACTCCCTCCAATTCGCCATTTTCTTCCCTATTTCCTTATTTGGTTATTCAGGTTTTCTTCCCTATTTCCTTATTTGGACATAAATTATCTCTAAATGGATTGTTATACCCCCGTCCCAATCAAATCTTCTCAACCCACTGTCATTTACATAACTCACATCCATCAACAACTACACCTCACATCCGCCATCCACTGCCACCGCTACCCTTATTACGCCCCACCCCATCCCAATCTCAAGTTCTCAACCTCGTGCCCTTGTTACACCCCACCACCAACACTATCACAATCACGGATACCCCTCCCTCAACCACGCACCACCGCACCAACAACTCCTCCCTCCTCCCGTCGTTCTCCCTCTTGCAGCCACCACAAACAACCAACCACCACCACCACTTTGACCCCACAAAACCCAAGATAAAACGAGATCTGACCACCACACTACCACCGCACCTCTGACAACCGCCTTTTTACCACCACCAACCACTACTTCAATTGCAAAAAAAAAAATAGTGTAAATCTGACAACCAACCACCAACTCCGGCATTTCTTGTAAATTTGGTCGGAGAAGAAAGGGGAGAAGGAGAAAGGGGAAGAGGAGGAAGGAGAAGGCGGCGACATAAAGGTTGGTTGGGCCTACTGTGGAGGTCGGTTGGGCCTGCCGTGGAGAAAGTGGGCCTGCCGTGGAGAGATCGCCGGTGAGGGAGAAGGAAAGAGAAGAGTAGAGGTCGTCGATGATGTTTGGTGAAGGGTGAGAGACATGTGACTATGGGATAACATGAGGGCAAATGGGTAAATTTACCATTTTTCTTAATTTTGGCCCTCAAAACAAGAGGGAAGAAAATAGGGGATTGGAGGGAGTATTAGATTGCCGTCATCCTTAATCTCTCATTTACACTCACCCATCTGAGCCATTTCCCATTTCCCATCTCCTATTTACACTGTCGTCTTTCTAACCTCACTACACAAACCACATATACACACTTCAATCGTTGAAAACTTACTAATAACAATGGCAAACCCGTGCAAATTATGGAATCTCAACCCTTCATGTGTGTTTATTTCAGTGTATTTATTGGTGTAGCTCTCTTTTATTTTCATTATTTTTTTTTATTGATGAGTCAGGTATTCTATTTAATCTAAACTCCAGATCTAAGCATAGCACAATTACTTTTGTAATTTATTTTTTGTTTTTGTTAGCTTATTATGTTCAGATTTGATGCATGAATTTTGTATATGTTTATTTAAATTGTGTAATCTTTGAAAGTTTTTTTTTCAATTAGATTCTGTGTGCATAATGAATTTGGCGAAAATATTAATTGTGTTTTCATACCGGTATTTTACAATCCAAATTTATAATATTTTTAGTCACTTTTTGATTTTGAAATCATAGCAATGGAGATCAAAACGTGATTTTATTGGGCATTTAAATTTAAGATTAAGAATTATTTAATGAGATTATAGTGTATTTGTATTTTTTTTATTTTAGTTTAATACGTATATAATAAATTTGTACTCCATGGATTGTATTATTTCACTAGTTATTTCATTTGTTGATTATGTTATTTTTAATATAGGTTATTGATAGAGTCAAATAGTGTCGGCCTAATTAGGTAATTTTAGTTGAATAAACTTGCATAAAACCGATTTTGAATGTTAATCGTGGTATTTTCCGGTGATTCCACTTTTGTTGTAATTTGGATCATGTGAACTTGTTGTTGGTATTTACATCTCAAGGTAATTGCGTCTATCTTTTAACAATACTGAGAATTTGCGTTTAGATACTAGTGACGATATGGAAAAACCATCTGATCTGGTGATACCCCCAGCTACTTCAGAAGTTCCGACTGTTCCCAATTCTGCTGATGCGAAGTCTACTCGTCCGGTCAGCGATATTGTGGGGATTCCGGTTCTTGACCTTGATGAGGTGGTTGAAGTTACCGTTGAAACGGAGGATGAAGATGAGTCTGCTGATGGGACGGAGGAAGCAGCTGTGCCTGTTGTTGAATCAGGATGGACAACAGTCACGGGTAAGCGTCGTTCTCCTTCTCCTTCTAAGACTCCTGCTTCCATTCTAATTACCATTGATGATGTTAAGCCAGAAATTGAGTATTGGTCTACAGCTGTCATTTGTTATGTGTTGGGGGGAAACCCTCCGTGGGCACAATTATCTGGTTTTATTAATAATATCTGGGGGAAGTATAAGTTTGATAAGGTGTCGTTCTTACCAAATGAAGCCTTCTTGGTTCACTTTCCTACCATGGAATGCAAGGATCTGGTTTTAAAACAGGGGTTCCCAATGTTTGAGAACAAGCCCCTTGTTGTCAAACCATGGACTGAGACTGCTTCTTTAGCAAAGGAACCAGTCAAGGTTGTGCCAATATGGGTGCGTCTGTGTGGACTTGGCCTTAAGTTCTGGGGTGGGAAGTGCTTAGAGAAAATTGCATCTTTAGTAGGGAAGTATGTGAGGGCTGATTCTGCAACAATGGATAAAACCAGGATTGGATATGCTCGTCTCATGGTGGAAGTGCAAGTGGGACAAGAGTTTCCTAATAGGATCTTTTTTAAAGATGAAAAAGGGGAGGATGTATCTGTTAGTGTGGAATATGAGTGGAAGCCGGTACAATGTGGTGTTTGTCGAGGTATTGGTCATACCAAGGAAGCTTGTAAGAAGAAAGCTGCTGTCCCTCAAAGGGTCGTTCCTGTGTGGAGGCCAGTAATCAAAAATCATGCGTCTGTGACAACTAGTATCCCAGCTGGGGCAGTGAAACCAAATACTGTTCCAGTGGCACCTCTAGTTGCCTCAGGTGTAGGCACTGCTTCCTCTGAACCTCCTTTGACACATGGTGATGTGCCTGAGACTCCTTTTGGAGGTCCTACACATCACAACTCTGGCTTAATTCCAGTTGTTAGTCCAATTATGCAAGTCTCTAGGCAGGAGCATGTGGTTAGTAACCCTACCAGTCCTACAAAGTCCTATGCTGAAGCTGTCTCACCCAAAAGAGACAAAGGGAAGAATGTTGTGCAAGATGTTAGGGAGTTAGATTCCACCTCAACTAGTGATAATGGATAAATTAGGCTTTTGGAATGTTCGTGGTATGAATAACCCAAATAAACAATTGGAGATTAAAAGATTTCTTTTTCAGAATAAGATTGGTTTATTTGGGCTAGTAGAAACTAAAATAAAAGAGTTAGACTTTCTTACTACTCTGCATAAGCTTGGGCATTATTGGGAGGGAGTTAACAATAATAATCATCATCCTGGAGGGAGGGTTTGGATCATTTGGATACCTCAAATTTTTTCTGTTAGGACTATTGCTAGCTCTGATCAGCATATTACTATGGAGGTCACTGACTCTGGTACTGGGGATTCTTTCTGGTATACTGTAGTCTATGGCTTCAATACTAAAGGAGAAAGGCTCAGTCTTTGGGATAGCTCGAAAACTTGACTTAAAGATATTTGCACTAAACCCTGGTGTGTGTGTGGGGACTTCAATTCTTTACTTAATTATAATGAGAGGCTTGGTAGTGAAGTGAATGGGAATGAACTCAGAGACTTTAGGCATTGTGTGAATTACTTTGAAGTAACTGATATTCAAGCTCATGGATCGTTCTTCACTTAGAACAATAAGCACGAGCCTGATACTAGAGTATTCTCAAGAATTGACAGATTTCTAGTTACTATTGATTGGATGTTCCTTTACCCTGATAGCTATGCTTACTTCATGAATGAGGGCACGTTTGATCATTGTCATTGCATTTGCTATAGGAAAGTTGATGCTCCTACCAGGAAATCTTCTTTTAGGTATTTCAACATGTGGAGTCTTGCTCCTAACTTTCAATCTATCATTCAGATGGAATTGGCTAAGGAGGTCAAGGGTGTAAAAATGTATCAGGTAGTTACCAAGCTCAGGAATCTCAAGTTACCATTGAGGACTCTGAACAAGAACACTTTCTCTGATGTGGAACGTACAGCTGATATGGCCAGAGTCATTTTAGATGACTTACAAACTCAGCTGCATCTTAGTCCTTATGATACTCATATCAGTTATGCTGAGAGAGAGGCTGCTGATTCTTATTCCTTGCTTCACAAAGCAAAATCAAGTTATTTGCAGCAGAAAGCTAAAGCTGATTGGCTTAAAGGGAGTGATGAAAATTCCAGATTTTTCCATAGTCAGATCAAACAAAGGCAGATTAGTAACAAAATTTTCCAGATAAAGGATGTTCAAGGAGTCTTACATCAGGATCCTCAGGCTATTGAGCAAGCTTTTTGAATTATTATGAGGGGTTACTGGGGACGAGTGCTCCCACTGTTAAGGTTCACAAAGCTACGGTTAGAACTGGGAGTGTTGTTGATGATCAAATGGCCCAAAGGCTTCTGAGACCTGTCTCACCTGAGGAGATCAAACTTTGCTTCATTTCTATCCCATCCAATAAGAGTCCTGGCCCTGACGGCTATTCTAGCCAATTTTTTAAAGACTCTTGGGACATTGTGGGGCCTGAAATCTGTGCTGCTATCTCTGATTTCTTCATATCTGGCCAGCTTTTGAAGCAATTAAACACTACCAACATTACTCTTATTCCCAAGACCAATAATCCTACTAGTGTCCTTGAATTTAGACCTATTGCTTGTTGCAATACAATCTACAAATGTATTGCCAAACTTTTATGTTCTAGATTGGGGGATGTGCTACCTGAGGTAGTTAGTGTCAACCAAGGAGGCTTCATCAAAGGGAGGAACATTGTTGAAAATGTCCTCATCTGCCAGGACATAGTGAGACTTTACAATAGGAAAGCTGCTTCTCCTCGGTGTCTTCTTAAAATTGATTTAAAGAAGGCCTATGACAGTGTTGAATGGGACTTCCTTCTGCAAATGCTCACCTATCTGAAGTTTCCTAAAAAATTCATTGGATGGATTATGAGTTGTGTAACCACTCCTACCTACTCTTTAACTCTTAATGGCAACTCTTTTGGATTTTTCAAAGGAAAAAGGGGACTCAGGCAAGGAGATCCCTTATCTCCTCTTCTCTTCACCTTGTGCATGGATTATTTGTCTAGGATTCTCAATGTAGTGGGTCAACAGGATGATTTTAGATTTCACCCTATGTGTGGGCCTCTGAAGTTGAATCATTTACTTTTTGCGGATGATCTTCTTCTCTTTTCCAAAGGGACTGCAACCTCTATCATGTGGATGTTGAGATCTTTTGCAACATTCTCGTCTACTTCTGGTCTGTACTTGAACAAGGAGAAGACTGAAATCTACTTCAATGGTGTACCTGATCAGATTATGACTAATATTCTTCAAGTATCAGGCTTCAGGAAAGGTAACCTTCCCTTCAAATATCTGGGGATTCCCATCTCCTCAAAGAAGCTCACTAAGAATGAAGGAAGGAAACTTACTGACAAAATTACTGCCAGAATTAGATCCTGGGGGGCAACCCACCTTTCCTATGCTGGCAGGCTTAATTTGGTGACTGCAGTGCTACAGTCACTTCATTCCTACTGGTCTACCATCTTTCTCATTCCTAATAGTATCATGAACAGAATTGATAGCATTTGCAGGAACTTCCTATGGGGGGGTAAAGATACATATTGGCGTGCCCCTGCTGTGGGATGGGATCAATGTTGTGTACCAAAAAGTGAGGGAGGATTAGGGCTCAAACATTCAAAAAATTGGAACAAGGCTCTGTTAGGCAAATATATTTGGTGGATTGCTTCTAAGAAGGATCATTTGTGGGTCAAATGGATCTCTCATGTCTATTTGAAAGGTGTTCACTGGACTAACTACAATCCTCCTACTGATGTAGTTGGTCTTGGAAAAAAATCGCTCATCTTATGTGCATCTTTAAATCTGCGTATACTACAGGTTCCTGGCTTGGAAAACATACTGATTATACTGTGATTGAAGGCTACAATTGGCTGAGATGCCCTGGCCCTACTGTTAGCTGGTATAAACTCTGCTGGAATTCTTTGAATATCCCAAAGACATCGTTCATCTTCTGGATTTATAAGCTTGGTAGACTTCTCACTAAGGATCGCCTGGTTCGTATGGGAGGAGTGTCTGATCTGAAGTGTTTCCTCTCTTCTACTGAGGATGAGAGCTATGATCATCTTTATTATGACTGTGAGTTTAGTTCCAGATGTGTTACTTTACTGCAGCTGAAACTTAATGTCCAGTTTAATCCTAGGGAGTTGCTTGAATGGAACAGAAGAGGGAGAAGAAGAAGCCTTCTAATTAGGAGGATCATTTGTGCTTGTCACATTCACTTGATTTACTTGATCTGGCGTGTAAGAAATCAGGCAAGGCTATACTCAAAAGTACTTCACCCTACTGTGCTCATCAAGAACTTGATTTCAGATGTGTGTACTCGGTTTTTTGCAAGGAATACGTCCAAGTTGACTAGAGAGGAAGAAAATTGGTTGCAGAACATTAGATAGACTTTTGTATCCACTGTTATTGTGCATGGTTGTTTTGTATAGTTTATACCCTAGATACATTATGAGTTATACTTCATTTTTGTACTCCTTTTGAGATGATGATTAATATACTTAACCTTTCCCAAAAAAAAAAAAAAAAAGACTCCTAAATCTCTCTCAATTTATCTATTGTTCTTTCCTTTGTTCTTAAATTCTTATGTTGAGTAGATGAATGTATGAATTGATCACTCTTGCATCTTATTTACCCAACTATTGCAAATTCTAGAGAAATGGTTTAATCTATCTAGAATTGTTTGGAGCAAACTTGTTGTATGTTGATTTGGTTTAAAGGATTCATATTTCAAGTAGGAAATTACATGTCTTTTCTTGCTAGCATGGTTTAATCTAGTAGGATTTGATTCTAGCTTACATCTCTTGGCAAAAGCTTCATGCTCAATTCTAGTTTTCATTCATGATTTAATGAGTTGTGGTTGGAATTGAAGGACTCGCATATATGGTTTAATTGTGTGTGTCAATTTCTTGAGATGATCGTATTGGATAGATAACAATAAAGAGAAAAGAGTCAAACTTTGTCATTGTTGGATTACTAAGAGAGAATTACACCAAGTCTTTCCCATATATTATTGTTGCATATCTAGTGTTTGTTGTTTTGCTTCTATGATAAAAATTGCATCTTTACTTTTCCTTATGCTACTTCAAAACCAAACTTTCTCCATTTATGTCATACTACATGTTAACCATTGTTCATAATCATTGTTTGTTGATAAACATAATTAGTAGGTCTTGATTGTGGTTAGTGTCTTGATTAGTCCATAGAGTCCTAATTAGTAGTCAATAGTTTACAATTCAAGTCTTTAGCTTAAAAGTCCTTCTCTTGGGATCGACCCTTACTTGCACTATATTGCTTTATCCATTAGAATAATCTAGAGTATAGTTTGGCTTATAAATTGTTAATTTGGTAGGTTAATTCTAGTATTTAACGACATATTCTCTTTCTCTATCAAATTTTGGCGCCGTTGCCGGGGAAGGGCAACATAGCTAAAGCTTGTTTTTGAACTATTGGTCTGTAATTAGTGTAGTTAGTCTTTGTAAATATAGGACTCCTTTACTTGACTTAGTTTGTTTACTTCTTTGATTTGATGGCTACTCGTTATTGTCGCCAAACTCATGATGAACCATTTTACAAGTTTTTTAATAGAATGAAAGCGTTTAACTCTCTACGTGAATACCCTTATGAGATGAGAAAGCTTTGTAAGGTGGTATATAATGGGTTGAATGAAGAAACTTTGTTCCTTACCGATCAATTGACTAATCAAGAATTTATTGGCAATACCTATAACTATGAAGAGAAGTGGAAATTTTTCCTTATGTTGGCTATTGCGAGTAAAGAATTGGAGTTGAGAAATTCACTCCCTAGTGTAGCATGTGAGGCTATTCATAGCGAGGAGCCTCAAATTGAGGGATCGTTGAGTGAATTAGTTGAGGAAGTAGAACATGAAGAGGTTATTCACACTTTAGACAATGAGTGTTTTGATGATGGTTCCTATGATAAAGAGAATGATCTTGAGTTTGAAATCCCTCCTCCCCTTAATCTTGATACGAGATACTCTTATAAAGAGTATTGTTTTTGGGATGATGAGAAGGATGCTTATGTTTTCACCACACTTCCATGCCACTTCCCCGTTGTGCTATCTACCGACACCTTGTGCACTAGTTATGATGGTTCCTCTAATAATAGTCATGTGGATGAGGATAACTCCTCGGTCCTTAGTGGCCTTAGTGAGGAGTTGTCGTGTGAGGACTCATTGGGTCAAATTGTTGAAAAAGATGAACATGAGGGAAGTAAGGTTGAGGAAGAGGTTGTTTACACCTTTGACAACTCTTATTTTGAGGGTCTATTTGATGAGGAAGATGATATGTGTGACTTGAAACCTTCTTGGGCCTTGCCATCCATTGAGATCCTTATAAACATTCCTTGTACCGAAGTTCACGACTCACACCTTGGAAACAACTCTTTGGTTCATAGTAACTCTTGCCCGAAATTGACCTTTAAAGAATCGGGGGGTGAAGTGTTTGAGAAGAATGACCAAGGAGCAATGATTTTTGAGGTTGTTGGGATAGAAAAAGAGAAGTTGGAGGCTCTTGAATACATGATTTGTGACCCTTCAAAGACTATGAAACTTGTAAGTGTGGGGGGTCAAGGAAGATGCTAAATAAGAAATGGAAAATGAGTTTGTAGAGATATACCCCCTCAAGGAGGAACCATCTCAAATTTGTTTTGAAAAGCCATCAAGCTTATCACCCAAAGAAGCTCATGAATCCCATCATTCTTACTTGGTTTTTACCAAGTCCATCCCATCATTCAAAGCACCTTATCGTGACAAGAAACAGTTCCTTAGGCATGAAAAGTTGAAATATGTGTCTTGTGCACACTCGGTCCTTACTTATGCTTGCTATGTGGGTGATCTATACTATGGTCATGCTTCTTGTTTATGGGCTAGTGTGTATGACAAGTTACTAAGGGCGTTGCGTTGTTCCGCTCTTGATTCTTGAAGAAGAAAATGTTGAAAAGGCGTCGAGCAAACGACGAAAACCAAAAGCGCTTTACGGGAGGCAACCCGTACTCCTTTTACATTTCTTTACTCTCCTTTGCATTTCTAGTACTCTCCTCCACATTGAGGACAATGTGGAAACTAAGTGTGGGGGAGGAGTTTGATTGCAACATATGTAAGCTTTATTTCATGTTTTGATACATATTTTTGAATAAAAAAAAATGAAAATTCCGGCTAGGTGAAAACCCACAAGAGTGGGCACCTAGGCAAGATTGGAAAAGGTGGCCAAGGACGGAATGAAAACCCGAAAGGGCGTTCCGGGCAAAATGAAAAATTGAGTTGCGAGCCACCATGAGAGGAAAGGAAAAGCTAAGGTGAAAACCCGAAAGGGCACCTTGGGCAAAATGAGGGATTTTCAACAAAAAAAAATGAAAAAATTGAAAAAGCAACACCAAAAATATGGAGGGACAAGAAGGGAGTGATAAGGAGAGTCTTGGAAGGAGGCTAGTTTTAGGACTTAATTTCTTTTTGAGCCAAAGAAAATTGCTTCAAATTGGTGGTTTTTCATGTTGGCTACTAGGTTGTTGATCTTTATTGGTGTTGGCCAACTTAGTAGCATAACTTGCATTGCTTGGAGTGATAAGGGGGTGATATAAGGGAAGTATGAATGATTTGGAGGATTGTGTAGGTCACGTTGCTATTGCCTTGGGATAAGGCAAGAGTGGTCATTACTACTTTGGTGATATAAGAAGGGTGGAGTTGCGTGATGAGTCGGAGTTGGTGGTGTGTCGTGTCCTTGTTTGAGGGAGATATAAGGCGGGGGAGTGAGTGAAGAGTTTGTGTCAACTTTGAGTCTAGATTTTCTTTTTAATTGGTGGTTGTTCAAGAGGGAGATATAAGAAGGAAGAGGTAAGGGAAGAGTGATCATTTACACCCTTGCTCACTTGTAGACTTGCTCAATTGTTTGTCTAGTGTTTTGCTCGGGACGAGCAAAAGTCTAAGTGTGGGGGTATTTGATAGAGTCAAATAGTGTCGGCCTAATTAGGTAATTTTAGTTGAATAAACTTGTCATAAAAACGGTTTTGAATGTTAATCGTGGTATTTTCCGGTGATTCCGCTTTTGTTGTAATTTGGATCATGTGAACTTGTTGTTGGTATTTACATCTCAAAGTAATTCAAGTACTTCATATTGGTAAGTTGAGATGAATGGATCATTTTGTACAAACCGACTCACAAGTCAAACCCGAGCCACGGTCAACCAAGGTGAAGAAGGAGAGCAAAAGGTAAGCCAAGGGAATAAGTTCAAAGTCAAGAAAAGTAAGCTAATGGAAGATTTGATGCCTTGGCATAGACAAACAAGAGCCAAAACGAAGAATTGAAAACTCGGCTTCACAAGGGTCAACTTCAAATGGATATATCTCGAGTTCTAGAGCTCGTATTGACGCAAGGCCAGTTGGAGGTGAAAGCTTGTGATCTTAGCTTTCCAACGGTATATCACACGCCTCGTTTGTCCAAGAAACGAGGGAGATATGGCCTTCGCAAGATGCTGCTGTCAGTTTGAAACGCAGCCTGCGCAATTGTGCGCAGCCTGCACAATTATTTGCGCAGCCTGCACAAATACGCGCTGCTATCACAACTCTAGTTCCGTGTTTTGGGCTTTCTTAAGGGACTTAACCTAGATTCTCGTGCCTCCCTATATATATCTAGAATTTTGAGATCTAAAAGGACTCCTACTCACATCATACAACCTCCTTACCATTGAGATCTCATGCTTGGCTTTAATCTTGTAATAATTAAAACTTAATCTTTCCTTAATTCATGTTAATCTTTCTTCATTTTATGGGTTGTAAGCAAATTATGGAAGGTTAATCTTTCTTTACTTGGTGTAATTTGATCAAAGTATCCAACTTTGATGTTGTAAGACTCCTAAATCTCTCTCAATTTATCTATTGTTCTTTCCTTTGTTCTTAAATTCTTATGTTGAGTAGATGAATGTATGAATTGATCACTCTTGCATCTTATTTACCCAACTATTGCAAATTCTAGAGAAATGGTTTAATCTATCTAGAATTGTTTGGAGCAAACTTGTTGTATGTTGATTTGGTTTAAAGGATTCATATTTCAAGTAGGAAATTACATGTCTTTTCTTGCTAGCATGGTTTAATCTAGTAGGATTTGATTCTAGCTTACATCTCTTGGCAAAAGTTTCATGCTCAATTCTAGTTTTCATTCATGGTTTAATGAGTTGTGGTTGGAATTGAAGGACTCACATATATGGTTTAATTGTGTGTGTCAATTTCTTGAGATGATCGTATTGGATAGATAACAATAGAGAGAAAAGAGTCAAACTTTGTCATTGTTGGATTACTAAGAGAGAATTACACCAAGTCTTTCGCATATTTGATTGTTGCATATCTAGTGTTTGTTGTTTTGCTTCTATGATAAAAATTGCATCTTTACTTTTCCTTATTCTACTTCAAAACCAAACTTTCTCCATTTATGTCATACTACATGTTAACCATTTTTCATAATCATTGTTTGTTGATAAACATAATTAGTAGGTCTTGATTGTGGTTAGTGTCTTGATTAGTCCATAGAGTCCTAATTAGTAGTCAATAGTTTACAATTCAAGTCTTTAGCTTAAAAGTCCTTCTTTTGGGATTGACCCTTACTTGCACTAGTATAGTTTGGCTTATAAATTGTTAATTTGGTAGGTTAATTCTAGTATTTAACGACCTAGTCTCTTTCTCTATCAGTTATTAATTCCTATTTTATTTATGTCAATTAATGGGTAATTTACAATAGTCACATATCTGCCTAATAATATTGTTCAGCTTTATTGTTTTACAGAGTGAAAAAAAAAATCTTGATTCCTTATACTTCCTCCATTCAACTCCAAACTATCATATTGGTTTTTGCATACTATTCACAAATGAATCTTCAATTGCAATTTTCTCTCAATATATAAGTGAAAATATATTCTTGTGGGATCTTATTTGATTCGTCTTTTACGAAAGACATTAAAAATATGTAACTTTTATAATTTTTGCATATACGTAACTAATGATATTTACCGCGCAAAACATGCGTTGGCAAACGTGAAAAGTGTACTATGGTAGTTTGGAGTTGAATGGAGGAAGTATAAAAGATGATAGAGAACGTGGGGTATTATGGTGGAGCCTTAAATAAAAAAAAATAAAAAAAAATGGGAAAGTACTAGTTTGTTCAAGATGTTTACATTGTACTCTGGTATTGCTGATTTGCTGACTGGCTAGTACTCCGTATAACAATGCTAACCATCAGTGTGGGCTCAAAGCTATACCTTTGATAGTGGGCACTGACTCAGATTCCTGGTTTTCTTGTTTTGTGGACCTCTCAACACTGGACCACCTATACACTTTCAATCGTCTTCAATTTTAACTATTCAAACTTTTCTGGTACGTAGTACGTACTCTATGATTTACCCATACTTGTCGTTTGTAAATCTTACAAATTGTATGACCCTACTTGCTTAAAGATATTTGCAACATCACAAAATCTCATTCAAGAGGAAGACATATTAAACTCCTGGGTGACGGATACCATTTCCTCTCACAACGACCCAAATAGAGGAGAGAGAGAAAGCGCGTGAAGTGCCCCACATTGTTCCCCCTATCCGTTTTGTGAGTAGCATTACCCGTCACTTGTTCCGACCTGTCTTCAGCAAGACTAACTGTTGCAACATTAGTTCAAGACTTCCAACTTAAAATGACTTCTCGGAGGTCTTAGTCTCGAGTCTTGACATCTTCAATGTGCTATACTCTGTATATTAGTCGAGATTATTTGTCTGGTAATACGTATAATTTTGTGTTGGTAAGAATAACCCAATTGAAGAACTTAAAACAGAAAAATAACAGATATATAATCGAAACTCATGTCTGAAATTGCGCATGTCTGGTTGCTCAAAGTCATTGCTTAGTAAGTAGTAAGCGGGTTTTTCTCATCATTTCTGTCGTGTAGGAAAATAAGGACTTACCTTAATGCGGAAGCGATCGGATCGTTGTGCTCGCTAGCTGCCCACTACCGTATATCGTACCTCCGGCGGCTACTAGAGTCCCGGAATATATCCACTCCCCAAATTCCAAGTAACTAAGAGATTATATAAGTTGTGTATTAATAAGATGAATATAATGGTGGTTTCACAAACCACCTCTTATCTTATTTATAATCACCTCACATAGAGGAGTTACAAAGGGCACCATAAACACCCATTAAGTCACACCATAATGGGTAGATTAATATGGTGATAAATAGGATAATTAACAGCCAAATTGATTGTGGCTGTTACTAAAATCCTATTAAATACAATATGTCGGAACTTTATTTTTCGTTTAAGACTACATTATTTCATATGTGGTTAACATTATACAAAATCAATAGGGCAGAAATGGCCTGTTAATCGACCCTGGACGTTTGTTGACCACCCGACACTTGTTCCTAACCTCACCAGGCCGGCCTGACTGTATATCACCCATCTTTATCATTCCCTTGACAAAGGCTTTAAAAAATGAATCCTGATCATTACTGAACTTGACCACCCATCCCCTAGTCTTCGGATTTGTGTGTAGAGTTTGATCCGAGTTTAAGTATCCTCTGCCAGCGACAAGGTCCTTGAAGTACTGGTTATCAAATACAGTCGGAGTTGCATCCAAGTTAACTGTCAGATTCTGATCAACATTAGGAGGGCACAACATGTATAACTCCTGCCTGAATGCAGGCTCGATTGCAGGGTCAGGCTTTCCATCACCACTCTGGTTGTATAAGCGGTGCATGATGGAGAAACATCGACCCTTTCCAATAGAGTGAGATCCTGATAGAGCCACCATATCTTTGACAGTCAGGTTGAACTTGGCAAATAAATCTATTAAGGCGCTTGCGTTGGATCTTGGGCTTGGCATTATGGCGTCTGAGTCCGCCTCGCTTGCTGTCAAGCTATCCAACCTTCCTAATTTCACCTCCCAATCCGGTCCTCCAGTCTGTTAATTAAAGTCAATTATACAAGTATTTTACTAAGGATTAGTAGTATCCTTTTGTCTCCGACAATTGTTTGTTTACCTTCATTTGTTTTTGCCAGGGAAATTTTAAACAAAGGTAGACAAATGACTGGGAGCTACCGGCTAGGCCTCCGCCCAACTCAACAATTTACAGAATGATTTAGTTAGAAAGGAACGAAGTTTACCATCACGACAGCGTCTCTAGAAGCCATGATGATGATATCCGCACAGGATACAGTCAATGGGCAAATGTCCTCAAGAGCCTTTTTAATTTCGTCAATAACATGGTACTTTCTGAGAGAGTTTATATTCGAGAGAGAACGCTTTTCCCCTCGCATGGTTGGCGTGTTATCTAACAGCAACGAAGCATCACATCCCTTCACCATTCATACATTCATTCATTATCAGCCATATTAATCCAAAAACTAAACACCAAAATTAATTTATAAAGGAAAATACTTGTGTAAGGCGGTAATACACAAATTTATCGTAAAACAGCATCTTTTTGTAACCACTTTTACTCACTAATATAGTTGTATTTGAATCCATTTTACAACTGTTGTACTCTAAACCGTCTTACATAAAACTAACTCATTTATAGATGAGATGCAGAAAGTTGGCTTACATCTACAAAACAGTCATGGAACTGCAGTCTCATGACAGATGCAGCACTCCGTATCTCCCTTATCATCGCCCGCTTCATGACTTCCCTGACAGTAGATTCGGCTTTTGGGCAGCTTTTCGAGTAGAACCCGTGTCGCAGTTCGGCCTCTCCTGTGATCATTGGAAGGACTAGGAAGAACAGAAGCAGGGAAGTGTACATGATTCCTGTCTGCAAATAGTAATCAATAAACATGATTATATTTAGAGAAAGTGTAAATGATAGCAAATTCTCATTTAAGACGGAATTAAGAGGTACCTGAAGAAGGGTGTAAGGAATTCAATGAAGAGTGTTTGTTCAACAGTGTTTTGATTTTGTTGGAGAATTTGGAACCAAAACCACACAACTGATTTTTATACTACTGTACTTGGGACTTGGGAGAGAGGGAGAGTGAATTATTGGTAGACATAACAAATTATCAAGAATGTTGTAAGGGTCAGGCCGTCTGGGAGATTTCGGTGGCCCTATGCGAAATCTAAAAACAAAGCCCTAACTAATACGACTAGTAATACATATACTTTTTTTTAAGGATATTTACGATTTTACACAACAATAAACTTTTCTTAATTAAGCCCAAACCTTATTAATCATTACTCAAATATTCGAAAAATTTCTCGTTTCAAAATCAAAATATTGTCTATAATGTATTAAAAGATACATGCAAAATTTTTTTTAAAAAAAATACATTACCGCAACATCCCTCTAGTCTCCCTTACTAGATCTCCATAAAAAAAATGCAAGTTAAATTATAAGATTAGAGAAAATTTGGAAAAACTAAGGTAAATTTGGAAGGAATTAATGCAAGCAAAATTAATATTTTCGCAACAAAGGATTAAGGAGGAATAAAAAAGTCAAGGATTAAAATATTAAATCTTGGAGGAGTTTTTTTTAAGAATTTGGTGACCTGATTAAGACGACCTTCTGCCTGGGGATGGTCTAAGGGAGATTTTAATTTGAGCAAATTCGGAGTATTTAGGAAAGAAGTCTAAATGTTGGGAGTTCGGCCCTTTTGTACACTACCATGTTCTATAGATTAGTAGTATTAGTGTTCACCGCTTTTACAACTATCTCTAAGCCGCACAATTAGAATTTTTGGGCCCCAAAATATTGGGGGCTCTGCTCATTTGAACATGTTGAACATGATTAAAGACGGCTCTGATAAGGGTAAGTCTCTTAAAAAACCGTTTTAGGTGAAAGCATCTTGTACGAGAATTGGTGATGTATATTAATGGTGTTAAAAAGATGGGACCCCACGGTTGCACCAGAATTGACCAAAAAAACCGTTTTAGGTGAAACCGTCTTGTACGAGAATTGGTGATGTATATTAATGGTGTTAAAAAGATGGGACCCTACGGTTGCACCAGAATTGACCCTTTTGTTAATTGATGATGATAGGATTCCCTACTTTAGTTTAGCACAAAATCTCATTTGTGACGGCACGTATTCGTTACTTTGAAGTGACGGATATCATTTTCCCTCATAAATAACCCATATAGAGGAGAGAGGGAAGCACATGGAAGTGCCCCCACATTGTCCCCCCTATTCGTTTTATGAGTGTCATTATCCGTCACTTGCTCCGACCTGTCTTCAGCAAGACTTATTGTTAGTGTAGATGTTTAATCTTGTTTTTTCAATGAAATGAGCTGACTCATAAAGGTTTGGGTGATTAAGTCAATGTTTTGCGCATATTGATTGGATAAGTCAATTACTCAAGTCCTTTTGTAATTTAGTGATTATATAAACTACTAGTATTGGTGCTCGTTTTTACCCTGGGCTATCTCTACAAACCATTATTATTTTTTTATTAAATAAAATTATTTAAGTTGTATAACCCATAAATTTATCATTAATATATTTTTCTGTGGAATATTCTAAAATTACGATAAAATAAATTTTGAGACAAATTCACTACAACCGCTATTAATATTTTACTCTTATTAATGAAACAATAGTAATAACATTTCACTACTTGCCCGTAATCATTGTTACTTTCCTTAATCCCGCCGTAATTATTGTTACTGTTACTTACTGCCGCATTAATATTGATAATTTCACTACTACCGCCGTAATTATTGTTACTTTCGCTATTGCCGCATTAATATTGATTATTTCACTACTCCCGTTCTTGTTTTTACCACTTTCACTTATCTCGCTGATAATATTGTTACTTTTACTATTTAAATGAGTGATTACTATCATATAATTATATACAATGTTACTACAATTCTTTTCTTTACTTACGAAATTACTTTGGAAAAATTGATGGGAATAATCCCACCTTTAAATCATCTTCCAGGAATAATCCTACCTTTCAATAATCCGAAAATAATCCCACTTTTTAACTCCATCTTCTTTAAACAATCCCCTTTACTTATTACCTGATAAAACGGTTTATATCCTCTTAAATCATTATCTTTTCAAGATTTTCAGGTTTTTTATTCTATTTTATTTCATATTAGATTTTAAGCCCGGGCGTTGCCCGGGTCATGCCTTAACAATTGCTTTATGTGGTAATAAAAAAAAAGACGTAAAACTTATACCTAGTATTGTGTTGTCTTTTTGTACATATTACCTTAAATAATTTGTAGTTCTTGTATAGTTGTTTTATTACCGGGGTTACTAATTAGCAAGTTTGTGAAACCCGACACTTTAAACCTATTGGATTAAAGGCTCCCTGAAGTAATAATTGAATTTACATGAGCTGCGAAATTTGATTTTCAATTGTTTGTTAGAACCGGTTTTCTTTTGGTGGAAGATAATTAGTTACTCGTACAACTTACAACTAAGGTTAAAGGTGGAAACTCCTAAACAAAATTGGACTCATTACCTTATTAGCCAATTAACTTAATAGGATGACTTGGACTTCTAAGTATATATATAGGTGAAAGGTAGTTTAAACATATTATTAGACTCTCGTGCATAACTCACAAATAGGAACATAACTAGTTTTCTTGCCCGTGCGTTGCACGGATATTAAAATAATGTGTGATAAATTTCACAATAAAATGGAATATAGACATATAGTACATCATTCATGTCTAAGATTTTATGTATGCCGCATGACCAACAAATAATTCCCGTTAACATAATATTGACATAAGAATAAAAGAATTTTTGATTAATAAAATATTTTTTTTTAGGAAAATAAAACCAATATGAAATTTATACATATGATACTTGGACTGATAGTTTTTAGAATTTGTTCATTAATACCTGTTTATTTTTCAATTGGTCAAGTAAAACAATAATATCTACTCTGCATAATCAACTCAATGATGCAAAAAATCTCCTTCTTTAGACTAACAACCATAATTTAATCATTGCTGGATCAAATTGTAATTATGTAAAAACATTTAGAGGTAGTTAGAATGTTATATCTCGCGGTAAAACTATAGAAGTACGTTTGAATATGAACCAAATTCCGACGCAATACTACATGGCTAGGGCTGCTCTCCCCCCTCCCCCCTCTTGTCTATAGCAATAGTCTTGGCCCCCATCTTCTCATTTGAAACAAAATCATTCACGCAAACCCCTATTTTTCTTCCCTATTTACACACATGATCTAAAACAATCTAATCTCTTGAAAGATCGATCCTTGTCTCCGAAACTTATCTCAAATTTATCCAACCAAGTGAAAAACTAAACCCCTACTTCTAGAAAAATTCACCATCCAATGTAAACTATCCCTTACTCTCGACAATGTTGTTTTTTTTAAGAAAATAAAACCAATATGGAGTTTATATATATGATACTTAGGAATGAAAGTTTTTAAATTTTGTTCATTAATACCTGTTTGTTTTTCAATTGGTCAAGGAAAACAATAATCATTATTGGGTCAAATGCTAGTTACGTAAAAATATTTTCTGGTAGTTAAATGTTATATCTCCCGGTGAAACTATAGACGTATCTTTGAATGTGAACCAAATTCCAACGCAATATTACATGGTTGGGGCTACTTATGACATCCCCTATAACAATAGTCTTTCCCCTCATCTTCTCATTTGAAACAAAATCCTTCACACAGACCCCTATTTTTCTTCCTTATTCACACACATGATCTAAAACAATCTCATCCCTTGAAAGATCGATCCTTGTCTTCGAAACTTCTCTCAAATTTATCCAACCAAGTGAAAAACTAAACCCTTACTTCTAGAAAAATCCACAATCCAATGAAAACTAACCCTTGCTCTCGACAATGTCGTTAGAATTATGATTTGAATTTAATTTGGATTGATGGGGTCAAGATTAAGTTTATCAATATGATCTTTTGAGGTTTCTTGTTATTATTCATGTTACCTATATGTTTTAATGCAAGCGATATTTCGCTGATAAATAACCTTATTTATTATCACTATCCTCGTTAAACTCATCACCCTTCCACAAATGCACTCTCCCTCCACCCCACTAATTTACCCGCAAAATAAAACATCTGCCACTGTGATTAGTTCTTACTACTTGAAACAACCAACAATCCACTACCACTATCACTACCTTTCTGCTACGTTTTACATTTAAGAAGTCATAAATCACATTCACCTCCATGAAACACCAATTTACTCCAGATGATATATATGGATCCTCGTCTCCCTTATCGAAGACAATTTATTTCTCCTTCAACAAAGATCAAAAGTTTAAGAAGCAATCTTCCCTCTTATCTCTCTCCCATTCCCTTCCTAGTCTTTTTCTCATCCTCTCCCCTCCCTCCATTCCAAATACTCAAACAAAGTGTTTGGGTACTATATTTGTAAACTGAATAAGTTTGAATATTATATATATATACACGAACTTTGCTATTTATTTCATTTTGCATATATAAATCTTAGTACCCCCATCTCATTTTTATTGTCACTTTTTTTTCTTCAAATTTTATTATCTCATAATTATTATCCCCTTTCTAGATCTAGTAAGGAAAAACTTTAGTCAACCAACTCGTCGCAATCAACCTCATTCCCACTCGAAACAACCTTTAGCCCACTACTTAATCCCTTCGGTTCACACATAAAACGGTCTAAAATGCAAAACTTTCATCTCTCTCTTGAAAAGTCCATCTAACTAACAGAAAACTAACCGTTACTTTCTGAACTTCATCATTTTTACATCCCAAAAAGATTAAGTTGAACATGACAAAAAAAATGTAGAAACTTAGGTTTTGTTTGACAACGACAGATTGAACATTTTTTTTTAGCATTTTGAGAGTTTTTACACTATTTAAATAACAAATGTACTATTTTGAGTGTTGATCATCGACATATTGAAATAGTAGATTGTGGTGTAATTTCCTGTTTTACATTATGACCTTTAATTAGTATATTATAAGAAAATTAAAGATCAAACTTTATCTTTATCATATTTATAATTAATATTCTTCACTTAAAATATATAAATTTAAGCAAGTTCAAATAAGTTAGCTAAAAGTTATAAACACAAATTGTACGAAGCAGTATAATTAATTTTTTATTAATATGAAATAAATGTCATAAACTTCATGAGAATATTAATGCGGTAGAGAATTATAGAAGATTTGGCACGTATGTGACCCCCTTTTAGGTTTAAACTTTTTTATTTATTTTTATATTTTTGCCTAAAGGTAGTTAAAGTATCGTATTATGCATGACGAATATGTCTTACCCTTCCCCCAATTCGTATCTCTCTCTAAATTATAGTGATGATGTGCTCAATTTACACACAAAAGAAAAAATATATAGCATTAACAATAATTAATTTGCTCCATATAATTGAATAATACCGATTTTTATGCATGTAAATTTATCAGAAGAAAAGCTTGAGAGAGACGGTCTTCACTATGTTAGGGAAAGACTACTCTTACCATTTTATTTGGTTTTCATGACTTTTTTTTAATGTTGATCGTTGCTTGAATTGAATCTTAACCTTATACATATTTCTATAATAAGTGTATCTAATTTACCTTCAAGCCTCATTCAAATCTATTTTATTACTCGTGGTACCATTTTTACTTTAAATTGTAAAACAATCGCACAATAAAGTTTTTCAAAACATTTACTAATTTGTCATAATATTATATTTCGATTCGCAAATTAGCAGCAACTTTCTTTATCTTTTAATACTCCTTCAAAAATAGATATCAAACTTTGTACTTATCAATAATTTGTGAATATGTTATTTAAATTTTGATTAATATACTTTTATATAATGACAAATGAATGTAAATAATATAATAATAAATTATCAATAGAAGTTGAAGTGTATTGTGAGGGAAATAACTTTAAAATTAGTAGGAGAAATACATATGACATTTGAAAAATAAACTTCATAATATGTATAATTAAATATGACATTAGCAATAACAAAAGATGTAGGGGCATATTTCAGCGTTCATTTTACTCTTTACATGAGTAAATTTCATGTAGTACGTATTAATCATGCACATTTGTCACAACCCAGTTCGGCCTAGGGCCTTTTAGCCTCATAATACCTCATTTTTTTAATCGGAAGTTGTTATAAAATTGGATACTATAAATATATCAAATGCTTTTTTCCTTCTAATTTAATAAAAAGTGAACAAATACTAATGAATATTTTTTTAATATTAATAAATTGTAGATAATTAATTTATTTCCTGTTCCTAATAATAAAATTGTAAAATAATTAATTAATTCTCATTTCTAATAGGAAAATCATATTCCTAATTATAATAGAAAAAATTTAAATGATTATTATCTCCTAATTCTAATAGTATAATTAGAAAAAAAAAGCCTTAATAAATTGTTAATTTATTTCCTATTTCTAATAGGAAAATTGTAAGATAATTAATTAATTTTCATTTCTAATAGGAAAATTATATTCCTAATTATAATAGAAAAATTGTAAATAATTAGTTATCTCCTAATTCTAATGCTAATAGTATAATTAGAAAAAAAAAGCCTCCTTTAGTTATATACTAGATTTAATGCTCGTGCGATGCACGGGCCTATCTGTAATATGTTGTTATTACTATGTATGGAGTATAAGTGTATAATGTAAACACAGAACTCTGCTTTTGTCTTATCCCCACTATTTGACATGTCTTAGGCTTACAGATACTTCAATCTTAAATAAGAATTTGTGTTAAACTATTGAAGTAACGTTCCTTGTTTGCAAATCATCATCTGTACTCAAGGTTTGTTGCATATTACACTCTTACGAATTAATTTCGGTATTTTTTAAAAATAAATAAATAAATAATTATGACTTTATAATCTTTGAGAATAATACAACAAAGTAAGTAAAACTTACGTTGGTGGTTTTACTAAATTCATGGAGTCATATATCACAATAATGATGACTGATGAGTTTTTTTTATTCAAATAAGCACATTTATATTACAGATGAGAATCGAATCTCTAAATTTATGTCCTTAAGCTAATTATTATGAGTGTTTGTATAATGATAGAACTATGACTATGATTGAGTGTAACATTTCACAATTGTTAATGTGTGTGTGTTTCAATTCGGATTCACTTATTCGATTCGATTTAGTTGATTCAGTTTAGCTCTACTCTTCAAAAATTAACTCTTATTTCAGTTCAGCTCCATAACATGACTACCCTAATTTACATAGGATTGGGTAGTTTAGACTTTAAAGGACATTAATGTGTTAAACTGATGATTTCTCTTTATTATTATTATTATTATTATTATTATTTAAAAAAAACGCAAACTTTTATTAATCAATCAAAAGTTATTATTATTATTATTATTATTATTATTATTATTATTATTATTATTATTATTATTATTATTATTATTATTATTATTATTATTATTTAACTTGGATGATACCTTTTTGTTAATATATTATTTGGTTGATTTATTGAAAAGTTTGGTTGTAAGTAGAAATCCATATCCCGAGTTGGCCCGTGTGTTAAGGATGATACCTTTTTTTACTCCCTCCGTTTAAATCATTGTTTACCTTTAATTAAAGCATCTCACGAAAAATAAAAAATAAAAACAAATACTCCCTCCTATTCATAATAATTCTCCCTATTGGAGGGTGGCATGAGAATTAAGGGTGTTTGAATTAAATAAGCTAAAATATTGTGGTAAGGTGAGATAATTGGAGAGAGAGAAGGTATTGTGGGGTTAAGTGATTAAAATAAGTACTGTTGTGGGGTGAGTTGATTAAAATAAGATAAAATATGGTATTGTGGGGTATTGTTGTGGGGTGATGTGATTAAAATAAGTATAAAACTTTACTAAAAAAGAAAATGAGGAGAGTTATATGAATAGATGAAAAACGGAAGGGAGAGAGTTATTATGAATAAAACGGAGTAAATGAATGGGACTTTCAGTGGTTATTGTTAATGTTGAGTGGTACTATCCAAGCTTTATTTCGAGTGAATTGTATATAGGCGTTCTATCTCATAGAGTCATAGATAAAAATTAAAATTCATCTCATTATTAATTCCCTTTAATCAATGTGGAATGCCCATTAAATTTTATGCTGAGGCAAAAATATGTATAATATTATCATACATTCATACACGGTATCATATATGAAAGAAAACTTTATTATAACTCAATCTCAAAGTTATTAAACACCAATCAGCAACAAAGAAAACATAATTACCAAAAATAAAAACAAAAACAAATACGAACTATTATATCTTGCCGTCATGCTTTTTTTCAAGTCTTATGGAAATAATTCTATCCGTATTCTAGTTACACCAGAACTATTTCCTTTATGTCGGGGTTATAGACTTATGGTCAGACTGAAAGTTGATAATCGCAGTTGTTATCGTGAAACAGGAACGTCATTGTTTATTGGATCGTGTGAAATATAAAATAATTGGAAATCATCCAATTTGAAAAATATTTTCCAGGTTGGTGTCGAAATTGATGATTAGCACAGCAAAGAATTTCAGGTCGAGTATCGATTCGTGTCATAATGTCCTAGATGACATAAATAAAACCCAATGGTAAAAATAATCCACACCATCAGAATTCATTAGTCACGCAAACCAGAATAAGAATAACTGTAAATCAGTAGATTTCAGATTGACTCGAGATGGAGGTTGTCTTCATCATGTGAAATTCAGAGTCATGCTCCCAAATCATAGCATGTTGATTGTTGAACGTGGTGATATAAGCCGAAAGCATGGTGATTTCAAGATGTAGGAAATTTGATGGAGTCGAGATCGGTTTCGTCCGAGGAGTCGTTGAAGTAGCAGCTATACGGAGTAATTAAGAGCCAAGCTTGAAGATTTTCTAATTTTCCTTGGCTCCGTAATATTTATAGTCGAGAACTGTATCTTTTACATAGTTGGCAATTTGCGTCCTAGTATAAGTCTTTTAGCTTATATTGATTATATTACCCGACTATTATTATCCTACTCAAATTCCATTTGCTTGTTGATGTAAACGTACATTATTTGCATGGAGTATGTGTCTTGAATTTTTTATTATTTTATTTTATTTAGTAGTTCAAAAAAGTTGGAGACTCTAAAATCGCTCGAAAAAAACTTCCTTTATTAATATAGATAGATAGATAGATAGATAGATATTGATTGGACAACAAAAATATATAACCAGATAGCAAAAGTTTAAGAATTGCAAATTTGTGGCCTATTTTTTATACGTGAGAGTTGGCTTATATAGTTACATAAAAACTTTTAAGAGACGGTCTCTTAATAGCGTTATTGAGAGTCCTCTCACATAATGAAATACGGTCTCCCAAAAGCCCTACTGATATAGTTATATCAACAATGAATCTTAATCTTAATTAATTACCAATATTGAGCCATAAGCACTATACGATACTAATCTCAATAGGGGCGTTTTACTCCCAGATTCCATAAGTGTTTGGTTGACATTTTAAATTTTTCTTATACTCAGTTTTTTATGCTTTTGCCATTGGCGGATCAACGGCCCCTTTTTTAGGGTCCGAGGACACCGAGTGAATTTTTTTGGTTCAATTTTAGATACATTTAAAATATATTTATATAGAAATAGGTATTATGTTTTTCTTGGGACCCGGAAATATTATTTTCTTGATATGCTAACTAGTGTAGTTCCCGTGCTATAGCACGGCACTTTTTAGATTTATTTTATAAAGAGATATTATCAATTAAATTATTTGCATAAATAAAGTATACTTTTAATTTTATGTTATAATCTACTAAATATAATATAATATAAGAGCTTGAAAAAAAAGTTTACTACCATAAGAAGACATTTTAAGTTAAGTTATTTTTTTACTATTAAAAATAACACAATAATTTTATACTGTTACATGGAACTAATTTATGACATTAATAGTACAATTATTAAGTTAGTTGTATAATTTTATAAACACGCGTATTGACCTTAAAATGAAAAGTAGTAAAAACTATTCCTCGCGTCGAAAAAGACAATTTACGAATTATTAAAATAATGTTTTCACTTTTTTATTTCTAACAGAAAATACATAAGTGTTTTTCAATCCTTAAAAAAATAGTCCATATTACTAAGACAAAAAATTACATAATAAATAAATGATGATTTCTTACAAAAGAGGTAACATATAAATATAATATAAATTTAAATTTATACGAAATCAAGTTCACTTATCTAGCTTATAATATGACATGTAGAGTCCAAAATTATGGGCTATTAATAACTTTTACTTTGATAGATGAGATAGAAAAAGTGGGCTACGTATAAAGTCCACAATTTACAATCCATCAAATTTTATTGTGTTAGTAGTATCCAGAAAAATAGGCCCAATTAAGAAGAAGTTTCTTTAGGCGGGAAAACTAAGAGAATTTTTATTCTCTTAGTAGTAGGGGGGATGGCTCTTGGCTTTTACAGAGTACATTTTTTCCCTCTTTCACTTAAATATAAAATAACTTAGATTAAATCTACAATTAACTTCATATAATAATACTACTTGATATTGCTCAGTACTCTACTCCATTCATTTTGTGACTATGAAGACTCCGTGTGTAATCCATTAATATGACCTTAACTTCTAATACACGGCCAAATGTAATTTTGTTGCTATAGCTTTTAGGCATTTTCTTTTTCCAAAATACTCTTGTGTAGTTATGTTTGCTAATATAAAAAAAAAAAAAAAAAATCCATGTATATATGATGATTGATGAACTAATCTATAATGACGCTTAGTTGAATTACCATGCGTGAATAAAATGCATAAGTCTCACGTTGGAATAACCTTGTTTAAGAAGAAGTAGGTATAGACAAAGATGTTGGTAGAATTTACATATGGGAACTTAATACTTCAAAATATTTATACATAGATACGGAGTAGATGTTTATTATAACCAAAACTTTTAGACGACACAAACTAACAAAAAAGAAAAAAATAAACAAAAAATGATTACTACTCCTTATGAGAGAGGTCTTAGATATCTACTGAAATTGCTAATAACGGAAATAGTAAAATAAATAAATAAGAGAGGCACATGTAGCTCAATCTAAGATAATTCTTATGGTATATATACTACTATTGGTTTAATTTGCTTTAATTTATTATTAGGATAAAATTCTATTAGGAAAATAAATAAAATAATATAATTCCTATGATATATATACTACTATTGGTTTAATTTGCTTTAATTTATTATTCAGATAAAATTCTAGTAGGAAAATAAATAAACTTTATTATTAGCAAATGCTACTCAAACAACGTAGGATTAGTTGATCTTAAATGCCTCTAGGATTCTAGTTTTCCTAACTCTCAGGCTACCCGTAGGAGACTAATATAATTTATTAGACAAAAGCAGTAGCCAATAAATTCGCTTTAAAAGTTCCTCTTTTAAGTGTATATATATATATATATATATATATATATATATATATATATATATATATATATATATATATATATATATATATATATATATATATATATATATAGTGTTGAGATCATATAAGTCCACCTCTAAGGTGTGAGTCCATAAGTCCCATTTAGGGCCAATGGATGAGGAAGATGGAGGGTTGAGATTGGAAGCAAAAAAAGGTGATTAATTAGCTAAATCAACACTCTCTCTCACTACCTTAACTAATCCACCCTAATTATCACTAATTTCACTATATATAATTTATTATCACACCCATTTATCTCTCATCTCACACAATTCATTCACATTCTCTATCAAAAACCCAATAAAATCAAAAACCAAATAAATTCAAAACCTAAAAATTCAAAAAAATTTCCCCCTCTTTTCCTCACCAACCCACCCCCTCTCCCGACACCACCATACCCGACACCACCACCGTCGGCCTTTGCCGTCAATACAAACCCAGCCCTCACTCGACACCACCATACCCGACACCACCACCATCTGACGCCACCACCACCACCCACGACACCCCCACCACAGCCACCATACCACCCTCCACACAGCCACGCACAACCACGCAGCCACCACCCCCAACGACCCTCAACCTCACGCACACCACCGCCAGATCTGACCCCTCAACCTCACGCACGCGCACCCGCCTCACGCCGCACTGCCGCCCCTCTTTCTTCCACGCAGCCACCACCAAGGGTTGTGTTGTTGTCGTTGTGTTGGTGTTTGTAATTGTTGGTGTTGTTGTCACTGTGTTTGTCGTTGTTGTTTTGTTTTGATTTTTTTTTTTTTTTTTTTTTTTTGTTTGTTTCTGATTTAGCAGTTTTAGTGTGTGTCGTTGTTTTGTGTATTTTTTTTTTTAATTCTTCATATTTCTTTTTTTAAATATCGTATTGTTTTATATTTGTTCGAATCTCGTTTCTTATATGTCGTTTTTTCTTTAAATTTCATTTTTAAAATATCGTCTTGTCATTTATTTTCACAAATCTCGTCTTACACATTTTCTTTTTTCCGATTTTTGTTCTTCTCATTTTCACTCTTTTTTTTTTGTTCTTCTCATTTTATTGTGTTTTGTTCTTATCATTTTCACTCTTTTTTTTTTGTTTTTTCAGAATTTTGTTTTGCTCTTCTCAATTTTTGTTCTCATTTCATTTCATTGTCTTATTATTTTTTTTAGATCTAGATCTATTAAAAGTACAATTATCTTTATTAAAGTTACATTTTTTTTTATTAAAATTACACATTTTTCGATTAAAATTACACTTATATCTATTAAAGTTAAAGTTACACTTTTTTCTGTTAAAATTACACTTTTCTCCATTAAAATTATACTTTTTTCTGTTAAAATTATACTTTTTTCTGCTAGAATAACACTTGTTTCGGCTAAAATTACACTTTTTGTTGTTAGAATTACACTTTTTTCTGTTAGAATTACACTTTTTTTCTGTTAGAATTACACTTTTTTTTGTTAGAATAACACTTTTTTCGGCTAAAATTACACTTTTTGTTGTTAGAATTACACTTTTTTCTGTTAGAATTGCATTTTTTTTTTGTTAAAATTACACTTTTCTTCATTAAAATTACACTTTTTTCTGTTAAAATTACACTTTTTTCTATTAGAATTACACTTTTTTCTGTTAGAATTACACTTTTTGTTAGAATTACACTTTTTTCTGTTAGAATTACACTTTTTTCTGTTAGAATTACACTTTTTTTTGTTAGAATTACACTTTTTGTTAGAATTACACTTTTTGTTATTAGAATTACACTTTTTTCTGTTAGAATTACACTTTTTTCTGTTAAAATTACACTTTTTCTATTGGACTAATGTTACACTCTCAATGGACTTGGTCATATTCTCATATTCTCATTGGACTAATGTTACACTCTCAATGGACTAAAATTACATTCTCAGTGGACTGAAATTATACTTTTCTGGACTAAAATTACACTTTTCTGGACTAAAATTACATTCTCCTGGACTAAAAATAACAATCTTATTGGACTGAAATTACACTTACCTGGACTAAAATTACACTTTTAAAAGACTAAAGTTACACTTATAAGTCACTCAATTCACAATGAGTTGTGTTAAAATTGGAAAAATTCAAAATAACATTTGTCGAAAAACTGAGTTACACTCGTAAAACACAAAATATATTGTAAATTTGCTTCAAATTTTCAAATTTCAAAATAAAATCCGTCAAACCGCAATTTTTTCCGTTGAAATTACACTTTTTTCCGTTGAAATTACACTTTTAAAACAGTGAAAGTGTAGTAACATTTGTATAAAAGTTTCAGTCCAAAAAAAAAATTATGCTCAAAATTTTTTTTTTTGTGTATAATTAATCCATTAGTGAATGTATAATTAAAGCTAGAGAGATAAAGTGGATTAATTAGTGTATAGGAAACTCATTAGTGTTAAGTATACTTTTTTGCTTTCAATCTCAACCATCCTTAGTGGGATATCCAAGGGATGTAGTGAGGACTTAGGGACTCAAAATATATGGTGGACTCATTAGAACTTTACTCTATATATATATATATATATATATATATATATATATATATAAATATATATATATATATATATATATATATATATAGTATTAGGATCATGTAAGTCCACCTCTTACATGTGAGTCCATAAGTCTCATTGTGAGCCTTTGGATGAAGAAATTGGAGGGCTGAGATTGAAAGCAAAAATAAGGGATTAATGCCTAACTAAACACTCTCCCTCTCTACTTTACTAATCCATATTAATTAAATATTAATCCACTATATAAGATTTTTTCTCAAACACACTTCTCACTCATCCCTCATAATATCATCCTCTCCCCTCTCTAAAATCTCAAATAAATCAAAATCCCAGAAAAACAAAAACCACTCTTCCCCACTTTCAAAAAAAAAACAAACCCAACCACCTTTCCTCACCAGCGTCCCACCACCGTCCCACCACCCCACGACAGATCTACCGACACCAAACGACGACCACCAACACCACCTCACACACACCAGATCTGACCCGCCCACCAGCCGTCCCCAACCCCTACGACCACCACCAACCACCCGCCCAACTACGACACCAATACCACGACCGCCACCCACATCCACTACCAGCACACCAAACGACGACCACCCTACTCTGCCGCCTATCTCTTCCTTTCCGCACCATCGACAACCGTACCTTCGTCCCCAACCCCAGTCACCACACACCACCACTGCCTCTCCTCTGCCGTCCCCAACCCCAGTCACCACACACCACCACTGCCTCTGCCGCCGCACCTTCGTCCCCTGCCGCTACACCACCCACAACTTCAACACATTACACCCACCAACCATTACCTTCCTCTCCCCTTTCTTCTCCTTTTTCGATTCTCAGATCTACATTTTTTTCTAAAAAAAAAAAGTTTAAGTAGTGAGTTTGTGACTGTCGACTTGATATTATTATTGTTTTGTTTTTTTTTTTTTTCGTTTTTAGTTCTCCTTTATAATGATGTTATTGTTTTTTTGTTCTCAGATCTGCCACATTATTTTTTTTTTAAGATCTACTTTTTTTTTTAAGATCTATTTTTTGTTTCAAGTTTGATGGGGATATTAAATGTCGATGATGGTGTTTTTGTTTTGTTTTTTTTTTAAAAATTTTTTTTTCTGTGTTTTGTTTTTAGTTTCAAATATCGTCTTGTTTTTTTTTTTTTAAAATCCCGTCTTGTTTAGATACATTATGTTATCGATTTTTTTTAGATCTCGTTTTTATGTATATATAGTATTATTATTTTTTTTCAGATTTTCTTTACAAATTTCGTTTTTTTAAAAGGTATTTTTGTTTTAATGTTAGATCTATAAATATTGGTGGTGTCCGCGTGTTGTGTTTTTTCTCCATTAAAATTACACTTTTTTCGGTTAAAATTATACTTTTTTCTGCTAGAATAACACTTTTTTCGGCTAAAATTACACTTTTTCTGCTAGAATTACACTTACTACTATTGGATTAATGTTACACTCTCAATGGACTTGGTCATATTCTCATATTCTCATTGAACTAATGTTATACTCTCAATGGACTAAATTACATTCTCAGTGGACTGCAATTATACTTTTCTGGACTAAAATTACACTTTTCTGGACTAAAATAACACTTTCATTGGACTGAAATTACATTTGCCTGGACTAAAATAATACTTTCCTGGACTAAAATAACACTCACATTGGACTGAAATTACACTTTTCTTGACTAAAATAACACTCGTGAAATGATAAAATTACAATAAGTTGTGATAAAATTACAAAAATTTAAAATATTATTCGTCAAAATCAGTCAAAAAAGACTGAAGTTAAACTCGTAAGACGCAAAATTCTCGTAAACATTCCTTAAAATTACAAATTTCAAAATAATATCCGTCAAAACCGCTTCGTAGATTAAAGTTACACTTTTTGCTGTTAGAATTACACTAGTAAAATCCTAAAATGTCAAAAACTTGTCTAAAAAAAACGAAAAAAAAACTGAAACTTGAAAAGTGTTAACAAAATTTTCATAAACTTTGAAGTATAAGATAAATGGTGGTGTTAATTGTGTATGATAATGAATTAGTAAATGTATTATTAAAACTAGAGAGAAAGTGAATTAATTAGTGTTAAGTGTGTTTCTTACTTTCAATCTCAAGCATCCACCAAGCATGATCTAAGGGATATGGGAGGGACTTATGGACTCAAAAGATATGAAGGACTTATAAGAACTTGACACTATATATATATATATATATATATATATATATATATATATATATATATATATATATATAGAGAGAGAGAGAGAGAGAGAGAGAGAGAGAGAGAGAGAGAGAGAGAGAGAGAGGCGGGATCTCGTGAGTTGTGAGTTGGGGAAATCAAGGGCTGAGATGAAATGATAAATTAGGAAAAAAAAAGGAAAAATCGAAAAATACAAAAGCGCTGAAACATGAAAACAAAAACTTCATTCAAACGATATTCTCTCTCTCTCTCTACATCTCTCTACAAATCAGAAACACAGAAACACAAAAATCAGAACGCCGCCTATAGAAATCTCATACAAAAATCTAATAAGATTACACAAATTCGTTGATTTTTAGCTGCAATCGAATTACAGGTAATGTAAATTCGTTGATTTTTAGTGTATTCAATCGTATTTTCGAAATTAATGTAAAAATCGTGAAATTCGTTGATTTTAATTGCATTGAATACTTGATTTTACTGTTTTCAGGTATAAAAGATGGACAACGATATTAACAACAATTGTAGCGAAGAAAACAACTCGACAGTAAATATGGAAACAGGTAATAACGATTATTCTCTGTTTCTCAGCTGTAGTTTATAATACTGTTATTGATTCTTATCTCTTTATCAACAGTTGTTCAAAATACTGTTATTGAATTTTATCTGTTTCTCAGCTGTTATTTTGATATTAATGTATTGTCTGTCTTGTATTAGAGTAGAAAAAGAGTACTGTTATTCTGATATTATTGTAAAAAGTAGAGAAACATGATGATATTATTGTACTGTTATTCTGATATTATTGTACTATTATTGTAAAAAGTAGAAGAAACATGATGATATTATTGTACTGTTATTCTGATATTACTGTACTATTATTGTAAAAAGTAGAGAAACATGATGATATTATTGTACTGTTATTCTGATATTATGGTCCTATTGTTTTGATATTATGGTGCACTAGCATGAAAATATACCGCTGATAAGAGAGTAGCATAAGAAAAACACATTTACTATTATTCTGATGTTATTGATTGTCGTCTGTTTCCCAGCTGCTGTTATCATACTCTTATTGTCACATTACTGCAATGTTGATCTCTCCCCCATGCTACTGTTATTATGATGTTATTATCATTTTGTTGTCCACTGACTGTACTCATTATAATAATTTATTGTCCCAGATCTTTCTACTGTCTCTATTGTTGAAGACAATGCGGTCTTAGCTATTGCGGATTCTTCTAATAACAATATATTCACCAGCCCAACCTATTCAGATGAAGAAAACGATGAGTTTGTTCCAACTCTTCATTACAAGAAGACACCCGGGGTACCGAGCAAATGGGTAAGGACTGTTGAGAGTGATTTTACGCCTAAACGTGGCATGTTCTTTCTTACCTTGGACGATGCAAGATGCAGTTCTACAACATATATGCATTGGCTTGCGGATTTGATGTGAGAAGGTACACAAATGCGAAGTATAAGGCGGGGCGTCGTCAAATCACCGGTCAGAATGCATGACGGGGTATATGGATATGAAAAGAAAACTGCGACTTCAAGCAACAAATCACGAAGCTGGTAATTTGAGTACAACAGAGAACAAAGAGCGAAGAATTAGACAGCCAAAGAAGCATGCTCTGACAAGGTGTGGCTGCAAGGCGCACATGAGGTTGAGAACCGTGAAAAAAAAACCGACGACAAAGCCGGTGGATATATTGTGGACGTCTTTGTAGACGTTCACAATCACTCTCTTTACTCTGTCAAAAATAGAGAGTTCCAAAAGCTCTCAAGGGACATCCATGACTACATTAAGAGGACCATTATTGATCATACTAAGCTCAACATAGGTTCAACATTGAGCTTCAGAATTCTCAAGGAATACTCAAATGATTATTAGAATATCGGTGCCTCTTTGCTAGACTTCAAAAACTTCAAACGAAATATCAAGTGTTACATTGGGGATAAGGATGCTAAAATGTTCATTGGGCATTTCAAAATGCTGGTTGAAACAACCGGGTTCTATTTTGCTTATGATCAGGATGAGAATAAATGCTTGACGAAGGTTATTTGGGCTGATAAGGAAGGGATAAACAACTACAAGTTATATGGAGACACGATCTCGTTTGACCCTACTTATGGGACAAACAAATATTTCATGGTGTTTACTCCCTTCACCGGAGTAGACCACAACAAGAAAACGGTAACTTTTGCAGCTGGGTTACTTGACTTCGAGAGTCAGGATTCATTTGAGTGGATTTTTAAAAAATTCCTCGAAGCAATGGGGCAAAGAAAGAACCTCGGTGTGTAATTACAGGACAGTGCCCTGGAATTAAAAAGGCATGCCCAAATGTCTCCAAGCATTTACGTGCACAAGTACTGCATGTGGCATATCATGCAGAAAATGCCAGAGAAGGTGGGAAGGGCAATCTGCAATGACACGGAATTTATGACCGACATAAATGTCGTTGTGTGAGATGTCGACCTCGAGCCAGAAGAATTTGAACAGAACTGGGAAACTGTTATTGAAGCCCATGGTATGCAAAGCAACCGGTGGTTGAAGTATGTATTTGCAATAAGACAAAAGTGGATACCGACTTACTTTCGGGATCTGCCTCTAGGTTGTTTGCTGCGGACAACCCAGAGATCCGAAATTTCAAACAGCTATTTCAAGCGATTTGAAAGCCACTTTGGAACCCTTGTCAAGTTCTGGATGAGGTACAATTCCGAAATAGAACAGCAAAGGCATTCACAAAGGAGGTTGGACACTGCCAACGAGCATAGTATGCTCGAGAAAGTAGGGCCGATGAAGGTAGAGATGCATGCCTCACTTGTATACACACATCCTATCTTTGTAGACTTTCAGAACGAAGTCAAACATGCGATATGCAGCATGGGGGTTGGGAATTTGACAACAGTAGGGACAGTGGAGTACCATGACGTTCGTGATGGACTGAAGCACAGAGACTTCCGAGTGGAATTTAACACCAAAACTAACGAGAGCAAATGTGCATGTAAGCTGTTTGAGAGACATGGCATTGTCTGTCGGCATATACTCTGGGTGTGGAATGGTAGGCAGGTACACAGGATACCTGAGCCTTATGTCCTTGCTCGATGGACAAAGAAATCCTACAGGCCAATTGTCCGAGATGAAAATGGAAAGGTGATAGAAGACATTGATGAAGCTGACATCAAGAAAGCTGAGATGTCAAAGGTTTGGTCTGAGATTTATGTAACTGTCGGGGTGATGGTCAGTTATGCTACGGTTAAACAGATGAAGCAACTGCAGAAAACCCTGACACAGTTCAGGGAGAACATCACAGGACCAATTGAACCGAAAACTAAAAACCAGGAAATCGAGGCTCTTCTTGGCATCACAGCTTCAAATGATATTGACCTTCGACCGCCAAACAAGGCCAAGAATAATGGCAGTGGTAAAAGATTGAGGTCGTCGAAAGAAAAGGCCAAGAGCAAGCCACAAAAGAGGAAGCGAAGATGCGGTAACTGCAAGAAGTGGGTGAACCACAACAGTAGAACTTGTAATCTTCCATTTGCTGAAAGTCCCCCTTCTGATGACGATGATGAAGAAGAATCAAATCGAAGAGGTATGAATCGAACTATTACTCTCATATTATTCTAATGTTATCCTCTTATTCTACTGTTATTCCCCTATTATTCCGGTGTTACTCGCTATTCATTGTTGTGTTGTGTTATTCTACCTGCTATTCGCTATTAATGTGTTGTTATTTTTGAATAGAAAATGGATATTCTTCGTAGAAATGGATAGTGTCGGAATAACAAGCAGAGTAATTTGCTAAATTTGCTCTAATTGTTATTCTCTTTGCTATCTCGCTATTAATGTAGCTACTAAATACTAAGCAAACATTGCAAGAATATGAATCAGATGCATGAACTAACAAAGACAAAAGAGACGGAAAAGACAGCGGCTACGATGAAGACCTCGCCTTAAAGACTTCTACTATTTGTCATTGTTTGAATTACATTTTAACCTAAAATGTTTCTTCTAGATAATAAAGTGAGACCAACATTATATGAGAATTAATACTAGTTACTTTAATTTTTTTTGTTAATATTATCTGACTGTTTTTCCACAAACCACCCACAAAATAAAACTGCATTTACACACTACAATAATAGTTGAATAATAACAGATTAGTAATATTTATAAAAAGCAGTTCCACTTTTCAGTTTTTATTAAAAACAGTTACCTAACCTAATCTAATATAATTACAGGAAAACTGTTTGTATTCCCCAAGCCCCTATAAATACTGCTATTGCGTGGTTTTAAAAAAAAACACACACACACTGAATAAGTACAGAAAAACTGTTTGTATTCCAGAAAAAACTCTGCATCTCCTCTGCAAAAGGTAATTTCTTATCTTTTTTTTTGGTAGGCAGGTAATTTCTTATCTTTCTATACTTTATTACAGAAAAACTGTTTCTATTCCCCAAGCCCCTATAAATACTGCTATTTCGAGTAAAAAAATAAACACACACTGAAAAAGTCCATTCCAAAAAAAAAACTTTATCTCCTCTGCAAAAAGGTAATTTCTTATCTTTCTATTCTTTATTTTTCTTTCATGTATATTTTTCTTATCTGTCTACACTATACTCGATCTTTGCGAGAAAAGGTAATTCTCTTTCTTTCGCTTTGGTTTGCTTTTAATTTGGTTGAAATATTTTAAACATCTTTTTATAATGCAAAAAGTTTCATACTTCCAATGATGCGGGATGAGTGACGAATCGACGATAACCGAAGGTCCCCGACAAGGAGGAAATCGATGAAGCGAAACGGACGATAGAGTCCCTTACGATAGAGTTGATCGACACAAGAACAAATTTAGAGGCAGCAGAAAACCGTGAAGAGGCCTTAATAAGAGAGGTCGACAATGTTACGGCACAGTTGAAGGTTACTGAACTTCAAAATGAACGTATGCATAGACAGTTGAAGGAAAAGAAAAATAGGAACTACACAGAAGCCGACATGGACAATCAATTCATTGCTGGTGTGAATGCTTTGAAGAAGTATTACACTGAAGTCGATCCTTCAATCTCTGGCGATTGGATACCAGTTCTGAAAGCCATGGAACTTATGGAAGGATACAAAAACCCTTTTCAGGATGAGTCGGTGGAAGTTGAGAGCACTTTGTCCAAGGACCGCGCAAGCAGCGTCAGAGAATAGAATAAAGATATAAAAATCTAACGATGATGGTCCGGGTCGCTACTTTAAAATATGTTTAAAATATTTATTGCTTTAAAAATAATGGCTTTAATATTTTAGATCGTTAATGTTTATTATGTAAGTACTATCTTTAAGTACTATTTACTACTATGTTTAAGTAATGTTGGAATAACAGAAGTCTTTGCCAGAATAATAGTGCAATAATAGCATAATAAGCGCTAATTATGCGGAATAAATACCGCAATGCAATTGAGAATAATGGTAGAATAACGAGTGGAATAAAAAGTCTAAACCCGCTTTTACACTTGACTAAATTTACACTTGAATAAAAATGAATAGTTTTAACAAAATAATTTGGACTAACAAAGTGGAATAACAATGAGAATAAACTAGTCCTTTTGTGGAATAATCTGCAAATAACAATGAGAATAAACTACTTGTTATGCGGAATAATAGTGCAATAATGAGAATAACGGTGCAATAAAAATAGAATCACAATTTGAGAAAAAAAATGACCATTGTGAGTTGAATAGAAAATGCATATTCTTCGTAGAAATTGGATAGTGTTTGTAAACCTTAATTAAACTAGTGGAATAACAATAGAATAAGTGTAGACTAATAGTACAATAACAGTGAGTATTTGCTTATTATGCGGAGTAATCTGCAATAACAATGAGAATAATGGTAGAATAACGTGGAATAAAAGCGAGTCTAAACCCTTTGCTTTTACACTTGACTAAATTTACACTTGAATAAAAATGGATAGTGTTTGTAGAAAACAAAGGTAATAAGAAAGCTTAATTAGACTAAAATAATTGTAGACTAAGTGTGAAATAATAGCACAACAACTGCTCATTATGCTGAATAATACTGCAATAACAGCAGAATAACAGTGGGATTAGAGTAAAAATGGATGGTGTTTGAAAAAAGTACAAGTAATATGAAAACTCAATTAAATTAGAGTACACACTGGAATAACACTAGAATAATAGGGGAATAACAAAGACAATAAACTAGTTATTATACGAATAACGAGGCAATAACAAAGACACTAATTGTTTAACAAACAGTTTACACTAACTTAGACTGACTTTCCTGGATACACAACGATCAAAGGTCCGCATTCACGACGATGCGACTCTTCACTACCAAAGCAGATGATTGGGATTTCACTTCTTTCAACTTGTTCCTTCTTCGACGCCAAACCCAACGTCTTGGCTTTTGATTCTCACAAGCCATCACTTTATCAAGAACTACTTGCCTATAAATATTAATATCCGCCAAGATCAGGGAAGCCGACATTTCAACACGAAGCTTTCGACGAGCAATCTTCTTTGTGAAGATTGGACTCAAACACACTTCCACCATATTCGGCCATCGTGTACCGCAAGAAACACCCCGACTCGGAATTCAGCAGTTCCTTCTTTTTCCATTTAAAAGGAACATCAACGATTTCGAAATTGCGGCAATCTTGCGACTTCATAACATTTTGACCCTCCATAAAAACATACATATAGTTTGCCACAATCTCGGCCAATCTTCTGTAATCCGCTAATTGGTTGGCATCGTGAGTCATGTTGTCCAAAATATCAATCGATTCATTCATAAAATTGATGCAGAAACAAGAGTAGTGATCATTGTACAGAATCGGCACAAACACAAGGTCCGAGTTCAGACGACATCTTCCATTGCAGGAATTGAAAAACACATTCCAGAATTTCAACAGCTTCTTACCCGGACCGTCAAGAGGGCTTGAGGAATCAAAGTTCTCTAAGAGTGAATAAAGAGCATCCTCTTAAACAGAAAGCATAAATAACCAAAAATAGTGCACAAGTCTTAACTTTATATCAGTACATGTGAGTAAATATGTAGGTAATAACGCAAAATAGCAAAGCAAAAAACAAAATACCATATGACGAAGTCCGAAAAACATTGAGCTTGGTTCTGAACGTTCCTCAAACTCCAACGAATTCAAAAGAATCGATCAAACATCGACTACTCTTGTTGACATCATAGAAGCTGCATCCACAATGGAAACAATATCCCCCCTGTCCAAAAACACGCCGACGTCGTCGTTGTACAACACTAACATCTCACTGCATTCACAAAAAAAAAAAAACATATGATAAGAACAGTGGGATTACAGTGGTATAAACAGCAGAATAACAGTTCAATAACAGAACTATAACAGTAGAATAATAGTGGAATAACAGCGGAATAATAGTGGTATAACAGTAGAATAACAAAAGGGAATTAACAGTGGGATTACAGTGGATTAACAGCGGAATAATAGTGGTATGACAGTAGAATAACAGTTCACTAATAGCAGAATAACAAAAGAAATTAACAGTGGAATTACACTGGACTAACAGCGCAATAATAGTGGTATAACAGTAAAATAACAGTTCAATAACAGCAGAATAACAAAGGGACCTAACAGTGGAACTACTGATACTAGTTTGACAAAATAACAGCAGATTAACAGCAGAATAATAGTGGGAAACAAAAAGACTAGCTGAACAGGAACACCACAATCACAGAAATGAAAATCGACACATACTCTTCTTTCAAGTGAGCGTCTTCACGAAGAACAAAGTCCACCACTTGCTTCCGCACCTTCAGCATCTTAAAGAACTGTTTTTTGTTCTTCCGAAATAAATCCGACACCGCAACAAAACTATTGTCCTCTGGCCCGCAATCCATAGAGCAACCTAGCCCATCGTCTGCCTTACCCCTTTTACGGCTACCCAAAGCCGACTTTGAACTCACGGTGCTATCCACACCCCTGCTTCCCACTTGACGGCTGGCAGTAGGGGTGTTTGTAGAGAATTCAGTGCTATCAATGACAGTAGGAGAAGCGACGGGCTCGACAACAGGCTGCGTCGTCTTAACCTTCTTACCAACAGTTTTCACCCTACCAGAACCACGACGTTTCTCACCGCTTTGAGAAACTCTCGCTTCCGCATCCTCAATACGCCGTTTCTCTTCAAGCACACTCAGGGTTTCATTTCTCGTCTTGTTCAAGTCCTCCAAAGTTTTCAACACATCTTTCTTGGACTCGTTCATATCAAACAACACCAACAAGGCAACGATCTCAGCGCGATAAAGCGCTCTTGAATCAGAATTACCCAAGTCACAATCAAAAACAATTCCACGGTAAAAGAGCATGTGCAACATCGTATATACACCGCAGTCCAAATTTTCAATCGCAGCGGTTTGCCAGGTAAAAGGGACGTTGACAATTTTATAATCTTTAACCTCCCCACCTCGGGCAACTCCTTTGTTGACCAGGAAATCAGACATCAAGCTCACCTTCAAAAAAGCAAGGAAAAAGAAAACATAATTACTAACAATACTTAAACAAACTAGGCTAAACACCAAGAGTAAATTAGGCACAATAAATGACTTACAGCAGTTTGACAATACACCAAACGTACACACGCCTGTTGATCATCAGCAAAAAACATCGCCTCTTGAAATACATTATCAAGATATTCAACCCTTTTCGCATTGAAGTTGATGCACAAACAGCTGAAGTGCTCATACAAAAGAATTGGGATGAAAATCTGGAAAAATATTTGGCCAAAAAAATTGTTACTAATTATGTGGTTTTTTAAAAAAAGCAGAAACACGGCAGAATAATAGCAGACTAATAGTAGAGTAACAGTAGAATAATAGTAGAATACACACAAGTACAGAAAACATACCATATCAGAATTAAGATCATACTCTCTCTTGTTGTTATTGATAAACATAGTAAATGACAATATGACTTCCGCACATAAATCACTCCTGGAAGCCTTCTCATGTTTCGACGGCGTACAAATTCGCCCCAATGGATTCTAAACAAAAAGTGGAGAAAAGAGTTGAAACGTGATGGAAAAATGAAAAATAAAGTAAAAGAAACGATAAGATAGAATAACTAACCGTTGCACCCATCCCAAAGAAAAGTTGACTTGGACTTCCTCTTATACAAGTATCATTAAGAAAGAGGGACCACCAGTCCACAACACCAAGCATTATCATTGTATCTGGAACCATCGATTACATATCCTCTCGATTCAGGTAATTGTTCGCACCCCAAGTGACAAGATTCTCCCTTCAAAACCTAATAAACAGGAAAAATAAGAGTCACATAAATATATTTTTGAAGAACAAAAAGCAGTATAATATATTAAACAGAAAGCAGAAATTTTTTACAATAAAAACGAGCTCTTACCCTTGCGAAATGTTATGATCATTCAAGAAGCAGTAGTCTGCAACCTCTTTCCGCTTGGATAACATTGGGTTGAAAACATGTCCCATAGTTATCATTTATTTTGACAGGACAACTAGCTGAGGATCCACAGGACCACAATCATAGGTGCATCCGAAATTCTGAGGCACAAAAGACAACAGTAGCTCCTCATGTGCAACAGAGTGCAGCAAATAACTTGTACCGATATTAGGAACATTCAACCCAGCAATGCCATTGTCCTCTCGGACAGCCTCACCAACAACAGTACCAGCCTCCAACACAACCTCAGAATCCTGTTTATCAGATTTATCTATCTCAGACGCAGCCCCAAGCAACAAGTCTGCATGACAAGACATCACCACATCCGCTACTTCCTCTTCTGCAGTCACAAATGCTTCACTGCCAATTTGAGTGGAATGTTGAGTGTCATTACGCAATGGAATGTCAGCACCGGTATCCGTCACCTCCGTCTCAGGTAAAGAAGCATCAGTATTTGGAATTTGAGTTGCTTGAACCTCTACCGGTGTACACTCAACAGTATTAGGCACGTCCTCTGGCGGATTGTCAACAAGATAGTCTTCAACTTAAATGTTAACGTCCTCCACATCATTGTTAACATCCTCCACGTCAATGGTAATGTCCCCAACATCAACTACTTTCTCACCGACATCATCTGGCTCTCCATAACGAAACCAATGTCGGCCACGGATATCCGTCGTAATAGAATCTAAACCGAGTGGTGACAATTGTGGAGTCCCCACCTTTGCACTTTGTTGAATGACGGGACTATGTTCAACACCCTTCTTTTCAGCTATAGACGGCTGCACATCCAAAAGCCCGACACACTCCTCATAAAATTGAGAAAACAGATTAAATGATGGGGGTTCAATGATGACATCTTCATGTCTAGCTTTTTGGAAGTGGTTCTTGAGAACAGTTGATCGCGATTTATTTGCCGCTTGCATAGCCAATACATGCTTTACCCGTTCGTCACGGATAACTTGATCCGTGAAGAAAGATGGGGTGGCAACCAAATTCTCGGACCCTTCACAACCAACTTTTTTTTGTTCGGTTGTGCTTTCTTTAGCGGCTCGTCGGGTTACTTGGTGGGCAACTTAGCAAGCAGGTGCTTGACGTATAGCCTCTTTGGTTCTTCTTCATCATCTTCGACTTTATAAGTTCGCCCGTTCCAAGTATCGGCGGCATAAAATCTGAGAGTCCCTCTCATTAAGCAGTATAAGTTGATGAACATCCTGTCAAGATAAAATCCCAAAATTTTACTTAAAACTGAATTTCAAAACATAATAACAGTACAATAATAGTAGAATAACAGAGGAATAATAGTACACTAAGAGAAAAATAGATAACAGTGGATTAATAGTAGAATAACAGTGCAGTAATAAAATAACAAAGGAATAACAGTACACTAACAGCAGAATAAATAACAGTGGAGTAGTAGTAGAATAACAGTAGAATAACAGTGGAGTAACAATTGTAATGAAAATTAGAATAACAGTGGAATGACAGTAGGAAAACCGAGGAATAACAGTGGAATAATTGTAACATAATAGCAGTAGGACAACTAATGCTTAAAGACAATAACAGAATAACATTTTAGAATGATTTGTTTAAAAACAATCAAACAGGTGCTTACGTCGACCGCTGCGGATTGTACTTGCTCATCCGTAAGAATATCATCAGGTAGATCCAGCACAAGACATCGACGTTGACTATGTTGACTAGAGCCAACGATGTTTGGACGAGACAATGGGAAAGCAACGTCGAACGCTCCCGGTGCCCAGAGCACCGGCCACCGCCTCACGCGCAACCTCTCACCGAAAGACTTAAAATCCCAATGTTTAATGAGCGGTAGCTCATTATTCACCTGATCACCGCTAAAGAAATAACGGTGAAAATAGGTGATAGCCAACAGCACTACACAACAACGAATATTTTTCCTCCCGTTAAGGGTTTCACGCACAGAAGTCACCAAGTCTGAGAAGACAAACTGACACCAATTAAATTCCTTGATCCTAGAAACATCTTCCACAGCGCTTAGAAGTCTAAGATCAACCACATAACCCGACACAGGAGCAACGAAACACGACATAGCAAACAGAACAAAAGTCTTCTTAAACTCATCATCCGCAACCAAAGACTCTAGCACGGTCTCCTGAACTTTGTTAAGTGGTATCCCACTTTTGTTGTTGGCAATACCATACTTCTCACGCCAAGCACGCTTCAAAGCTTCTCCATCAGCGTCTGCAGAACCAGGAACCCCAGTAATAACCAAATCCAAATTTGGACCAGAATTTGGTAAACCAAACACATCGTGCACATCATCTGCAGTCAACTCGAACTTCTCCATTTCAGATATTTCAAAATACTTCCCAGTCCTAAACGCATATATAATCTCCCGGAACATGGTATGGGGGAGGGAAGAAAGCTTCAACTCAAGTAAACCCCTGAATCCCATTTCCCTAAATGTTCCTCCTCCCGCTCCTCGGTGAGGGCTTCAATAACTCGAAAAGAAAAAAGCGGAAAAGCTGACTAACAAATGGATCTAAGACTGGCACACAAAGGGGAAAAAATATACAATGCATTAAAACATTTAAGATAACATAAGCAAAGCGAGAATAATAGCAAAATAACAGGAGAGCATCAAAAAATAACACGAAAAGTAACATATTAATAGCAAAATAACAAAGAAAATAAAAGTAGAATAACGATAGTACATACACTTTGGGTTATTTCTCAAAGCAACTCCACTGAGGTTGGTTGCTACTTACCACAATTCCCTTCTCATGCTTAACTTTGCCAGCCAACTTACTACTAGTCTTTGGTGGACTAGACGACAACTTCGCAAGTTGGGTCTCGACCTTTCGTTTGGTTTTTTTAGTGGGTGGTTCGGTTGTACATATTTCTTGACTACGAGTACTCCTTCTCTGAGAAGCAGTGCTCTTTGATGGAGATGTGACAGGGGATTTGGATGGAGACGGAGCCGGAGAATTTGATGATGACGGTTGAGTAGACTTTGATGAAGTGGCGGATTTGATTTTTAACTTCATTTTCAGCTGTACTATCCAGAAAATAAAGATAAGGATCACTTTCAATGATAAATAGGTATTCAGCTGGAATTTTTTAATAATGACGCCAGAATGAGAGAAATCGTAATAGCAGTGAGAATATGAGAACACTAACAATTAGTCAAACTAATAATAAAACTAGTTATAATACGTTGAGAAAAAACACAAAAAAGAACAACACGGAAGTGTAAACAAAAACACAAAGGGAATCCAAAAGAAAGCCTCTTTGAATAAAGAGTCAAAGACAGTTTCAAAATTACATACGACCTACATAAGCCTTCATAAAACAAAATAACGTACTAAATTACAACCAGAGACAGTTTCAAATTACATAATACCCAAAATATATTCTTTCCGAGAAAGAACCAAAATGTACTTCCGAAAATACAGGACATAACGTAAAAAGTCAGTCAACGTCAACAACATCGACTGACTTATAATACAATTCTTAAGCAAGATCATAAGCAGCAGGATAGTCCCCGAGTGTTTCAAAGTACTCGTGAATTAGCCTGATCCGTTCAGATACAGGTGCATCAAGGATAGAGTCACGATCGTGTATATAACGGCAAACATGCAACACCGCCTTTGCTGGCTCACTTGCAAGCATGTAGCACTTGCATCGTTTGGAAACTACTTTCGAGCCCCTTGACAAAATTTTAAAACCTTCACTGTGACTTGTTGTTAGGACTTTCATATATTCGACGTGAACACCGGGCGCACTTTTATGAAATAGGAACATTTGTGACCATTTCTTACAAACAAGACACATATTGCTCTTGTCCAAAGTAGTCTCTACATGATCGAATACTCTTTCCATTAGGTTTTGGCTATTTAAAACTGCCGACATTGATTGATTACGACGACGAACTCGTACATTAACTTCAAAGCACTTATCACTCTTATCTTCCAATAACCAACCCAATTTATTTTTCTTTTCAGTAGCGAACTCTCTAGCAAATAACAATTTATCTTCATTCACTATATTTATTGTCCATCCCTCACAAACTAAGTCCATTAGTGATGCTGAAACCTACAAACAAACAAAACCACTAGAATAACAGCAGAATAACACAAAAAGAATAACAGAAAATTAAACACAGGAAAAACACTACAATGACATGAAGAGTAACGCTGCAATGACACCATAGGACCAAAGTATAACAAATGAATAATGAAATCTTGAAAAGTGAAGACAACACGAACAAACACAAAAACCCTAGAAAAACACATTAAACAATTAAAACATGACAAATAACTTGACAACAAACTAAGTGATAGAATAACAGCGGAATAACACAAAAAGTAAAGTGCGTAGAGATCAATAGTAAAGTTCTCAACACAACTCGTCACATAGAACATGCAAATCACTTCAAAACAATAGAAAACTGCAGAAACGACTAAGAACATGCAAATCAGTTCAGGAAAAATCAGAAACTCAAAAATGCAGCATAATATTACAATGAAGAAACTGCATAAACACAATAACGACATTAAAGTACTCGATTAAGTAAACCTAGCGATAATTAAACTGGAAAAACGAATAAAAAGGCATACAAAAGCATGAAATAAAACAAAATAACAAAATAAAAGAGGAAAATGTCATGAAATTACCTTCAATCGGAAGAAAAATGATGAACGGCGAAGAGAAAACGAGAGAAAACACGAAGGAGACGAACAGTTGAAGAAGAATAACAAAAGAATAATAGAAGAGAGAGGAACGCTTGCAGTTGATAATGATTATATAAACGGTTTTGCAGTAATATGGAGTATTAATTAGAGAGGGAAACAGTTAGAGAGTAAATGGCAGAAACAAGAGAGAGAGAGAGAAAAAAAGAAAAAAAAAAGAGAAAATAAACTAAATAACAATGCTTTTATATGACAACTAAGATTAATCTTGGCCACTCATCTATAATTTAATCTAATGGCTGAGATTCACCCAACTCACAACTCACCATAAGAACCAAAATCACCAAATCCAATCTCTCTCTCTCTCTCTCTCTCTCTCTATATATATATATATATGTATATATATATACATATATATATATAATATATATATATATATATATATATATATATACATATATATATATATATATATACATATATATATATATATATATATATATATATATATATATATATTGATATCTTCATCTTCCAATTTCTTCATCCCTAAAATACATGGCATAATAACACAAACCCACTTTATAAAATTAAGACACTACAAGAAAAAGGCTGATTTGCAACGGACTAATTGCAACGAACTGTATAAGCCGTTGCTAAGTATTACTTGCAACAGATATTATTATATTTGCAACGGATATTAAATTATGCAACGGCTAAATGAAACTTTGCAACGGATATTAAATTATGTAACGGCTTAATGAAAATTTGCAACGGATATGCGTCATATCTATTTACCCGCCTAATAAATTTAAAGCTGGTTAATTTATGCAACGGATTTTGTAATGCCTATCCGTTGCATATTGGTTAAACTCCTACAATTCCCAATAAACCATCATGCGCGGGTTATTCATCCAACCGACATTAATAATGACACTAAAGATAATGATAAATAACAACGCTTCTTTATCAAAACCGCCACCATATAAATTTTGTGGCGGTTTTAGTTACAATAGACATTAATAGACATATAAAAAAAGACTTTGCTTATCACATAAACTATCTTTTTATGCTGACTATTATTTGGCGGTCGCCTCTTCACATACCCTAATCCCCAAAATCCCACGATCCCTGATCAGTCCCTATCCCCTCAATTCAGCAACCGCGAAATTTCAATCGCCTCTCGCAATCAACACCAGGGTTTACTCTGTCTTTGTTCCCTCCTCTTTGCTCACGACGCCTCTGCCCTCCATTTCGCTGCTCTCGACGCATCGAGTAATAGCTACAACATTAAAGGTGCGCCTTACTACTTATCGACATATAGCATCTATAAGTTTTGTCTATTGCTTTTCTATACTATCAATTTCAGTAATATGTTGTCCATTTAGATATTCATTTCATACCGATATGAGTGACCATTTTGTTTCTTAAAATTGAATCTTTGTGAACCATTTTGTTGCTATTTGAGTAGTTAAGCCGATATGAGTGACCATTTTGTTTCTTAAAATCATCAATCGATTTGGAGGTTATATGCTATAATGAGATTTAAGTTTGTGGTTTGTGGAGCATACAATTATGCAATTACGATGATTTTGAGTGGTTTAAACACAAGAGCAATATGACAAACAAATTCTTATATAAACGAAATTAAACAAAGGGCAACACAGGGAGAATACGAGGCTTGTTTGTGAAGGATTTTCTAGTTTAAAGAACAAGTAAAATGTAAAGATATGAAAGACTTGTAGCTGCATATTATAATCTGTAGATGGTCTTCTTTAGCTCTGTTATGCCTCCCCCATCCTTAGAATCATTTAGGGACCAGTTTACATCCTTGGACATGCCATTTAAGACATTTAAGAGGATACAAATGTCCTCGTTGCACACAAATGCCAATCAGGTCATTTGCCTTAGCATTATGAAAGTTAAGCAATATGCCATGTTACAATAGGAACTTTAAGGCTTCGTATTTTTCTGCTCAGGTCGAACCAATGTGTGAACCATACATCAAAACAAAGCTAATTGATTTAGGTATCACCTCAAACAAGAATCACCTTAAGTTATAATCTACAACTCGAGATATGACCATTTGAGTAGTCGAAGGTCAGGCTACCCTGTGCTGTACATGTTCAGCATGTTCAGCAGCCAGGGACATCTTGCAGATGCCATAAATTTCTGATCAGGTTAAAGTAGGAGACCCACGAGTAACCAAATGGTTTGATGCCCTCCCTATGATTAGTGTTCATTAAACCTAGAGCATATAGAGCCCCGCCTTCAGAATAAGGACTGGACATTAGTACTGCTAGGCTTGATTACGTGTTCTGGTTGGAGATCAAAGGCCAAAGGGTGGCCTTGGAAATGATTCTTCAGGAGATTGAGCGACTTCATTCTAAGAACAGTCTTGTTGTTCATGGAATTGAACTTAGGCCTTTGTCCTAATTCATCTACTTACTACAAGTATTACATTATTGTAGTACGGAGTATTTGCTAATCCTGGATCAAGTTTGCTACTACATGTAATTCTTGGGTCACATATTTTGGCACTTGTGTTAATTTGTCATTTACAATTAATATGCTATATATATTTTTTCGGTATAGTTACTCTTGACGAGTTAAATGCTTTCGCTGTCAATGATGTTTATTTTGAAACACAATCAGATTTCTTATTCTGAAGGTTCGGATTTTGAAAAAAAATTAGAAAGGTATAATTATTTTTGAACTAATTGATATTTGTCCATGATGAGGTTGGATTGTTTTAACTGATTCAGTTATCCGTTATGTTCCAGGTATCTATTGAGGCAGAAATTAGTGCCCTTCAATCTCAAGGTGAAACGGATATCAATAAAGATAAAATCTACCTTGAAAAATGCGGCTTTAATAAGAAGGGGTTAGTTTTTGGTACTGGAGCCGCACGCAAGCATTACTTTGAACGCTCGGCTACTGGAAGTAGAGAATCCAACAATATCGACCAGGATTATTCGCCCGGAATACTACCTCGACTTGTGAGCAAGAATGTTGAAACTGAGCTCCGCAACAAAGTGCTCGAAGACAAAGTACAAAGAATGGAGGTGTTTCTACAAGCAAAGTTTGGGTCTGACTTTGACCCAAATTGTGATAGCAACCAGTTCCAAAATCGAGACGACTTCAATGATGATGGTGGAAGTGGCAACTCGACATCAATCCCAACTAATTAGCTAGATTACTCCATAATAGCTAGACAACGAAATTGCTTAGCAAATTACGTATGGATTTTTTTTGAGGATGTTTTCAATGTATGTACTCTTGTTGGGGCTGGTGTCCTTTACAGTTAGTGCAAGGACTTATAAATCTCTAAAAGGATCAAAGGGTATACTTTTGTATTATAATCAGTTGATCCACGTTTATCAATAACGGTTGGCTTGCTAGATAAGTTTGACGTTATTGTCATACAGATGGCGGTGATCAACTGGTCCCTAAAAGTCACACCTATAGGATACGTTTGAGAGATGTGACGGTATGAAAATACAGTCATGTAGATACCAAATTTGACTAACCAGTTAGTCTGAGTTATTTGACTAATAATTAGTCAAAATGTGATGTTGAGATATTTTATTTAATACGGATTAAATAATAATGGCTAAGGCGAATTAAGCAGTTAATTCGTAAATTGAATATAAGCGTTTTATATTTAATTAAATGTATATTGAATATAATTATACGATATTGTCTTTGTCGGACATGTATTAATAATTCAACTAATCCGTGTTATTAGTTGATGCTTTAATAACCGATAACCGATGACAGTTTATAATGAAACCGCGTCATATACACTTAGCGAATTACATGTCGGACTACGGGTTAAGATGAAGAGGAAATGAAAGCCCATTTCCTCCCCTTGGACTCGGTTTGGCCGAATCATAAGAACAAAAGAGAGGCTCTCTCTCTTTTGTTAACCTAAGCATTTCATTTGTAAAAAAACTAGGGTTTTGGAGATTATTTTTCTCTGAAACCTAGATCTCTCATCTAAGCAAAACTCACAAAATAATCCTCTCTATATTGCAAGGCAATTAGAGGATTCATTCTAGCACAAGGGCATTTCTTAGACGATCTTGGGTGCAACAATTAGGAGGAGGTCTACCTTGATCTCTCATTGCCGAATTGCACTAGGACCGAAGGTTAATTCTTGTGCTATATCATTGTTCATTGTTTTTCGTTTATGACCATGTTTCACATATTAAATTTACGTTATAATCCTTAAATTTAAAGGGTCTTATACGGATATTACCCTACAAGTGGTATCAGAGCGAGGCCACGTAAATTTTTCTATGTGATTTTCATCAAACGAATTTTGAATCGATGGATTTTTCTTTAAATTTTTGTCACGGCAGCCATTGCTCATCACGGCAGATTTTTTTTAATAATGGCTAAGGCGAATTAAGCAGTTAATTCGTAAATTGAATATAAGCGTTTTATATTTAATTAAATGTATATTGAATATAATTATACGATATTGTCTTTGTCGGACATGTATTAATAATTCAACTAATCCGTGTTATTAGTTGATGCTTTAATAACCGATAACCGATGACAGTTTATAATGAAACCGCGTCATATACACTTAGCGAATTACATGTCGGACTACGGGTTAAGATGAAGAGGAAATGAAAGCCCATTTCCTCCCCTTGGACTCGGTTTGGCCGAATCATAAGAACAAAAGAGAGGCTCTCTCTCTTTTGTTAACCTAAGCATTTCATTTGTAAAAAAACTAGGGTTTTGGAGATTATTTTTCTTTCTCACGGTCATCCGTAACAGGGGGCCAAGTAGATTGTTTCTGGGTCATTTCATGCTGTGCTTAGATCGGAAGGAGTTCGAGTTGAAGGAAATATTCAGCCTTTATCAGGTACTCGATATTTCTCAGGGCCACTCGAGGAGCTGTAACTGAAATGCATGGCCATGCTCGAATACGAATTCGTTTTATCAGTTAAGTTACTCTCTAGTCGGGGAAACCACTCTAGATACAGATCGATTGTAAAATACGACCTTTGCGGATCCGGATCTGCAAATTGTTTTACATTGAGTGGGAGAAATTTTAAATGAATATGAGAATCGGTTATCGCACATACACTTGTACGGACAAGTGGGAGTTTGTTGGAGGTGGTGTCCTCCAGTTAGTGCGGATAACGTCATTGCACATACACTTGTACGGACAAGTGGGAGCTTGTTAGGGTGTCCTTTACAGTTAGTGCAAGGACTTATAAATCTCTAAAAGGATCAAAGGGTATACTTTTGTATTATAATCAGTTGATCCACGTTTATAAATAACGGTTGGCTTGCTAGATAAGTTTGACGTTATTGTCATACAGATGGCGGTGATCAACTGGTCCCTAAAAGTCCCACCTATAGGATACGTTTGAGAGATGTGACGGTATAAAAATACAGTCATGTAGATGCCAAATTTGACTAACCAGTTAGTCTGAGTTATTTGACTAATAATTAGTCAAAATGTGATGTTGAGATATTTTATTTAATACGGATTAAATAATAATGGCTAAGGCGAATTAAGCAGTTAATTCGTAAATTGAATATAAGCGTTTTATATTTAATTAAATGTATATTGAATATAATTATACGATATTGTCTTTGTCGGACATGTATTAATAATTCAACTAATCCGTGTTATTAGTTGATGCTTTAATAACCGATAACCGATGACAGTTTATAATGAAACCGCGTCATATACACTTAGCGAATTACATGTCGGACTACGGGTTAAGATGAAGAGGAAATGAAAGCCCATTTCCTCCCCTTGGACTCGGTTTGGCCGAATCATAAGAACAAAAGAGAGGCTCTCTCTCTTTTGTTAACCTAAGCATTTCATTTGTAAAAAAACTAGGGTTTTGGAGATTATTTTTCTCTGAAACCTAGATCTCTCATCTAAGCAAAACTCACAAAATAATCCTCTCTATATTGCAAGGCAATTAGAGGATTCATTCTAGCACAAGGGCATTTCTCAGACGATCTTGGGTGCAACAATTAGGAGGAGGTCTACCTTGATCTCTCATTGCCGAATTGCACTAGGACCGAAGGTTAATTCTTGTGCTATATCATTGTTCATTGTTTTTCGTTTATGACCATGTTTCACATATTAAATTTACGTTATAATCCTTAAATTTAAAGGGTCTTATACGGATATTACCCTACAACTCTTTTAAATTTGCTAAATGAACAATTCCAAGTTTCTATATTGTTGGCTTCTTTAAAGTTTATTGTTTAATGGTTTGATATCGTAACGAAATGGAGGAAAATGGATGTAGGAATGCTTGAATCTCCCATTTGTGTTTGCAACGGAAATTACAGGTTTTGTGACAGCTATCCATTAATTAAAAAAGTCAATGCATTTGTGTTTGCAACGGAAATTACAGGTTTTGTGACGGCTATCCATTAATTTAAAAAGTCAATTTGTTGACTTTTCCCTCTACTATGCAACGGAAAACATTTTTTTTGCAACGGAAATCCGTCTCATAATTGACCAAACAGGTGCCACGTGGACCTCATTTAAGCAACGGATAATTCGTTGCAAATAATATACGTCCCAGTTTGCAACGGATATCCGTTGCAAACTGTATATAAGCAACGGATTAGGGTTATTTCGCAACGGATTGGTCCGTTGCAAATAGGCTTTTTTCTTGTAGTGAGAATGCATATAAATTAATTTAAATAAATTTCCAAAAATACTCAAAAGAGATTTAATTTTTGTTTAAAAATCACAGGCACATAGACCTTAATCAAAATCACATGCACGAGTTGGGATGAGATTGCAAATTGGGTTTGAAGTAATTATATGTGATGATAGTGATAAATATATGATGTTAAATTCACTTATTCACAAAAAAAATCACTTGTTTATATTTCTAGTTAATATGTTTTATGATAAATGAAAATCGTTTTGTTCATAATTTGGATTTTCTGATCTACTCCCTCCGTTCCGGTCATTTGTTGTCCTTTTCCATGTTAGGTGTCTCAGTCAATTGTTGTCCTTTCTAATTCAAAAATAAACTTGATGAACAATTTGATCATTCAAATTCAATTTGGTCCACTTGTCATTCAATTTGGAGCGAGGGCCTAAGAAGGTCAATACTTACCAAATACCAATACATGATAGTGAAGGTCAATTACCGAGTCAAACTTCATCATCCATCAACAAGTAGATAAATTGGATGAATTATGCACTTCTTTTACTCCACTATGAAAAAGTAAAAATCTACTGGTACTATATTATGGAGTCATTGAATGGTAGTATAATGCTGGTTATTTGTGTTCATTTAAAAAAAAAAAAGTTATTTCATGGGAATAATACAAACTATACCTCTCCTTCTCATATTAATCCATGCTAAAGTTTAACTGAGAAAATCTAAACTATTACCTCATTTATCTTCTAATGAACCGAGCCAATTTTTTACCTACTACAACAAGTAACCTTTCAGGTCACAAGGCCATGGACCCCATTTTTTTTTGTTCTTCTTCTTCCTCTGTGTTTAACATTCCCCAAATTAAAAACAAAACCAAACTTCTTCAAAAATGCAGAAAAAACCTAATTACCAAAGACTTAAACAAATCAAATACTGTAATCTCGAATTTTAGGAAAACCCACACTATAATCTCAAATTTTAGCAAAAAAAAACCAAAAACACTATAATAGAAAAATTCGGAAAAACCTAATTAAACAATTTAAGACAACAATTTATGAAACCCCCGGAAAAATCTTTTAATTAACTGCGAGTGTTTGACGGGTTCTCTATATATCCTTGTTGTTGCACTTGGAATATGTTATACGGAGTACCCATTTTCAAGACCATTTAAGGAGAAATTCAAGCTTAGCATGTTCTGCAAACTTGGTGTATGCTGATGAATACACATTATACATACCCACCTTTATTGTTCGGATCCGGTACAACCATTGATATAAATCGAGTCAGACTCCTTGACGATGTATGACCGTTTAGCAGCTCCAAAGACGATAAATGATGATGATGATGATGATTAATACCTTGCTTCTCTTTTGGGCTGTTTAGAGGGGTTGCCATGGATGGTAATTGAATGAATTAAGAAAGATTTGTCAATTCTTAATGAAGATGTTGTGAAGTGGGAAACATTTAGGAGGGATTTGTTTTAATTTAATTAAGGAAGGAGGTACATGGATTTTGTTTTTGTTTAGACTCATGAGAGAGGGACTGATTTGAAGTTCATGAATTAAGGTAACCGGTTCTATAGGTCTCCCTTCTACAAGTTCATTAAAAGATAAATGATGGAATAGTTCGGATTTTTCACGGTTAAACGGTAATATGAATTAATATAAGAAGATGACGTATAGTTTGGATTATTTCTATGAAATAACCCAAAAAAAAAAACAAGTAGCAAAGTTAGAGAACGGGGTAAGGAGGCAGAGAGTTTTGAATGCGGGAGAAAAGCTAGTAATAAACTAATAATTCAAATATTTAAGTGAAAAAGTGAATCAAAAAAGATATTTTAAGTGTAGGTAACATTACCTATTATAACGGGTGGTCATTTTTTGGAGGGTTTATTTAAAGAAGATAGGGTTAAAAGGTGAGATTATTTTGAGATTATTACATAAAGATGGGATTACTCTTGGAAGACCGACTAAAGGTCGGATTATTCCCGTCAGTTTTTCCAATTACTTTTACTACTTAGGCATGCAATTTTAAGAGGATTATATATTTATATAAATATATTACATATATGTATTAAATCAAATCGAAAGAATTATGCAATATAGTATAATTTATTTTAAGAAAACTGACCATCTTAATTAATTTTCATTTAAGGAAATTGACCATGTTTTAGTCTCTTACAAATGTTTAGGAAAATTACCAAACTTCTATATAATTTAATTTTAACCAAAACTATATAATATTTTCATTGAGATCCTTTAATCAGGTCCATCACACGGTGCTATTGATTAAAACTATACAGTATAATTAATTTGTATAACTTTCTTTAATTACATTGAAGTCCCTTGGGTTTTGGATTTAATATATAGTATTGATTTGTACAATGAGATCATGGGTAATTTGTTTTTTTGGTAAAGAAAAGCGGAAAAAATACCAAGCTAAAAAATAATCGGGAAACAAACTAAACTAAAAGGGAGATAATCACTTTGCTTATTTTTAGAAAAGGATATTGATTATTTAAGGTAAACAATATCCATCACATATACAAGATGATTGGAATATCTATTCATGTTATATATCACAAGTGGGTGATAACGAATCGAGCTAAGCACGAGCTTGGTTTTGCTGGGCTTGTGCTCAGAAACAATTCGAGCTCAAGCCGATCCTAGACTTGAAAAATTAACCTCATTACCATGCTCGCGGTCGAGCTCAACTCAAGCTTATATATAATTATTATGTTATCATTTATTTTTTTTATTGATATTTTCAATAACACCACTCACAGGTTATATATAAAAGGATTTTTTTTATCGTATTTGCTAAATCACGCGCATCAATTTACTAAATCCCGCGAACTTTACTTTTAATTTTCCAATCCTACCCTCCATCTTTAAAACAAAATAAAAAAGACCTCCACCTTCTCATCTCTCAAATTTTCACCAATTCTTAATAGTTCGTCAATTATAGATCTTAATTCGCACATATCAAAAATAATTTCGCCGTTTCATCAACAATTTTATTAGTATATGTTGTTAAATCTTTTTTTTTTTTTTTTTTTTGATGACGAGGGGATTGAATCCCCCCTGGACCCATGCATTCCCGCACCACCACATGGACCATGTAAGCCACCCCCTTCGGGGGCTACAGTGGCCAAGTGATCATCGCCCCAGCTGGTAGTCGAATCTGGGACCTCTCAACTCCTGCATTTCTGCAAGCTTCAAGGTTTAACCCGGCTACCACTGGACTAACACCACTTGGTTTACATGTTGTTAAATCGATTTAATGAATGTTAAAAAAAAAATCGAATTTTACAATTAGGGTTTTCCGATGCAGAACAAGATTTGAATTGGCTATAAACTTCCAGCCTATTTACAACTTTCAACGCCAATTGCTTGCATTTTAGCAATGAACATTCATAAGAATCACCATATTAATTGCTTGAAAATGTCCATCTATGTCAACGCTCTTTCATTTTGTCTCTTCACCACATCCAACACTCTCCTCACAATTCCTGACCACCCTGTGTGACCCTCCGTCGGCCGACGAGCCAATCCCTTTCCATTCCCTCTGTTGTCGGTCGGTTTATGGCGGGTGGTAGGGAAGGTGGCAGCAACTCTGGGTTTTTTGTTTTTGGAATTTCTTTTCTTTTGATTATTGTGCTCTCTAATTGTGTGAAAAGTAAGAGGGGTAGAGTTGGCATAATGCAGAAAAATGCGCGGGATTAAGTAAATTGGTGCGCGAGATTTAGCAAGTCCTTTTTTTTTAACTATTACCTTAATAATACACTGTTTTAAGAATTATTATCAAAATAATTTTCGTTTAAAAACTACTACCAATAAGTTTGATTTTTTTTTTTAAAACACTACCAAATCTCATCGAAATCCAATAAAACACAATCTCAGCCATTAGTTTTTGAATTTCTATCTTAAATTGTTAATTTTATCCCTTTTAGCACTACCATGTCTACCAACACTACCGTTTGCCAATCATTTGGGGCAAAATCACTTTAACCTAGCTTCATGTAATTTAGCTATGTGAGGTAAAAAAATTTTGCTTAAACTTCATCAAAGTAACTGGTTAAAGGTATAAAATTTACGTTTATATTACGCCTTTAGTGAATATAATGATATAACAACAATATTTTTTTAAAATAACAAAATAGTTTAAATAAACCGACAATCTTGTTAGGACTAAACGTGTTGAACCTTCTCTTTTCTGCCTATTAATACCAAACACTAGGTAGTATCCCGCGCTTTGTGCGGCCTGTTTTAATATTTTATTATTATAATTGAAGAAAAATAATATAATTCATATATGATCTTTAATATTTTTACTTATAAATAAAAATAAATTAATTTTTTGTAGGTTTAACTTCAATGTTTTAAAATAAAATACATACAATTTTAATTATTCAAACTAATAAGTGATAATTAATTATGCATCAACGTTTTATAAATAAATTTGTGACTTATCTAATATCATATTAATTGACTTATCTAATATCATATTAATTAAAATAAAATTTATTTGAATAATGCAACGATCAACATTGAGTTCTCAAATTATATTATTTAATGATTCATTATGCCCCGAATCAATTAATATTTGTTCAAAATGTTGTGAATATAATTTTATGTAATTTATAACTTTTTATGCATAACAGTATGATAATTATGTTTCAAACATATAGCGTCTAAACTCAACTTATTCAATTCTTTTGATTCTGTGTTGCAATTGCTATGTGTCAAACATATCTATAAGAAATTTGCACTTTTTGGTTTTTTAAACAACTATCAGTTGTATTATTTTTCAACACTGATGTTTAATAAATTACCTGTGAACAAAATAGGTTGAACTTTCTCAAATATTTTTTTTTTGACGTTTAACTTAAAAGTATTTAAAAGATAATATATAAAATATTTATCTTAAAGTAATATTTAGTTAGTCATAATAATCAATATTTTATATTTGACGCATAAATATTTAACTGAAGATATTAAAGAAAATTGTAACGTGTTTTCTACTTTTTCATGTCGGTTATAATACTATATATATATATATATTACTTAATAATCATTACTTTTGTTTTGATTATTTAAATGTACTCGCGATCAATGTGTTACTGTGTAAATACATACTCTTTATCACACTATTTAAACTTATCAAAATCTTATATGTATTCAATTTCTCGCAATATAATTATTTTTTTTCATTCTCATACTATAAAAACTTATCTCTTAGTAGTTTTATTTATGTTCTATTTTTAATAAATACAATGACTCTCCCAAATATATTTTTCTTACCGGATTTAATGGTTTAAGTTTTATAGATTTTTCAAAAAACAAAATTACGTAAATGTAAAATATTGTGAGACACTCACTTTAATCATCTCTACATATCAAAATATTTCAATAAATATAATCAAAATTACCCTCAATTGAAAGCATTTTTCGCAATGAACATAATTATTTACATTTTAAAATTTTTATCAAAATAAGTTTTTACTAAATTAAGAATCAAATTACCGTAATTTTTTTATGTAATTTTATAATAAATTTATTAAACTATAATTATTATTTTACTCAGATTTATATAGTATTTATTATGCTAATATTAAATGATTAGTTGTAATTAATGCTTGTCATTAAGGCTGCATAGGACACGTGACGCATCCACAACCCTTCAACCCGGTTTATATATATATATATATATATATATATATATATATATATATATATATATATATATATATATATATATATATATATATATAGTGTATTTCATAATTAAATTTCAAATGAAATTATACCAGTGGTATATTTGTTAAATTCTCTAATATCTCTATTTAAAAAATACTAGTTTACCCATTATATTTTTTTAATTATCAATACTTTTTACTTGATATTTTCATCTCATACCCTTTTAAGTTTTAACTAAAAAAGCCTTAAATCAATTTCTCTTAAATTTTAACCATTCAACTTCTCAAATCAATTAATTTCTATAATTGTAAGTGAAAATCTAAATGTAAAAATGGTATTTGATTTGTTAATTGAAAACTATTAGACATTTTGATTGTTTTTTCTCCATAATTTTAGCAATATATTATTTTATTATGGTTTTGAGGAGTATCAACATTTGGGGCTGGTGGTTGGCAATGGATCGTTGGTGAAAGGTTGTAGGAGTGAGGTTGCTGGAAAAATGGGTTCGGGTCTCGGCGAGAATTATTTATGTAATCACAGGCGTGCTGAAATAAGATGAATGAAGACACGTCTCTTATGGTAAAGGGTTGCTAAAAAAGACCCCTTGTTGAGACTTAGGCTCTGTTTGGCATGATACTTCAGTTATCTTATTTGACTAAAGTAGCTTATTTGACTAAAATTCTAACTACCTGATTTTCTTGCAAGTGTTTGGCAAGTAGCTTATTTGTCCAAATAAGCTACCTAAAATGAAATGCTACATAGAGTAGCATTTGAGATTTCGGGTACTTGAAATAAGTATTCTTCCATTTTTTGACCATTCAATCTATAATACGGAGTATTAAATAATTATTATACTCTTTTAAGTCATTTTACCAAAAATCAGTTATCTTTTCAGCTAGTTTGTTAAAAAAAAATTTATATAATAAGTTTAGCTTATGAGCTCCTAATTTTAAGTTACCTTATCTATTACAATTTTAAGTTTCATTTAGCTTTTCAGTTTCCAGCTACCTTTTCAGGTTTCAGCTACCTTTTCAGCTAATTTTACCCAAAAGAGCCTTAAGCATCCTCTACAAAAGCGAGAGTAGCTAGCTTATTGTTGACGGCCCTCGACAAAGGAAGGGGGTTATCTAAAAAGCCAAGGTCATGAAATAGATTGCTCAAGCTCCTCGATCTGGCAAAAAGATATTGATTGTTCCATTAGGGTTGGTCGAGCTACGAGAGGGTAACATCATGGTCCGAGCCAATTGAGTAACACAATTATTAGGGAGGCACTCTACCAGTAAGTTAATAGCCCAGTCGCTCTACCTCTCCCGCGACTAGAATGGTTATCAACCCAAATCGTTAACTTCTTACTAGTTCAATGGGAGCACGAAAGTTGCTAGTCGGCGACTGCTCAACTCCGAAATGGAAAAGGATGACACGAGCGATCCGATGTCAGTCGACGGTGTGAAAACACTATTGAGTGCAAAATTGTAGGGCATCCATTAGTGGTCATCAAGACGCATGCGCGTCAACCTAGGAGCAGTGGTGGTCTCTCGTGCGAGGTTAGTGGAAAAAGGTTAGAAATGGGTTGAAGGGTAGTGGTTGGTTGTTTGAGGGGATGGTGGGTGGTAGGTGGCGCAGAGCGGTTAAAGGTAGCGGTATGGTGGGTTAATTCGGTGGAGGGGACAACGTTAGGTAATGAACAATAGTGTTTATTTTTTAAACAAAAATTACATTGACTTAGTTGCATTTTATTGTAGCTTTCTTGGAGTATGTAATTTGTTTGATGTTTTGTATTGTGCATTAGGCAATAAATGATTTTTAGTTTTCATTTTTTTTTTAAAAAATTCACTATGTGGTATCATGAAAGGTTTATTTATATTTTTTGAAAATTTCACTACATTAGGTAATAAATGGATTACTTCTATTTTCCGAACTAAATTCACTATGTCGTACAATTAATGTGCTAATTTTCATAAAATCCCACTCTTTGTTGAGAGAGTGGGATAGATGGGATGCATAGAATGGAATGAGATAGCATGAGAGAATGAATTTAGGGGGTGTTTGGTTAAAACTTTTGAATGAATTCAATCCATTCTAATGCTTGTTTGGAGGTATTTGGAATGGAGTTAGATACTTGATGGATTCTAACTCCATTTCACTACATTGGAATCTCATACTCATTTGCACTCTTAAGTTTCTAACTATATTCCACCTAATTACTATTACACTATCATTTCATGATTGAACCAAACAACTATGAACAAGTATAAGGTTCTAACTCAATACCTATATGGTATCACACTCCATTCTAATACTTTGAACCAAACAACCCCTTATAATCTAGTACATACCCCCTTCCATTCAGATCAAAGATAATATGGACCCACTTTTCTCCTTACAAAAAGTGGATCCTTGTTACCTTTGGTCTGAATGGGAGGGAGTATTAACTCTTATTTAGTTCAGATTTGTATATTAGGAAAACGGAAACTTGAAGAGTTGAGGGTAGTGGCGGATCTTGTGAGATTTATTTAAGGGGCCCGAAAACTTTACCATGAAACACTTTTTAACTTAATTCGGATCTTAACTCTTAAGTAACTATATTAAATTTGCAAGGTTGATGCATATAATGTAATTTATATAAAAATAATATCTTTAATGTAATAAATCTCTATTGTATGAACGTACAAAAACCCAAAACCATAATTAGAATTATCTAACAAAATAGAATAGTATATAATACATAACAAAGAACATTAAACCAACTAAATTGCATGATACCAAACTTTACATTCCAACAAAATCAAAACAAGAAAATGGTATGATATAAAACTCACCTTAATGAAGAGGTAGTTTATTGTATACATATTCTTATACTCACTACTCATTATTCAGTTGAAATTATAACCCAGATACTCGTTATCTTCCAAGAAAATTGTGAAAGAGGAGTTAGATGAGTGTAATTGCAAGTAATTAATTTTTATAAGATATTACAAAATGTATCACAATACATAAGTCTCATAAATTAGTTTCAAATAATACTGCAAATTTTGGTTTTAATAACACTAGGAAATTGATTACTTTAGCTTCTACTATACGGTTTGCATAACTTTTCATTTATTGCTTATTTTATACGGAAACTTGACATTTCACTGAAAACCGGGCCAAAACCCAAGGGGGCATGGCATCGGTCAAGGATAACAGAGATTCGCTGCTAGTTGAGAAAAAACATGATAATTTTAAGGGACTGGGTAAAGTTAGAATCAATCAAGTTTCTAATTCATCCTAAAATTCTAAAATAATCCAACCAAATACTAAAATATACGGTAGATCAATACCATTCATTTTAGTCTCATATCCCAACCAAATGTTCCAATATACGGAGTATTTTTTTTCACATGGAGGAAAAATGAGTGTTTATGCATGACTATACTCTAGGAAGATCAACTCATGGTTAATGTATTTTTAATGGAAATTGACAAAAATGAAACGATAAGACGATTAACGATAAGTGACAAAGGTTTGTTGCAAACTTGCAACACGTGAGAGATATTGTGTTGGAAAATGGAAATAGGGGGGCAGTCAGCAAAGCAATTGTACAATCGTAGATATTTCTCGGCACAATTTTCATTTAAAACGGTATTATTCGTCTAAAGTTTAAGACGAGTTAAGTATTATACCACTTGTATATATAAGACAAATATATCATTTTCTCTATACATTCTTATATATACAAGTGTTACGATTTGATCCGTTTTGAACTTAAAACAAATAGTAACGTCTCCATCTTAAGGAAGACTTACCGATTCTTGTGTTGCTCCATACCAAAATACCAATACCATGCATACGTTCCATACTGCTCTCTAGTCTCTACTTCCTGTGGGTGACCCGTTTTCTGTTGTTCAATAGGTGGGCCCATATAACTATATTACCCCATCACTTGGGTTTATTCTGGGATTCTGATTTGTGTGTCCTCCGAACCTTCCCACTCGATCTCATCATCTTCTGAGTATTTCTTTCTTCATGGAATTAAGGTGGCTCTTAGATCACCCCCAAGCAAGGTCAATTGGGGGGATCAATTTATAGAAGGTCATCTTAATCCAAAATTAAGCTAAAGATTAGGGTGATCCAAGGGTTGAAAAGGTGAGAAGAGGTCAATTGATGACTTTCACTTGCTCAAATTAACCCAAGGATTGACCTTCCATGTGGCAAATTGTAATTGGTTATAATATTAAAAACATAATTAAAAAAAGAAAACTAAATACACAATATGCAAATAGTATTTCATGTTTTTTTTTTCTTTTTAATTATGTATGCGTTTATTTTTTTTAATTATGTATGCGGTTTTTTTAATTATGTTTGCGGTTTTTTTTGTTGTCAATGAAATCGTCTTTTCAATTTTTAAATTTTAACATTGTTATTTAATAATTGTTTCCAGTAGTGTACCCCATTAAATTAATATTTAATATATTGGACTACTTTTATTTTATGAAAAATACAAAAATAATTTGTGTATATTTAGTTAGTAAATAATAATTGAAAAAGTAAGAGAGATGTTTTAGTGAGGTAGAGAATGTGGGAAATGATTGGAAATGATGAAAGTGAAAAATAATTGGATTAATTGACCCAGGTCGTGACCTTCTGTTTGGGAGGGTGAAAATGGGTCAAGTTAATAAGGGGTGATTAAGAGTAAAAATTCTGATTAACCCGATTAAGTCGACCTTTTGCTTGGGGATGGTCTTACGAAAAAAAAAAATACTATGAAGAATAGTTAGTTGGCTGGTTAACATATAGTTAGTTTGACTCTAATAATCTAAGCTCATTGTTCAATGTATATAAGCTAACCATGTACAGCTCACTTAAGTTAATGAAAAATCTCATTTCTATTTACATCCTCTGTTTTCTCTCTCAACAATATGGGCGAACCGAGGGGTGCGCACAGCACCGCACGTGCGCACCCTTGGTTCGTGGAATTTTTTTTTTATATAAAAATCTGTTAAAACAAAAATATATAGAATAAGCGTCCAAACATCATTAATAGTGATCAAGTAGCACGATGGTTAAGATGTTAGTTTTGATTTGAGAGGTAGTTGGTTCAAAACCTCTTAAACGCGCCTTTTATTTTTTTTCCCCTTTTGTGCTCGAAACCCCAACTTAATTCCCCTTTTCTTATTTCTTTTTTTCACACAACACTCGACTACCGCCTCCCGCCCCTTTAGATCTTTCACTGACCGCCGCCGAGTGCCGACCACCGTGACCTGCCACCTCCGGCCACCACACCCTTGTTAGTTATTCAATCTTTTATATCTTCTATACTTTAAGTTTTCAAACCCTACTTCCCTTTTCCCAATTTTATTATTTAGGTTTTTAGTTTGAAATTGTCTTTGATGAATTAATTATATGAATGTCTTGTATTTTGATTTTGATTTCTGGTTGTCTATTTGTGACTGTTAAGTGAATTTTGATTTTTGATTACTTTACTAGTTGCAATTTCAATTAATTTAATTGTTTATTCATGAAACATTGAAACAATGGAACCTAATTTAAAATTCCAATTAAAATTTTAGACTCCTAATAATCGATTTGTTTTTCAATTTAGATTAATGAAAAAAATACAAAAGTTTAGAATCTTTTTGGAATCCACAAAGAAAGGCACATAAAGCTTCTTCATCATCTGATCTCCTTCTTTGTTATCTTCTCACAATAATGAACCGAGTGAAAATGTTCAAGAACCTCCTTTGTCATTTTCTAACAATGAAGAACCTTCTTTGCCGTCGCCTAACAATGAAGAACCTCCTTTGCCGCTGGATGGCTTTAAATATTTAGTATTTGTGATTTTTTGTAGCATATTGTTTACTACGTAAGACGAAGTTTAATATTTAAAAATTTTGTTGTATTGTTAATTTTTTTTTCAATTGTGCACTCCCATTGTAAAAGCTCTGGGCCCGCCACTGCAGTCAACAATATCTAGATATTTTCTCTTGTGTTCATTAATTGTGCCTTCACCATCATCAATGGCGTCTCGATCATTCGATCCTCATCTATTTCACATGGTATCAAGAGCCAGGTTTTTGGTTTTTACCCGACTCTTAAACGCCATTTCTCATTTCATTTGTTTACATTTATTTCCACATTTTCGTTCGCGCAAATTTTTTCTCACTCAAATTAGGGAAAACACAAAAATATCGTTCAATTCTTCGATCGATTATACTTTACTAAGATAATCGACATCAATTCCACAAATATTTCTCTTTTTCGATTGATCTTGCATTTTCAGGTCAAAATTGTGCATTTTCTTCGTTGCGACTTCAATTAGGTCAATTTTTTCTGTGATTCTATAAATTTTCTCAAACGATCATCCGATTATCTTCATTCACTACAAATATCTTGTTTTCATCATGACGATCTCTGAGACTTCCGTCACTGGCGATGCTTACAGTAATCCGTATGATGATCCTTTTTTTCTTTCCAATTCATATTGTCTTTCAATGTCGCTGGTTAATACACCGTTTGTTGGGAAGAATTTTCTCAATTGGAGCCGAGAAATTCTTATGAGTCTTGGTGCAAAGAATAAACAAGGTTTTCTTGATGGATCTATCGCGGTGGCAGCTCTTAATTCACAGCGACACCAACAGTGGCTTAGGTCTGATTATATGGTGAGATGCTGGCTTCTGCGTGTTTTAGTTCCTGAAATCAAAGAAGTTTTTGTGACAGATAAATATGCCAAACGTTTGTGGTTAGATCTCAATGAAATTTATGGCCAAACGAATGCTCCACTCTTGTATCAGCTTAAGAAAGAAATGAAGAACATGTCTCAAGGTTCTGAGCAGTCAGTTGTTGAATACTACAACAAACTGAAACGCCATTGGGACGACATTGAAGATTTGGAGCCTTATCCTGATTGTACTTGTGGCATCATGTCAAAGTGCACTTGTAGTTTGCTCAAGAAAGTCTTAGACATTGCATCATGGGAGAAGGTTATTACATTCTTGATGGGTTTGGATGATACCTATGATAAGCTGAGGACAAACATCTTGTCTATGGATCAATTGCCTAATATCAACAAGGCATACTCTCTAGTTCAATAGATTGAAAGTCATAAATCCTTCTCTAGGCTTGTTAATGCACAAACTGAGTCTAGTGCTATGACAGTTAATAGAGGCAGAGCACCAGGGAATTGGAGTAAGAAGGGTGATAAAAAGAACTGGAATGTTTGGACCATAGGTAAAGCTATCAAGGACGGTGCATGGCATGCGATTAAGAAGGGAAAGTGCCGGTGTGATCATTGCAATAAAAGTGGTCACACAAGGGCTACATGCTTCATTCTTAATCCTGAACAAAAGGAGCAGTATAATGCTCGGTTCTCCAATCAGTCTGCAACACACAATGTCAGCAAAGATGATAATCCACTTGTGGCTGGTGTAGACAATCATGCTGGTTTCACAGCACATTCTTCAAACACTCAGACGTTTGTTGATATTGACCCTAAGCTGGTTGCTGCTATATATCAGCAGATGATGCAGTATAAACAACAAGGGAATATGGTCTTAGATTACTCCGCAGTCAATTATGCAGGTAAATCTCTTGTTACCAATGCTTTCATCTCAGAATTTCAGTACCCAAATAATATCTGGATTATTGATTCTGGAGCTATTGATCACAAGAGTTCATCTCTAGAGTTGTTTAAAAATAAAAGATTGTTGCCCAAACCTATTAAAGTAGGTCTTCCTGATGGTACCGACAAGGTTGTGAGTGTTATTGGGAATGTACATATTAACAAATATCTGGTACTCTATGATGTCTTTTACATAGCAGACTTTAAGCATAATTTGTTGTCTGTTGGGAAATTATTATCTACAAATGGTCATTCTATCAATTTTAACATTGATGGATGTAATATACATGACCATCTTCATAAGGTCACTGTTGCTGTTGGCACAAAGGAAAATGGCCTCTACAAGGTGAAGTCACATAAGACTGATAAAACTTGGCAGCTTGATAACTTGCCTCTACATAATAATTCTAGTGTTGTTTGTATGAGTAATAAGAGTTGTGTTACTGGTTAGACTTACTTCATGCCAGATTAGGGCATTCATCCTTGTCTAAGATGAAGCATTTAATTTTGGTTCAATGTAAGAGAGTGGATCAGATTGTATGTGAAACTTGTGTTTTGGCAAAGATGCACAAGTTGCCTTATAATAGAAGTGATTCTTATACATTGTCATCCTTTGCATTGATTCACATTGCTTTATCAGAACCATATAAGAGGGCTTTATTAACAGGTGCCACTTATTTTCTGACCATAGTAGATGATCACACTAGAGTAACATGGACTTTTCTTTTGAAGGATAAGTATTAGATTTACCATACTGTTAAGGATTACTTAGTTCAGGTTCAAACTCCGTTTGGTTTTGAAGTTAAGAAGGTCAGAAGTGACAATGGTACAGAAATAGTACAACAAGCTTGTGGTAGATTATTCTTAGATAAAGGGATCATACACTAGAAAAGTTCACCAGGTTGTCCCAGCAAAATTAGAGAGTATAGAGAAAGCATAGGCACTTAGTTGAGACTGCCAGGGCTTTATTATTGTTTGCTAATCTTCCAAAGAAATTTTGGGGTGAGTGCCTACTTGCTGCTACATACATCATCAATAAACTACCTAGTTCAGTTCTATCTTGGCAAATTACCTCTGAATTGCTGCTAAAAAAGACTGTCACTTATGATGAGTTAAGGGTAATAGGCTGGCTGTGTTTTGCATTGACTTCTGGTCATTCAAGGGACAAGTTTGATCCCAAGGCAACAAGATGCATTATGCTTAGGTATCCTTTCCAACAGAAGACATATAAGTTGTATGACTTAGAAAGTCACAAGATTATCATCAGCAGGGATGTGATTTTTCATGAATTTGTCCTTCCTTATATATTTACTACTTTCATACCATCTAAAACAGTTGAGAATTCACATTTTATTTTTGTGATGATGAGGACTGTAATCCTGTTATGGACATAGTCAAGGACACGGTTTTGCTCCCAGATACTCATCTCAATAGTGATAATACTTCACATATTAATACACCAATTCATTCCAATAATAATATTCCTGCAAATAATAATACATCAAATATTTTCGATCACAATGTCAATCACATTCTATTTCTAATTCACCAAATACTTTACAACTTTCAATGCTCTATGATGATGCTTCTCAGCCTGGTTCTCTCCTACCTCATTCTGATGAGATGGTTCCTACTGGACTTAGAACTTCTTCCAGAAATGTCCAGGTACTAACTAGTCCAGGTCCCAGCTAGACTGCAGGATTGTGTGTGTCCTATTTTGCCTCACAGATCTATACCTCTTCCAGATGGGATCTATTCTGTTGATTCTAAATCTTTCCTAACACATCGGGTGCTTAATTCATCTTCCAAGCCACCTCTTATTCCTAAACCTGCAACTTATTCTTAAGTTAAGAATGATCAATATTGGATTACAGCCATGCTTAAAGAGTTGCAAGTTTTAGAATAAAATGGGACTTGGGAAATTACAACCCTGCCTAGTGGTTTTAAAGAGTTAGGAACGATAAACACCTAAGAGGGGGAGGGGGAGGGGGTGAACTAGGTGTACCTTTTTAAAATTTGTTCTTAACTTAGTTAATTGATAACTTAAGTAGAAAACCTTAAAGCACAGACCTTGAAAAACTTAATAGAATGTACGTTCCCAAGATAGTACAACAGTTTTATGTCACAGTATAACTGACTGTGAGACAGAACTTAAATAGGTATGAACGAGAAATAGCAAAGTGAAAGAACGTAAGAGTAAATGAACAAACAAACGACATTTTTAAAAATTGGTTCAGCCTCTACTCCGAGGCCTACGTCCAACCGTTATTTTATTGCTTGTTTAGAAATTTACTGAAACAACTAAACCCTTACAATGAAAATAACTCGCCAATCTACCCCGATTGCATTCAAACTTAAAGCTACTCCGCTTCAAGAGTTTATATATTCTATCTCACAGGTTTACAGAGTCTTTGAATCTCAAGGGTTCACTAAATGAACATGGAGATCACGATTAAGACTTAAACTATGACACCCCCCACATACCAAGGTGCCTTACCAGGACCACCCTAGCATGAGAGACCGTTACCATCTCGGTTGCCCGAGGTTAGTATATCAAAGTTACCAATCCAAAACAACATTTATTAAAGTATAAATAGTTAATGATTACATGTTCCAATACCAAAACCAAAATAAAGATTACTAATGTTCAACAACTGAAACTGAAAGATAAATCTCATGATAGCGGAAGCTAGACTCGAGTGATGACTCCCTATCTCGTCCTAAAGCTAATTGTAGATACCCGTATCCGTCGATATTGGAATTTATAGAGAACCCGACAAACACCCGATGATGATAGGACACATGTATTCTTTAGTTGTCATTGTCATTATTTGGAGCTCGTTTTACGATGTAGAATGGGCGTCGTCGATGAAGTATTTTATTATTTTAAATTAATGTTTTTCTAAGTGAATTCATTTTATTAATTTAAATGATATTTAAATTAAAGCTTTTTAGAATTTATTTTTTCAAGTTTATTTTATTGAAAATAAAATAAATAATTGATTTGAAAAATCATTTTATGAGTGTATTTGATTTGAAAAATCATTTATTTTAATGTGTTATTTGATTTGAAAAATCGAATTTGAAAATCGAAAACTCGTTTTAAACACGCGTTTTGGAGCTCGATTATAGCTCGGTTTTTGAGCCCGTTTTCTTTACGAGTTGGCACGAATCTCGAGTACACTAACCAACCTAAGCCTCTACCCATCCACCCCAGTTCGAACCCCCTTAACCACGGCCCAAATCTCATCCCAAACACCCCCCAAACAGCCCGCATACAAAGCAGCCCCCCTGTTTTGCAGCTCAAATCCCGAGCCCAAAACCCGCTCCAAATACCACCAAAACCCGTACCCATTAACCCTAACCCATACCCTAGTATCCTACCCATATTATCCTAGCTTAATCACCAAGAAAACCCCTCTCAAACCCTCACAAAAGCTGCTGGACAGCAGCTATGCGTGAGCAGGCCCGACTGCCTCTCCCTCTCTTTTACCCTACTTTAACTCCTTATAAATACCACCCCTTCACCATACATTCATTCCTGGAAGTTCTCCCCACATCCTACCATCACTCACAAGCTTTAAACCTCAGAAACAAACCCTAATTGCCTCTCAAGAACCCTCCACAAAACCGACATACAAACTGAAACTGTTTGTGTGTCCTCCTCGAAAAACAATTCGTTCCTCCCTCAAACCTCCATCAAAACTCGAGTTTCTTGTTCCTAATTAACCACATAACATCCATATATACATTAGACAAAGATTTACGAGCCAAATTGCCCTTGAGAGTACACGAAATCCCTCGAAAAACAGAGTGTTATACACTCTGTTTTGTGATTTGTTCTGTCTCGTCATTCTGTTTGTGCTCGTTTTTCGTGCCCAATAACTCAAAACGAGCAGGGGTTGCTTTAAGATCTCTGTTCTCCTCTCTTTCTAGTTTTCAAAACATCTTTTAAATCGAATTTTCATCGTGAAACGAGAGAGAAATCGCTGTTTGAAAGTTGCTGTCCAGATTCGATAAAAACGTGTTGTTTGCTTTATTTCTTCGTCGACGACGGCCTCTCGAGATAAAATCTACCATCGATTACGACCCAAGACGGTGTCAACGATACATGTAGGTTGAGGGTGCATCAAATCCTCCTCTTTCTCCCTTTTATTCCGTTTTTTTATGTTTGTTTTTTATAGTTTGTTTTTATTCGTTTATCGTTTTTGTTTATCGATTGTTTAATTAACTATGAAACTAGTTTAGTCCGAGTATGAGTTAAAGTACCACCATGAACACCCGCGTTGACTTGAGATGGGAAAGAAACCGCTACATCAGTCGGTCGTACACCCCCGTCTCATTTACATATCCTCGTGTTCAAGGTAGGGCATTAATAAAACGAGTTCTAACTTCGCTCTTCGCTTTTGACCCCTCTTTTGTTTCGTGTGATTCGACCCACCTTAGGACCCGTCACATGTTATTATGACCTCTGATTGTTAACATATAACTCATTTAGATGACATTAGATCGATTTGATAACCTAATTAGACACATTAGGGTACATCGACATAGCTTTAAAAACCGATTAACAATTCTCAGAACTTAATTGAATTCATCTTCCTTTCACTAATTTTCTCGCTAGCATGGAAGTGCGTGCTTAACACCTTTCCATTTGCACTCGTTGACGATTTAGAATTGTACCTAACCTAGTTCGTATTTATTTAATTCAATTTGTAATTAATTAACCTTTAATTTGTTTTATTTATTTTTAATTTTTTAAAAGTCGTTTTAATTATCGTTTATGGTTCAAAATCTGTAAATTTAATTTAATGAATTTTTTCGTAATTTATTTTACTGATTTCGTAATTAAAACATAATTAACTTTGCTTTTCTACAAAAACCGTGCCTTGCACGGGTCTGTCTGACTTCTGATCCGTGCACTGCACGGGTCTGCCAGTTTTAGTTTCTTTTCTTCTCTTGTTTCTTTAATTGTTTACTAATCCTATTTTAATAAATATGGATTGGTGAATAATTTTAATAAGTTGGGTTCAATTTAATTAATAAGTTGTACCTAATTTATTTCAAGCCTTTGTACTTATTTATTTTAATTTAATTAGTTTAATTCTAATCTAATTTGTTTATTAACTAATAATTCCGCTAACATCTTTAATTAGTCTAACTTAGCTTTAGCTTTTTTGTTTACATTTGTTTCGTTTATTAAGACTTAATAGTTTGAGTTGTATTTTGTTAGTTTGTATTGTAATCTGAGTCAAAGTAATTACGATAGTTGTTGTAATTAGATTGAGTTGTAATTTATTTCTCGTTGTGTCGGCATGAAATGCCTGGGTTGTAATAGGATAGATCCCAATGGCTCCCCCATTCCTCCTAAGCCGTGTTTGCGCATCTTTTATTTCAAATCAACCAACATGCTAAAACAACTTTGACAAAGTTAGTATTCATGCATTAAACGACATAGAAATTGTTGTCACATGTCAGGGTTTTAAAACGATGTTTGCATATCATATATCGTAGTATCTATGACCTTGTTTGAAATCCGACACTTGACTTAGTAGAGGCCGTTATTGACGGGCGGGGTTGGGTGTCCTTATGGGCTTCCCAACACGTACCCTCACCCCTTACTCAAGATCTATGGTTTGTGGATCCGTCTAAATACCATTGGATTACGAGAGTCATTCAATTGAGTGATATAGGGTACAAGTCTTTATCTGTAATCACTCGTAGTCGATTGGCTTTATGCTTTTCGATGAAAGGTGTAAAGTTGACTTGAACGGTTCCAAGTTCCCAAAAAACTTGGTGGCGACTCTAATATGTCTTAATTCGATTCGAAAGAACCTCGAGTCGATTATGCCTAGTGTGGATCCCGCGGACGCATTTCCCGAGGGCCTTGTCCACGATTTGGTGACTCTGGGAAAAGAGGACTAGTTACACTTTGTTTCTAGGGTCTTTTCCTCCGAGGTGAAACTTGAAAAGAAAGTGTTGGAAAGTAAAACATTACTCATAGTGCTACGATTCATGCATAAACCCTTAAGGACTTGCCCGGGCCGTCCCAGCGTTTCTTCGTGATGCGTGGGGGGCGACGTCCCACTATGCTAGGAAGCTGCACATTGCTCGCTTCCACTTCGCCTCGCGTGGTTCTTGATGGTGGGGACGATCTTCTAGGTACTTTACCTTAAGACACCTTGCTCTATCAGACCGCAAAAGGATGGAGGGCATAGACCTTCTTATAGAAGACTTGCCGAGACTTAGAGATGTCTAGGAGCATACATCCTTATAACATGAGAATGACAATGTGCAATTTGTTTTCCCAAGTCTTTTTCGAAATTTCCCATGTCCTTTTCAAAACCGAACTTTTGAAAAACTTACTTTCAAAATAGCATGGTTTTAAAAACGCGGAATGCTGCCCAAATAGGACTAGAATTTTCGGCCCAAAATGAGCTTTTATAGCCGGCATGCTGGCCATTTCAAATCTCATTTTCGAATCAATCTTTCGTTTTTTTCAAAACCAATCCAAAATGCCTCTCGAACCTCAACCAAGCATGAAATGCGTCAAGTCGTGTCCGGGTCATGGCCGTGTTAGGCCGGGTGTGTTTCGTTCCAAGAGTCTAGAACACGACCCTGTTGGGTCACCCAAGCTCACCTCTTGGGCTTTGAGTCATGTTGGTCGACCATTTGGTCTAGGATAGTCCACAGAAACGTCCAAGCTAGGCCCTTTAGGACGTTTCGCTCGAACCTAAGGACTATGTTGGTCCAATCACAGGTTTAGTCACACCGAGTCCAGTTTAGAATCGAGCTATGACAACTTGAGTCATGTCGTCTTGTCGAGTCTAAAATAAATCGAGGTCTAAATCCAACCGTGAGTCGAACCTTTGGTTAATCCGTCTCAAGTCGAGTCTTTGCTTGAGTCAAGTTGGTGTCGTGTCCTTAAGTGTGCAGGGGCTCTTACTTTAAATATTGACTCGGTTCGGGGTTTTCTTGTAGAAAGGCCGCCAAAAACCCGACGTCAAGCAATGGAAGATGCTGTTAACAAGCTCACTGAGGCCGTGAACCTCATGATGACCCGAATGGATGCAATTGAATCTAAGCTGGGTGAAGATTCCCCTCTATCTACCCCACCTCTGACTGATCTGGAGAAACGGTTCAAGTTCATCGAAGACCGTTTGAAACTCTCCCAGGGGAAGAACATCCACTATGAGAATGCTAGGGCCTATGCCCCGGTTCAGGATAAGTTGCCCACGAACATAGTACTCACTGACATCCCAAAGTTCAAGGGCACCAAGATCCGATCCACCATGTTAAGGCCTATAAAGGGTACTTAGCATCGAAGGGAGTACAACGACATGCTCTCCGAAATTTTTGCCCAATCTCTCGGATGAACACCGAAGGCGTGGTTCTATAATCTTGACCTTAAGAACTTCCCCACTTTCGAAGATATTACGGTGGAGTTCTGTAAGCACTATGCTGATAATGTCGAGATTCAAACCAACATAAGAACATTGGAGGTGATGACACAGAAAGAAAAAGAAGGCTTTACTGAATTCCTTGCAAGATGGCGCGCTGAAAGCGTGAAGTTAGCCAAAAAGCCTGATGAAGTCGAAATGGTAGATAAGTTCGTGAAGAATTTACGACCTGTTTACCGTAATGCTCTGAAATACCAGAATTTTGGTTCTTTCAAAGAATTGATAAGAATCGGGATAAAGGTAGAGGATGACGTCCGAATGGCAGAAGTTGAGAAGCCAAAAGGATACCAAGGGGCCTTATCGTCTAGGACCAAAGCCCCAACAACGACCTATTTAGATGAAGGCATCAATCTCTTAGAAGGGCAATCGAAGAAGCCGCAGCGCCAAACACCTAGGGCATTCACCGATATCGGATACACTTATACATACGCTCTCCAAAGGCTCATAGCCCAAGGAAAGCTGAAGCCTATTGGTCCAACTCCGGACCCTCCCGCTGATCAACAAGGTAAATGGTATAAACCAAATGCCTACTGTGCCTTTCATCAAGGGAAAGGCCATGATATCGAAAGGTGCTATCGATCGAAAGCACGAAATTCAAGACATGATTGAGAACGGAACGCTCCCGATCCCAGCTGTTAAACCTAATAACATCACCAATCCATTTGGCGATCACGCCAACTTTGTTTCTATCGAAGACAGTGTCGATTATTCCCATCTTATCCATAAAATATTTTTGGATTGCTCTAAATTTTTGCCAAGCCCGAAGAATGAAATTCAAGTCGGGAGTCTTGCTCTAGAATGTACTCCTCTCGTTAACGAAGTTAATAAAGGACAATTCGATTCACCAACTTTCATCACTGGCGTAGATCCTCAGAGGACTACCTCGGGATGGAGGCAAACCATCACAGGGATCAAGGACAAGAGCCGAGCATCTAAGTTGACATCTGAACAAGGGAAAGCTCAAGACCAGATTTGAAAATTATGAGTCGGGATCTGTTTTCTTATCTTAGTCGAGTCGAGTCTAGGAATTTCTTTTCCTGAAGTTGAGTCGTTTGTTCCGCGATGACCTAGGGTGTGTCCTAGGAATCGTTCCTTCGAGTCTGTTAAGCATTTGTCATTCCAATAAATGTCGCAGTTTCGTTTCCAAATATGTCTTGTTTCCCATCCTCAATCATTCCGAAATATGATAAAATGCACAACACACTCAAAGAGATCCCTGGGGTAGAAATATGTCTCGTTTCAAAATGTAAGGTACACTAGGATCCCGTGTTTGATTCCTTTACCTATTCCATGTCTGGTGGTAGAAAACCTCCATCTGAACCAATGTTTGTGACAAGCCTTTAGATGATTCTATGACAAACCCGGATTAGCTCCTTGTTTCCCCTATCGATAATGGAAGGCAAGCCTTTTCCCCAACAAAATCATCCCATCTCGAAGAGAGAAGATATCATTCCGTTATAACAAGGAATTGTTAGTTCTTACCCAAATTAGTTGGCGAAGCCCAGTTTTCAAGGTGTATCCATTTGTGACTAAGAGAATGAATAGAAGACCATTTTCAAAAAAAAGAGAAAAAAGGAAAAGATGAAAAAAAAAAAACGACAAAAAAAAAACAAGAAGAAAAAAGGTAAAAGAGACGAAAAAAAGAAAGAAGAAAAAGAAAAGTGATGAAAGAAAAAAGAAAAGAAAAAAAATGTTGAAGTTGAAGTTATTGCAGAACGCTTTTGTTTGAATGTCGAAGTTACGGAAGCCAGAAGTCAGTCAAGTACCCATAGTTGAAGTTCAATGGGGGAAGCCCAAAAGCTTAAGTAGTAACCTCTTTACCCCTAAGTCCTTCCTGAGACGGTTACAAGGGGATAGTCAGGAATTTTGAGAATACACCCAGCCTTTAGGGACCAGATATGGAGATTTGAACCCACATTGTTTTCCAACCCATTTTGTACTCGGGTTTCATCAAACCTGAGACACCATTTCCAACCACGTTATAAGCCATAGCCCTTGGCCTTAGCACCACAAAAAAAACCTTCAGAATGATGGTTAACCATTCCAACTTATTTTTACCAAGCTCCACATCCTAAAAGATCCAAGCCTTTTACACCTAACCCTAGACACGGGATTTAACGGTACTTTACAGGCTAGAATGGGATACGACATGATACCTTAGGTGAAACCTTCGAGTGTGTACACACAATCAATATGCCATGTTTATGCACCATGATCGAACTACGTCGGATTTGATTTCGCTCCACGCGAATACGTAGGCAGTCCTTCTGAACAAGGGATTCAATCCACTCATCAACCAAGTTGTCATCTTGTCGGTTTCTTACGGGTCTTAACCAAGTCCAAATGAAGCCACCTTTGTTTGAGTCGGTCTTAGGACTCGATGTTGGCTAGGATAAGGATATAGGTTCATATGAATAGTATCAAGTCTCAGAATGAGCTTTATCTAACGGTTTAGGCAAAGATGCCGAGTCATATAGATGTAGGTTTGTGTTGGGAACAGAAAATATGAATAACCCGCTGAAAAGAAAGACGGCGTGGAAGAAAAATAGTAAAAGCCCGCTGAAAAGAAAGAAGGCGGTGGCAAGAAATGATGAAAACTCGCTGAAAAGGAAGGAGGCGAGGAGAAGAGTGACAGAATGTTCCCAACAAGAGTGATGTGTGATGTCTAAGTGTTCTCATAAAATCAGTCTGTGTTTAGTGTCTAGGCGAAGCAAACGTTGTTGCTCCATGAGTTTAATCCACCTTGTCAATGCCAAGTGATCTTGATTCCCATGTGCCCTTGGGAGCACGCCCATGCCATACGATATCTCTGTCTCAAGTCCGACGACCTTGTGATTCCCGTTTGCCATCTTTTGGCGCCAGAATGGCCAATTTACATTTCTACCCCCAGCAAGTCAATAATCGAATTAAAACCCGTGCACACTTACGGTTTTATTTTCCTTTTTTGTTTTACGGTAGCGGGCTACGCCCGCGTTGTTTACGAGTCATACAGAGTGTCTGTGTCGTATTTCATGCTCACCCATCAAGGTTTGATTTCAAAAATTTCAAAATGCCGAAAATTTCAAAATTTCAAAATGTCAAAAACTTTTTGTGAATTATGGATAGATGATCCAAGTAGTGGAATCTTTGTGGGTCGATGATCCAATACTTCGAAATTCAAAATTCAAGATTCAATTTTTGAAGGGTCGATGGCCCAACATACCAAGTGCTGTCAAATTTAAACTTCGGGTCGATAGCCCAATTATTCAAAATTTTCAACATGTTCAAATTTCGGGTCGATGACCCAGTCTTTCAAACTCAAATTTCGGGTTGATGACCCAACATTCCAAGTGATGTCAAATTCAAACTTCGGGTCGATGGCCTAGTTTTTTAAAATTTTCAAATTCAATTTTCGGGTCGATGACCCAATCTTTCAAATGATCTAATTTTAGGATCGATGATCCAAATGTGCTTACGTGATGATTATTGCTAGTACGTTTTTGTGCTTAAAATGTAGCAGGATATGCTTCAACTGGGGGCTCTAAAGTCTTCGACTTTAGAGCCATTGCAAACTGGGGGCTCTGAAGCCGTTGGCTTCAGAGACCATTATCAAGATGTAAAGGATGACATCCACCAAGAATTCAATTCAATACAAGAGTATGAAATGGAAGAATTCCGTAGCTGAAAGCAAATGATGAAAGCGGCGGCAACCTCCTTGGAAAGTCCCGTCCCATTCGGACAAGCGCCGCGAGATGATAAATTTTGGGCAAATGTCGAGATGATGAATTTTGGACATACGCCAACAGATGATAAACTTTGGGCAAGTGTCGGCGATTGCCGAACTACGACGCGGGTTTGATTCCGTCGAAACGGATACGTAGGCCCCTAAGGATAAGGCTCAATCCACCATATATGCAATTTTATGGGTCGACGACCAACGACGATAATTTGACACAACAGAAGCAAGAGTCAATCCCTCAGCGAAGTTGGGTATGATCTCTTCTTATGGTCTGGCGAGCTTATATACGCAAGTCTAATGGACTATAAACGACCGAGAATCCTCGGGTCGAGAGGGACAGGGGTATACTTTGACTTTCGCCTTGTCCAAGTCTCAGTCAAAGTGGGGGCTCTGTAGATACCCGTATCCGTCGATATTGGAATTTATAGAGAACCCGACAAACACCCGATGATGATAGGACACATGTATTCTTTAGTTGTCATTGTCATTATTTGGAGCTCGTTTTACGATGTAGAATGGGCGTCGTCGATGAAGTATTTTATTATTTTAAATTAATGTTTTTCTAAGTGAATTCATTTTATTAATTTAAATGATATTTAAATTAAAGCTTTTTAGAATTTATTTTTTCAAGTTTATTTTATTGAAAATAAAATAAATAATTGATTTGAAAAATCATTTTATGAGTGTATTTGATTTGAAAAATCATTTATTTTAATGTGTTATTTGATTTGAAAAATCGAATTTGAAAATCGAAAACTCGTTTTAAACACGCGTTTTGGAGCTCGATTATAGCTCGGTTTTTGAGCCCATTTTCTTTACGAGTTGGCACGAATCTCGAGTACACTAACCAACCTAAGCCTCTACCCATCCACCCCAGTTCGAACCCCCTTAACCACGGCCCAAATCTCATCCCAAACACCCCCCAAACAGCCCGCATACAAAGCGGCCCCATTTTGTTTTGCGGCTCAAATCCCGAGCCCAAAACCCGCTCCAAATACCACCAAAACCCGTACCCATTAACCCTAACCCATACCCTAGTATCCTACCCATATTATCCTAGCTTAATCACCAAGAAAACCCCTCTCAAACCCTCACAAAAGCTGCTGGACAGCAGCTATGCGTGAGCAGGCCCGATCGCCTCTCCTCTCTTTTACCCTACTTTAACTCCTTATAAATACCACCCCTTCACCATACATTCATTCCTGGAAGTTCTCCCCACATCCTACCATCACTCACAAGCTTTAAACCTCAGAAACAAACCCTAATTGCCTCTCAAGAACCCTCCACAAAACCGACATACAAACTGAAACTGTTTGTGTGTCCTCCTCGAAAAACAATTCGTTCCTCCCTCAAACCTCCATCAAAACTCGAGTTTCTTGTTCCTAATTAACCACATAACATCCATATATACATTAGATAAAGATTTACGAGCCAAATTGCCCTTGATAGTACACGAAATCCCTCGAAAAACAGAGTGTTATACACTCTGTTTTCGCGGTTTGTTCTGTCTGTCGATTCTGTTTGTGCTCGTTTTTTTCGTGCCCAATAACTCAAAACGAGCAGGGGTTGCTTTAAGATCTCTGTTCTCCTCTCTTTCTAGTTTTCAAAACATCTTTTAAATCGAATTTTCATCGTGAAACGAGAGAGAAATCGCTGTTTGAAAGTTGCTGTCCAGATTCGATAAAAACGTGTTGTTTGCTTTATTTCTTCGTCGACGACGGCCTCTCGAGATAAAATCTACCATCGATTACGACCCAAGACGGTGTCAACGATACATGTAGGTTGAGGGTGCATCAAATCCTCCTCTTTCTCCCTTTTATTCCGTTTTTTTATGTTTGTTTTTTATAGTTTGTTTTTATTCGTTTATCGTTTTTGTTTATCGATTGTTTAATTAACTATGAAACTAGTTTAGTCCGAGTATGAGTTAAAGTACCACCATGAACACCCGCGTTGACTTGAGATGGGAAAGAAACCGCTACATCAGTCGGTCGTACACCCCCGTCTCATTTACATATCCTCGTGTTCAAGGTAGGGCATTAATAAAACGAGTTCTAACTTCGCTCTTCGCTTTTGACCCCTCTTTTGTTTCGTGTGATTCGACCCACCTTAGGACCCGTCACATGTTATTATGACCTCTGATTGTTAACATATAACTCATTTAGATGACATTAGATCGATTTGATAACCTAATTAGACACATTAGGGTACATCGACATAGCTTTAAAAACCGATTAACAATTCTGTAACTTAATTGAATTCATCTTCCCTTTCACTAATTTTCTCGCTAGCATGGAAGTGCGTGCTTAACACCTTTCCATTTGCACTCGTTGACGATTTAGAATTGTACCTAACCTAGTTCGTATTTATTTAATTCAATTTGTAATTAATTAACCTTTAATTTGTTTTATTTATTTTTAATTTTTTAAAAGTCGTTTTAATTATCGTTTATGGTTCAAAATCTGTAAATTTAATTTAATGAATTTTTTCGTAATTTATTTTACTGATTTCGTAATTAAAACATAATTAACTTTGCTTTTCTACAAAAACCGTGCCTTGCACGGGTCTGTCTGACTTCTGATCCGTGCACTGCACGGGTCTGCCAGTTTTAGTTTCTTTTCTTCTCTTGTTTCTTTAATTGTTTACTAATCCTATTTTAATAAATATGGATTGGTGAATAATTTTAATAAGTTGGGTTCAATTTAATTAATAAGTTGTACCTAATTTATTTCAAGCCTTTGTACTTATTTATTTTAATTTAATTAGTTTAATTCTAATCTAATTTGTTTATTAACTAATAATTCGGCTAACATCTTTAATTAGTCTAACTTAGCTTTAGCTTTTTTGTTTACATTTGTTTCGTTTATTAAGACTTAATAGTTTGAGTTGTATTTTGTTAGTTTGTATTGTAATCTGAGTCAAAGTAATTACGATAGTTGTTGTAATTAGATTGAGTTGTAATTTATTTCTCGTTGTGTCGGCATGAAATGCCTGGGTTGTAATAGGATAGATCCCAATGGCTCCCCATTCCTCCTAAGCCGTGTTTGCGCATCTTTTATTTCAAATCAACCAACATGCTAAAACAACTTTGACAAAGTTAGTATTCATGCATTAAACGACATAGAAATTGTTGTCACATGTCAGGGTTTTAAAACGATGTTTGCATATCATATATCGTAGTATCTATGACCTTGTTTGAAATCCGACACTTGACTTAGTAGAGGCCGTTATTGACGGGCGGGGTTGGGTGTCCTTATGGGCTTCCCAACACGTACCCTCACCCCTTACTCAAGATCTATGGTTTGTGGATCCGTCTAAATACCATTGGATTACGAGAGTCATTCAATTGAGTGATATAGGGTACAAGTCTTTATCTGTAATCACTCGTAGTCGATTGGCTTTATGCTTTTCGATGAAAGGTGTAAAGTTGACTTGAACGGTTCCAAGTTCCCAAAAAACTTGGTGGCGACTCTAATATGTCTTAATTCGATTCGAAAGAACCTCGAGTCGATTATGCCTAGTGTGGATCCCGCGGACGCAGTTCCCGAGGGCCTTGTCCACACTAATGACCATCATCACCAGTCATAATCTGCTCCCATCTGTGTGGATAGAAAACCTGGAAACCGTGCCACTCTCCACCCTTGACCTCCATTCTTGGATATTTAGATCAAGCTCTTATTTTCTCTTGATATCCTCATACAAATCTGGCTCGATCGTCAAATCCCTGACGGTATCCCCTTTCCGAATCATATGAATCCCCATCTTGGACATTTCATCCCTCGGCTTCAGCAAAGACATAGCTGTACACAACGAATGAACACTCTTCCTACTCAAAGCATCTGCAACAACATTAACCTTACCCTCGTGATAGATGATCTCCATGTCGTAGTCCCCAATCAGCTCCATCCATCGTCTCTGTCGCATGTTAAGCTCTTTTTGAGTGTATATATGTTGGGAAATGTGTCCTCAACAATAGTGCGATCACATGATTTAAATATCATTATTAAATCTCATTACAAGAATACGGAAGGGATGATACATAATATATATAGTCAATTGGTCCATACATATCGGTAATGATTGGCTAGCTAGAGTTTGACATTACTGTCGTGCGACGGTGGTGATCAATTGATCCCTTGAGGTCACACCTAAAGGACGATTCCCTTAATTGAAAAGGTTAATTAATTGTATACCGATACAGATTAATTAATTCCTTAAAATTGAACAATTCAATTTGTGAGAGAGAATATTGATATCTTATTGTAATGGGATTAAATAAGATTTATTTTAGTAAATAAAATACTTTATTACTAAAATTGTTTATTGTTTGAGAAACAATAAAGATAAGAATGAATGGCTGATTATAGTTACAAGATATTGTGAATTATAATTATATGACCCATTTTATTTATGTGATCAAGTATCACTAGTCAATTTGTTGAATGTAATTTAATTAATTTATAAAATGATATTTATGTGATAAATATGCATTTAATTAATTAGTAACATGTATCATACTACATGTGACATATTGTGTGACAAATGACAAATTGACAAAAATAAAATGGTAGTCCATTTTATAAAGATGGACCGAAATAAGAGTGTAAAGGGAGTTAGTGGGTGAATTATTTTATGAGATAAAATAAGCTAATGATCACTAACCTACAACTAGCCTTACAAGCCTAAGGTATAGAAAAGAACAAAAAGAAAAGTGAAGGACCATATATTGGTCCCTTGACTCACCAAAACCGTGTGGCCTCTCTACTAATTAGAAGGCTTTTGTTCTTTTATTATCATCACACTCTACCATTCAAAACACATGCAAAAGTTCATGAATTATTTCTCTCTTTAATCTTCATCAAAAAGGATGAATTTTTGATTCAAATTTGTTCAAAAGATTACTAAAATTATCAATGTAATATATGAGTATTAGTAATCAATTTTAAGGTAAACCACAATATAAATATCTAATACATATTAGTTTGTGTGTTTAAGGGATAGTCTTGGGTGCTACTAATTGGAGGGCTTCTATTTTGAGGTCATGTATGTTCATCCAATATTGGAAAGCTCAAGAACTAACAAGAAGGAGATCTTGTTGGTGCCCATTTGACCGAAATTTAATTGGTGAAAAATTGATTTTCTTATCTCTTTTGTTTTAGTTTGCATGCATAAGATCACCAATTAATTTTATGATTAAATTAACTTAAAACATATATGAATATGTTAAGTATATAGATCTACTTTTCCTTCAATCGGTATCAAGAGCCTTGGTTGTTTGCATGCAAATCGGTTAAAAGTTTTTCCGAGTTATACGATTAACATATAAAACTTGTTTAATTTGTGTTATTATGATATATCACGAAAATCATTATGCATGTTAAAGTTTCTAGTCCTAAAATGTTATTAGGATATTTTGGTTAATTTATGGATTTTTATTGTTTATTTTATATAATATTGGCATTAAAATGTGATTTTTATGATAAAAATGTCATTTTTGGACGAAAATTAGCTAAACTTTGAATTTTCCAGTGGTTTTTGGATATGTTTTCACATATATTATTTTTAGATGATCTGGAAATTTTCATAATTTTTTGAGTTCTTATGCTCGAAATATGGAATTTTCATGTTAAAAATCGAATTTAAATGAAAAATAGGTTAATATGAGAAATATTTCGAATATGGTCATAGAAATTTAGTATGTTGTCCCATGCAATTTTACAAGATGTGTGTAAAATAATAGGCTATATTGAAGTCTTTATGCATGATTTATGATTTTTAAAGAAAAATAGCATAAATAGTGACTTAATTAGTGAAATATTAATCAAACATACTCCATGACTAAGGAAAAATGTCACATGTTGCATTTTATTATATGTTTCAGATCTAAAATTGAAAAGTTGATGAATATAATTTTTCTCATGTTTTTATGCTTATTTTGTTAAAAACCGATAAACCGCAACATTGTTTTTCCGGATAAAATTCAAAATTTTTAACCTAAGTTTTTGAACATTATGAGTGTCATGGTATTTTTCCAGAATGTTCATGAGTTTAAATTTCAAATTTCAAATTTATTTGAAATTTTGTGATTTATTTGAAGTTTATAACTTTTTATTGTAATTTTGAGTCCATTAATGAACAATTTTAAGTAATATAAGTTAATTATAGTCAAATAGTTAGTGAAGACTAATTTTGAGTCCTAAGAAGTTAGGGTAATTAACTTGTGCATAAATATGAATTTATGTAATTATCGTGATTATAAAACGTTGAATCACGCAAATCCGTAAAAACCGTGTAATATACGATATTGGCTCCTTAAATGCGATTTAGCATAAAATTGGGCATGTTCATACATATTATAATGCTACTTTTTATTTATGATTGTCATAATTTCATTTTATGTAATTTTTGAATTATGTAATTTTACTCAGTATGGCCTTAGTTTTTTTTAATTGATATTACCCGAAATGTATGGGAATATCGATTCGGTTGTAATTTATTGTGATCTCGTATCACCGTTTTGTAATTTAATAGATTTATTTTATTTTAATTACAAATGTATAATAGGAAATTATGTAATTTGTTATGTAATTTAATTATTTTGGAGTTTCTTGAAGACGGTGTCACTCAAGAAGGAAATATATTAAAGACGGTGTTACCTCGAGATGCGTGCCTCAACCGAAGTTCAAGGGAACAATGGAGTTGGTTTCCGAATATGTAATAGTTAATTAGATTTTCTATTTTAGGAAGGCCATACTATGATTTTATTTAATTTATGCTTTGCATTTTATTTATATGTTGCATGCATCGCTAAATCGCCATAACTAAAACATGCATCATCTTTTAATCGAGTATATCGACCGTGTCAATTATAATTATCGTAGTTCACCGCTTTAGTTCACTTAAAACGTGATAGATAATAAATTGTCATGACCTCTCGCTAAAATAAACAATTGAGACTTAGCCTTACCAAATAGTAGAAACCATGAAAACCTATTTCGTGAGGGAGTGCACTCGGCCACACCGGGGTACAAACCTTGTTACGTAGGGGAAGTGGGTGATAAATGTCTATCCACCGAATTCATGTTGATGAGGGTTTTATCGGCCACACCGTGCCCAAGTTAATGTGGGTTTGGATCATGGACACATTTATTCGAAATTTGGATTGAACTCAACAAAAGTTTTTCGATAAGGGTTTTATCGGCCACACCGTGCCCTTGCCCTTGTTGAATGTGTTTTGGGCTAAAGATAAATGTTAATGTAATATTATCGACCAAGAGTTCTAAAAGTAGAATCGATTAAAGCGTTAATCCACCGAGTTATATTGATAAGGGTTTTATCGGCCACACCGTGCCCAAGTTAATATGAATTTGGGTCTTGGAATCATTTATCATAGTTGGGTAGAGGTCACTATGTAAATGCTTTACTTGATATTTACAAGTATTATTATTAAAACGATAAATGTTAAGTTTTCCACTATTCCGTTATCATATTGTTCTATTTCTTTACCACAATTCATATACGATATCATTTCGATTTTTGATTCAAATCTCCATTAAAACATCGTAACTAAAGACAAAATTTGAATTTTCTTCTAAAACCTCAAATGAACCATTGCTAAGGATCTCTTGTAAAGAGTATAGATTAAAGTTATTCATTATCAAACAGGTTTTTGATTCTTGACTAACACATCTACTTACAATGGATTGTTATTCATATACTTAATTGAATTAAGTATCTTGAAGTGATAAATTATTTTGGTAATTAGTTTTGTCAAGAATTCGTAATTGACCAAAATAACGCAACCACTTCAATGAAAGTTTTAAGACTAAAACGAACAAATGAAGAGTAATCTTCATGAATTCAATTTTGCTTCTCAAAGCAAAGACTCATTGAAATGAGTGGGGGCATTCTCTTAAACCGTTAAGATGAGGACGAGGTTCAAGAAGTAAATATTATAATGGAATTGATACAAGGTAATGTTAAAAGTAAAGTTGTTGAGAATGACGATACTAAACCTATCAATCCCGACCGATAAAGTTTCCATTGTCTTAAATGTTGGACACGAGAAAGAAAACTACCCCAAATTATTGAAGAATCAACAAGTTAGTTGTGGGACATCTAATGGGACCTTCTTCTTTAAATGTTTATTTGATTAAACATAAATTTTGCTAGTACCACTTCGTCAATATTAGAAACCAGTGGAGGTTTTCATCATTGTATTCGACACATAAGATGATTACAATATGACGACTAGCAACAATAATGTCGAGAGATAGAGTAATTGTGTACTCAATCTAGTTTTTGGATTTAAAGTTGTACTTAATTGTGACTATTAAGTGCATAAACTCTAAATAAGAATATAAACTTGTTAAGATACAAAAGAGGTTTTCACTTTTGTGACTCTATACACCACGATTTGATGTATGGCTAGCCCATTATCAAGGTGATTATATTCTGAACCAAACTAGAATGATATATCATGTAGATGATGTAAGATTCAAATTGGTAACCCAAGATTAAACCTTAAATTTTGGAATGATGAACGCAAAGAGTTATCGAGTACTCTTGAAACCATTAGATTGTTAATGGTATATGCGTATCTTGTATTCAAAGCAAGATGTCTCGTGCCTTTTGGTTGAAAAGGAGATCGAGGTTGTAAATCATCGATCCAAAATAGGTTGATCATTTTATTTTACCAACGATTTAAGTTGACGCTAATGTGTTCACTTAATAAGGTAAATAGAAAAAAAAAACTTTGAAGAAGTTTAAAGAGTTCAAGGAATCACGATTTAGTCGTGATGGGATTATCAAAGTGAAGACTTTGATATAAGCCAAAGGAAATGTGATATAGTATCACAAGTTAATCTCTCTTAGCACGCATTATGGAATAATGTGTGGTTGGATAAGAAATCAAACGCTATTCGATATGGTTTGGACTTCAATCAAATTACTTTGAGTTACTTGATCCTTTTGGGAATTTTATCATTTTTGTCTAAATTATTTTTCCACTAAATCGAATCATATGAGATATGAATTGGTAAGGGTACCATGTTTGTAAGTTTTCACAAGAAACAAATGCTCATTTTTCCCTTTTCAATTATCACGAGTACGACGGGTTTGCGGCTCGTGAAGCTGTCTTTCTAAAATACAAGTTTATTTCTAGAAGACAGAGTGGGAGAAATTATTCAAGAGCCACAAAGAATGCCACAGAGAATGTTATGTCGCAAGAAACTGGTCTTTCTTGACTACATAAGACGTTTTGTGTAAGATGTTGTTTCTTTAAAACCTAGGAAGTTAAATTCGTCAATTGTTAAAGATGATGAATTCATTTTACTTTTAAGAAAGTAAAGAACTTACAAAGAAATTGTTTGATTCAAAGTTGATTACTTCTAGAAAGTAATGAACATATGACTTACATAAGAATGTTTAAGTCACAACTCAATACAAGGCTTAGAGCCATGAAAATCCGAAATTAAAAGGCTTGATTAGTGACAAAGGGTTTTGCACTAATAAAGAGATATTTCAAAGCAAGATTGGTTGTAAAGGGTTTTGCACTAATTGAAATGCTTAAGTCTATTTGGATCTTCTTAGGGATTGTGTTTCATTATGAGGATATGCATACAGCAAGTGAATCTAAAACCCACTTCTTCAATAGAAGGAATGTATTCAATACATGTCATGAGTTTTATAGATTCTTGCAATCCTAAGATAATGTGAAACTTAAGAGAGAATCTTAAGTAGGACATCAATGAGTTGGAATCAACATTTTGATCATGTGATAAAACTTTTCTCGATAAGTCGAGAAGTTGTGTTTATACATGGAGTTTAGTGGGAGTTACGGAAATTTTAATTAGTCTTATATGTGGATGACATATTGATCATTGTGAATGATTTAAGACTTTTGGAGTAATATAATACATCTTTAATATCTAGATTTATGTAGATAAATCCACATGATATTAGCGTCAATAAGAAGTCTTATGTTGATAAGATTCATAACTAGTTCAATTAAATTGAACATATTTGATTCCATTTGCTTCCGTTGCCGGATCAATTAAATAAGTAATGATGTATAACACTTCATATACTTTGAGTATGATGAATTGTTTTCAAAATCGAATTTAAGTAATCTTTACCAAGTAAGCCATAAAGATTACCCTTAAGTGCTTGAAGCATTAAGGATGTAAAGCAAAGTGTTTATGATGCAATTTTGTGTAAGGGTGTTACACAAGTGACAATTGACAATTGAGATTGCGCATGGTTTCCGACAAAACCATAATCAAAACACATTAGGATGGTTAAGATACCATTGTGGCTATGTTAATTAAGAAGTATATTTTCTAGAATCGTTCTAGGCAATAAAGAACAATTAGAGATATTTATAACGGAAATTGAGTACACTTGCAGTCATGGGATGTGCAAGAAGGATGAGTCCCGCACACTGTGAAAACAGTGGGAGCTATTCTAAGGCTAGAGGGCCTATGTCTTGATTGGATCTCGACACGTACTCAGGAAGTTTTGTAATGCAAATGTATACATTACAAAGGAAAACGAGTATGTAGTAAGGTTGAGTAAGGTACAAGAAGTTGATAAAACCTACTAACCAAAGCCTTCTCATAGGCTTAACATGATAAGTCATGTCATTTCAATTAAATTGAGATGAACAACTACATTCAAGATCAAATTAGATTATAGAATATGAAATAGTAATCAGGCATTGACTATTCATATGTGATAATCGCATTTGTCGTTCGAGTTTTACTTTAAAAAACTCCTTTTATACTTTGTTACATCCAAACGGGTTGTAGAGACAACATTGAACCCCGTTAAAGTGAATCCGGATTAACATGGTATTCGCCCATAGTCACTTGTATGAGGTGACGTCTCGAAGTGACTAGAGTGTGATGCGATTGATGGCAAGTTCAAGTGCCATAGAGTCATGTGAGATGACTAGTCGATCACATAGGCAGACTGTTAGGAACACTTTGTCGGGCAGTGACCGCTTATAGAGTTCTTGCAAATTTATATAGCCTGGTCGTGGCGAGAGCTACTATAGTATTCTAATGAGTCGATTCTTTTGACTAAAGATTGTTCGCCTAAGATGGCACAGTTTCAGATTAACTTTGATTTGTGTTACTACGACCTTCGTAAATGGGGTCAAATGGGCATATTTTGGGTTATGATGGCCGTGGCTAATCGAAGGGAATAAGTGCGATAGGAATTGTCCACCCCCTTGTCAGGGTTAAAACAATATCTCAGGGCCACTCGAGGAGTAATGAACTGGAAATGCGTGGCCACGCTCGGAAGGTATCTATGATAGATAAATCCGGTCAATCAGTTATTCTCCAGATCGAGGAAACCACTCTCGATATGATCACTTGCAAGTACGACCCGAAATACACCTTGCATTGAGTGGGAGATAGTAATATGACAAGAGAATTGGTGACGCACACTTGTGGAGGACAAGTGGGAGATTGTTGGGAAATGTGTCCTCAACAATAGTGCGATCACATGATTTAAATATCATTATTAAATCTCATTACAAGAATACGGAAGGGATGATACATAATATATATAGTCAATTGGTCCACACATATCGGTAATGATTGGCTGGCTAGAGTTTGACATTACTGTCGTGCGACGGTGGTGATCAGTTGATCCCTTGAGGTCACACCTAAAGGACGATTCCCTTAATTGAAAAGGTTAATTAATTGTATACCGATACAGATTAATTAATTCCTTCAAATTGAATAATTCAATTTGTGAGAGAGAATATTGATATCTTATTGTAATGGGATTAAATAAGATTTATTTTAGTAAATAAAATGCTTTATTACTAAAATTGTTTATTGTTTGAGAAACAATAAAGATAAGAATGAATGGTTGATTATAATTACAAGATATTGTGAATTATAATTATATGACTCATTTTATTTATGTGATCAAGTATCACTAGTCAATTTGTTGAATGTAATTTAATTAATTTATAAAATGATATTTATGTGATAAATATGCATTTAATTAATTAGTAACATGTATCATACTACATGTGACATATTGTATGACAAATGACAAATTGACAAAAATAAAATGGTAGTCCATTTTATAAAGATGGACCGAAATAAGAGTGTAAAGGGAGTTAGTGGGTGAATTATTTTATGAGATAAAATAAGCTAATGATCACTAACCTACAACTAGCCTTACAAGCCTAAGGTATTGAAAAGAACAAAAAGAAAAGTGAAGGACCATATATTGGTCCCTTGACTCACCAAAACCGTGTGGCCTCTCTACTAATTAGAGGGCTTTTGTTCTTTTATTATCATCACACTCTACCATTCAAAACACATGCAAAAGTTCATGAATTATTTCTCTCTTTAATCTTCATCAAAAAGGATGAATTTTTGATTCAAATTTGTTCAAAAGATTACTAAAATTATCAATGTAATATATGAGTATTAGTAATCAATTTTAAGGTAAACCACAATATAAATATCTAGTACATATTAGTTTATGGGTTTAAGGGATAATCTTGGGTGCTACTAATTGGAGGGCTTCTATTTTGAGGTCATGTATGTTCATCCAATATTGGAAAGCTCAAGAACTAACAAGAAGGAGATCTTGTTGGTGCCCATTTGACCGAAATTTAATTAGTGAGAAATTGATTTTCTTATCTCTTTTGTTTTAGTTTGCATGCATAAGATCACCAATTAATTTTATGATTATGATGGGGCATATTCTGCACCCGCGGACCAAGTCAACATATTGAACGAGGTCAAAGATATCCACAGCAATTCAATGACTTAGACATCCCAGCCGATGCATCCTTTCGGCCTGCCAGCCTGGGTATCGGCATGGCAACCTACCAGCCGGGGCACATACCCGCGTACTCATATCCAAGAACCCTCGGCATGGAGTCAACCAGGTTCGCCGGCCTGCCATAGGTCCCTCGGCCGAGGGTAGATCAGTCTTTCCACCTGCTACGCCACTTGGCCCACTTGGCCACTACGTGACAAAAGGTGAAAGTCTATAAATACTCCTCAATCCTCATTGAGGAAGGGATCCAGAATCTAACCTAAGAACCCCTTAAATTGGTATTATCTCTCTCATCTCTCTACAATACACGTCATCAAGCTACATACTACTTAACCACGATAAGTTCACTGACTTGAGCGTCGGAGTGAGTACGCTTGGCACAAAGCCAAGCCCTCAGTTTGCCCATTGTTGCAGGAGAGGCCGAGGAGAGTAGTCAAGGCTAGAAGAGGCATTATTCGACAAAGCTAGCGTGGTAAACAAACCTACTTCGGAATTAATACCCGGAACAATTGGCGCCGTCTGTGGGGAGACAGATACTAGAAGCTAGTCATTCCCAAACACAAAAAAAAAAAAAAAAAAAAAAAAAAAAAACCCACCCAAAAAGCTGAGAAGATGTCAAAAGAACAAGAGGTGTTCGTAACCGAAGAGCCCCTCCACCAGATGATACCGTCCACAATTCTGGAGTTGTGCAGCCCTCCACCAGCCGGATAATTCAACCGGAGATCGGGATGCCAATAATGCCGATACGCCACCCTGCACGGCCGCCAGGTCACCATCATGGGGCGCGTGGTTGATGCAGCAAAGCTGAAGCAGCTCCTGGACCTGATTGTCAGCGCGCCGGCTCACACTGTCACACCGGCAAGAGCGGCGGGACCCGTCCAGGAAGCTAGGGCCCAAAAGGTGACTCCGAGAAACCTGAACGAAGCACTGAGAGAGGCTGAGCGTACCAAGACGCCGGGGGAGCCCAGAGTGTCAGTGGTAGAACTAAGCCCTTCCCGCACTCGCGGAAGGACGATGTCGCCGCGACGCCCACGAGGCATACCCCAGACGAGCGAAGGGAGTCCGACTCACCAGAGTCGAAGAAGGAGTCCGACTCACCAGAGTCGAAGAAGGAGTCCGACTCACCAGAGTCGAAGAAGGAGTCCGACTCACCAGAGTCGGAGAAGGAGTCCGACTCACCAGAGTCGGAGAAGAAGCCCTTCCCGCCACAGGGAGAGGGGCCGGACTAGGGATGCGAGGAGCCGATCGCCGCGTGTCATTAGACACGTGGTCAGACAGCCCCTCAGTGCCTACGTCCTAGAGACCCAGGTGCCGCCAAAGCTAAAGCTACCGTCTATATCATACAAAGGAGAGGGCGACCCAACCGATCACGCCGAGGCTTTCGAATCTCACATGTCGGTATGGGAGCAACCTGACGAGGTCTGGTGCCGAGTTTTCCCAACGACCTTGGTTGGAATGGCGCAAAGCTGGTACAAGGGGCTACCCGATGGGTCGGTATACTCCTATTCCGACCTAAGAGACGCGTTTTTGGCCCAGTACTCTACCAATAAAAGGAGAGCCGTTGAGACATCGGACCTCCTGACCATCAGCGAGGGAGGGAGGCGAGTCACCGAAGCTATGTGAAGAGGTTCGATGCCGGGTTCGGCGCAGATAAGGAGCCGAACGGCGAACTAGCGGCCTTCGCAGCGATGAAAGGCCTCCCCGGAGGGACTTGAAAAACGAGCTCATCAAGTGTGGTGGCATGGGCCTTGAGTCCGCCAGGAAATTGGCCGACCAGGCCATTAAGGTCGAAGACTATCACAAAATATGGATAGGCCACGGCGAGGCCGGGCACTCAGAAAGAAAGAGCCACCGGGAGGACAAGCCGGATGAAGGGCGCCGTGACAATAATAGGTCGCGGACCGACAGCCCGCCGGGAAGCGAGAACCCGGCGGACGGGGAGTTCAGTCCGTACTACCATAATAAATTCAAGGATCACACCCCCCTGGTCGTATCGGCCGCCGAGGTCTTTTCCCTGAGCAGAAACGAGGGGCAGAAGTGGGAAAGGCCCCCCAAACCTAGGGGGGACGGTGACACGAGCCTGTACTGTGAGTACCACGGCCACACCGGTCACTTAACCAACGGCTAGGCATTTGAAGAATGCCATTGAAGAGCCGATCGAGAAAGGGAGCCTCGGCAAATATATTGGAGGAAAAGACTAACACCGGTGGCTCGATAAAAAATCCGTCTTTCAACGGATAGGAACAATTCATGTTGTCATCGGGGGAAACGAGAACGGCGGATCCGCTCACGGGCACAAAAGGCACTGAACGAATCGATCGGGCCGTCAACTTCGTGCCCACTACAGCGGCCCGCGCTTCCAACGTCCCGAACATAACTATTGGGAAGAAGGACTACGAAGGAGTCATCGCCCCACATAGCGACCCACTCGTAGTCCACTTAGACATAGCTAACCACCTGGTCATGAGATGCCTGATTGACACGGGTGCTTACACGAACATCATGTTCAGGGAGTGCTTTCTGGGGCTCGGCCTGAAAATTGCGGACCTTAGCCCATGCACCAACCCGTTGTACAGCTTCTCCGGGGCAGGCTTGGTCCCCCTGGGGTCTATCAAGTTACCAGTGATGTTCGGCCAGTCCGACGCGGCCAAGAATGTGATGTCCGAGTTCGTGGTCATCGACGGCTCATCCGCATACAACGTTCTCATCGGCCGTGTCACCCTGAGTGAGGTCGATGCTGTAATGTCCATCCGGGCCCTGACACTGATGTATGTCTCGGACCGCGGAGAGGTTCATAAACTCGTCTCAAAGAACGAAAAAGACGAGGTGGTCAACGTCCAAATATCGGCCAGAGGATGCAACATGCAATCCTTCAAAGTGGCAAAGAAAGAGGAAAAAGGGAAGAACCCATCCTTAAGACAGGAGGACGAACCGATGAGCACCAACCACGTCGCCATGGTCGAAGGGGCTGAGACCGAACAGATAGAGATTGATCCAGGACGCACCGTGACTGTCGGTGTCGGCCTAGAACCAAAATTCAGGGCCGATCTCCTAGACCTACTGAGAAGGAACAAAGATGTCTTTGCATACTCGGCCGCCGAGATGCCAGGTGTAAGCCGGGAGGTCATCGTCCACAATCTGAACGTACTCCCCAGCGCTCGCCCTGTGAAGCAGAGGGTGAGAAACTCCTCGGCCGAAAAGGAAGATGCCATCAAGGCCGAGGTCGATAAGTTGTTAGATGCAGGCTTTATCATCCCTTGTACATACCCTGAATGGCTAGCTAATGTTGTAATGGTTAAAAAGTCATCAGGGGGGTGGAGGATGTGTGTTGATTTTACGCAACTTAATAAAGCATGCCCGAAAGATTGCTACCCCTTGCCTCGGATAGATAGCTTAATAGACGCAACGGCAGGCTACACAATCTTGAGCACCGCTCGACGCCTTTTCAGGATACCATCGGTATTTATGGCAGAGGAAGACATGCCTAAATGCGCATTCATCACCATACACGGCACCTACATGTACAAGATGATGCCGTTTGGTTTGAAAAACGCCGGCGCGACTTACACAAGACTGGTGGACAAAGTGTTCCAAAATCAAAAAGGGCGAAACATTGAGGCTTACGTCGACGATGCTATTGTCAAGAGCAAGTCCGACGGCGAGCACCTAGCCGATTTACACGAGACATTTTGTTCACTAAGGAAATACAAGATGAAGCTTAACCCTACAAAGTGCAACCGGTGTCGGGCCGGCAAATTCCTCGGCGTGCTTGTCGGCGCCGGGGAATTGATGCCAATCCGAGAGAAAGTGCGAGCAATTCTAGACCTGCCGGAGCCGAGGAATCGCAAGGAGGTCATGAATCGGCCGGGAGGATGGCGGCCCTTGCCCGATTTATCTCTCGGTCAGCCGACAAGAGCACCCCATTCTTCAAAGTGCTAAAGGGGAATAAGGACTTCTGCTGGGGGGAGGAACAGAGCACGGCTTTCAAACAACTGAAGGCCCATCTGCAAACTCTCCCGACCCTGTCCAGACCGACGCTGGGGGAAACACTATATCTATATCTAGCAGTAACCTCGGCCACGGTCAGTGCCGTAATCGTCAGAGAAGAAAACAAGCAGCAGCACCCAATCTACTTTGTCGACCATACACTTTGTTGCTGCCGAGAGAAACTACCCGCTGATTGAAAAAGCAGCCTTTGCCGTGGTTGTTGCCGCAAGGAAGTTGAAACCCTACTTTGACGCACATCCCATGACGGTCTTAACCGACCAGCCGTTGGAAAAAGCATTGGAAAAATTCGAACGATCGAGGCGAGACTTATCAAATGGGCGAGAGCTATCCGGCCGGCATTCAATACAAACCGAGGCCTTCGATAAAGGGGCGGCGTGGCGGACTTCTTGGCCGAATGCACGTATCGGGAAGAATCGTGTCCGGCATGTGGGAGGTATATACCGATGGATCCTCCACAACGAACGGCTCGGGAGCCGGCATCCTTATCATCAGCCCAAACGGGGACGAATTCGAGTACGCTTTGAAGTTTACCTTCTCGACCTCAAACAACGAATCCGAATATGAGGCAGTGATAACCGGAGTTGAGTTAGCCGAGCGCGGGGGCAGTAACACATCATTTTGAAAACGCAGACTCTCTCTTGGTGACTAACCAATACGAAGGAGAGTACGAAGCTCGGGACGATGGGATGGTAAGATACCTGGAAAAGGTAAAAGCTGAGACCTCAAAATTGAAGTCATTCAAAATGCGACACATCCCAGTCCGAGAACAACCGGGCCGACGCTCTCTCAAAGTGGCCGGTTCAACCATAAAGAATATCAGCCGGACCGTCTTTGGTGGACATCGAGAACGCTAAAAGCATTGCGAAACCATCGGCATGGTGTGCAACGTGGAAACCGAGACGACATGGATGACTCCGATCAAGGGGTATAAACTGTCAAATGAATTACCAGAGGACCGCAACCTCTCACAAAAGATAAAGAGGATCGCGACAAGGTACGTGGTGTTTGAAGGAGAGTTATATAGGAGGTCCGCGACAAGGCCACTCCTGAAGTGTGTCGGTCCGGCCGATGCGAGCTAATCTTGTGTAAAGAAATACACGAAGGCATCTGTGGACATCACATGGGGGCAAGAACACTAGCCCACAAAGCTCTCCGAGCCGGCTACTTCTGGCCCACCATGCTTGAAGATTCCGAAACAAAACCAGAAAATGCAACAAAGCATCGGATGCACGCTCCGGTGATACACGCACCTTCCCGAGACCTGCAACCGGTGCTTAATCCCCTTCCCTTTGCACAGTGGGGGATGGATCTACTAGGGCCATTTCCAACGGCATCCGAGGAGGAAGAAAGTTCCTAATCGTCGCCGTCGACTACTTCACCAAATGGGTTGAGGCCGTGGCGGTGCTGCGAAGACCGCGGCGGCGTAAGAAAGGTGATGCGGGAAAATGTCATAACTCGTTTTGGGTTACCCCAAGTCATGGTGTTCGACCATGGCCGAGAATTTTGGAGTGACACAATAATGAGCTGGTTGGAAGAACTCGGCATCAAATTTGCATACTCCTCCGTCCGCCACCCGGAGAGCAACGGACGGACGGGCGGAGGCGACCAATAAAACGATCCTCAACGGATTGAAGAAGACAGTTGAAGACCTCAAGGGAAGATGGGCCGATGAGCTACCCGGCGTTCTATGGTCCCTCCGGACCACGGAGAAAGAAGCAACGGGGTACAGTCCTTTTCACCTCGTCTACGGGTCCGAAGCGATCCTGCCGATTGAAGCAACGGTGCCAACATTGAACGGCCACTTTTAACCCGGATGAAAACGAGGAAGGCCTAAGAACCTCCCTGGACCTGGTCGAAGAAAGCCGAGATACGGCACGCCTCAACTTAGCTTAGCGGTATATCGAGCCGAATGAAAAGGGCCTACAACCGAAGAGTCCACAAAAGGGACTTAAAAGTAGGAGATCTGGTCCTAAGGAAGTCATTTGCCACCAACAAAGGAAACATCCATGGCAAGTTGACGGCCAATCGGGAGGGTCCCTACAAGGTAGTTGAAGAAATGAGGCGGGTACATACCGGCCGACGGACATGGGAGATGTACCTTTGATGAGCCATTGGAACACCGACAATCTCAGAAAATACTTTGTATAACAGCGGAGTTGCCCAAAACAATTGTTGGCACCCCAATGCATATTCATATCTAATGAGGAGTCATCCAAGTTTTTCATCAAAGTGTTAATCCACCCCAATCAGAAGGCATACTAACATATGTACACAGCAGACAGAGCCAAAACCTCGTCTCATCCCGGCCTTTAACGGGAGTGACGGGGGGACGAGCCGATATGCTAACATATGTTCAACGGCGGTCAAAACGTAAACTCCGTTGCCCGAATGGCCGGGAAGAGACGAAGCGAAACGCGATCGCCCTCGGCAAATTAAGACCGAGCTTAAAGACGTTAAACACCGTTGAGATACGCATTCTAAGCGCCTCGGCCATAGCCGAAGGTAAAAACGAAAAAGCGCTCAATTAATTAACGCAATCGCCTCGGCAAATTAAGACCGAGCTTAAAGACGTTAAACACCGTTGAGATACGCATTCTAAGCGCCTCGGCCATAGCCGAAGGTAAAAACGAAAAAGCGCTCAATTAATTAACGAATGCGCCTCGGCAAATTAAGACCGAGCTTAAAGACGTTAAACACAGTTGAGATACGCATCCTAAACTGCCTCGGCTAAAGCCGAAGGTAGAAACGAAAAAGCGCTCAATTAATTAACGCAAGAAGACAAGTGAAGGAATAAATCAAAGGCCTCGGCCAAGCCAGAGGCAAAACAAGCGAGTTCTCATTAAAGAAAAAGATAACAAAGTTACAAGAAGGAGAAATACAGACGACGGCCGTCCCCTTTGGGATAAGCCAAGACTCTACCTACCAAGGTTTCACAAAATACAAGGAAAAGTAAAGCAAAAGGTTACGGACTGGTTCTTTGAAGCGCCAAAAGGATGGCGGGGAGAAAAAGCTTAATAGTTGGCCCCGAATAGCCGGAAGCTATCCGAGACGCCGGTGAGCCTGGTGACGACCGCCCGTCTCCCTATGCTGTTCTTTGCTTGCCCCTTACCGCCATCAGCAGCGTTACCCTCGGTGAGCGACTTAGATGCGCTGCAGGCGCCTTAGCATCCTCGGCTTTCTTGGCGGCCTTAGCATCCTCGGTTGCCTTGGTCTAGCGAGACTCCTCCTCGGCCGCCCTCGTCTTCTCTGCAAGGGCCGCCTTTGCAGCGGTCGCCTCCTCCTCCTTCTTGGCCCTCGCATCCTCGGCAGCCTTATCCGCCGCAGCCTTCTCCTTAGCCTCGAGCCTATCGTCGAACAGCTCGTCAAATTTTGTCCATAGAAAGGAGCCATCCGGATAGACCTCATCTACCACCTCCCTGAAAGCTTCTTCGGTCAGGTCCCTATACCGAGCACACATGCGTGGGAGAAGCGTGTTTTGAAGTGTCTCAATATCCTTCTCCCTTTGGGCAAGGATAGCACTAGTCTCCCTATGCGACTCTGCTTGGAGCCGATACGCCCTTTTCGACTCCTCCCTTTGGGCGACAACAACGTCGTAGCCGCCCTTGTACCTGTCCCGTTCCTCCTTCAGCTTGGCGGCGGCAGAATCAGCAGCCTCTACCTTGGCCTTCTCGGCCGACAGCAGCTTCTCAATTTCCTCGACTCGCGCTTGTACGGCGAGGAGGTCATGCTTAGCCTTTCCGGCCACCCCCTTTGCGGCAACAACATCGAGCCTCAGCTGCTCTATCAACGGTCCCGTATCGGCCAAGGCCTTTTCTTGCTCCCTAATACGAGAGCCGACCAGATCGGACCAAATCCCAACCTTCTTGCTCAGCTTTGTGCCCTCCGCTATGAGCCGGTCGTTGGATATCGACGCGAGTACGGAGTCGACATTTTTTCCCGCCGTCTGCATAGGCCTCTTCTCAACTCGCCGCTCGTAATTGGGATGATCGCGCCGGTTGATCTACAAAAATTCAACCAAAGAGTCCACGTCAACGTTCATGGACATACCCGAGAGCGGTCATCGGTATATCTAATGAGCGGCTAAACCGAGCCGCAAGTTAGACACTGTACCGGAGGGCTTGCTCTTCTTGGCCGATTGATCCGTTTCCTCGGGCGGCATTAACATGAGCGACGGAAGCGAAGCATCGGTGGCATGGGTAGATCTTTTCCTCTTACGCCTAAGCGGAGATCCCTCAGCATCGGAATCCTCTCCATCGACAATGTCAACGACCTCCACCTCTGGTGGAGGCGGAACAAAGGTTGACACCGTCGCCGCCGTAGACTTGGCTTTTCGGACCCGGCGAGGAATGGCGGCTACCTTGGCACTGGGCGCCGTATCGTCCAAGCCCTTCAGGAGGTCGAGGCGACGGACGACGGTCATGCACATCGACCTTCGGATTCTTCTCCTTAACGTTTCCGTCTTTGTCCAGCCCCATCTTCTCGAGGAGTTGCTCAGACAGTTCGGGACCAAAGTGCTCTGTAAAAGAAACAAAGCAAAACTTAGACAAAGGGACATGTCAAGAAACAAACAACGAAAAACATTAAAGCAGAAATGGGCCTCACACCGACCCCACTCACCCCTGTGCTAGGGCGGTATGAGGCCGACGTGGCAAAGCGGCTCATCCATCCGGATGACTTGCGTCGGGGCAACCAAACCTTCGGCGCCCCATCATCATCGACCTCGAAAAGCTTCAGTGCCTGCTTCTCGTCCTCATTAAGATAGACATTCCCGGCGTCCATCTTATTCTTGCCCTTGGGGATCATCTTCTCACGCTCCCCTTTGCTCTCGCACCGCAAGTTAACATGGTGCTCAAAAGACCGAGGCAACGGATAATCATCCGGGACCTCGACATACACCCACCGTTCCTTCCAGCCCTTGCAAGAGGTGAGCTTAGGCACGGTGAGATAGCCCGGCTCGGTCCGGACGCTATACCACCCCGGCCACCTTGAACATTCATTCGAAGAAAATGAATTCGGCGGAATAAGTTTACCGTTGGGATCACCCCCCCTGGCGACACGACCACACGAAGCCGACTATAGTCCTAATGGCCAAAGGGTGAAGTGCGCCGCCGCAACGTTCATCGCCTTTGAATTATGGAAGAGACGTACATATTGAGAGGAAACAGGAGACCATACTCCGGGTGCCTCATATATACGCCCGATGTGACCGGGGAGGGCAACAGACGGCCGACCCTCTCCGGGGATGACAATGTTGTACCCCTTGCCAAAAAGAAGTGCTCTTGAAAAATTCAGAGCCAGAGCAGCGGACCAACTTATCGATAAAACCACGATCGGCGCCGGTAGTACAGGCATCGTAATGATGCAAGACTGTCGCCCTCTCCGCCCCGGAAGGATTCCTTTCCTCATCATCATCACCGTCATCCACATCGTCATCATCCTCCCACTCCTCCAGAACTCTGCGGTCAACTTCCGGGGAAGGAGACCTAGGGCCCCTCGACCTTAATGGAATTGCGGCTACCACCTCCTCCTCATCAAGACGCGATGGGGAACCCCCCGCACGATACCGGGACCGGCATCGTAGAAGACATGGTTCACAACAATTACTTAAACAAAACAAAAAGTTGAAAAGGTTTTCGGTTTACCTTGAAGAAAAGTGCTACGCGACGTAAAAATTAGAAGATCGGAAGAGAGGAAAAGACTTGGATTTTTGGAAAGAAGAAAATTTTTAGAATGAATGAAATTGCTAACCAATTTCACTTCAAAAGTCTGGTATTTATAGGCAAAAGCCCATAAAGGAGGACCAATCAAAACGCAGCCCATAAAGCGTCAGCCAATCAACGAAGAGACACATGTCAGGCATGCGTACACGGAATGTCAATCGACGCAATGATTGAATGTCAATCAATGCAACAGTAACCAAGCGTCTTCAACACGCCCCTTTATATCCCTTTGACTATTCATCTTCCTCAGCAAAATCCTAAAGTATCTGTTCTCCGCCGGCAGTATGACTAACCAAGCTAGGTAGCACCGGCCGGGGGCAATCAAAAAGCACACCGGCACTCTCAACCTTGGGTCCGCCGGCCAGCAGCATCTTCTCTTCCACATTTGATGTCCAATACCCATCCATGTGGAGGGGGGATATGGTACGCCTGTCTGATAAGCCGAGGGAGAAGTAAATGGGGCGAGAAAATTTTCACTTGCGCAGAATATACACTCAACATACATCGGAGCCCATACCGCGGCATAGACTACGCTGGGGGCAAATTGATGGGGCATATTCTGCACCCGCGGACCAAGTCAACATATTGAACGAGGTCAAAGATATCCACAGCAATTCAATGACTTAGACATCCCGGCCGATGCATCTTTCGGCTGCCCGCCACAGGTATCGGCATGGCAACCTACCGGTAGGGGCACATACCCGCGTACTCATATCCAAGAACCCTCGGCATGGAGTCAACCAGGTTCGCCGGCCTGCCATAGGTCCCTCGGCCGAGGGTAGATCAGTCTTTCCACCTGCTACGCCACTTGGCCCACTTGGCCACTACGTGACAAAAGGTGAAAGTCTATAAATACTCCTCAATCCTCATTGAGGAAGGGATCCAGAATCTAACCTAAGAACCCCTTAAATTGGTATTATCTCTCTCATCTCTCTACAATACACGTCATCAAGCTACATACTACTTAACCACGATAAGTTCACTGACTTGAGCGTCGGAGTGAGTACGCTTGGCACAAAGCCAAGCCCTCAGTTTGCCCATTGTTGCAGGAGAGGCCGAGGAGAGTAGTCAAGGCTAGAAGAGGCATTATTCGACAAAGCTAGCGTGGTAAACAAACCTACTTCGGAATTAATACCCGGAACAGATTAAATTAACTTAAAACATATATGAATATGTTAAGTATATAGATCTACTTTTCCTTCAATATATACTTCAGACTCTTATGATCTGAGAACACCTTAAAAGTTGCCCCATAAAGATAGTGCCTTCAAATCTTAAGAGCAAAAACAACTACATCCAGCACTAAATCATGAGTAGGATAGTTCTCTTCATATGGCTTCATCTGCCTCGACGCATAAGTTATAACCTTCCCATTCTACATCAATACACATCCCAACCCATTCTTTGAAGCATCAGTGTATACTTCAAAGTTCTCACTTCCCTCAGGTAAAGCTAGAATAGTAGCTGTGGTCAAACGTTCCTTTAAGGTCTGGAACGCCGTCTCACAACTCTCATCCCACCAAAAACTGGTCTCTTTCCTCATCAAAGCTGTCATAGGGCTCGCGATTGTAGAAAAGTCTTTCACGAACCTCCTGTAGTAACCAGCTAGACCCAAGAAACTCCGAATCTCAGTAACATTCTTTGGTGATTCCCACTTGGTTACTGCCTCAATCTTTCTAGGATCCACCGACACACCCTCTTTAGATATCACATGACCCAGAAAAGTCACTTCCTCTAGCCAAAACTCGCACTTGGATAACTTGGCATATAACTAATTATCTGGCAAAGTATGCAAAACTAATCTCAGATGCTCATCATGCTCCTTCTTAGTCTTAGAGTAGACTAAGATGTCATCAATGAAGGCGACCACAAACTTGTCCAAGAACGAATTAAAAATCAGATTCATATGATCCATGAAAGCTGCGGGTGCATTCGTCAAACCAAAAGGCATCACTACGTACTCATAGTGACCATAACGCAACCGAAACGTTGTCTTAGGAATATCCTCATCTGCTATCCTCAACTGGTGATAACCCGACCTCAAATCGATCTTAGAGAACACCCCTGCGCCACTCAGCTGGTAAAAAAGATCATCAATCCTTAACAAAGAATACCTGTTCTTCACCGTGACATGATTCAGCTCTCTGTAGTCGATGCATAGCCTCATGCTCCCATCTTTCTTTTCTCACAAACAATATCGATGCTCCCCACGGTGATACACTAGGCCAGATATACCCCTTGTCTAACAGATCATGTAGTTGTTTCTTCAACTCTTCCAGTTCTTTGGTTGCCATACGGTACGGTGCTTTAGATATAGGACCTGTCCCCGGTTTAAGCTCCACATTGAAGTCGATATCTCTCTTAGGTGGTAACCCTGGTATCTCATCTGGAAAGACATCACTAAACTCTCCAACCACATGTATATCAGATGCTGTCAGCTGCTCCGCGTGTCAATCTATCACTTGGCAAAGAATCAAGGGACACTTCTTCCACAAACATGACTTTAAGGTCATTACAGCGATGAACTTACACTTTGGCTTCACAACAAACCCTTTATAAGACACTCTGACACCCTTGGGACCCTTTAAAGACACTTTCGTTTGTCGACAATCTATCTTAACATCATACTTACCCAACCAATCCATCCCGACGATGACCTCAAACCCATTCATAGGAAACTCTAACAAGTTGACCGGTAAATCTACCTCCCCTACCAACATGGATACATCTCTATACAGCTTAACACAAGACAACGACTCTTCCGAAGGTATAAACACATTATATTTTACAAGCTCATACTCCCCCAAACCCATAGATAAGGCATGACCCTTAGACACAAAGGAATGAGTTGCCCCAGAGTCAAATAAAACAAAAGACGTTGTATTATGAACAAGAAAGGTACCAGTAACCACATGAGCATCGTTCTCAGCTTCCTTTTTGCCCATTATAAAGAGCTTCCTGCTGTTTTTCTATGCTCCTCCTTGGACCGAGGTGTTTGAAGTAGTCGGCTTAGCTGTCGAGTTCTGATTCACACTGTTGTTTGGGCGCTGATAGGATCCTCAACTGTTGCGGTTGAAGCCGCCATTGTCGTTGCTATGCCCTCCATGGTTACTCCAAGACCCAGATGGTCTGTTGCTAGCAAAATGTTGGCTCGGAGCCTGAGGGAAACTCCCCTGATAAGCTCCTGAAAACCCTCCAACTTTGGCACTGGTACAGTCGTGCCTCTTGTGACCCACTCTACCACAGTTGAAGCAAGTAAGGTTGGAGTTGTCACTAACGCTCCGACCACCACCTCTTCCCCATGCTCGAGATCCCCCTACAAACCCAGATCCTCCAGAAAAAGCCTTAGACCGCCCATAGTTGCTCTTCTTGTGGCCCGACTGATTGCCACTTTCACTCTCTGCTTTCCTCTTTTCAGTGGTTCTTTCGTTAGCCTCCTTGGCCAAATCCACCAACCTCTCAGCATGTCCAGCCCGTGCATATACCTCTTTCGGATCGCTAAGAACTCCAGCCAGTAACCTATTCATGATCTTAGGGGCCAACCCTTTTTCGAACCGAAGAGCCAAATCTCGCTGACCCAGCTGCATATCTTCTGCATATCGAGACAACTCAAGGAACCGGTGATAGTACTCTGTGACAGTCATGTCATTAGTCATTGTGAAAGAATCAAACTTGGCTCTCAGCTTGTGGCGGATGTGCTCCGGCACAAACTGTTCCCTCATAGCACTCTTCAGACCTGCCCATGGTATAACATCGAGCCCCTCATCCTTGTAGAATGCCTTGCATCTTCTTTCACATTCTGCCACCAAACTGCAGCGTCACCTCTCAGGTAGTACACCACCTACTCAACAGCCAACTCCGCCGGACACTTCACAACCTCAAGAAGACTCTCCATCTCTCGGTGCCAGTTATCAAGAAACTTAGGTTCACCGGTGTCCTCGTAAGTCGATTGGTTAAAGCGGACAATGATGGTGCTCAGGTGGGTTGCGTCCACCGGTTTCTCAGCCCCCTTACCCACATTCTTAAGAGCCTCAAGGAGTGCATCCTGCTGCTCAATCATATGGACTACCTCATCTGTGGTCATCTCAGATACTGGGATATACGCTGCTTACCTCTTTGGCGGCATTTTGAGCTGATAGAAACAAGGAAACGTAGGCACATAGCCTATGGCTCAAAATAAACATGTCCCTCCGCCAAAGAAGTACTCGACCGAGTATTGAGATACTGGGTCGAGTATAGACTACTCGGTCGAGTAATACTATTACTCGGTTGAGTGTTCCACTCCAATAGCCAACGTCAAAAACACAGAAAACATACTCGGTCGAGTATGGATGATACTCGGTCGAGTATGCCATACTACTCGGTCGAGTGATCACAACCAGTAGCTACTGCTACTTATATCCCAAACAACACTCGGTCGAGTGCCTGATTACTCGACCGAGTACCCCTTGCTCGGTCGAGTACCCGCCCTGCTCGGCCGAGTCATGCCAAAAACGAACTGTAAACTATCGTTATCATACATAAACATGCTTTTCTATCAAGATATATACATATGCACAACTACCCTTTTAAAAGCCACATAGTAACATATAACATGCTCAAGATGTATCATATACAAATTCGCAATTCACTTTTTATATACTACCATGTTCCAAGTATTTCATCATTACATCCAACAACTTCACAAGATTCAAGCTGCAAGTACTACACACATGACTCGAAGTACACACAGTTCCCATGACTTTCCCATGTGACCAGCTCGAGATCGTAAGGGCCTTAATGCGACTTCAGGACGTCTCCCAAGTCTTTGCGCTAGATCCAAACAACTCTCCCCGGGTTCATTTTATTTAGACTCCCTATGTTCATTGGGTTCATTAGTTTTAGGTTCCAGAATCGTCGCTCTGATACCACTTTGTGACACCCCCACATACCAAGTTGCCTTACCAGGACCACCCTAGCATGAGAGACCATCACCATCTCGTTTTCCTGACATTAGTATATCAAAGTTACCAATCCAAAACAACATTTATTGAAGTATAAATAGTTAATGATTACATGTTCCAATACCAAAACAAAAATAAAGATTATTAATGTTCAACAACTAAAACTGAAAGATAAATCTCATGACAGCGGAAGCTAGACTCGAGTGATGACTGCCCATCTTGTCCCAGAGCTAATGACAATCATCACCTGTCACAATATGCTCACCATCCCCGAATGGATCACCACAGATTTACAAAACAACAACGGGGTCAGTTTACTGCATAATCAACATAAGACACGTACGATAAGATAAAAAGCTAATCATTATCCACCTCTACTCCCAATTACAACATGTAACTGACTACACACTAAAGTGTGTAGCGCTGCCAGTGGGGGACCGCAGCCGTACACATCTAAGCCCCGCTCATCAACGAGCGATAACCCTGTTCCTTAATGTACACATCCCCTCATGTGGCGGGTTCCACAGAGGGCAAAACTAGGGCGTGAAGCCACTCCCACAAGTGACTCCACTCAGCCGAGGACGCACCTCGCAAACATCATAATCAACCATCTCAACACCAATACCAAACTCCAATCCAACAACAGCAGTTAATCACAATATCAATCGTAGAAGCAATCAAAACACATATCTTAAAACCAATTAAACAGTAAACCGAGTAGGGAAACCCTACCTTAGCACAAACTACAATGAGACAATCAAGCAAGCTAGAATGGCTCCTCTAAGAAATCTCCACCTAACAACAATCACGAAATTCCAATTACCACATACCAAAACCCCTTTTCACCAAATCATAAATTAGGGCAAAACCCTAAAAGACCAATCTATAGAACTTAAGAAATCAGAAGCTTACCGACACATTTGACGCAAGGAAAGATGAACTAGACACACGAACGATCCACGCACTTGAGAGAGAGAGAGAGAGATTTGGAGAGGATTAGAGTTTCGTTGTACTGCTCACGTTTTTTTAAAATGATTAAGAACTCTTAATCGCGTCTTATATAACTCTAATGCTTTCTAAATAAAACCGCGGAAATAAAACCCCTTCAGACTGGATACTCGTGTAACACCCCTGTTTAGGAAGGAGCCTTACCCGACATTCCCGACTAAATGAGGCTGTTACCATCTCGGTAAACTGAGGTAGTGAGCAACAAAGTAAAACAATCAAAGGTACTTTAATAAAAGTATACTGTTAACTTAAGAGGTTAGCCAAAATAGCTTTACAACTCCAACCGAAATTAAGGAAATATAAAAGTTTACAGTACTTATTAAACATGAATGAAAGATAAATGTTTAGTGACTCGTGAGACTAGACACAAGCTCCATGATTCGGTCGCGATCATCCATATCCCCCAAGCACAGCATCAAGCACAGCTACTACTTTGTACCTGCTTTATTAACTGCTCCCTATTCAATCAGAAATTACTGAATGGATCAACACAGGCCACCCCGGAAATAGGTGACAATTGACACAAGACACAAACAAGTCAACCAATGATTGAGTAGAAATAACCAAAACAACAATAATAAGATAACAACAATAAAAGACATCAATAGAAACTCCTGGAGTAATAATACGGAATAATAGTGCACAACGAAAGATTAACAGATAGTCTCACTCCACTTACTCGTCAATTACTAATGCTAATAATGGTACCATAATGCTCCTTGGCAGTAGCACCACACCGTGCTATTCTCACCGGTATAATAGGCAGTGGTACTCTCATACCATGCTCATCTGGAAGTAGTACTCTTCGTACTATGCACTACTGGCAGTAGTATCTCTCATGCTATACACAACTGGAAGTAGCACTCTCCGTGCTATGCACAACTCATCTCATGTCCGTATCTCAACTTGACATCAACTTCTTTTATTATCGTATAAGGCATTAGCAATCACAACAACAATAACATCAACGGACTACGAAACGTCACAACACAATGATCACTGTATATCGCATAGCTACCCAATTTAAATGTATAAAGTTGAATGTCTAAAGACCCCCTGTGGTACTATCGATCGACCAATGACTGCTTGTCGATCGACAGACATACAAGATGTCAATAGACATCCTTCAAATGAGCAACATGACATCTTAGATATTCTAGACAAACACTACAATTTCTATATGAACTTACGGTAAAACCAAGGGTGAGTAGGGTATTCCTACCTTATAGCAACCGCGATTGCAAAGCAAGAAGGGATTAAAACCGCTACTCTACGAAACCGCAACCTATATTATATATTACTTGCGATCAATAACAATACATAACAATACGGAATTAATCAACATTAAACAACGATCCGACTCCCCTTTACACGTATCATGGTTGAGTGCCATAATGGCCAAGATGGTCTCAAATGAAAACAATAGATTGTTAGATTAAAGAATAGTTTACTTACGGGTTCGATGGAACAATTGCTAGTACGAATATCGAAAACGTCTCTCCTTTCTTTCTCTTTTCCACGGCAGACAAGGGGTAAGGTGTGGGTGTGCTTTGTTGTTATTTTTGTAAAAGTGTTTAGGGTTAGCTTACGATGGGTATATATATATATAGGTTTATTTAAAATAGAATTAGATTAGGAACAACCCAAAGCTACCCGGCACCTCTGTCGATCGACATACAAAACCTGTCGATCGACACCATCACAAAAGTCGTTCGACTTAGCCGTTCGTCACAGACCTCAAACCCCCAAAACCAATACTATCTCTTTCGATCGACACCCAACACGTCGATGGACACACACCAGCGTGATAGACACCCAGTAAATAACCTGTTAGACAAGTCCATTAGACTTGGCATGACTTCACTAGACAAAGGCATATAAACTTATACGTATTAACACAGCTTATAAAAATGTTAAGGAATATGGAGTGCTACACAAATTTACGGGGTATTACAGTCATTCCTCCTTAGAATGAACTTCGTCCCGAAGTTCACGTGCTCAACAATTTTTCTCGTCATACACAACTGACACACATACTCAACTGACACACATACTTAAGTCACGAAATTACTAAAACTCATTGTAAAACTCATGTAAACTCATGCATGCTAAACTCACATAACCCATAATAAATATTGGTTTATTACATACCATCCCCCTAAAAACAAGGTTACGTCCCGGTAACTTAGCTTATATTCTAACGAACGATGGAAAAGTCCTCTCCCATCGAAACACAAACATTAAACCCATCCAATGTATAAAGCAGTAAAGGTTCTACTAGGAAAGTACCAGTACCCGCATGGTCATCACCTTCTACAGCTTTCTTCTCCATCATGAATAGCTTCCCATTCGACTTGCTAATGTTCTGGATCGTGCTAGCCGAAGCAGTCGGCTTAGCACTGCTATTCTGGTTTCCGTCATTACTCGACTTATGATATTGTAGACACCTCATTTCTGCACCTCCCGCAAGCCACCCGGTGATGATTGGGCCGCATGTTTGGTACGCGGAACGATTTGTGACAGTTCGTAAGTTCATCGTCAAGTGATTGCTCAAACACTAATGTCTACCTCTTAGTTGTCATCTACGTGCCGATACGGTCGTTTTGATAGTAATTAGAGTACATTTGGAGTCCGGGCCTAAAACCGTCTCCATTTTTTGACAACCGTTAAATCCCGAGTCGGAATGTTCTGGAATGTTCCGGATATTTCTATTCCATATTTTATAAATATTTCACAATCTTTTATTCTTTAGTAAACAATTTCCCGTAATATTCGTACAAAATATTAAGGAAAACCAAATTTATTCTGTCATTCCATAACTTAAACACGGAAATCTTTCTTCCGCAGGAGGAAACCACTTGGGAACAGACGCAACAGGTGCTGCGCCTCTTCCAAGAGACGCAGTGACTGTTGCGCCTCTTCCCAGGTTCTTTTCTGCGTATTTCTCGTATCTTTTTCATATCTTTCCGAGATTCACTTCCAAAGTTTCTCTGAAAACCCTATTCCTTCACGTGATTAGTATAAATAGGAGCCTTTGCTCCTCATATTTCTCACGCGAGTGTCCGCCCTTCTCTTCTCTCTTTGCATTCTAGACCTTTGTTCTTACTTTTTGGCGTCTACGTGCTTGAACATTCGACCACGTAAGCTCGGATCCTTCTGAGCACCAGCCTCGTTTGCATGACCGACCAATTTGACCAACTCCATAACTAATCAACTTAATTAATCTAATCGTTTTCCTCTTACGAGGGCACTTTCGTCTACATTCGAGTCGAGCATTACTAATCGATAACTTAATTCTTCTCGTTTCGTCAACATGTAAGTCTGAGGGTGTAAATCTCTCTTTTATTTATTGTTCTTTACTTTTTGTATCATCATTAATGTAAGATTTATGTCGAAAATACCTTGTTAAAACCGATTTCTAAAACCGTACTTCAAAACCCTTTTTACGGATTTCCAGAAGACAAACCGTAGAGAAAGGACGCAGCAACTGCTGCGCCTCTTCGAAGGAGCGCAGTTCCTGCTGCGCCTCTTCGTGAGGCTGCCGCAGTTCCTGCTTCCTTTCTTCTTCCTTCGTCCTCTGTAATTCGTTCTTTGTTTGTTTTCGTTTGTTTTTGATAATTCTTCGACACGAAAGCATAATAATTTCACATGTATAATATTGTTCATCATTAACACGTATAATTCATCATTAAATTCGACTTAAATCCCTTATAATCTCATATTTGCGGGTTTTCGTCATTAAACTCAATCCGGGTTGTAGGAATTCGATTTGTTCATATCGGGTTTCTGGAATTCGATCTTTGATATATTTTCATCTGTCTTTTGTCGTTTTTGTCGTTAATCCGTCATGTTTAACCTATTTAGTTCACCTATGTCACTAATCAATCGTTCATCCATGTAAATCATTCGTTTCCATCCGTATCATCTATGTTTTATTGCTTTTATGACCATCAATCACATGTAAATAACTTGTTAATCACTTCCATCCGAGTAATTATATTAATTAATCCTTAAATTCACCAATTAATGTTAACGATTTTGCAGTTCCGGCTTCACAGCCAGAACTCACCCTTAGAACAGACGCAGCAACTGCTGCGCCTCTTCCAAAGGGCGCAGTCCAGCTGCGCCTCTTCCAGGTTGAGTTCTGTCTCTGAACTCCGTTGTTGCTTGACCTAGTTTAATTAGTTTACGTTTAATTGACTATTAACTGTGTTATCGTCTACTGATTTGTTCGTTAATTCTTTCTTTTATTCTTTCTCTCAAACTATCCGTTTTAAAGGTGTTTTCGACATAGATCAATGAACCCGATGTAATTATTGTAATTTTTAATTATTGTAATTTTATTTATTGTATTTGTCATATTTCTTGTATCATTTGTATGCCTTCACATGTAATTGAGCATTAAATTCCGATTCGACCCAATTGTATGCTAAATTACTTGTTCACCGACTTAGTCTAATTCTTCACATGCTAGGATTAAAACTCGGATGTTGCATTGCATGCATATAATCGACGATATATCGAGTATAGATGATGTCCCTAATCATTAGTAGAGGCCGCTATCGAGGCGGGCGGGATTAGGTGTTCGATCAAAAGAGCTTCCTAATACGTACCCTCACCCCTTACCCAGATCTTCTGTGAACATCCGTGTTCATTGGCATCCACGAGAGTCATTCTAGACATAGAATGCTAAGGGTAACGATTGCTTAGTGTTCATGTCTCTACTTTGTGTCTTGACATGACACGAGGTAGTCGAACGGTTCCAATTTCCCATAAAAATTGGTGGCGACTCCACAAAATGCAAACGCTTGCTCTCTCTCCCAAGCGCCCCCGTGGGTCCATTGTCCACAGTTTGGCGACTCCGCTGGGGATAATACACTTACGTGTAGCCAAGGGTGAAACTTGAACAAGGTTAGGGAATAGTTTGTACAAGACAATTGTCGATTTTCATAACTCGGTCTTCCTAGATCGTTTCATTCGGCCTTCCTAGGCCCAACCCAACCCATTCGACCAATCGTCCCGTCTAAACGGTCCTAATTCTTATTGGGCCTAAGGATGGATAGCGATTGACGTCATCCATACCATGATGCTTACTCTTGCTTGTATCAAGGACCTTCACTACTTGAGGAAATGGACTAGGAATCGGCCTTACTCTTGTTTGGTACGAGTCTCTCCACAGACTTCGGGTTTGATCGTTCGGTATGGCAACCCACCCTTTAAACCAAAACCCTTTTAAATGCACTCAGCATCCCGTTATAATGCTTGTATGAATGTTTGTACCTTACGTGATCACCATTTCTAAACGAAACCATGACAATTTTTGTAAAAATTAAAATCTTTTTTAAATGAAAATTTCGAAAAGGCCTTTAATTAGCGCAAAACCCAGTCAAAACTCTGTCCGTTTGTCGAGTCAAATTTCGGGCCCAAGCCCATTTCAAAACCTCACTTCGAGTCCACTCCTACAACTACACTATAGTTGACTAGGATACACATTTTCAAAACTTTGTCTTTTCTTCAAAGCTCACTCGACACAAGTGGCACACACCCACTTCAAGAGTCAAATCATTTCTTCTCTTAGCAAGTGTGTTAGAATGGTCGATCGTGTTTTGATTCGTCGTCGATCTCTTATCCAGTTTTCAAGATGCCTGAAACAAGTGATGCTAACTTCAACCAACTTCAAGATGGTAATGATCGAATCCTAGCCGCACTAGCTCAAATCCAAGTTACCCAAGATCAAGTGTATGATTGCCTTGACACCATCGAGGGCCGGATCTACGCCGTAGAGGGGAGGTTGCCTCCTCAAGAAAGTGAAATAGTAGGTGACTTCGCGAGTGAATCCAAGGACGAAAATCCTCCCATGGGAATAACTGTAGCCGAGAAAAAACTCCAATACTTAGAGGAGAAATTGATGTACCTTAAAGGGGATGACATTTATAGGGAGAATAATCGCAGGTATGAGGCCGTCAATTCCAAATTGTCAACCAACTTCAATATTACGGATATCCCTAAATTCAAGGGGCACGAAAACCCTTTGAACCACATCCGTGCCTTCAAGGATTACATGTCTATCAAAGGCATCAAACCCGAGATGTTCTTAAGGATATTTCCTTCATCTCTTGACACCATCCCAAAGCAATGGTTCTACTCTTTAGAACACAAGAAGATCGCCACTTGGGAAGATGCCGCAATCGAGTTTTCTAAGCAATATGCGGATAATGCCGAGATCCAAGTTAACATGCGCACCTTAGAGGTTCTTACCCAAAATGACAAAGAAGGATTCACCGACTTCCTAAGTAGGTGGAGGAAGACTAGTACCCAACTAGTTGAACGCCCGGATGAGGCTACCCTTGTGGAGAAGTTCGTAGACAATCTCAAACCCATCTATGCCAATCATTTGAGATACCAAAACATCAAGACTTTCAAGGACTTAACCGTACTAGGAACAAGGATTGAAGATGACATCCGTAAAGGGCTCTTGTCCAAAACGGTAGGTCGAGGATATCAAGGCTCAACTAGTTGTTCTTACGGCTCTACTAGCAAGACTGATGAAGTTAACCTTCTTGAGCCATCCAAGAAAAGTACCCCACCAAGGAAATTCACAAATCTTGGGGACACTTACTCCAACGCTCTTAAGAGGTTAATGAAGCAAGGCAAACTCCAACCCATAGGACCTACTCCCGAACCTGAAAAGAAGTCCAAGTTCTGGGACGAGAACTCGTACTGTGAATACCATAGGGGCAAGGGGCATGACACAGAAAAATGCTAGAAATTGAAAAATGTGCTTCAAGATATGATTGAAGATGGTCGACTACCAATACCGCCGGGAGGTAAACCCAACAACACTCAGAACCCTCTTGGGATTCTAGTGATCACAAGTGAAGAATCCACCTTAGATTGTTCACACCTCATTTCTCCAATTGAAGATGAGATCCACGCGATCGAGAATGAAGGGTTCTACTCTACTATCTCCCCTACCATTTCCGACTTCATCACATGGGCAAGGAGTGTGGATAGGCAAGTTTGGGAATTGGAAAATGTGGTGACAACTTTACATGACCCCAACGCGACACCTAAGGAGCATGTGCCACTAATGTTCTCTCAAAATGCTACTATACAAGAAATAGTCGCCGTGGTTGATAAACTAGTCGACCAAATCACACGACTAGAAGACGAGATCTTGAGAATGAGAGAACTAGCTACAATCAATGGAGTATGGGCCGATGATGATGAGGACGAGTATCTCATTGAAAACTCCCTAGTCAAAGAAATAGTCCAAAATGGTGAAGACCAAGATGTGGACCACCTAACTCGTTCGGGCCGTCCATATCAAAATACTACTCAAAATGGTCAAACCAACGTTGTCACACCAAATGATAACGAATATGACTCCACTGATCATTTTCTCAAGCAATTACAGAAGACAAAGGCTGATCTTTCAGTCTGGCAACTAGTAGCAAGTTCTTTCCCACATCGCCAAGCTTTACTGCAAGCTTTGGCCAAGCTAAGTGTAGCACATAACTCCACACCCGAAGATGTAGTCAACTTGGTCTTCCAAGAATCACCAAAGCTAAGTAATCCTATTACTTTCTCAGACGAAGATTTGCCACCCTTTGGCGCTAGTCACAACTTAGCTCTTTACATCACCGTCATTTGTCTAAAGAAAAATGTGCCAATGACCTTGGTAGATGATGGCTCCGCGGTCAACGTCATACCCCTCAAAACGGCATACAAATTAGGCATGAAAGAGTCGGATTGGACCCCCACCAATCAAGGTGTTCGCGCATACGATGGTACACGACGAAAGGTAGTAGGACTCGTTAACCTAACCATAGCCACAGGGCCGATTGAACGAAAGGTTAACTTCTAAATAGTGGACATTGAAGCTTCCTTCAACATACTTCTAGGAAGGCCTTGGATTCAACTTCCAAAGCGGTGACCTCCACCCTTCATCAAAAGATCAAGATCCCACTAAATGGCAAAGTGGTGACGATCACTTCGTCACCCATCAAGGCAATAATTGAAAAGAAGTCAAACAATCAAGTCCTGGCGGATCCAGTATATGAGCTTGGGGGCTTCCAAAGCATAAGCGTTATAGAAAGTGAATTGGCACCCTTTTACTACGATCCCTACTCCAACTTGGTGGTCAACCACATACTCAAATCCCAGGGATACTTCCCTAGAATGCCTTTAAACCCTATCCGAAGAAACACCTTCGCACCCTACAAGGAAGGCAACTCAAAAAGGATACCACTTGGACTAGGGTACAAACCCACCAAAGAGGAAGTTCTCGAGATGCTTGCTCAAGTTCAAAACCGTAAGTACGTGGGAGTCCAAATGAGACCCTATCTCCCTACCCTAAACGGATACTTCGTTAAGGAAGGAAGTCTAGAACTCTTTCACGGATTTCCCGAGCCTTGGCATTATCTCGAGAGGAAGCTAGCCGGAATCGAGATCTTTCACGATTGCTACTTCATTCCTCCAGAAACGGTTCCTACCGTCAAAACCCGTCAATCACCTTGCTTAGACGAACAAGCTGTTAGTCTATTGTTTGGAGAGGATCGATTTGTTAGAGCTGCGCAGGATGAGATCATTACCATGATACTTCAAGACGATCAATTCAACCCTACCGCGTTAATCACAGAAACAAACGCGAATCAGCAGAAAGGATGGAGAAAATCAATCAAGTGGACCAACAATCAAGGAAGACTCTTCAAGCTCACCACTGGAGAAGGAGAGATGTTCAAAGGAGAACCAGAAGACGATGAATTCGAGTCAGAGTCGGAGTCGGAGTCAGAGTCAGAGTCTAGAGAAGTCACTAAGGAGTCTCCTCCTGTCGTCATCCCTATTCCCTTTGTTTCTCCTAGCTTAGCCTCAAGTAGTAACAGTAGTTCGGGAAATGTCCCAACCACTATCCCTTTACCGCCACTGACCATAGATCAGATGACTTCTTTGTTTTAACTTTTCTCAAACTTTAATATGAATAAATCAGGTTCTGCTTACTCTTTGTGTTATCTTGAGCGCAATTCTGTTTACGATGATACTGAGGATGACCAAGACCCAAACTCAATTGAAATACCTCCCTACGTAGCCAAAGAAATAATACAGGAAGGGGAAGAGGGACCAGTAATAGAGAATACCGAACCCATCAATGTAGGAACCGAACTAGAACCCCAAGAACTTAGGATATGGACTACCATGAGCTCTACCGAAAGGGCCAACTTCATAGACCTCCTACACGAGTTCAAAGTCGTTTTCGCGTGGTCCTACAAAGACATGCCAGGGATCGACAGGGATATCGCCGAACATAGAATTCCGATTAAGCCAGGTTTCAAGCCTGTAAAACAGAAGCTTCGCCGAATGAGAACGGAATGGGTTCTCAAGATTAAGGAAGAAGTCGATAAGCAATTCAAAGCCAGGTTCATCAAAGTTTCTGAGTATTCTGACTGGGTAGCCAACATAGTACCTGTACCCAAAAAGGATGGGAGAATCCGTGTTTGCGTTGATTTTAGAGACTTAAACAAAGCAAGTCCTAAAGATGACTTCCCTCTACCGCACATCGACATATTGGTGGACAATACTGCAGACCACGCATTACTATCCTTCATGGATGGGTATGCGGGTTATAACCAAATCAAGATGGCCATAGAAGACATGCATAAGACCGCCTTTGTCACTCAATGGGGAACCTATTGCTATACGGTAATGCAGTTTGGGTTAATCAAGCCGGAGCTACATATCAACGCACCGCAACTACACTCTTGCATGACATGATGCACAATGAAGTTGAGGTATACGTAGACGACATGATTGTCAAGTCCAAGGATAGAGAGGGGCATATTCCGAACCTTCGTAAATTTTTCGCAAGGCTACGAAAGTACAACATGAGGCTCAAACCTCAGAATTGCGCATTCAGAGTAACATCTGGCAAACTCCTGGGATACGTCGTTAGCCAACGAGGTATAGAAATAGACCCTTCCAAGATCAAAGCCTTGATCGAAATGCCACAACCTCAAACAGAAAAAGAAGTCAGAGGATTCCTGGGAAAAGTGCAATATATAAGTCGATTCATATCGAAACTCACCATAATATGTGAGCCTATCTTCAAGAAGCTCAAGAAAACAGACCACACCATATGGGATGATGATTGTCAAAAGGCATTTGATCGAATCAAGGGGATATTGGCTAAACCGTCAGTGCTCATGCCACCTCAACGAGATCAACCTCTTGGTCTGTATCTCACAGTGGACTGAAACGGCCATGGGCGCCATGCTAGCTCAAACCGTAGGAAAGGAGGAAAGGGCTATCTACTACCTTAGTAAGAAGTTCTAGGAGTACGAGTGCAAATACTCATAACTCGAAAAGACATGCCTCGCTCTTGTGTGGGCGACGAAGAAGCTACGCCATTACATGCTTAGCTACTCCGTCAAAATATACTCCAAAATGGATCCAGTCAAATACCTCTTCGAAAAACCCATCCTCAACGGACGTCTAGCAAGATGGACTTTGATGCTCTCAGAGTTAGATCTCAAGTGCATGCCCCTGAAAGTTATAAAAGGGCGCGCCTTTGCCGAATTCTTTGCAGAAAATCCCATCAATGATGCACAAACAATAGACACTTGGTCATTTCCAGACGAGGACATACTCCAAACTGATGTAGACTCCTGGGACCTTTACTTTGATGGAGCATCAAACTTAAGAGGATTTGGAATAGGAGTGTTGCTCATTTCTCCTGAAGGTGAGCATACACCAATCTAAGTCAAACTCGACTTCGAGGTGACAAATAACGCTGCAGAATACGAAGCTTGTCTCATTGGACTTCAAGCGGCAGTGAGCTTAGGCATTAAAAACCTCCGAGTATATGGGGATTTGTTTCTGATCATCAATAAAGTTACGGGATCTTGGAAAATCCGAAGCGAAAGCTTAGCACCTTATCAAGCCAGAATAGACCAAGTTGCCCAATTCTTTGATCACGTGACATATCTACACCTACCTCGGGAAGAAAATCAATTTGCAGATGCTCTTGCAAAACATGCATCTTTGATTAATATGCCAGATAACATGGTAGAAATGCCTTTATATATCGAACGACGGTCAGAGCCAGCCTATGTCCACCAAATCACCGATGAAGAGGAAATCGCACAGGAACCCTAGTTCCAAGAAATCCTAAATTTCAAGCTCAACGGCACCTATCCACCGGATATGGACAAGAGGGGACAACGTGTTATACGCCCGCTAGCTTCCCAATACGTTCTCATGCAAGGAGAGTTGTACAAACGAACACCTCTTGGTGTAATCCTACGTTGCCTTGATCATCCATAGGCGCAGAAAGTGATGGAAGAAGTCTACGATGGAGAATGCGGTCCTCATATGAGTGGGCCCATGATGGCAAAGAAAATCACACGTTTGGGGTATTATTGGACCACAATGGAATCCAATTGTATCAAATACGTAAGACATTGCCACAATTGCCAAATTTTCGGGAATGTACAACATGTCCCTCCCTCATTGCTCTACACGATGACATCTCCTTGGCCATTTTCTGCCTGGGGAATTGACATAATCAGGAAAATAACCCCGGCCGGAACAGGAGGTCACTGTTTCATCCTAGTGGTAATTGACTATTTCACCAAATGGGTAGAAGCGGCTTCCTACACTAGTCTCACGGCTAAAAACGTGGCAAAGTTCATACAAAACAACATCATCTGTCAATACGGTTGCCCACATGAGATCATTAGTGATAATGGATCACATTTCCAAGCTGAGACGGAGCAATTGCTAGCCAAGTACAAAATTAGACATCGCCACTCTTCGCCCTATAGACCACAGACTAATGGCGCGGTAGAGGCAGCAAACAAGAACGTTGTCACAATTCTCAAGAAAATGATTGACAACTATCGAGATTGGCCAAGCAAGATACCCTTTGCTTTGTGGGGATATCGCACATCCGTTAGGACGCACACTGGGGCCACCCCTTTCTATTTGACTTACGGCATGAAAGCTGTACAACCAGTCGAGTTAGAAATACCATCCTTGCGTATCTTACTCGAAAGTCAAATCCCAGAAGCCGATTGGAAGAGTGATTGATATGAAGAACTCATCCTCCTGGATGAACATAGGCTACGCGCCTTGCACAATGTCCAAACATATCAAGCACGTATCAAACGAGCCTTCAACAAAAGGGTTAAGCCAAGGAACATCAAAGAAGGAGACTTAGTACTCAAGTCGGTTAGAGCTCTTTTACCTGTCGATCCACGGGGAAAATTCAAACCTAATTGGGTCGGGCCATTTCTAGTCAAATCAATACTTCCAGGGGGTGCGGTTAGAATCACAGACCTAGATGGGAATGATTTTTCCAACCCGACAAACCTCGACCAACTAAAGCGGTATTATGCCTAGAATAGGAACAAAAACGCGCCTCGCGTAACCCCACGTGTTGCTCTTGTAGCACTAAATAAACGGCCCCTGGCCAAGCTGAAATAAGCTAATGTCACTCTGCTCTTGCATTTTGACGAATTTGTCATCCTCATATCATCAAATAAACTAAACTTCACCTTAAGAGTAAGCAAAAAGCTCATGCTTATTTTCTAAAGTTCATCACAAGCTCTTGCTTAGAACAATTATTCTTTTACATTTACTCGAACTACGCGCAAGGATTTGATTTCATTTTTTAATGAATACGTAGGCAATCCTTCACGGGATACAACCCATTATTTCAAAATGTAAATAGAAGGACATTTGCAGTGCATTTGGAATTCGACAAGAATAATAAATAGAAAGCCACAACGGTTTCATAACCAATTAATCTTTTTTATTTCATTCATTTTCTAATAATAATACGCTACATAATAATAAAAATAAATAATAGGCTAGGATTCTAAAAACCCCACCTTTTTATTCCAACAATAAAATAATAATAAATAATAATAAAGACTTGGGCTATTCCTCCATTATCCCTTTGCCCTTGTCATTCTTGTCACACTTCTTGTCGCGTCCTCGAGCCGGACGCTCTTGCGCCACTTCTTTTCTAATCATCAACGGTCTTTCTCGAGGCCTAGACTTCCCACTCTTGTCAATCAATTTATCCACGGCAGGAGAGGCCCTTGGTTTCTTTGAAGGGTGAACAACTCGTAACCCGGCTTCTTCCTCTCCCTCAGTCAAATGCTTCTCTTTCTCTTTTTCCACCTCGCGCACCTTTTAGTCAACAGGCTCGCGCTTCCTCAATCTCTCGCGCTCTTCCAGAGTAGTAGATTTCCTCCATCGCAGATAAGAATCCGACACCCATAAGGCATTAGCAGAGGAGTTCAAGAACCACACGTTTCTTTGGGCCCATTTAATGGCCTACTCCCTTCGACTCTCAGTAGTAAGCGCCACGGCAGTCTGCGGGACGGTATCAAGCTTCGGGATCGTCTGCTTTTGTCCAACCTGTCTCATCAACCTCTCCGGGAAGATGCACACCATGAATTCCAAGCCAGGAATGCGAGCCGATCGAGTAGGATCCAAAGAAGACACTCCAGTGACAGATTTGAGGTGCCACCATGGTACAATCCACCTAATCAAGGGGCCATCATCACTCTTCAGTTTGTTCTCCCAATAATTGCAGACTTGAGTGAAGTCCACCATGTACAGCCTAGTCCTCATTGCAATCGAACGAGCATGATAAGAAGGAACATGAACTAGGGGCTCGATCAATTGAAGGCGCTCCATAAGCCAAACCTACCAAAAGCAGATTTTAGACATCAAAAAAAAAAAGAAAAAAAAAACAAAAAAAGAAAAAAAAAACAAAACGAAAAAAAAAGAAAAGAGAAAAAAAGAAAAAGTTCTCTTACCCGCAGAATAACGGGACTTCCCAAGTACGGTAGGTCACGGTTGGCTTTCCTATTATCCAAGCCCAACAGGATCTCTCCTAAGCATAAACAAGCTGGGCTCCTGCGCAGCTCCATTTGCTCAACTAGGCCCAGAAGACGGGGATCACCTCTCAAGTCTTCATCAACATGCCCTTGGAGGACATACACATGCAACAAGCAAAATCCAAATGCCCTTCGCCTAGCAACATAAGAAACGGTGGGGTCGGCCCTGTTAATGAAACGGTCAATGAAGTCTAACATTCGCACTCCCTTTGAGGTCACTAAACGGTCCACCTCAATTCTAGTCAATCCAAGAAAGTCTCTAAATTTGCTCTTATACCCTTGCGAAGTAGAAGGAATGGCGGGCAAGTATTCCGGGTCCCACCCACCGATCGCTGCAATTTCTTCAGGAAATGGGCAAATGTCGCCTCCGGGGAAAGCAAAAACATGGTAATTCGGGTTCCAATAATCAAGACAAGCATCCAAAAACGGTTTGACAACCTTGATGAGCTTCAAACTCAACAATGATCCCAGATTATAGGCGCCCATGTCGTGTTTCTCCATGTTGGAAAACTCATTAGTCCATTCTTTTAGGCGAATCTCCAAAGTATTCATGATGAGTGATTATATTAAGAATTTTATGTAATAAGACGAAGAAGAGACGGAAGAATTGTGTGAATAAAAGCTCTATCGACGTCTCTATTTATACTAAATTCTGTTTCCTAAAATCTGCCAGAGCAGACACACCCGGGAACAGGCGCAGCACTTGCTGCGCCTCTTCAAAGGGATGCAGCTCATGCTGCGTCTCTTCCTCAGCTAGGTTTATGTGATTTTCCGCGTTGGATCTTTCCTAAATTCCTTGACGAATAATTTCCTATTCCTACGGGATATTATTTTGGTAAATACGTGGAAATTGCCATATTTCGTGTTTCCTAATTCCGCGGGCACGCGTTTCGAGACGATATCAACATTTTCGTCATTTTACCACACTTGAATGTAATTCATTCTAGGATATAATTTTCATTTTAATATAATTCATTTTAGGAAATAATTTTCATTTGTAAATTAACTCATTTCAAAATTCATATATTTATTTCACTTATATATATTTCTTTTTCTCATTTCATTTCTAACTTATAAGTTTCTATTTTTTTCTTTTTTTAGGGGTAACCCTCCCTACCATCCGGTCATTTCCGGAAATTTTTTTGCATTTTTGCATTTTCTCTTGCATTTTTTGCATTACTTTGAGTCATTCATTTTGCGCTAATTTAGGCCGTGTGTATATACAAATGTATGATCTACGTGATTTCAATGTAAATTTCGGCAGCATGACGACATAAACCGTCATCTACCAAACCTGTTCAAAGCTAACCTACAGATACAAGCAACACAACCCAGCAACAAAGGCACTCAGGCCGTCATATATACAACAAAAGGGAAATGTACAGCAAACTGGGGGCTCGAGCCCCAAGCAAAGTCCGAAATGTCCAAAATGAACGTCCAAAATGTACAAATGTGCAAAATAAAAAACGACACGCTAAAGCAAAACTACTGCCGGTCGCCCTCCAGCTCCACAACTCTTACCGCGAGAGCATCAACCTCGGCGTCTCGAACCTCGAGCTCCCTCAACAAGCGAGCTGTCTCCTCCCGAGACTGAGCCAACTCTCGCTCCAGCTCGCGGTCCCCCTGTAAACAACAAAATTGGCTCATGTCAATCATTTCAGGCAATTACAAGAGAAATTGGAAAATCAAAATTCAAAAAATGAAATAGACACAAGGTTCATACCCGACGACCTCGATCGCCGACAAGTGCCTCAACGGCAGTAGCTCGCAGCCGGTTGGCCACCCTCCATAACACCACGAACCGAGACGGCGCTACCTGCAATTTCAAAAAGAAAATTTTCAATATTTGAATAAGTTCAATCGAATGTGTTCTTACACAAAAATTATGCAAATTAGAGGCTCACCCTCCGAATCGGGATCGCCAATCGTCCAGGCCAGCATCCGTCACAGCCACGTCAAAGTCACGCAGCTCGGAGATCGTCGTCCTCCCGATCGCGTCAGTGTACTCGAGGGTCTCAGGCTACTCTGGGGGCTCGATGCCCGCCGCCTCAACCTCCTGCAAAGTCATATGTTTCTCATTAATCGATGATCTTTTATCTTATTCTCAAAATCAAATAAAGGAGAGTAAAGATGCTTACCACAACCGGCCAGTACGCCAACCTCCCATAGAGGAACGCCGAGTAGTCCTCGCCAGGAAGAAGGAGGGCGTCGCCACCAACACCAGCCAAGTCAGCCTCCCTCTCAGCCTCAGAAGGCTCTCTGAACATCATCCTAGGAGGATCGATGGGAACCGTCAATACATCTCGGGAGCACTGACGAGCCAAGCGCTCGTCCAAGTACCACATAGGACCCATCGACGTCCTCAACAGCAGCCAGCTCGAGCTCCTAGGACGGAGGACCTCAGCCAGAAAAGGAGGCGCTCCAGCGTACTTCGCCCAAGGCTTGGGCACCCACTGAGGCAAGACAAACAAGGAATCATTCTTATGATCGATTAAAGGCAATATGGAAGCAAATGAATATAAGTGAGATGCTCACGCTGTCCAGCTGAAGAGCGTTCACGTCCCGCCGGTAAACACCGTGAGAGGAACGCTTGCTCCTCGTCCTGCACATCACCCAATCCCTCACGACGGGATAGGCCCTCTCCAGCGGCTCCGTCCTCTTGGGTGAGAGGCTCGGAAAGTAGGAGTACACCCACGCCTGTGAAGCAAGATAGTCAATAACGATCTTTCGTAATTTGATAAAGAAAAGAATTGATTTTAGTCTAAATGAAGGTTCATACCTCCAAAGAAGCCGATCCGGTCCAAAGACCAGAAGAAGTCCCCTTCTCCATCAACTCCGGACGAACCATGGCCCTCATGAAGCGGATGAGGACCGCAAAACCAGCGAGTGACCCGGCCCCAACGCCCTAGGGAGCTCAAGTCGAAAGGAAGGGAAGAAGCTTCGTCAACAGCCTCTCTCCCTTGTTTCCGAGGTAGATCGAAGACAGAAACCACCAAAGCCACAAACGGGCCCTCTGCTCAGCTGTACAGGGAGGAGGAGCCGTCTCACTCCCGTCAATCGTCACCAGCGCCGGGGTCTTCCCCGCAAAGTAGTCTCGGACATAGGAACTGGGCACCAAACCAGGCACTATAACAGCCTTCGGCGACAAGTTCAAGCCGATCAACCTCCTAGCCTCGGCCGAGTCCACCCTCATGGCAGTCTCCGGCCACTCCACAGCCTCAGTCTCACACGACAGACCAGAAATCATGCCGTAGTCCTCCAGAGTGACTCCCACCTCACCGAAAGGCATGTGAAACGTGGAAGTCGTGTCCCAAAATCGGTCCAAGAAAGCGCGGACCAGGCTAAGGTTAGCCCGCAGCTTCCTCTTCGCGATATTCCTCCAGGCCTGCACCAAGGCACTAAACGCTCCACGCTCGATCATGGCGCTCTCCTCCGCCGACAGCCGCTCGTAGCACTCAATCGCTGTCGTGTAACCCGAGAACGACCTGATGTTCCCGGCCTCCTGTTGTGATCTGAAACAAAAGCTATCTTTAGTTTTGAGTGAAAGTTGGAAGAAATATGAGCAAATGAAATGAAAGAAGATGAGTGATGAGTAATAAATTCAAGATTACCAAGCTCTTCACCGTCCTGTAGGACAGGTGACCCTCTGCAGCCTAAAGTAAGTGCCTGCTGTCCCAGGTCTCAGACCACGCGGGTGTTCCCCTCAGCTGACGACCTCCTCGTCCAACGTTGGCCCTCCTCGGGGCCTCCTCCTTCTCAACAGCCTCCTCCTCACGGACCTCGTCCTCAGCAGCTATCACCGCGACGGTGAAAGCCTACTCGATGGTACGAGAAGGGTCCACAGCAGCGTCTATCTCCATGGGAGCTATCCCAGAAGTAGAAGCCTCATCACCTGCAACGTTAAAGCAAATTTAGGCCGCGTCACGTGACGACGAGCCTTAGTTAAGGGATTTTCGAGCCTTCGGAAGCCCCGAAATCGCTCTTTTCTCGCCATCTTTGGCTACATTCTAACTAACCCGATCACTCATGTGGTAGTTAGGGTCAAGTCAAGCCTAGTCATGGGTTCGAGTCGAAATTTCGGCAGCATTTTGTTACAACGACGATTATGCCCTGGAAAAGTGTCCTGAAAAAGCCGTCACAAACCAAAATTACGAGATTGTAGGAAGTTTACCCATCATCCAAGGATCCCAAATATCAAGTTTCATCGCAAATGGGCAATCCTAAGGCTATTTTCGAAGCAATTTACGGTTTAGCTGTGAAACCGTCTCAATTTCACTCAAATGCTCAAAACTCAACGAAAATTCGAAACAAATACATGGTTATGTTCCTTATACTACCAATTATCCGTTTCTAGTACCAATTTTACAAGGCAAGTCCATTTGGGGGAAAAGCCCCAAATTTTCGAATCAATTGGGTTGAAAACCCTAATTTTTTCGATCCAAATTCATCCTTTATAGAAGATTAATGCAAGAATGATATACATACCTCGATTAGTCATGATGAATGCAAGCTCTTGAATCAAATTTTGGCGGAAATGGTTAAGATTTGAGAGAGAAATTGGGGGATTGTGTTTCGAACAAATGAACTTGAACCCTCTGTTTATCGCGTTTTTTACGCAGAAGAGACACCCTCGGGAACAGACGCAACAGGCGTTGCGCCTATTCCAAGAGACGCAGCTCTTGCTGCGCCTCTTCCTGGTGTTCCCTCCATACGAATTTTCAAAAATTCGTTATGAGTTCGTTATTTGTGGGCCCATCTTCGGTGCGCCTCTTCCTCGATGCCATTTGTTATCTTTTTTTGGTCCGTTTGACGATTATCTTTCGTTCAGACCCTTATTTCTAAGCCAACAACAGACTGTTATACATTATACATCGCTTCCAAGACTTTGCTTGTCACAACGAGCGGGTATTTCCTCACAGGTGTTTCGACACGCCTTCATTATATTCCCCAACGAGAGTAAGCGGATAGGCTATCCCTCTTGAGACATGGAGATAAGTTCCCGATTATGTTCCCCAACGAGAGCTTACTACCGACAGTCATTCTCTCTCGAGACATGGAGATCAACATCGACCCCAAATCCTTCCGGAATTTGTTTGAAGCTGAACGCAAGCAGATTTCTCCCAGCAGTTCTAGACTGTGTCCTGCTGTCTTCTCCCAAAATCATCGTTTTATTCCCTAGTGAGAGTTTGCTTGAGGACAGAGACAGGCAGATACCCCCAGGCGATCCTTCATCCCTTTAGGTAACCCTTTTCAGGATAAAACTTCATATCTTTTAGGTAACCCTTTTCAGGAAAACCCTTCAGATCTTTCAGAAACTTACCTTAATCTTTCAGATAACCCTTTAGATAACCTTTCAGATAATCCTTCCTTCAGCCTTCCTCCCTTCAGATAATCCTTTATTTCTTCAGACACTTCAGGATAATCCTTTCAGTAACCTTCAGATAACCCCTGTTCAGTTAAGTCCCCTTTCAGTCCGTTAGAGAGAGTTATCCTTCAGCCTTTCCTTTAGTGAGAGATAGCCTTCAGAGTTAGCCTTCGGAAGTGTTAAGAAGTTTCTTCAGAATCCCTGTGACCCCTAACGCCTTCAGACACCAAGTTATCTTCATACCAAAGAGTTTTGTCGAAGCGTCTTTGATCCCCGTTTCACCGGGGTATCTCGGGTATGGTCTCTTCTTATGGTGGCGAGCCTCCTTACGTAGTCTAATGGACTTTAAACGACCCTCCCGATAGTCGAAAGACTCTAAAATGTTCCGACGACAGTCCTTGGTTCGACCCCTTGAGCCGCCTTGCGTCGCCATAGTCGTCAGGTTGTAATCTTCGATTGACCTGATGGCTATACTTTGACTTTCGCCTTGTCCAAGCCTCAGTCAAAGTGGGGGCTCTGTAGACACCTCATTTCTGCACCTCCCGCAAACCACCCGGTGATGATTGGGCCGCATGTTTGGTACGCGGAACGATTTGTGACAGTTCGTAAGTTCATCGTCAAGTGATTGCTCAAACACTAATGTCTACCTCTTAGTTGTCATCTACGTGCCGATACAGTCGTTTTGATAGTAATTAGAGTACATTTGGAGTCCGGGCCTAAAACCGTCTCCATTTTCTGACAACCGTTAAATCCCGAGTCGGAATGTTCTGGAATGTTCCGGATATTTCTATTCCATATTTTATAAATATTTCACAATCTTTTATTCTTTGGTAAACAATTTCCCGTAATATTCGTACAAAATATTAAAGAAAACAAAATTTATTCCGTCATTCCATAACTTAAACACGGAAATCTTTCTTCCGCAGGAGGAAACCACTTGGGAACAGACGTAGGAGGTGCTGCGCCTCTTCCAAGAGACGCAGTGACTGCTGCGCCTCTTCCCAGGTCCTTTTCTACGTATTTCTAGTATCTTTTTCATATCTTTCCGAGATTCACTTCCAAAGTTTCTCCGAAAACCCTATTCCTTCACGTGATTAGTATAAATAGGAGCCTTCGCTCCTCATATTTCTGACGCGAGTGTCCGCCCTTCTCTTCTCTCTTTGCATTATAGACCTTTGTTCTTACTTTTTGGCGTCTACGTGCTTGAACATTCGACCACGTAAGCTCGGATCCTTCTGACTACCAGCCTCGTTTGCATGACCGACCAATTTGACCAACTCCATAACTAATCAAATTAATTAATCTAATCGTTTTCCTCTTACGAGGGCACTTTCGTCTACATTCGAGTCGAGCATCACTAATCGATAACTTATTCTTCTCGTTTCGTCAACATGTAAGTCTGAGGGTGTAAATCTCTCTTTTATTTATTGTTCTTTACTTTTTGTATCATCATTAATGTAAGATTTATGTCGAAAACACCTTGTTAGATAAGTTTGACGTTATTGTCATACAGATGGCGGTGATCAACTGGTCCCTAAAAGTCACACCTATAGGATACGTTTGAGAGATGTGACGGTATGAAAATACAGACATGTTGATGCCTAATATGACTAAGCAGTTAGTCGGAGTTATTGACTAATAATTAGTCAAACGCGATGTTGAGATAATTATTTAATACGGATTAAATAATACTGGCTAAGGTGAATTAAGCGGTTAATTCATAAATTGAATATCAACGGTGATATTTAATTAATGTATATTGAATTAATTAATTATACAATATTGTCATTGTCGGACAAGTATTAATATGTCGAATGATTAGTGTTACTAGTCGATATTTTAATATCCGATATAGAATGATGATTTATAATTAAAACCCGTCATATACATTTTAGCGAAACGAGTCGGACCACGAATTAAATAAGGAGAAAGTGGAAAGCCCACTCTCCCCTGGCACACGGTTTGGCCGAGAATAACAAAAGGGGAGTCCCTCTCTCCTTTTGACCTAATCATTGTCATTTGCACAAAAATTAGGGTTTTGGAGGCATTCTCTCTGAAATTCTAGATCTCACATCAGAAAACTCACAAAAACTCTCTCAATATTGCAAGGCAATTAGAGAGTACTTTCTAGCACAAGGGGCATAGTCTCAAACGATATTGGGTGCAACGATTAGGAGTAAATCTACGTTGATTTCTGTTCTTAGGCCGTTTTATACAAAGGACCCGAGGTTGATTCTTATTCTTTTATCGTTTCTCTTGTTTTTCGTTTATGACCATTAATCACATGATAATTTGCGTTATAGTCCTTAATTTTAAGGGGTTTTATACAGATATTACCCTACAAGTGGTATCAGAGCGAGGCCACGTAAATTTTTCATCGTGATTTTCATAAAACGATTTGAATCGATATTGTTTTGCCCTGAAAACCGTGACCTGTTATACACGGCTGTTTAATTTTTTTTTTTCGTGCTGTTGTAAACAGTCAGCCGAACTGTTCAGGTCTGATCAGTCGATCGAGGACTGTTCGTGTCTCGATCGATTGGTTTTGTTTGCGATTTGTTTTTGCATATTGTTATTATAATCGGTCTTTATAGCAATATGTTAAAGTTTTATCAATTGTAGATTTAATTTTATACGTATAATGTCAAAATTGCAATTGGTTTTATTTTGTCAAATCGATTTCGAGAGGAAATATGCTCTCGGTTGAGCCACTGAAATGAACCGCAGGAAATTTTTTTTTTTTCGTGTTTTATTTTTTTGTGGCCATAATATGTACATTATACGGATGTTGTACACTCGCTTGATAGTGAAACGGTTCACTCACGTACCATTTAGTTATTTTAAAGCGATTTAAAGTAACGGATTGTCATGAATTAAAATTAAGTTGATAGAAGCGGTTTTGTCACATAATTTTAATCGTTAAAAGGTGGTTTGGATAAATTTAACATAATTACGGAATTATGTCACGGATAAATTTTGTTTTAGTTGATGCATTTTTATTTATCGTTACTTTTGAATGCCATGAATATTTTTTATTACGTATTTAATTTTACAATCGGTTGTAACTTAGTGTGGCCTTAGTAGAACGTGTTACCGTAATGATGGAACACGGTCTTGGTTGTATTTTGAGATCTCGTATCTCCGTTTTGGATTTTTCCTTGTAATTACAGTTTTAATTTAGAATGTAAATAGGTTTATATTTTGTAAATTTTAAATTGTAATTTTGAGAAGACCAAAGATGGAGATCGGATGCTCACTCCCGCTGCATGGATCAAGATGGAACATCAAGACAAGCTTCTCGGGTCCAACGGTGGATTCCAAAGTTGTATTATGTTTATCTTGCTAGGATAGGCTACACTAGGACTTTTATTTACGTTTTACATTTGTTTTATGTTTTTCATTGTAACGATAGTTTGCATCATATTCCGCCTAAAACCAAACCACCTAATAATTGCATGAAAACTGACTCATATAAAAGTTACGCCTTAGTTTTCTTTGACATACAGATGTCACACGGTCTAAATAAGCCATCACCCAAGTTAATTCATTCACGTAATGCTAGTTTTTCGTTCACTTAAAATGAATTAAAACTAAGTTGATGGGATCTTCCTCGTATAAACAAAAATTGAGAATAGTCTTTATAGGTCAAACTCCAATGAATCCCTTCTTCGTCGGTAGGCATAATATGACCCCTTCTACGTCGGGTAAGTTGGAACTGATTGACCTATTTTATCTCAACACTGTGGTCACTCGTACGATCCTGTGATTATGGTGGACTAAAGATAGGATTTACAGAAATCTATCGACCAAGAGTTCTAACGGTAGAACTAGCCAAACAGTTGGCTTATCAATTTACAGAAATTGAGTCTTGGGATCATTTGTATAATTCTTGAGGTAGATCGATTATACAAGTGCAATGAGTCTACACGTTAAAATGAATTTTAATTAGACTTAAATCACCTCGATGAGTTGCTTATTTCGTTTTGTTTTTCTTCCTTTTTCAGTGTAGAACACGATCATTTAAACTGCTAATAACAAAATGGCTGGCCGTATGAACGACCCAATGCCAAGTGCCACATTGGACCGTGAGTCCCGGCTTCGGATCTTCATGAATCGGATGAATCGGTCTACTAGATCGAAGAATGATGGATCAAACTTCGCGGATCGGGAGGCGGCATTACGGAATGCGCCATTGCTGACGGAAGCTCAAATATCTACGATAGAGCCCATCCCGCCAAACCCAGGCCCCACGGCCGAGCTAACGAGATCGCCACGTATAGCGATTTCGTCATGGAAGCGGTGCGATAAAGAACGTACTCATTTTTGCAATGGAATCCAATTTGCAGAAACGCTTCATAGCCCAAGGTGCAAACAAGATTTTCACCACGCTCACTAAGGATTCTCGAAAGCACCGAGAATCGTGACCTATGAGCATACCTGTCGCTTCTTTGAGGCGAAACTCCAGAAGGGCCAACCGGTTAGCCCACACATTCTCAGCATGATTGAGAATGTCGAGAAACTGGAGGCACTTGATTGTAAGATCAGTGAGAACATCGTGATTGACCGCATGCTTCATTCACTCCACGATGGTTTTGCGCTCTTTAGAGCCAATTACTATATGAATGATTTGAAGAAAAGTCCTCATGCACTACACTCCCTTCTCGTACAGACCGAGAAGGACATGAAGTTTAGTGGGAGCCTGAAACAGGATGTTCTCGTTGTGTCAAACAAGGCCAAGGGTAAGGGCAAAGCTCAGGCAGACCTAGCAGTAGGTAAACCGAAGTTTAAGAAGTCGGGATCGGGTAAGAGTGGGCCTGGTGAGTCGAGCACCTCACCAGGCGCGACAAAGAGCAAGACCGGTAACATGGAATGCCACCATTGCCACAAGACTGGGCATTGGAGGCGTACATGTCCTGTATACCATGAGGACATAAAAGCAGGTCGCGTTACTCCTGTTGGTATGTCTTCTTCTTCTTCTACTTTTGTTCATATGATTGAGATTAACCATGCAAGTTACGGAACTTGGGTACTAGATACTGGTTGTGGTTCTCATCTATGCAATCATGTGCAGGGGCTCCGAAACATCGAACCCCTTGTAAAGGGTGAGGTGGACCTGCGTGTCGGGAATGGAGCGCGAGTGGCTGCCGTCTCGAGGGGAACATATGTGATCCAGCTTCCTAGCGGATTTGAGTTATTTTTATATAACTGCTATTATGTACCCAGTCTATCCAAAAACATTATTTCGCCGCACTTGACAAACTTGGTTTTTCATTTGTAATAGAGAATAATAGCTGCATTTTCTCATTACACGATATGATTTATGGCAAGGCAGTCTCCATGAATGGAATTTATGTTTTAGATCAAACCACTGAAATATTGCACGTAATGAATAAAAAGTTAAAGGTTGGTGACAAAGATCAAACTTATCTATGGCACTGCTGATGTGACCATAATTGGCGCATATTTAGCCCCCGAATTACCATTGTTTCCATGCTTTTTAGTGCCTATTTGGGTCATTTCTTATCTTTAGTTCTTTGTTTTGCATATTCTTTGAGATTTTGATCCCTTGGTAGGAAAGGAGTAAGAATCTTGCATTTTCATGGTAAAACGAGGCTAAATTGATTGTATTCAATGACCAAGCATCAAGAAGAGACAAGACTAGAAGGCCTTTGTACATATCATAGTAGAAGAACAATGTTGAGAAAGGATCCTTGCGTCCCCAAGGAAATCCCCAAGGAATTTATGAAGAAAAGGGAAGAAAAGAAGAAGAATTGACGCTGACCAACAATCCGAACGGATTGCAGACAATCCGTCCGTCCAGCCAGCACAATCCGAGCGTCCCTCCTTGGAATCCGCTCGGATTCCCCCTCAACAATCCGAGCGTCCCTCTCCTGAATCCGCTCGGATTGCACAGCCAAATCCGGCCGTCCGACTCTAATCCGCACGGATTCCTGCACAGCACGGATTTCATTCTTCAAGCTACGAAAAGAGAAGCCCTTCTCTCAGAAAATACCGGAGTCTCCTTGCTCAACTTAAAAAGTGTAATTACTAGTTTAGCCCTTCGTTAACCCTAATGCATCCTCCCTAATTTTCACTATAAATACCCCATTAGGCTAATTAGAGGAGCATGTTCTTCTTATCAATAATTAGTGTAGTTAATATCAATCAAATCTCTCTTCAATATTGTAATCAAGTATTAATCAAGTTTTAATCCAAGTTTTAGTTCTTTAATCTCTCTCTTGTTCTTCCTTTATTTTGGGTAATTGAAGATTATTTGGGTTATTATTGGGAGATTGACAACCTCTCAATCTAGGATTCAAGTACTTCTATTATTCTTGCTTTATTATTGGAATCATTAGTAGGTATAATCTCTTAATCCCTTTTTAATTATTGTTAATTACTTTCATTTATTCATCATGATAATGAGTGAGTAGTCTCTTAGCTAGGGTTTAATGGGTGATTAGGGGAAACCATCATGGGGAATGATTCATGCTTAAATCAATATGCTTTCATATCTTATTTGCTTGCTTGTTTTGATCTTAATACATGCACATGTTATATTTGATGAAATGCTAAGCCTATGAATCCTTGCATTTACTATCATCTTCTATCTTTTCAATGAGACTTGTAAGACATAACCCAACTCGAGTCTCATTAGACCATGCATGTGTTGAGTAGGAAAGATTAAGTCGACTTGTAGGTGTTGTACAATCTAATCGATTCGGCTCCGGGACCCAAACTTTCCTAGGATTGTAAGATATAACCCAACTCAATCCATCACAACAATAATTGCTTGCTTATAATTTGAGAACATGTTTGTATGATCATATCCCATGATTCCCCTATGATCCCATGACACCCTAGTGCCTTTAATCAATTGTTTACACCCCTTATTTTATTCATCTTGCTAGTTTATTTTCATTGCTATTTTAGTTTAGTGACCTTCTACACCAACTCAATTTGTGACACCCCTAGACACTACTAGTTACAATAGAATTCTCATTTCAATACCCGTCCCTTGGGATCCGACCTTTACTTCCCTCTTTACTAATTGTAGAGTTGTTTGTGAAGTATAAATTGTGTTTTGTATCGACCATTGACCAACGACCACATATACTTAATTGTGAACACGAAATGGCCTCGATCAAAAATGGCGCCGTTGCCGGGGACGGTGTTTAATTGATTTAAGATTTCTTTTATTGTTATTAGTTGTGTCTTTTTCACCTTGGGGAAGTAAAACTCCTCAAGGTTTGTTCTAATTGTTTTTGAGTTGTTTGATATTTTGCATGTCTAGAAGGTTACAAAGTGATTTGTTACCTTTTGACCGTGAAATCGAAAGAACCTTGACGAATAATAGGAGACTTGTTAGGAGGAATTTGAGAGGTGTTGGTGAAGTTGTTCAACCCACTAGTGAGTTTGTCAATCCTTTCGCAATAGAAGGAGAAGAAAACCCATTACACAATATCCCACAAAATCCACCTATAATGCCTAAATTCTCGTCACACTCTATACCCACCGAGGAGAATCTACCAAATGGTACTCCTACACCACAACATCTCACCGGTAATTTTATTGCCAAGTCCGCCTTCATCCAACTAGTTGAGAGGAGCCAATTCGGGGGAATGCCTAGTGAGGACCCTCATTCTCATATGGAAACCTTTTGCGATTATTGTGATGCTATCTCTCAAACGGGCGTGACTCAAGACCAAATTAGATGGGTCTTATTTCCTTTTTCGTTAATCGGCACCGCAAAGCAATGGTTGAAGGGCCTTGATAAGGCCACCCTTGGAATAGATTCTTGTAAGAAGTTAGCTCTAGCTTTCTACAAAAAATTCTACCCACCGGAAAAGACTAACATGCTAAGAGCTCAAATTACGGGTTTTAAGCAAAGGGATGAAGAATCTTTGTATGAAGCTTGGGAGCGGTTCAAAGGTGTTTGTCGCTCATGTCCTCACCATGGACTTAGCGAATGGTTTTTAGTGCAACAATTTTGGAACGGCTTATATGAAGATTCAAGGAACATTCTCAATATGGGATCAAATGGAATGTTCACCGAAGTTGATGACAATCAAACATGGAACAAGATTGAGGAAATGGCGGTCCATAATTCACAATATAGTAGACCTCGCAAGGCTACTAGAGGAGGAAAGCATGAAGTGGACTCCGTTACTCAATTGGGTGCTCAACTTAGTGCTCACATTGACACAATCAACTTGAAGTTTGAACAAGCTATGGCTAGACTTGAGGAAAACTCGAAATCATCAAAGCATCATGTCAATGCCATGACGGCACCCTCATCAATCCCAAGTGGGATATGTGAGAATTGTGGAACTTTGGGTCATGACCCAAGTGAGTGTAGGGGAACAACCGAACAAGTTAATGCTTTCCAAGCTTACAAAAGTGGTACCCCTTATTCAAATTTTTACAATGAAAACACCAAGTTCCATCCAAATCTCTCATACAAAAGCCAAAATGTTCAAAACCCTCAAACAACATACACTTCACCACCCATGAGGAACCAAAATCAAAGACCCTTTTACAATCAAAACCAAGGTTACCAAAATCAAAATCCATACAATCACCAAAATGACCAAGGTTTTGATTTCCAAAAAGCGGTCCTCCAAATGCAAAAGAATCAACAAGAATTTTTCACTCAAATGCAAAAAGATAGCCAAGCAAAAGACACCACCATCAACAACATTCTAGCTCACACCAAGATGTTGGAAACACAATTGACTCAACTAGCATCTTCAAGCTCACAAAGACAAAAGGGGCAATTACCACCACAAAGTAATCCCCCTAGACATGAAACGGTTAGTGCCATTCACTTGAGAAGTGGTACAAGGTATGAGGCACCGAAGAAGCAAGTTGAGGATGAAGTTGTGGAAGCTAGTTAAAAGGAAGAAATTGTGCAAAGCCCCAAAGAAGGGGAATCATCAAAAGAAGAAAGTTCAAAGAAAAATGAAGACAAGGCCAAAGAGAAGGAGCCCATTGTGATTAGACTTCCTTTTCCAAGTCGTCAAGCCAAGCCCAAATTTGATGATCAACTTGGAAAGTTCATGGAAATTGTGAAGAATTTAGAAGTCTCAATTCCTTTCACGGAATTAATCAATCACGCTCCGGCCTATGCGAAGTACATGAAAGATATCCTCACAAAGAAGAAGTCGATCCGGAAACTTGAGACTATCGCCTTCACTAAGGTGAGTAGTGCAATACTTCAAGGAAGTTCACCTCCAAAGTTAAAGGATCCAGGAAGCTTCTCAATACCGTGTACCATTGGCGACACGACGATCAACAAAGCCTTATGTGACCTAGGGGCTAGTGTGAGTGTCATGCCGTACTCGGTGAGTAAAAGGTTGGGAATGGGAGAGCTTAAATGCACCAACATCACACTCCAAATGGCCGATAGATCGACGAAGACACCATTAGGGATATGGGAAGATGTCCCCGTGCGAATTGGGAAGTTTTTCATCCCGGTGGACTTTGTCATTGTTGATATGGAGGAAGATTCCAACATTCCAATCATCTTAGGAAGACCTTTCCTACACACCGCGGGTGCGGTGATTGATGTGAAACATGGAGAGCTCACTCTAGAAGTGGGAGATGAAAGCATAACTTTTAATCTTGACAAGACCATGAGAGCTCCTCGTTTGCATGAGCCATGTTTCATGATTGATCATTATAGCCGAAAAGATGAAAGGAAGAAATCGGAACTCCAATGGAGGAAGAAAATTGAAGATGCTCCATTCAAAGAGCAAGTGAATTGTGACAAGGAGAGCTTGCAAAGCTCATCAAAATCAACCAAGGAAGAAGAGGAAGGCCTCATTGGCCAAGAGAAGAAATTGGGAGAGTTGTCTCCATCTAAGCAAGAGATTTTCAATGATCAACTCAATGAAGTTTGTGGTCTTTGGGACGACGAGTTTGAAGGGATTTTTAATCCCTACATTGGGCATGCCATCGATCATGATCAACAACAAGGGCCACGGTCTATTGAGGACCTCTACCATAATAATGAACAAGCTTTTGATTACTTCTTCAAGGTGTTGAGCAACATCAACAACACCTTGAACATGCCCCTTGACATCTCATCAAGAATGAGAGTTTGGTGGAGTCCTCCCTAAACCACCACTTGTAAATATTTCTAACTCCCTAACTTACATTTCAATTTTTGCATTGCATTTTTTTGTCATTTTTGGATTTTTATTTACTTTGATCAAAATAATTGTCATGTAAGAGAGAAGTGAGGGAGGGACTAACGACTTCAATTGATGTGTAGTGCCTTACCTTAGTGTGGGGATGGGAATTGCCTAGGCTATTCATGCCTTAGTAGTGCCCCCACAATGAAGAACACAAGAAATGAAGAAGAATGGAAGAATGGTAAAGGGAAATGCATTGTGCACGAACGGAATGAATCCGGGTACAAAGGACCATAATCCGAGCGGATTGTACCAAATCCGCCCGTCTTCAACAATCCGAGCGTCCTGACCAAAAGACGCCCGTCCTGAGCTGAGCTGAAATTGGAAATTTCTTGACTGTTTAAGAATCCGAGCGGATTTCTGAAAAGACGCCCGTCTCATGAAATCCGTCCGTCTTGTGAAGAAGACGCCCGTCTTTGCTGCTGAAGAAAACAAAGAAATTTCTCTGGACTGAAATCCGTCGTCCTGAAGCAAATCCGCCCGTCCCATCACGGAAGAATCCGAGCGGATTCCCCAGAATCCGCCCGTCTTTAGGCGAGCTTCTGAAAATTTTGAAGATGCAGAATCCGCACGGATTGGGCCTAATCCGCACGGATTGCCCCTGCGTTTTCGAAAATTTCGACTTCTTTAAATACCCTCCCACCTTCATTCCTTCATTCATTCATTCATAAACACTACCCTAAACATCAAAACCCTCATCCTCTCCATCACAAAAACAAAAACCCTCAACAAAATCCACCAAAATCAAATCAAACCATCCTTCAAACAACAAATCAATCACTCCATCTTCAATAAAAATCAAAACCAAGAACAAAATCTTCAACCTTTGAGTCGATTTTTGTTTTCATAAAGGCAAAGCCTTTCACCTTCAAATCGATTTGGGCATTCTACAAATTGAAGATTTTTGATTCTTTTCTTGGTTAGTTCATCAAATGGCAAGGACAAAGGGTGCAACAAAGGCACCAAAGGCAAAGGCTCTCTCTCAAAGGCAAAAAGCTCTCCAAACAAAGAAAGCTTTGGCAATGGTGGTATCAACACCAAACTTGGAAGTGCAACAACAACAACAAACTTCTATGGGAGCATCACCTTCTACTCCGGTAATCGATCAACTCTTGCATTATCCGGAGGTAACTTTAATTTCCGATACCCATAGAAATACATTTGTCAAGTTTGCTATGAAATCAATTCAATCCACCAAATTCATATGTGAAGATGCCTTGGAGAAATTGGGTGTTCTTGAACAAACAAAAGCCTTTTTCAATGCCATGGGTTTGAAGAAATTGTTTGAAACAAAGGAATCGACATACCCTTCCCTTGTCTTGGAATTCTTAAGTTCTTTAAAAGTTACCAAAGTTGAGGATAGGGAAAATCTTGAGTTTCGTCTAGCTAACATTAGTAGACGCATTACCTTTAAGGAATTGGGTGAAATTTTGGGTCTTAGCGATGAATCGAGATATCTTAAGCATTATGGAAAGTATGACCCCGAGCCTCTTTGGGAGGCAATCTCCAGGAAGAAATTTGATGATTTTCATGCTTGTCGTGCTCTTTTGGTCCATCATCCGGGCATAAGAGTATGGCACAAAGTTGTGGGAAATACCATAATTGCTAGGAAAGACACCAATCATTTCACAAGACTTGATTTTATTCTCCTTGAATCGGCTTTGAATGTCGGAAGAATTCACACCAAGCCTTTCAATTCTTTGAGGCTATTGGTTGATAGATGGCTTAATGTTGATAATGGGAAGAAGGGTACGACCGTTATTGTCAATGGCGGCCTACTCACGGTCCTAGCTAAGCACTTTGATCCTAATTTCAATAAGGCTAAGAAGTACAAAGCAAAGGAAGGTGGCCATCCTATTAATATGCACATTATGATTAACAAGTTCAAGTGGGTTGCCCATAACCCCCTTGACACTAAATATGGATGGCTAACTAGTGAAGCTAGATCGTTCACCTTACCCTCGAAGACTTGTCGCCTAAGTGTCCACCGGACCAACTATCTACTTCCCCTATCCGAAGAAGCCGAGTACATCATTCAACAACAAAAGGGTGATCATGAAACCCCCTCCTCTTCCATTGTTACACCGCCTTACCCCTTTGTGTATGAAGAGTTCAAACCGGAAGGAGTTGAAATTGGGAAAGACTATGTCACTCTTCTTATGCAAGCCATGCACAAGCAAGCTTATGAAGATCGGAAGAATGCATATTTGGCTCAATATCCTCCCCTCCTACATTTAGCTAGGCAAGGACTCCTTGATCCATCTTGTCCTTTGCCTAGTTGGGCGGATAAAGAAGCCTTGTTTCCGGGTGCATCTAGGGACGTGGTGGAAGACAATGAGTTTGTTGGAAATGGTGAAGAAATTGATGATAATATTGAGGAAGAAGCAAGTGGAGATGGAGAAGGATATGGAGAAAGAGATGGTGAAGATGATGATGAACAAGATGAAGAAGAAAGTGCCAAGGAAAGTGGCAATGTGACCACTTCTCATGAGGGAAGTGATGATGATGATAGCATGATGGAGGACTAGCAAGCCTTGGAGATTCCTACTCTCCCACGGTTTGTCTATATCTCTTTGTATTTTATTTCATTTTGATCATTGTTGGTTTAGTCCTAGCAACATCAAAGGACTCACACCTCGGTACCATTGAGGTGTTCTTTATTGTTCCCATTTGTAAAATCCAAAATGACAAAACTAGTCTCATGCATAGCTTAGTGTGTGCATGAACTACCCCAATGCTCTGACATTAGCAATAGTGTCTTATTTGGTTTGGGGAAGTTAATGCATACACAACGGGAGGTAATCTAAATTATCCTCTCCGTCATAACAAAAACCATGCATCATGTAGTATAGCTTAGTGTAGAATTGCATTTAGTATAGAAATCATGCATCATCTTTGCATAATTTCCATCATTTTGGCCATTGAGGACAATGCCCATATTAGTGTGGGGATGGGAATTCTAACATTTAACTCTTATTCAAAAACCCATAAAAATTGAAAAATTTCAAAAAAATCATAAAAATTGAAAAATTGAAAAACCAAAAACAAGTTCATTTCCTTTGTATATATTGTCTTGTATATATTGTGTTTGTTTTATCCTTGTTCACTTTGATTGACTACGCCACATCCGAGACATGAGGATATTGAAGACCGCATGGTATGATCTTTCCAATCTCCTTTTTCCTCTTTATGTTAATGACTATGTGGCTTTATTTTGATTGATGCGGTAAAACAATGTGAATTTAGGATTGCATTTAGTTTATATGGCATATTAGTTGGTAGAATCATTTGCATTAGGATGTGTATATGCTAGTTGCATCATGGCATGTAGTTTGCATGTTAGAAAAATTTTGCGAAACCGTCTATTTGGGAAACTTGACAAGTGTATATAGGCCCTAGTAGATGCTTTTTATTCTTAAGACTTTGCTTGTTAGAATACTTGTAAAACACCCTAGGATGTGTCATGCTAGTATCCTTTGACCCATGGTTTAAGGCCTAGTCAAGAGTACCTTGTGGTGTGATAACTCCTTGGCTACCGTTTATTCCAAGGTGACCCTTGAAACCATGCATACCTCCATCATTCATCCATGTTCTACCATATTTTTGTCAACAAAAGGGAATGGGCACAAAACAAAAAGAAATCAATTTGAGTTCAAAGAAATGAAAAGTGAAAAAAAGTTTGCAAAAATGCATCAAATGAAAAGAGGAGCAAAAATAGACTCCTAAAGCTTCAAATACAAGGCACCCTCGTTACTAATTGGGGTGACTTTGAAAATGTTCAAAAAGAAATGCAAAAAAGTTGTCAAGTATTGAAAAGCCAAAAATGAAAAGAAATGGCAAAAGAAAGTGTTCTCAAATGTTATATGCCACAAGAAATTGGGGGGAAAAACAAAAACAAAAGAAAACTCCCAAAGTGAAACTCAAATATCTTTTGATCCCTTTATCCATCGTATCCATTTTTGTGCATGGTAGAGAGGGGACGACCCTTCTTCTTGTCTAGGCAAGAGGGGGAATTCCGCGATCCTCCAGTATTTCTAACACCATAGGGAGTCTATTCTTGACGAAAGCATTTAACGATTGAGGACAAAGGTACCCTAGCTTGACACAACTTGGAGGTGATTTATTGGTATCCTTCTAGGCTTAGTAGTTTGAACAAATTGCATCTATGAAGGATTGTGTACCCTTGAATTGCTTCCCTTGTAGATAATTTCCGCCACTTAGATGAGGAAAGTGGCTATTCTTTTTGTAGATGCATCCATTATGTGATTTTTATGTGCTTAATGTTTGGATGTGTCGCCATTTTGGCAAGACCCACCTTGCCTTGCAAGAAGGCATCCTACCTCATGGTTGTCTTGTTGTGAGTTGAAGGGGCGGAGTGAGACCCGCTAATTGTCTCATATCGGCTATTATTATTAGGATAGGTTAGTTTTGGTCCTAGTCTTTGTCACCTCTTTACTCGGGTCGAGCAAAGGTTCGGTTTGGGGATATTTGATGTGACCATAATTGGCGCATATTTAGCCCCCGAATTACCATTGTTTCCATGCTTTTTAGTGCCTATTTGGGTCATTTCTTATCTTTAGTTCTTTGTTTTGCATATTCTTTGAGATTTTGATCCCTTGGTAGGAAAGGAGTAAGAATCTTGCATTTTCATGGTAAAACGAGGCTAAATTGATTGTATTCAATGACCAAGCATCAAGAAGAGACAAGACTAGAAGGCCTTTGTACATATCATAGTAGAAGAACAATGTTGAGAAAGGATCCTTGCGTCCCCAAGGAAATCCCCAAGGAATTTATGAAGAAAAGGGAAGAAAAGAAGAAGAATTGACGCTGACCAACAATCCGAACGGATTGCAGACAATCCGTCCGTCCAGCCAGCACAATCCGAGCGTCCCTCCTTGGAATCCGCTCGGATTCCCCCTCAACAATCCGAGCGTCCCTCTTCCGAATCCGCTCGGATTGCACAGCCCAAATCCGGCCGTCCCGACTCTAATCCGCACGGATTCCTGCACAGCACGGATTTCATTCTTCAAGCTACGAAAAGAGAAGCCCTTCTCTCAGAAAATACCGGAGTCTCCTTGCTCAACTTAAAAAGTATAATTACTAGTTTAGCCCTTAGTTAACCCTAATGCATCCTCCCTAATTTTCACTATAAATACCCCATTAGGCTAATTAGAGGAGCATGTTCTTCTTATAAATAATTAGTGTAGTTAATATCAATCAAATCTCTCTTCAATATTGTAATCAAGTATTAATCAAGTTTTAATCCAAGTTTTAGTTCTTTAATCTCTCTCTTGTTCTTCCTTTATTTTGGGTAATTAAAGATTATTTGGGTTATTATTGGGAGATTGACAACCTCTCAATCTAGGATTCAAGTACTTCTATTATTCTTGCTTTATTATTGGAATCATTAGTAGGTATAATCTCTTAATCCCTTTTTAATTATTGTTAATTACTTTCATTTATTCATCATGTTTCATATTGTTGGTATGATTGACAACCTTGCTAGCATGATCAACATGATAATGAGTGAGTAGTCTCTTAGCTAGGGTTTAATGGGTGATTAGGGGAAACCATCATGGGGAATGATTCATGCTTAAATCAATATGCTTTCTTATCTTATTTGCTTGCTTGTTTTGATCTTAATACATGCACATGTTATATTTGATGAAATGCTAAGCCTATGAATCCTTGCATTTACTATCATCTTCTATCTTTTCAATGAGACTTGTAAGACATAACCCAACTCGAGTCTCATTAGACCATGCATGTGTTGAGTAGGAAAGATTAAGTCGACTTGTAGGTGTTGTACAATCTAATCGATTCGGCTCCGGGACCCAAACTTTCCTAGGATTGTAAGATATAACCCAACTCAATCCATCACAACAATAATTGCTTGCTTATAATTTGAGAACATGTTTGTATGATCATATCCCATGATTCCCCTATGATCCCATGACACCCTAGTGCCTTTAATCAATTGTTTACACCCCTTATTTTATTCATCTTGCTAGTTTATTTTCATTGCTATTTTAGTTTAGTGACCTTCTACACCAACTCAATTTGTGACACCCCTAGACACTACTAGTTACAATAGAATTCTCATTTCAATACCCGTCCCTTGGGATCCGACCTTTACTTGCCTCTTTACTAATTGTAGAGTTGTTTGTGAAGTATAAATTGTGTTTTGTATCGACCATTGACCAACGACCACATATACTTAATTGTGAACACGAAATGGCCTCGATCAACTGCCGTATGGGACACATTATTGAGAAACGCGTTAAACAGCTCATAAAGAATGGAGCTATCTCGGCCTTTGATTTTCAATCATTTGGCACGTGTGAATCATGTCTCATTGGTAAGATGACTCGAATTTCCTTCAAAGGTGTTGGAATGCGCGCTGCTGACCTATTAGGACTCATACATACGGATGTGTGTGGACATATGTCAATCACCGCACGAGAAGGCTATAGGTATTTCATCACTTTCACGGACGATTTAAGTAGATATGGCTATGTCTACTTGATGAAGCATAAAAGTGAGTCCTTTGAGAAATTCAAAGAATACCAGAATCGGGTACAGAACCATCTAGGCAGAAAGATTAAAACACTACGATCAGACCGTGGTGGCGAGTATCTTTCACACGAGTTTGATCAACACCTTAAGGACTGTGGGATTGCCTTACAGTTAACTCCACCTGGAACACCTCAGTTGAATGGTGTGTCCGAACGGAGAAATCGAACACTACTTGATATGGTTCAATCCATGATGAGTCACACCGTATTGCCTGATTTATTATGGGGTTATGCTCTTCTGACAGCTGCTCTAATACTTAACCGAAGTCCGTCTAAAGCTGTTGACAAGACTCCATATGAACTATGGAAGGGAACGGTCCCTAACTTGTCCTTTATACGGGTTGGGGGCTGCGAGGCTTATGTCAAGTGGAGACACGAGGATAAGCTCGGCCCGCGATCGGTCAAGACATACTTTATAGGTTATCCTAAAGGAACATTTGGTCATTACTTCTATTCGCCAACCGAACAACGTGTATTTGTTGCGGCCAGTGCGACATTCTTAGAGAAGGAGTTTCTCGAAAACGCGAAGAGTAATAGAACCTTCGAACTGTCGGAGATTCCAGAACCAAATGCTGAGCAACCATTGGAGGAACCAGTTCCTTCAATCCCGGCTGCGGTTAGTATTCCTGAGGAACCTAGGAGGTCGGGAAGAGTCTCTATTCCTCCGGACAGATACATTGGTATGGTCGAGGAACATGACATAGATGGCATTCTGCTCTTAACGAGTAGTGAACCCGCAACCTATAAAGGTGCCATGACTAGTTCCGACTCAAAGCTATGGCTTGAGGCCATGCAATCCGAGATGGACTCCATGTATGAGAACAACGTATGGGATCTTGTTGACTTACCTGCTAAGGTTCGTCCCCTTCAATGCAAATGGCTTTACAAGATAAAGCATTCTGTGGAAGGTCAACAAGATATCTATAAAGCACGACTAGTTGCTAAAGGTTTCACCCAAGTGCCAGGTTTGCACTACGATGAAATTTTTGCACCCGTAGTCATGCTGCGTTCCATTCGGATTATCTTAGCGATTACCGCTTTTCATGACTATGAAATTTGGCATATGGATGTGAAAACCACCTTCTTAAACGGTTATTTGGAGGAAGAGTTGTACATGGTACAACCCGAAGGTTTCATCGATCCTGAACATCCTAAGAAAGTGTGCAAGCTTAAGCGTTCCATTTATGGACTTAAGCAAGCTTCTCGGAGTTGGAATCATCGTTTCGACCAAGTGATAAAAGAAAATGGATTTACTCGATCGGTCGAGGAACCATGTCTATATATCAAGTCGAGTCGGAGCAAGATTGTCTTCCTAATATTGTATGTTGATGACATACTCCTGATTGGGAATGACATACCTCTCTTAACTTCGGTAAAAGTATGGTTGAAGAACCATTTCCAGATGAAAGATCTGGGTGAGGCACAAAGAATTTTGGGCATCCGTATCTATCGAGATAGATCACGTCGGATGTTATCTCTCGGTCGGGGAGTCTTATATAGACAAGATTCTAGAGAGATTCAGCATGACTAACTCCAAAAAGGGGTTTCTTCCTATGGCTCCAGGGGTGCATTTGAGCAAGTCTCAAGCACCAAAGACACCGGAAGAGAAAGAGCGCATGACCCGGATTCCTTATGCTTCGGCTATAGGATCAATCATGTATGCCATGATATGCACACGTCCGGACGTGGCATATGCATTGAGTATGACAAGTCGATTCCAACAGCATCCAGGTGAATCACATTGGATGGCTGTCAAGAACATTCTTAAGTACCTAGAGAGGACTAAAGATTGGGCATTGACTTATGGAGGCGATCAAAAGCTATGCGCAACCGGTTACGCAGATGCTAGCTTTCAAACGGATCGAGATGACTCGAAATCTCAGTCTGGATTCGTTTTCTCTCTTAATGGCGCTGCAGTCAGCTGGAAGAGTTCCAAACAAAGTGTTACAGCAGATTCTACGATTGAGTCCGAGTACTATCTTTGCGTCGAAGCTGCAAAGGAAGCGATATGGATGCGTCAATTCTTACAAGGACTATCTGTAGTGCCTAGTTCGAATGACCCGATCACCATCTATTGCGACAATAGAGGTGCCATCTTCCAGGCTAAGGAGCCTAAGTCTAGCAACAAGTCTAGACATGTACAACGGAAAGCTCATCTAATCCGAGATTACGTGGAGCAAAAGGAGGTAGTGATAGAAAAGATTGCTACAGATGATAATATAGCAGATCCTCTCACTAAACCATTACGACAAGATAAGCATGAAGGGCATGTTAATTCCATGGGAATTAAACGTGTTCCTGAGTTGTAGTACTCTTTTATGGATTAGATTCATTTTCTTGTGTACTCTATACGACATAATCGTTTTGATATTTATATATTTTGTTTTTCATGTGGAGTTGTACGACTATCTTGAACACCACAAAGTGAACTGAGAAACATTATATTTTTGGTCCTTAATTGCCCACTTGAGCTGATAACTCTGGCAATTATTTTGTGACGCTGGTCGATGGTGGGTTCAACGAGCCATAAGTCAAACGGTTGACTAACCAATCACAGAGGCGAGTTATACGGATATCTCGTAGGACATAATTGTGACAACAACGTGGAGTCCTAAATATTTTATAACATTCGGTGCCAGGTCGTGGATAGGACCTCCATGGTGATCCTAAGAGTCGATTCTTTTGACTATCAACTGTCTCTTGAGATCAAGGCAGATTTTGGGTGACTTTGGTTTCTTTCTCACGGTCATCCGTAACAGGGGGCCAAGTAGATTTTTTCTGGGTCATTTCATGCTGTGCTTAGATCGGCAAGAGTCGAGTTGAAGGAAATATTCAGCCTTTATCAGGTACTCGATATTTCTCAGGGCCACTCGAGGAGTCAGAATCGAAATGCATGGCCATGCTCGAATACGGATTCGTTTTATCAGTTAAGTTACTCTCTAGTCGAGGAAACCACTCTTGATACAGATCGATTGTAAAATACGACCTTTGCGGATACGGATCTGCAAATTGTTTTACATTGAGTGGGAGAAATTTTAAATGGATATGAGAATCGGTTATCGCACATACACTTGTACGGACAAGTGGGAGTTTGTTGGAGCTGGTGTCCTCCAGTTAGTGCGGATAACGTTATTGCACGTACACTTGTACGGACAAGTGGGAGCTTGTTGGGGCTGGTGTCCTCCACAGTTAGTGCAATGACATATAAATCTCTAAAAGGATCAAAGGTATACTTTTGTATTATTATCAGTTGATCCACGTTTATCAATAACGGATGGCTTGGTAGATAAGTTTGACGTTATTGTCATACAGATGGCGGTGATCAACTGGTCCCTAAAAGTCACACCTATAGGATACGTTTGAGAGATGTGACGGTATGAAAATACAGTCATGTTGATGCCTAATATGACTAAGCAGTTAGTCGGAGTTATTGACTAATAATTAGTCAAACGCGATGTTGAGATAATTATTTAATACGGATTAAATAATACTGGCTAAGGTGAATTAAGCGGTTAATTCATAAATTGAATATAAACGGTGATATTTAATTAATGTATATTGAATTAATTAATTATACAATATTGTCATTGTCGGACAAGTATTAATATGTTGGCTGATTAGTGTTACTAGTCGATATTTTAATATCCGATATAGAATGATGATTTATAATTAAAACCCGTCATATACATTTTAGCGAAACGAGTCGGACCACGAATTAAATAAGGAGAAAGTGGAAAGCCCACTCTCCCCTGGCACACGGTTTGGCCGAGAATAACAAAAGGGGAGTCCCTCTCTCCTTTTGACCTAATCATTGTCATTTGCACAAAAATTAGGGTTTTGGAGGCATTCTCTCTGAATTTCTAGATCTCACATCAGAAAACTCACAAAAACTCTCTCAATATTGCAAGGCAATTAGAGAGTACTTTCTAGCACAAGGGGCATAGTCTCAGACGATCTTGGGTGCAACGATTAGGAGGAAATCTACGTTGATTTCTGTTCTTAGGCCGTTTTATACAAAGGACCCGAGGTTGATTCTTATTCTTTTATCGTTTCTCTTGTTTTTTGTTTATGACCATTAATCACATGATAATTTGCGTTATAGTCCTTAATTTTAAGGGGTTTTATACAGATATTACCCTACATGATCCCCCATTAAAAATATAGTTACCATTGTAACAGTTCTGGTTGCTATTGTAGTTACTATAACTTTGCCGATTGTTGTACTGACCCGAGAATCTATTACTCCCACAACTGGGTGCTGGTGTATTTTATCCACAATGAATTCCGCTCCCATTCCCACTATGTGGTGAACTCCTGCACTCAAAAGCTCTATGCCCTAACTTATTACAGTTGAAACACCTCCAACCTCGAACGGGTGTGCGACCTTGACTCTCTTCCTCACTTGGGTCATACCCCCACCGTAAATAGACCCTCCAGCTGAGCTGGTTTTAGTTGCATTGTAGTCCTGCCTCTTACTCGCTGCGCCTCCTTCACTTACAGTTTCAGCCTTCCGCTTCCCTACTTTCTCCTTCTTTTCTTCCTTTAGCATGTCTGTTATCCTCTCAGCATTACTAGCTCTTTAGTACACCTCCTCAACAGTAGATGGTTCTCCCGCTACGAGCCTCTTCTTAATCTCTATCGACAGTCCCCTCTAAAATTTGACAGCTAACATCTCTTGCCCCATGTTTAGATCACTCACATACTCTGCTAGCTCCTGGAAGCGATTGTGGTATTCTTCCACAGTCATCCCCTCCGTCATCTTAAAAGTGTCAAACTCCGACCGCATCCTGCTGCGAATATGCTCAGGCACAAAGGTGTTCCTTAACAATAGCTTAAAGTTCAATCACAGTATATAGGCTTCTCCAATATCCTTATAATCATCACGCAACCCCTCTTTATTCCGGCTCCACCATAGGCGTGCTTTCCCCTTCAAATAATGAGCCGCCTGATCTACTTGCAGTTCAGCTGGGCAATTCAACAACTCGAATAGGTCGTTAAACTCCCTACACCAATATCATAGTAGCGAGGGTTATTCTAACCCGTCATACCTAGTAGGCATATGACGCACAACGATCGAGCTCATTTTTGCTGCATCCACAGCTGATGACTTTGAGTTTTTTGGCGCTTCTTGCAGCGTTTCATTCATCTGAATGAGTCTGTCGACCTGTTCCTGGGTCGTAGTTGTCGGTTGAGATTTCTTTGGAGGCATTGTTTTTCTATAACATTAACAAACATAAGAATTCCGCTTATTAGGTGTCTCAAAGTAAGTCTAATATTTTTACTAGCTATTTGCTTGCGTAGATTGAGTAATGCATCCAACAATTCATGATAATAAAATATGTGTAACGGCAACAAGTATACTTCTTAAACACGAAATAAAGACGGCTCACAAGATACCAATACCTTATTACTTAAATAAATCATGTTTCTCGAATCCGAGGTAAAATATTTTAAATAAAACAACAATGTATCACCCCCAAACTTATTGAACATAAACTAGTTCGGATTACCCGACTAAAACAAATAAATATAACTAATAACTATAGCATTATTCCTTCTTGTAGTTCTTAGACCACCCTCTTAAGCCTGTCGCCAAAACGAGCCCATCCATACCGTCTTATCCCAGCCCCAGGTACACTCATTGTGCCAGTAATCTCTACTTCATTGTCAGAATCAAAGTCTATGAAATCCTGTCTTTCAGATTCTTTGGGTTCTGGTTCCTCTCATCGTCACTAATCATTATCACCTCTGTAATCTTATCAGTCTCTTCCCCAAGTGGCTCTCGCGCATTATTTCCACGACTCATCTGTCCGAGCTCGGACTCTTTATAAGCATAATAGTTCTTCCAATAATAAAATATATACCCTACCCAATCTTTTATGTAGTTATAGGTCATGTCCGCAGGATACTTAAGGCTGCCTTTATAGCTAGGGTCTTTGAACAAGTACTCGTTATGTTTAACATACTCCTTCATAAAGGAATTTCTAGCTTCACCTATTTTACCAGTCTCAGGAAGGGTTTTTAGTAAGGCGAGGGCTCTCAAGTAGGTGTCACACAAATACTTTCCGTCCCGAAGTTTCCCATAACTCTCCATGTATTCTTCCAACTTTAGGCAATGCTCATCAAAATCAGTCCCATGATACATCTTAAGGTCTTCAGGGCGTTTATTCTTACGGGGATACAACCAAAGTGAAAACATATACATGAAATAAATCAGAACACGAGGTTATATACGTGTAATCAGGTCATCAAAGTTCATTCCAAGTATCCAGTATCAGCAGCCCATGTCAGGGCTTAAAGGCCCCCTCACCAACCCAAACATTCACACTTTTACTCGTATCAAGTACGAATGTATGTGATAGGCTATCGCATACCTATACAAACATAATATTTATACCCTAGCATAACAAATGAATGTAGTACGTAGGGGTCGAACCACAGAGAGACGAGTGTTGTTAATTAGTTGTTATGGAGTGAATTTTACCTCGGTAGTTTAACGGTTGATTGATTGGTTTGGTTTGATGCGATGATAAAACAATAATAAAGAAAATGTCTAGGGAGGTCGGGTCACACATGCTAATTATGTAAATGCTCATGTCAAGTTAGGAAGTTGATTTTACGATAAATGTTTAGGCTTAAAGACACCCACCTTACGATATTAGTGTCAACCATAGACCGGGTCCTAGAGAAACTCTCGTCCATGACTAGGTCGTCCTACTACACATGCTTAGTCTAATTCAATTCTGTGCCTCTCGAATTTTAGAATGAATGAACAAACTTAATCAATGAATAAGGCCTTTAAACATAGATTAAACGTGACGATGCAAACATTTGATAGAAACAATTTATCAATTTAACTTAACCTCATTTTAACATTTACAATTTACTTAGTCATGCATGGTTTCCCTTACTCCTTAGACAAATGCAACTACTCTAACATTGTAGAAATATAAATTAAACTAATGCTAAATGAAATGATAAATAACATAACGAAAATAGAATAAGAATTACCTTGAAGTAGGAAATGGAAATGAAGAACAAATGAAAATGGAAATAACTTGAAATGAAGCTTGAATATAACTTGAACTTGATAATAGAAATGTTGTAACAAACTAATATATGAAAGATCATAGATCCATATTAGACTCTCTAATAAAAATTAAATTATCTCATAATTTATCATTTAGGTGATCTATGTAACATGCATGCTAACATGAAAGCATAAAAATGAAAGTATAAGGAAAAACAATTTCCTTACATTGATTTTGTGGTAAAAAGGGCACAAACTAGTTCACCTTACTAGATTGTTCTTGAGCTTATACCAAATGGATGATCCTCCTTGCAAATCTTCAAAAAGAAGATCTCCTTCTTGTTGCACCCAAGAACTTACCCAAAAATAATAACAAGTATTTTACTAGAACTTGTTAATATTATACCCTTGATCTTATTTGTAATATTACTAACAATTCTTAGTAATAAAAAGTATTACTAACTTCTTAGTAAAGATAAATATTATTTTTAGAGAGAAGAAGAAGACCAAATGATATCACATGCAAAATGCACAAGTGAATGTTGTAGTGTGTCAAAATGAACAAACAATTTGGTCTATTAAGGGGACAAAAACCGGGTGGAGTGTGGTGAGGAAGAGTGTTCAATTGTCTTATATTATTTTATCTTACATCACATGCAAAATCATTTATAAGATAACTTATGGTATTATATAAAGTAAGGTGAAATGATTATGTTCCTAATCATCCACTACTCTATTTTACACGGTCCACTTGCCCATTTACGGGTCCATGTTGGTTCTTATATTTGTCGCACAAATACGTGTAATTTTATTTTAAACATCGTTTCATGTTTAAATACTTTCATAATGAATTCATCCAAATCACTTCGTAAATATACGTGTACCACTACACATATTATATACGTACTAATATTAATCACATTAATCAATTAGTACAATTTTAGTGAATTAACAATTAATTAACTAAAACCCGTCTCCCAAAATTTATTATTCAATTATCACATAATTAAATAATAACTGCCGTTCCTCGAGTTCGCAATTCAAAATCTCTCAAAAACTAATCGACTAACCTTTTAGTCTATAAATCAAGGGACTAAATAAATTGTATCTCATACAATTAATTAGTTGTCTATTGGGGTTCGTTCCTTTAGGTGTGACCAAAAGGGGTCAGTTGATCACCGTCGTCTCACGACAATAACGTCAAACTCTAGTCAGCCAACCGTTATCGATTTACGTTAATCAACTGACAAGGATCAAATAATTAAATATCTGATGATATTCCTCTAATGAGATTTATTATCAAAACGCACTATTGTGGAGGACAATAACTCCAACAATCTCCCACTTGTCTGACACAAGGTGTGCGCTACCAATTCTCTTGTCCGTTTTAATCTCCTACTCAATGCAAGGTGTCTTTCAGGTCGCACTTGCACACGAACATATCGCGAGTGGTTTTCTCGATCGGGAGTGTGCCTACCTGACCGGAAAAATATCTCACAGATTACTTCCGAGCGTGGCCACGCATTTGTAGTCATTAACTCCTCGAGTGGCCTTGAGATGTAGTTACCCAACGTGGGTGGACAATTCCTGTATGCCCTATCTATCCTATTGCACAATACAGATCACTATGACCTAGTAAATGCCCTTTTGGCCTCCTTTCACGGCACGACCTAGGACAAAAACCAAAGTCACTCGGAAACTGCACTTGCTCAGATAATAGTCTCCAGTCAAAAGAATCGACTCATTAGAACATCTTAGAGATCCCTGCCACGACCAGGCGTCTATAATAGAATTTAGGGACTCTCTAAATGGTCAATGTCCGGCAAAGTGTCACACACTCTGCCTATGTAATCGACTAGTCATCACGTATGACCTTATGGTGTTGAACAACCATCAATCGACTTACAATCTAGTCACTCCGAGAAGTCACCTCATTAAGTGACTAGGGACAAAATACAATGTTCATCTTATTCACTTGAATATTGTTCAACATTGTCTCCATAACTTATTCAGATAAACAAGGTATTCAATGTTTTCAGTCAAACTGAATAATTGAGTTCTTAAAGAAACTCTAACAATGAATGCGATCATCACTTATGTAAATATCAATACTCTATCCAATACTTACATAACGATCTTTAGCAATTAAGGTATACTCTTCAATCACATTGAAATGACATAACCATCATGTCTACCTTATGCCTACGACTTTGGTTAGAGGATAAGCAACAGTTGCATCACTCTAATTTCCATTGCTATTTTCCTTTGTTCTATGCAATCTTTTCATCACATAGAGCATATCTAAGTACACGTCTAAACAAGTTTTTAGACTCTGGATCTAAAACCAGTCAAACAATCCCACTGTTTTCACATTTTCTTGGGATACGATATTCGGCTAACAAAACTACTCTAGTCCCATTAAATTCCGGTTATCTACTATCTCTCTTACAACATCGGATGTTGTAATGTACTTAGCTTTCGTTCATGATTTGTACGTATAACACTTATGCATACACATCCTTCATATGACATCTGTTATGTATGGCTCCTCATACATGTTTGCTTTATACATGTATAACTTCTTATACATATTATTCTTTATGCACATAACACTTTTACATGCTAACCATCTCTTAACGAGACTCATAACATCTTATAAGCATAGGAATGTAATCGTATAACCTTTTACACGAAATTCATTAATTCCTCCATTCAACAAGAGTAAATCCTCAGTGCTTCTCAAGTACTCAAGGATGCTCTTGATAATAATCTAGTGACACTCACTAGAAAATGATTGGTAATGACTTCTCATATTCTCAACATGATAAGTCCCGACGAGAGAAGCTTCTAGCATATTTAATAGATCTTGCAGCGGAAGCACAAGAGATCATTTTTTTTCTTCAACAACTTGAACGAGTCAAGAATCTTATCACATAAGTCTCGTGACTATAATGCTAATATCCATGGAGATCTATCTCTTTACATCCGGATATTTATGATGCGCCATGCTACTCTCAAATATTCACCCGAGAATATTTCAAGTCACTAATATGTCAAACACATATTTAGACTAAGAAACATCACCTTAGCTACATTTCTAGTCACTAATATGTCAAGCACATATTTAGACTAAGAAACTCACTTTAGCTCCCACTAAACTCCATGTATCATCATGTTACCTCGACACTCGAGTAATACCATTTTGATAGACTACATGATTGAACCCAAAGTTCCAACTCTTTGACGTATATAGATCACAAAAGGGATCTTCCAAGCATTCTAGGCTTCTTAGCATTGACAAGATCAACAAAACTTCTCCCAAGGAGAAAGTTTCATTATTCATTTGCCAAATCTAATCCTCATGAGAAGCTATATTGCTAAGAACATACGAATTGATAAAGGCATTTGGGTTGTCACAAAACTCTCTATAACACACCCAAATTTTAAACATCTTATGTAACCTCTACGACAAGATCAAGGTAACCAACCAAAGTATTCACCTTAAATCAAGTCTCGAAAACATCTCGTGTTTCCTTCCTTATCGCATCATGTGCAAGGAGATCAATTCGAATTACATGGTGACACGCCATCACATAGAGTTCATACTATAGAAAAGCCTTTGATGAGGGTTTATGATTCGTCACTTTTGAAAAGTAACGCAATATTATCGCAAAATTATCTCCTTATAACCACTGAGCCATAATAAAGAACGTCTTCTTGTATTGTACTCACCACTGAGCCTCAATAAATAACGTCTTCTTGCATTGTACTCAGTTTGTGGGTCTTGGACTTCCGCAAGTTCAAAATTTCTCCCACTCTGTCTTCTAGAAAATGAAAATCTTTCTGGAAAGACAGCATTACGAGCCACAAACTCTTTGTTCTCGTTTTGGAGGAGTAAAAACCATGTGGTTTAATTTTGGATAACCCTCATAAATACACAAATTGGTTCTGAACATAAACATTTATGGTCCCAAATGTATAAAAAGACAAGTTAGGGACTCTCCCTATCCATATCTCATATGGAGTCATTTAGGCTATTATAGTCGGGTTTTAAACTTTTAGTGAGAAAATAGCTTACAAAAATTGCGAAAAACCTCAAACTATATCTCATAAAGTTTGGTTTATATACTTGACTACACCATACTCTATGGTGTCCCAAGGAGAAGGTATTATGTGAACTGGTTCACAATCGTCTTAGTGATTATCAAGGTCATTACTTGATATTACCCATTTGATCTTCAAAGTCATTACTTTGAAACTTCCGATCAACATCTTGATCATGACGAGCTTTTGGTTTACTACTTCATTTTGAAAATATAACACGTTTAAAAAATCACTTTTATGTCTTATTAAATAGATACGAGGTTTTCATATCTACTTAACATTACGGTAAAAGTAACGAAGTATATATATATAATCAATTATCGACCTTAAGCATTCGTATGTATATGGTCAATCATCTCACTATTGTGTTTCTTTTCAGCAAAAGAAAACATAATTTATGCACACACACCATAAGATTTTCAATCAAATGGTTGTTCGATGTGCTTATCGTTTATTCGTTTAAACGAATTTACTTGAGGTTTGATCAATTTGGGTTCACCGATTTAGAGACATTAAAATCTATAAGATAGTATAATATTTAGTTTTCGTGAAGAATGTAAAATTCCTCTAACTTAAGTGGTCTAAACCAACCACCAAGTTATCATAGGAGTAGGTACAACATTTTGTTTTAAATCACATGAGTGATGCCTTCTATGTATAAACATAGATGATTACATTATTTTAAAACCAAATTTAGGTACATTTGTCCCTATTGAAATCATTGCTACTCTAGCACCACTTCGATACAAAAATGTCCTATGCTAGACGTCTTACATTTTATCAATTCATGTAAACTTCTTTACAAAGAAATGACCCGTACTTGGTATCTCATACCAAGATAGTGGAACTAGCCTATCCATTGAGTAGATGTCTCTTTCAACTTTTGTTCTATCACATACATCTAGGGTTGATTCTTCTTAACTCCCACTCACTTTCACATTCCTCTTTGCTTCAATCAAGCAAAAATGAATCTCATGAAGACCTCTCTTCATGTCATTCGTGATATTTTATACACTTAGTAAGAGTGAATTACTATAAAGTGAGTGCAACATGTGGCAAAATCTCAATTTCTTGCGAAATTGGACTACCTAACCGTTCAATTGTTATCATATGCCTAAATTCTTTAGCGCATAAACAATCGATTTGGCCTTTCTCGAAGTGAGCCATTTGACGGTATCATATTGGAGTATTCTTTGTGTTTTTGAAAATTCTTTTCGTAAACTTTTGAATTACTCTTGAGTAATTAAAACTAATATGTCATCTTCATGACGGAGGTGTCACTTCCAAAATCAAGACTCTCTTGATAAAATGTGACTTCATTTTAAACTCGTAATATGGGTTTACAACATGAAAACCCTTTTTTAAATATGTATGGATGTTAAGTTGTATAATAATCGCAATAATTATTGTAAGCTTATGTAGGTGAATTGGTAAATCATGTTACCAATCATTAATTCCTTCAAAGAAACCGCTTCCTATGAAAGAACGAAACGAGTATAATAATAAATAGAGGATGAAAGGAGGATGAAGTGCGCGATGTCATAGTAAATTCATTAATGAAAAAGAACGAAAAATAGGAAAAATTAACATTCAATGTTTTAAAAATACTTGTGAAAAACATGTTCAACAAGTTTTAACATTTATATAATGATCTCCCACTAAATTATATAAATGATTCCAAGACCCAAATATTAAACAAAAATGAGTATCGCTTGGGTGAAACATCCCATAATTGTGTAAATTCGGTAAATCACGTTGACTAATTCTACCTCTAGAACTCTTGGTCGACGAATTTCCTTAAATCCATCTACTAGCCCCGGAACACAAGACCGTCTTATATCCCGTAGAGTCCAACCAATTTTAGAGTGTGATAACCGTTTACCACCCTACTTACCCAAGGTAAAAAGAGAACACCCCGCTTGGGCGAGCGTGGCTCTAATGAACAAGAGATTCATATGTGTTACTAATTAGTAAGGCTAATCTCAATTTTAGTTATGTGAGAGATCTTGTCAATTTAGTAATAAATTCCCTATAAGTGAACTAAGTCGGTGAATGTAAATGACGTGAATTGACAACCGCGAAAATAAAATGCATGTGAATGGCGATTTTGGCATGCGCGAAAATAAAACAAGCAAACAAGTAAGCATATGAATAAATCCTAGTATTAGCACCTAGTTAGTAAAAACTAGTCTATTACATTTCGGAAACCAACTCCTTGGTCCCTTGCCTCTTCATTCCAAAAGTGGCTCCTTCTTTTGGGATTTGGAACACCTTCCAAAAATAGACTCCGTCTCGATATAATCCGTCTTTAGGAAACGCCGGTAAGAATAACTATTACAATTGAATTACATAGATATTTTTATTATACATTAATTAATAAAATAAATAAAACTATTAATTAATTACAAATCGACGATACGAGATCGTATTTAATTACAAACAAATCGCTATTCCCATTCATTTCGGGTAATAACGATTAAAATTAACTAGGCCATACTAGGTACAACAAGATAAATACTTTAAATAAATGACAATCAGTCATTCAACTTAAATAAATATGCTTAAAATTCTGTAAAATGATGCCAAAATCGCCCTATCCATCAATCGTTGGTATCCATCTCGGTGTTTGTGAATTTAATCGATTTTTAACGTGTAAAAATCAATAATCAACTCTTAAATCTCATTTAAGTCCAAACTAATTATCCAAACTGTTTTGAACCTCAAAATTAGTCCTCACTAATTTTATTATGAATAATTAGTTTGATTTGGTGATATTTTGCTAATTAAATCGGTAAAATCATAATATTTAAGTAAAAATCAAAAATAATTGAAACATTACCCAAAAAAATGAAAAAAAAATTTTTAGTATTCTGGAACACTCCCAAGAACACCAACAAGTCAGAAAAATTGCCCGAAAATTCCGGATAAATTTTATGAAGAAAAAGAATGATATTTATCGGTTTTTAACCACTAAAACCAATAAACATCAAAACAAAGTGAAAACACACATACAAAATCACGTTTAACATTTAAATATTATTTTTAAATGTACATAAATTTATCAAGGGCAGAATCAAATATTTCGAAATTATGATTAATTAATTTGACTTTTATCGACTTTTATATCATAAAATCAATAAACATGCAAAAAATTCGAACCAACCTTCAACTTTTTGCATACAATCATTAGAAAATATGCATGAAATACCATAAAAAAATCCATGCACCGAATCAACATTTAACTATTTTTAGTCAATTTTTAACTAAAATACGGCATTTTGACTCGGTTTTCTACCAAAAATCATTAAAAATAGCAAAATAACTTCATAAATCACCAAAAAATACCACAAACCTTTTGAGATCAGTAGGTATGCATGTCCCAAAAATTTCATGCTAAAACCTCTTCTAACACCATTTTGCGTTTTAATAAATTATTTCATAATTCATTAAAATGCTTAAAATCAACATGCAAATTACAAGCCTAAGCTCTGATACCACTTGAAAGATCATAGATCCATAATAGACTCTCTAATAAAAATTAAATTATCTCATAATTTATCATTTAGGTGATCTATGTAACATGCATGCTAACATGAAAGCATAAAAATGAAAGTATAAGGAAAAACAATTTCCTTACATTGATTTTGTGGTAAAAAGGGCACAAACTAGTTCACCTTACTAGATTGTTCTTGAGCTTATACCAAATGGATGATCCTCCTTGCAAATCTTCAAAAAGAAGATCTCCTTCTTGTTGCACCCAAGAACTTACCCAAAAATAATAACAAGTATTTTACTAGAACTTGTTAATATTATACCCTTGATCTTATTTGTAATATTACTAACAATTCTTAGTAATAAAAAGTATTACTAACTTCTTAGTAAAGATAAATATTATTTTTAGAGAGAAGAAGAAGACCAAATGATATCACATGCAAAATGCACAAGTGAATGTTGTAGTGTGTCAAAATGAACAAACAATTTGGTCTATTAAGGGGACAAAAACCGGGTGGAGTGTGGTGAGGAAGAGTGTTCAATTGTCTTATATTATTTTATCTTACATCACATGCAAAATCATTTATAAGATAACTTATGGTATTATATAAAGTAAGGTGAAATGATTATGTTCCTAATCATCCACTACTCTATTTTACACGGTCCACTTGCCCATTTACGGGTCCATGTTGGTTCTTATATTTGTCGCACAAATACGTGTAATTTTATTTTAAACATCGTTTCATGTTTAAATACTTTCATAATGAATTCATCCAAATCACTTCGTAAATATACGTGTACCACTACACATATTATTTACGTACTAATATTAATCACATTAATCAATTAGTACAATTTTAGTGAATTAACAATTAATTAACTAAAACCCGTCTCCCAAAATTTATTATTCAATTATCACATAATTAAATAATAACTGCCGTTCCTCGAGTTCGCAACTCAAAATCTCTCTAAAAATAATCGACTAACCTTTTAGTCTATAAATCGAGGGACTAAATAAATTGTATCTCATACAATTAATTAGTTGTCTATTGGGGTTCGTTCCTTTAGGTGTGACCGAAAGGGGTCAGTTGATCACCGCCGTCTCACGACAATAACGTCAAACTCTAGTCAGCCAACCGTTATCGATTTACGTTAATCAACTGACGAGGATCAAATTATTAAATATCTGATGATATTCCTTTAATGAGATTTATTATCTAAACGCACTATTGTGGAGGACACTAACTCCAACAATATAAACTAAACCTAAACTAAACTAAACTACCTACTAATATTTAGAGAGAATTTAGGAAGAAAAATATATGTAAGAGTGTGTAAGAGGTGAATCCAATGGTCTAGCATAGGCTCCTATTTATAGGAAAACAATAGGAGTAACGCATGCACCAAGGAGGAGCCAACCCCGATCGGGGTCGTAGTGTCCATCATATTTTCTCTTAATTCCGTCCTTAATTATAAATGGTATCCTATGTTGACGATTAATGCCTTGTTTAATGGTGCGATTAAGAGTATTAAGGAGGGCATCTTAAGTATTTTGGCATCCTAGGCTCTTCTTTAGCATCCAAATTTTCCACCACATTTTGGACTTGAATTCTCGGGCTTTGACTTGCACATTGACTTTGCTTGCATTTTCATTTTTGATCCGACACTTTCTTCTTGCAAAATCCATGCAATTCCAACACTTAGTCCAATCTTGCTCTCATACTTAGCCTTGCTTCTAGTGTTAGCACATTTTATAGTACTTTAGCTCATTTTCCTACAAAACACACTTGAACACACAATTGCACTAGAAACACAATATTAGCTTAAAAACACTTTGATAAGTGCTAAATGATATGTAAAATCAAACTAATATAAGGGATTAAAATGTATAGAAAATGCACTTATCAGTATGTATAATTAAGCCAAACAATTTATCAATCAGATTATATGCATAGCATCACATCGCTAGACAAAATAGCTAATAACAGTTGAAATTATCCGGAATTGTTTGTTTATGAGTTTGGTCGATCGACTGGTAGTCTATGTCGATCGACCAAACAAGCTTCCCCTTTTGTTTCAATCGACACATTAATCAAGACATGCAATTCTTAAATCTGGTCGGTCGACTCCTTGCTTAGGTCGATCGACCTAATGGAATTCCTTCCCAAATCGTCTAACATTGCGTCAACAACAATATAACATGCTTTCTTACCTCCTTATATGATCATCTTAATGCAATCCCATAACTAAACTTTCATACGCAACAACTTAAAACACCCTTATTAGCTCAATTTTCACACAATACGTATTCTGTATCCACCATCACATCACATCCTGTCTTTTATTCATATCTCCTTCATAATGTATATTCACATCTCACAACAAAATGACAGAATACAAAAAAAAAAATCATGCTTATAGGCCATAAACTTTCATATTTCAAACAGTTAGCATCCACGCTAGCTACCCATACTCTTATTGCTCCCGCGGTGCCCGGTTCGAATCTAATAGGGTCGTAACTCAAGTTAAGGACCTCTCCCTAACCAAGCTATTTAGGGGCTCCTATTAGTTCTTACCCGGGTTCATTTTTTTAATTGACACATCCTAGGTTCATTCTTGCTCATTGGTTGTGCCCTAGGATCGTAAATACTCCGGTACCACTTTGTAACACCCCCGTTTCGGAAGGAGCCTTACCAGGCATTCCCGACTAAATGAGGCTGTTACCATCTCGGTAAACCGAGGTAGTGAGCAACAAAGTAAAACAATCAAAGGTACTTTAATAAAAGTATACTGTTAACTTAATAGGTTAGCCAAAACAGCTTTACAACTCCAACCGAAATTAAGGAAATATAAAAGTTTATAGTACTTATTAAACACGAATGAAAGATTAATGTTTAGTGACTCGTGAGACTAGACACAAGCTCCATGACTCGGTAGCGATCATCCATATCCCCCAAGCAAAGCATCAAGAACAACTACTACTTTGTACCTGCTTTATTAACTGCTCCCCATTCAATCGGAAATTATTAAATGGATTAACACATGCCACCCCGTAAATAGGTGACAATTGACACATGACACAAATAAGTCAACCAATGGTTGAGTAGAAATAACCAAAACAACAATAATAAGATAACAACAATAAAAGACATTAATAGAAACTTCAAGAGTAATAATACGGAATAATAGTGCGCAACGAAAGATTAACAGATAGTCTCACTCCACTTACTCGTCAATTACTAATGCTAATAATGGTACCATAATGCTCCTTGGTAGTAGCACCACCCCGTGCTATGCTCACCTGTATAATAGGCAGTGGTACTCTCATACCATGCTCATCTGGCAGTAGTACTCTCCGTACTATGCGCAACTGGCAGTAGCATCTCTCACGCTATGTACAACTGGTAGTAGCCCCCTCCGTGCTATGCACAACTTATTTCATGTCCGTATCTCAACTCGACATCAACTTCTTTCATTATTGTACAGGGCATTAGCAATCACAACAATAATAACACAAACAGACTACGAAACGTCACACCATAATGATCACTGTATATCGTATAGCTAACCAATTTAAACGTATAAAGCTGAATGTCTAACGACCCCCTATGGTACTGTCGATCGACCAATGACTGCCTGTCGATCGACAGCCATACAAGATGTCGATAGACATCCTTCAAATGAGCAACAACACGACATCTTAGATATTCTAGACAAACACTACAATTTCTATGTGAACTTACGACAAAACCAAAGGTGAGTAGGGTATTCCTACCTTATAGCAACCACGATTGAAAAGCAAGAAGGAATAAAAACCGCTCCTCTACGAAACCGCAACCTATATTATATATTACTTGCGATAAATAACAATAGATAACAATACGGAATTAATCAACATTAAACAACGATCCGACTCCCCTTTACACGTATCATGGTTGAGTGCCATAATGGCCAAGATGGTCTCAAACGAAAACAATATATTGTTATATTAAAGAATAGTTTACTTACGGGTTCGATGGAACAATTGCTAGTACGAATATCGAAAACGTCTTTCCTTTCCTTCTCTTTTCCACGGCAAACAAGGGGTAAGGTGTGGGTGTGCTTTGTTATTGTTTTTATAAATGTGTTTAGGGTTAGACTAGGATGGGTATATATAGGTTTATTTAAAATAGAATTAGATTAGGAACAACTCAAAGCTACCTGGCAGCTCTATCGATCGATACACAAAACCTGTCGATCGACACCATCACAAAAGTCTTTCGACTTAGCCGTTCGTCACAGACCTCAAACCCCCAAAACCAATACCAGCTCTGTCGATCGACACCCAACACATGTCGATCGACACATACCAGCGTCGATAGACACCCAGTAAATAACCCGGTAGACATGTCCATTACACTTGGCAGGACTTCACTAGACAAAGGCATATAAATGTATATGTATTAACACAGCTTATAAAAATGTTAAGGAATATGGAGTGCTACACAAATTTATGGGGTATTACAACACGGTCGATTATAGAGTATACTCGGCCGAGTATCCTCTACTCGGTCGAGTATTCCCATACTCGGCTGAGTATTCCTGGGTAGTAAACTGTCCAGAAACACACGACACACTTACTCGGCCGAGTAAGCCATATTCGGCCGAGTAACAGACTTAGAAAACCGTGGTATCACATAAACATGAGAATCATGGAACAAACTCATTATGTCACAGTGCAGCGAACTGATACTTGGAGGTTTACAGTTTTTGAAAACAAACGAAGACTTTTAAAATCTGAAAAACGTTTTGCAAATACTTGAAAAACAAAGCTTTAAATGTATAAATGATTTGCAAGGTTTTACAATAAATGCTTTGGAAAGTCTTGAGAAATAAATGAAGCTAAGGCACACTATTTAATGGATTTGATCAGTAAGAAGTACAACTTAGGTTAATTAAATCCAATATAAAATAGGTAGCCTTTGAGTGATGGTATGTGTTAGGCATTAGGCTTGAGGCACAAGTCTTTGATCAAAATCAGAAAACTCTTCCCAAAACACTCAACATGTGACACTTTACCAAATTGGCAAAAAAAATTTCTAGCTTTAAAACTTTGACAAGTTCAACTTACCATTTTGGTAAAAAGCAAATGCACAAATCTAGAGAAATTAACAATGGAGATTAGTGATTTAAAATTTCAGATTTGTTTTCAAACTTTGAAGATTCAAAATGTTAAAGCTTTTGAGAGTATGAAATTTGTAAATATTTTAACACTTAAACTTTTCGTATAAACATTCCTCCATACGGTAATATCAGAAACCACAGTGCAGTGCACTGTTGCATGATTTTGAAGCCACTTGGCGTAAATGAGAATGTTACACTTAATCTTACAATGTTCGACTAAGGCTAGGATCATATCATTGTCTTGACTTCTTGTTGACTTCACTTTGATCATGTTAGGCCTTCTTGAAAGTCCATTTGATTGCTTTAATCACTAAGCATTTGTAACTAAGAACAAACAATCAAATAACAAGGGAACTTGGCATCATCAACCGAGTGTGTTCTAACAGGTTTTAAACCAATAGGTTCTAAATGGGTATACAAGGTGAAATATAAAGCAGATGGATCTGTTGACTGATACAAGGCCAGGCTTGTGGCTATAGGATATAATCAGGTGCATGAAAAAGATTACAAACATACTTTTAGCCTTGTAGCAAAGTTTACAACTGTAAGAGTTTTCCTAGCCGTTGCAGCAGCTCACAGTTTGCCTATTCATCAACTTGACATCAATAATGTCTTTCATCATGGCTTTCTTGATGAAGAGTTGTATATGTCACCTTCAGAAGGGTATAAAAAGTTGTTTGCAGTCCAGTTTTGCAAGCTCAAGAGGTCTCTTTATGGACTCAAGCAAGCTTCTAGGCAGTGGAACCTAGAGCTCACCAAGACACTTCTTGCACAAGGGTTCATTCAATCAAAGAATGACTATTATTTGTTTCATCAGGGGCTGAGAGATAAATTTACAGTTGTAATAGTATATGTGGATGACCTGTTGATTACTGGAAATGATGCTACTTCTATTTCTCAACTGAAACAAGTTTTGGACAAATCTTTCACTATAAAAGATTTGGGATTGATCAAGTATTTCTTAGGGTTAAAAGTTGAGAGAACAGATGATGGTTTATATCTCACTCAAAGGAAATATATCAATGATATCCTTCATGACACTGGGATGCAGGATTGTAAACCTAGTCCTTTTACTCTTCCAAAAGGCCTGCAATTATCCACTGACACAGGAGATGTGTTGCAAGATCCACATATATATCAAAGAGTAGTGGGCAGGTTATTAATCTTCTTAAACCTGACTAGATCGGTTTTATCCTTCTCAGTACAACAACTTAGTCAATTCCTCACATGTCCATGACAACCCCATTGGCTTGCAGCATTGCACGTTGTAAGATATTTGAAGCATACAGTTGAAGCTGCATTGTTCTATCCCTCTGCAAATCACTTTACTCTTCGAGCCTTCACTGATGTAGATTGGGGATCTTATAGTTTTAGTTGCAAGTCTGTCATAGGCCAGTGTGTGTTCCTAGGAGATGCATTAGTTTCCTGGAAAACTAAAAAGCAGAAAACAGTTTCTAAGTCTTCATCAGAATCAGAATATAGAGCCATGTCATATATATCAGGAGAAAGTGTTTGGGTTCAGAGATTATTGCAAGATTTTGGAGTTCAACTTCCCATACCTATTCAGTTGTTTTGTGACAACAAAGCAGCACAACATATAGCTGCCAATCCTGTTTTTCCACGAAAGAAGATATAAGCCATAATTCCCCCTTAGCCCATGGTTAATCGGTCTTTGGTCATTTCAACATAATTCATAATTAAAAACATGATCAAGGTACGCGAATGGGTCAACATGCGTGGCTAGGTAGAACATCTAATTAGGGAAGCTAAGACATAGTTGTTGGGATTCATTAATCTCATTTGATTACATATTGAATATGTGAATAATTAACTTAGTCATAAAATTAATTCAAGATCTTATGCATGCAAAACAAATACAAGAGTAAGGAGAAAATCGGTTCCTTACATTTGATATTTCGGATATATGGGCACTAGTAACGTCGCCTACCTTAGCTAGTTCTTGAGCTTTCCTTATGGATGAACAACATTCAAGTGTAGAATCTCTCCCCAAGGATTGTACCAAGATAATACCCTTAATAGTTTAAATTAATATGAGACTAGTATTAATAAAAACTACCTTAAAAATTGACACAAAATAATTGTATTATGCTCTTGAATATTTCGGTCAAGAGGGAGGATTTTATGAGCTCTCCTTGTTCTCTCAAAAAAATGTAGAGTAAAAGGAACCACTAGTAAAAAAATAACATGTATCTTTTTTACTTTTTACAACTTATAGAATGAAAAATATAAGAGAAAAACTCTTCTTTTTCTCTTTGGGAAACCGGGTGGCATGGGAGTGTCAGGAAATGTGTCCTCAACAATAGTGCGATCACATGATTTAAATATCATTATTAAATCTCATACTAAGAATACGTGAGGGATGATTCTTTATACAGTCGACTGACCGTCAATAATCGGTAATGATTGGCTAACTAGAGTTTGACATTACTGTCGTGTGACGGTGGTGGTCAGTTGATCCCTTTAGGTCACACCTATAGGATGAGGCCCAAATAGATAATTAATTAATTGTATGAGATACAAATTAATTAATTCCTTAATTATGAGAGTGCAAATTTTGCGTCTTATTGTAATGTGATTAAATAAGATTTAATTTAGTAATTAAGTGTTAAATTACTAAATTAGTTGAGGTTTTAATATAAGTTTTGAGGTAGAGGTAATTAGTTATTTAAAGTTACAAGAAGTTGTAATTTTAACTAACTAGTAATTATGGGACCCATTATATGTTGATATAATGGTAGTATACTACTCAAAAAGTGGAGTGTATATTATATTATTAATTGTAATATTTAAGTGTTAAATGATTACATTAATAATTAAATATGTAATATAGTTAAACATATGACTTATAAGCATTTGTGGGACAAATGACAAAAGACAAAAATGGACCAAAAATGATCCAATATTTCGGCCAAAACAAGAGAGCACAAGATGCTCTTTTGTCTTTGTTTGTTTTGATAAAGCATGATAGTGACTTGTCATATGAAGCTTTTATCATGCTATATCTTACACTAATGTTCCCTATACACTACATATACTAAACAAGAGCTAAAAACAAAAAGAACAAGATAACCTTCATGGGGAAGAGCCACCGGTTTTGTGCTCTATACATGAGCACTTGTTGCTCATATTTTTCCATTAGTTTTTGCTTGTTTTTACTTATGCTTCTCTCTAACTTTCCTCACATGCAAGTTCATAAAAACCTCTCTAAAAATACTAATACTTATCATCTATTACTAGAGGTAGTAATATAAGAACATTAGTATTATTAAGGTTATATTTCTACTACATATCTAGTTAATTTTAGTAGGTATTTTTGGGATTAATCTTGGGTGCAATTTATTGGAGTGGCTTCTATACTTGGAGTCTAAGGAGGATCATCCATCATAATTAGCTCAAGAACAAGTGAAGGAAGGTGACCTTACTTGTGCCCATATTTTTCGAAACACATAACAATGTAAGGAACATTGTCTTTTCTTATAAATCTTTCATTTTGTTATGCATGCACTAGATCTAAAGAACATATAATTAACAAGTTAATTTGTTCACTATTAGAGGAGTCTAATAATAGGTATATGAACCTAATAAGTGGTATCAGAGCATAAGGATGTTGCATGCATAATCGGTTATTGTTTTTCCGAGTTAAAAGGTTAACATATAAAACTAAAAATTTGTGATTTATAAGTATAAGCCACGAAATCACCATGCATGTTATATATTCTGGTCCTAAAATGTTTTTAGGTCATTTTTATGATTTATGGAAATTTATTGCTCATTTTAAGGATTTTTGGTCATTTTATTACATTTTTATGACTAAAATGGGAATTAAAATGCTAAAAATAGTTAAACTTTGTTTCTGACCTTGGAAATTTTATATGACCTCACATGCATATTTTACAAGTTGTTTGTAAAAGGTCGAGTTAATTTGATCTATATTGCATGATTTATGATTTTTATGAGATAAAAATGGATTAAAAGAGGTAAAATGGTTAAAAATAGTTAAATCTCGAATTAAGCCATGATCATTTAATATGATGTCACATGCATAATTTACAGAGATTATGTAAATTTCTAGATTTAATGATCTTACTTTGCATGATTTATGGATTTTTAGAGTAAAAATGGCATAAATAGTGACTATTTTGGCAAAATTAGCTAAAACTTATTGCATGGCTTAAGAAAATTATTTTAAGTTGCATTAATATCCCACTAATCAGATCTAAAGTTTTAAAAATTATTGGATTAAGTTTCAGATACTTTGTGTATTTTATGAGATAAAACCGATAAAATGCAAATATATTTTCTCAAAATAAATTCGAAAATTTTAACCATGTTTTTTGACATTATGAGTGGCATGGAATTATTCCAGAATTTTCAAAAATTCAAAATTCAAAATTCAAAATTTTTATGATTTAATTTGGATTTATATCATAAATATTATGTTTTTAAGGTCAAAAATGAGTATAAAATTAAATCAAGTTGAATTATCGTCAAAAATTGAGTGATGACTAATTTTTGAGTCCTAAAATGTGTTAGGAAAATTAACTTGAGCTTATATGTGATTTAAGTATTAATTAGTGATTTTAAAAGGTTATTATCTCGCATTTCCATGAAACCGGGTTATATGTACGACATAAGTTAAATAGGGCGATTTGGCACATGATTTTGCATGATAGGTACATATTATAATGCTGCATATTTCAATTGTTGAATGTTTTTTATTTATATAATTTTGAATTATGTAATTTTATCTTAGTATGGCCTTAGTTTTAATCGATATTACCCGTAATGAAAGGGAATATTGATTCGGTTGTAATTTAATGTGATCTCGTATCACTTTTATTTTTATTTCATTAGTTTTTCAATTTTACAAATGTATAATAGGAATAGCTTTGTATTTTTATTATTATTTGTTATTATGGAGCATCTTCAAAGACGGTGCCATTCGGAGAGGTGATCCGACGAAGACGGTTTCTTGGGAGGCGTGCCACTTGAAGATTAAAGGGACCAAAGGAGTTGGTTTCCGAATATGTAATAGAATATTTGATTTTCTATTTTAGGAAGGCCATACTAGGAATTTTATTTATTGCTTTGCATTTCTTTTAATATGTTACATGCATTGCCAAATCGCCATAACAACACATGCATATTATATCGAGTCCTCGACCGTGTCAATTATAATTATTGTAGTTTACCGCTTTAGTTCACTTAAAACGTGATAGATAATAAATTGACAAGACCTCTCACAAATAATAATTGAGATAAAGTCTTACCAAATCGTAGAAACCCATGAAGTACCAATTTCATAAGGGAGTTAATCCGGCTTCACTGTAATACAAACCTTGTTACGTTGGCGAAGTGGGGTAATAAAATATTATTACATCGAAATTTAGATTGAGCTCAACGGAAGTATTGTTGACCGTAGTCGCATGTGTTCCGGGATAAAGATGAGAATTAGAGTAATTTTTATCGACCGAGAGTTCTAAAAGTAGAATCGATTAAAGAGTTAATCCACCGAGTTATATTAATAAGGGATGAATCGGCTCACCGTGACCGAGTTGATATGAATTTGGATCTCGGAATCATTTATGTAGTTGGGTGGAGGTCACTATATAAATGCAATACTTGTAGTTAAATTTATGAGTATTATTAAAACGATAGATGATAATTAAATCCTTCATTTCCTATTTTGTAGTCAAAATTTGTTTTATCAACCGCAATGGCAACTCCAATCACGTCCGCATCCACTAGTTCCACCACGCTTACCAATGTGTCATGGCTCCGATCCTTTATGGATCGATGTAAGTTAGAAAAGAATGGGTCCAATTTCGCCGATTGGGACGCGCAACTTCGCTTTGCCGCACAAGGTGACGACAAGCTTCGTTACCTTACCGAGGCATCTCCCACCGAACCTAATACTAGGTCCACCCCCGCCGCTAGGCAAACCTATGAGGTTTACCAAAGGGAGTCGGCCGCGATCAAGAATGTATTGATCTTTGCTATGGAGGCCGAACTCCAACGAAGTGCTATAAAGATTAGCACCGCTCATGAGATCTACATGAAGCTTGTGAACATGTTTTCACGAGCTCCTAGGGTCATTCAATATGAGGCGGCTTCCGCATTTTTTGATCTTAACATCAAAGAGGGCCAAAAGGTGAGCCCTCATATGCTCAAGTTGATGGAGCATGTTGAGACCTTGAAAATGCATAAGGTGGAAATTCCTAATGAACTCGTAATTGATCGAATACTTCATTCCCTCAACAAAATCAAAGCATATGTTCAATTCCGGGTGAATTTTAATATGCAATATAAGAAAGTTTCCCTTGATGAGTTGCACAAAATGCTTGTGAAAGCCGAAAGGGACATGGGGCTAAGTGTTAGCACCACAAAAGATGTGCTCAATGTCAATCATAAGAGCAAGGGAACCTTCAAGAAAGGCGGGAAGAAGGGGAAAAAGCGAACTCCCAACAGGAATATAGCTAAAGCTTGTGAAGCTAGCACCTCCAAGCCCAAGTACAATGCCCCCACCGGGGACAAGTGCCACTATTGTTGTGGTGTTGGGCATTGGAAGAGGAACTGTTCCAAATACCTTCGCGACATCAAAGCTGGAAAGGTTATTCCAGTAGGTATATAACTATCCCTATCTTTTATGTTTCAATCTCAATTAGTATGTGATACAAGTTGTGATGATTACCCTTTTTATTATAAATAGGGGCTCCTACCAAGGACAAAGGCAAGGAAAAGCAAACATAGAGGATCATATGGGAAGCTAGAGTAGCCGACCGTGGTGATGGATCAAAGGAAGCTTGGCTTTAATTTGCTTTGTTTTTAATTTTATGATGTATTTCATGTTTTAGAACTATTTTGATTTCCTTGTGTGACATGGAAATTGATTGTATCCTTTAAACACGGGTTGTATTTTGGATATTGGTGATTTGGTTTTCAACCCAAATCACTTGTTCTAATATGTTATTTGTTCTAAAATCATCATCATTAATTACTTGCCTAGAGAAACATTAGATAAACAACTTAAATTGGTTGATTAGACGATTATGATGATGGGATCATTATATGTCCATAAGCTATGAATTTGATTCTCCTTATGTCTTTGTTACTTAAAGTAACAACTTACTTATATAAGATCAATTGTAAAGTTATAATGAGCTATTGAACTCATATAGTAGGGAATTTACGATACCATTTGGACACATTATTCTAAACGAATGGTCAACCATGAGATACCTAGAATAAAGAGTCTATTAAACAGATGACATGAATAAGACTCGCATATAATCAAGCTGCCATGTTAGGATGGCCTTTTAAATGCTAATACATAGTCTAGATAAAATCCTAATACTCCGTTAAATATATATGTTTGTGACTCACAAAGCTATCTCTCGAGAATATTGATATATTTCTGAGAGATAGAGTGGGAGTAGATTGAATCGTCACAAACATCTCTTATAGTTGAAATGTTACTTTGTGAAAGTAATAGAATTATAGAGTGGGAGTTGGTATTGAACTATTATCTATGAAGATAGTATGAAAGCATAGTTCAGTGGGAGTTTATCGCACATGTCTTATTGTTAAAATATTACTTTGTGAAAGTGATAATATCATGACCTTGTTACATACGACCCATCGCATTACAATCCGAAAATTGTTACTCAAGAGTAGATTTACTTTAAGGTGAGGGTCTTGTTGGGAAATGTGTCCTCAACAATAGTGTGATCACATGATTTAAATATCATTATTAAATCTCATACCAAGAATACGAAAGGGATGATACATTACATATATAGTCAACTGGTCCACACATATCGGTAATGATTGGCTGGCTAGAGTTTGACATTACTGTCGTGCGACGGTGGTGACCAGTTGATCCCTTGAGGTCACACCTAAAGGACGATTCCCTTAATTGAAAAGGTTAATTAATTGTATACCGATACAGATTAATTAATTCCTTAAAATTGAACAAATTATCATAAGAGAGAAAATGACATCTTATTATAATGTGATTAAATGAGATTTTATTTAGTAATTTAAGAAGTTATATTACTAAAATTAATCGGTTTTTGCAAAACACGCGAGAAGAGAATGATAAGTTAGTTATAATTACAAGATATTGTGAATTATACTAACTAGTAATTAAATGACCATTTTATGAGAAAGTAATTTTATATTACTAGTCAATTTGTTAAATATGATTTATTTAATTTATAAATGATATTTAATTTGTTAAATATGCATTTTAAATTAAAACATGACATAAGACATGTCACATGTCACATGACATACAATTGTACAATTGACAAAAATAAAATGGACTCCATATTACACACATAAACCGAAATTGGTGGGCATTGTGAGATGTTTTGTCTTTTTCCATTTGTCTTATTCATTTGTCCAAATTGCATGATAGTGACATGACAATGCAAAAGACTTACACCTACTTGTCTTGTGAAGACAAAAAGAAAAACTAAGGCCACCGGTTTTTTGAGGGATGATAGAGAATTTTTATTCTCTTAATCCATTCATCATTCATTCTCATATTACATGCAAAAGGTTCATGTGTTTTTCCTCTCTTCTCTCTCTTTAATCTTCATAAAAAAGGATGAGTTTTTGATTCAAATTTGTTCAAAAGATTACTAAAATTATTAATGTAATATATGAGTGTTAGTAATCAATTTTAAGGTAAACCACAATATAAATATCTAGTACATATTAGTTTGTCGGTTTGAGGGATAGTCTTGGATGCAACTAATTTGAGGGCTTCTATTTTGAGGTCATGTATGTTCATCCAATATGGAAAGCTCAAGAACTAACAAGAAGGAGATCTTGTTGGTGCCCATTTGACCGAAATTCATATGGTGAGAAAATGATTTATTCACTTATTTATTTTAGTTTGCATGCATAAGATCTAGAATTTATTTTATGACTAAATAAATTTGAAACATATAAGAATATGTTGTATAATGAGATATAGATTTCCAACAAGTGGTATCAGAGTACAAGGTTGTTTGCATGCAAATTGGTTATAGTTTTTCCGAGTTATACGATTAACATATAAAACTTGTAAATTTGGGTTATTATGATATATCAGGAAAATAATTTATGCATGTTAAAGTTTCTGATCCTAAAATGTATTTAGGATATTTTGGTTAATTTATGGATTTTTATTGTTCATTTTATATAATATTGGCATTAAAATGTGATTTTTATGATAAAAATGTCATTTTTGGACGAAAATTAGCTAAACTTCGAATTTTCCGGTGGTTTTTGGATATGTTTTCACATATATTATTTTTAGATGATCTGGAAATTTTCATAATTTTATGAGTTCTTATGCTCGAAATATGGATTTTTCATGTTAAAAATCGAATTTAGATGCAAAATAGGTTAATATGAGAAATATTTCGAATCTGGTCATAGAAATTTAGTATGTTGTCACATGAAATTTTAAAAGATGTGTGTAAAATAATAGGCTATAATGAAGTCTTCATGCATGATTTATGGATTTTTGATGAAAAATAGCATAAATAGTGACTTAATTAGTGAAAATTGCTAAAACATACTTCATGACTAAGGAAAAACGTCACATGTTGAATTTTATTATATTTTTCAGATCTAAAATTGAAAAGTTGATGAATATAATTTTTCTCATGTTTTTATGATTTTTATTGATAAATCCGATAAACCGCAACATAGTTTTTCCGATAATATTACGAAATTTTAACCTAAGTTTTTGAACATTATGAGTGTCATGGTATTTTTCCAGAATGTTCACAAGTTTTAAATTTCAAATTTTGAATTTATTTGAAATTTTGTGATTTATTTGAAGTTTATAGCTTTTTATTGTTATTTTAAGTCCTTTTATGAACAATAATAAGAAATATGAGTTAATTATGGTCAAATGGTTAGTGAAGACTAATTTTTGAGTCCTAAGAAGTTAGGGTAATTAACTTGTGCATAAATATGAATTTATGTAATTTTAGTGATTATAAAGCGTTGAATCACGCAAATCCGTAAAAACTGTGTAATATACGATATTGGCTCCTTAAAGGCGATTTAGCATAAAATTGGGCATGTTCATACATTTTATAATGCTGCATTTTATTTATGATTGTCATAATTTTATTTTATGTAATTTTTGAATTATGTAATTTTACTTAGTATGGCCTTAGTTTTTAAATTGGTATTACCCGAAATGTATGGGAATATCGATTCGGTTGTAATTTTTTGTGATCTCGTATCACCGTTTTGTAATTTAATAGATTTATTTTATTTTAATTACAAATGTATAATAGGAAATTATGTAATTTATTATGTAATTTATTTATTCCGGAGTTCCATAAAGACGGATTTCTTCAAGAAGGCGATACATAAAGACGGTGTTACCTCGAGATGCGTGCCTCAACCGAAGTTCAAGGGACCAATGGAGTTGGTTTCCGAATATGTAATAGTTAATTAGATTTTCTATTTTAGGAAGGCCGTACTAGGATTTAAATTTATGCTTTGCATTTTATTTATATGTCGCATGCATCGCTAAATCGCCATAACTAAAACATGCATCATCTTTTAATCGAGTATATCGACCGTGTCAATTATAATTATCGTAGTTCACCGCTTTAGTTCACTTAAAACGTGATAAATAATAAATTGACATGACCTCTCGCTAAAATAAACAATTGAGACTTAGCCTTACCAAATAGTAGAAATCATGAAAACCTATTTCGTGAGGGAGTGCACTCGGCCACACCGAGGTACAAACCTTGTTACGTAGGGGAAGTGGGTGATAAATGTCTATCCACCGAATTCATGTTGATAAGGGATGTATCGGCCACACCGTGCCCAAGTTGATGTGGATTTGGATCATGGACACATTTATTCGAAATTTGGGTTGAACTCAACAAAAGTTTTTTTGATAAGGGATGTATCGGCCACACTGTGCCCTTGTCGGATGTGTTTTGGGCTAAAGATAAATGTTAATGTAATTTTATCGACCAAGAGTTCTAAAAGTAGAATCGATTAAAGAGTTAATCCACCGAGTTATATTGATAAGGGATGTATCGGCCACACCGTGCCCAAGTTAATATGAATTTGGATCTTGGAATCATTTATTATAGTTGGGTAGAGGTCACTATGTAAATGCTATACTTGTTTACAAGTATTATTATAACGATAAATGTTTTGTTTTCATTATTTCGTTGACTTACTGTTCTATTTCTTTACCACAATTCATATACGATATCATTTCGTTTTTTGATTCAAATCTCCATTAAAACATCGTAACTAAAGACAAATATGAATTTGCTTCTAAAACCTCAAATGAACCATAGCTAAGGATCTCTTGTAAAGAGTATAGATATAAGTTATTCATTATCAAACAGGTTTTTGATTCTTGACTAACACATCTACTTACAATGGATTGTTTTTCATATACTTAATTGAATTAAGTACCTTGAAGCGATAAATTGTTTTGGTAATTAGATTTGTTGGAATTCGTAATTGACCAAAATATCGCAACCACTTCAATGAAAGTTTTAAGCCTAAAACGAACAAATGAAGGGAAATCTTCATGAATTCCATTTTGCTTCTCAAAGCAAAGACTCATTGAAATGAGTGGGAGCATTCTCTTAAACCGTTAAGATGAGAATGAGGTTCAAGAAGTAAAGATTATAATGGAATTGATACAAGGTAATGTTGAAAGTAAAGTTGTTGAGAATAGCAATACTAAACCTATCAATCCCGACCGATAAAGTTTCCATTGTCTTAAATGTTGGACACAAGAAAGGAAACTACCCCAAATTATTGAAGAATCAACAAGTTAGTTGTGGGACATCTAATGGGACCTTCTTCTTTAAATGTTTATTTGATTAAACATAAATTTTGCTAGTACCACTTCGTCAATATTAGAAACCAGTGGAGGTTTTCATCATTGTATTCGACACATAAGATGATTAGAATATGACGATCGAGAGATAGAGTAATTGTGTACTCAATCTAGTTTTTGGATTTAAAGTTGTACTTAATTGTGACTATTAAGTGCATAAACTCTAAATAAGAATATAAACTTGTTAAGATACAAAAGAGGTTTTCACTTTTGTGACCCTATACACCACGATTTGATGTATGGCTAGCTCATTATCAAGGTGATTATATTCTAAACCAAACTAGAATGATATATCATGTAGATGATGCAAGACTCAAATTGGTAACCCAAGATTAAACCTTAAATTTTGGAATGATGAACGCAAAGAGTTATCGAGTACTCTTGACACCATTAGATTGTTAATGGTATATGCGTATCTTGTATTCAAAGCAAGATATCTCGTGCCTTTTGGTTGAAAAGGAGATCGAGGTTGTAAATCATCGATCCAAAATAAATTGATCATTTTCTTTTACCAACGATTTAAGTTGATGCTAATGTGTTCACTTAATAAGGCAAATAGAAAAATCTTTGAAGAAGTTTAAAGAGTTCAAGGAATCACGATTTAGTCGTGATGGGATTATCAAAGTGAAGACTTTGATATAAGCCAAAGGAAATGTGATATAGTATCACAAGTTAATCTCTCTTAGCACGCATTATGGAATAATGTGTGGTTGGATAAGAAATCAAACGCTATTCGATATGGTTTGGACTTCAATCAAGTTACTTTGAGTTACTTGATCCTTTTGGGGATTTTATCTTTTTGTCTAAATTATTTTTCCACTAAATCGAATCATATGAGATATGAAATGGTAAGGGTACCATGTTTGTAAGTTTTCACAAGAAACAAATGATCATTTTTCCCTTTTCAATTATCACGAGTACGACGGGTTTGCGGCTCGTGAAGTTGTCTTTCTAAAAATACAAGTTTATTTCTAGAAGACAGAGTGGGAGAAATTATTCAAGAGCCACAAAGAATGCCACAGAGAATGTTATGTCGCAAGAGACTGGTCTTTCTTGGCTTCATGAGACGTTTTGTGTAAGACATTGTTTCTTCAAAACCTAGGAGGTTAAATTCGTCACTTGTTAAAGATGATGAATTCATGCTACTTTTAAGAAAGTAAAGAGCTTATAACTTACAAAAGAAATCGTTTGATTCAAGTTGATTACTTCTGGAAAGTAATGAACATATGACTTACATAAGACATGAGAGTGTTTAAGTCACAACTTAATACCAGGCTTAGAGCCATGAAAACCCGAAATAAAAAGGCTTGATTAGTGACAAAGGGTTTTGCACTAATAAAGAGAGATTTCAAAGCAAGATTGGTTGCAAAGGGTTTTGCACTAATTGAAATGCTTAAGTCTATTTGGATCTTCTTAGGGATTATGTTTCATTATGAGGATATGCATACAACAAGTGAATCTAAAACCCACTTCTTCAAAAGAAGGAATGTATTCAATACATGTCATGAGTTTTATAGATTCTTACAATCCTAAGATAATGTGAAACTTAAGAGAGGATCTTAAGTAGGACATCAATGAGTTGGAATCAATGATTTGATCATGTTATAAAACTTTTCTCGATAAGTCGAGAAGTTGTTTTATACATGAAGTTTAGTGGGAGTTACGGTAATTTTAATTAGTCTTATATGTGGATGACATATTGATCATTGCGAATGATTTAAGATTTTTGGAGTATCATAATACATCTTTAATATCCGAATTTATGAAGATAAATCCACATGATATTAGCGTCAATAAGAAGTCTTACGTTGATAAGATTCATGACTAGTTCAATTAAATTGAACATATTTGATTGATTACATTTGCTTCCGCTGCCGGATCAATTAAATGAGTAATGATGTATAACACTTCATATACTTTGAGTATGATGAATTGTTTTCAAAATCAAATTTAAGTAATCTTTACCAAGTAAGCCATAAAGATTACCCTTAAGTGCTTGCAGAAGCATTAAGGAAGTAAAGCAAAGTGTTTATGATGCAATTTTGTGTAAGGGTGTTACACAAGTGACAATTGACAATTGAGATTGCACATGGTTTCTGACAAAACCATAATCAAAACACATTAGATGACTAAGATACCATTGTGGCTATGTTAATTAAGAAGTAGATTTTCTAGAATCGTTCTAGGCAATAAAGAACAATGAGAAATGTTTACAACGGAAATTGAGTACACTTGCAATCATGAAAGGTGCAAGAAGGATGAGTCCCGCACACTGTGAAAACAGTGGGAGCTATTCTAAGGCTAGAGGGCCTATGTCTTGATTGGATCTCGACACATACTCAGAAAGTTTTGTAATGCAAATGTATACATTACAAAGGAAAATGAGTATGTAGTAAGGTTGAGTAAGGTACAAGAAGTTGATAAAACCTACTAACCAAAGCCTTCTCATAGGCTTAACATGATGAGTCATGTCATTTCAATTAAATTGAGATGTATAACTACATAAAAGATCAAATTAGATTATAGAATATGAAGTAGTAATCAAGCATTGACTATTCATATGTGATAATCGCATTTGTCGTTTGAGTTTTACTATAAAACTCTTTTATTATACTTCGTTACATCCAAACGGGTTGTAGAGGCAACATTGAACCCCGTTAAAGTGAACACGGATTAACATTGTATTCGCCCATAGTCACTTGTATGAGGTGACGTCTCGAAGTGACTAGAGTGTGATGCGATTGATGGCAAGTTCAAGTGCCATAGAGTCATGTGATATGACTAGTCGATCACATAGGCAGACTGTTAGGAACACTTTGTCGGGCAGTGACCGCTTATAGAGTTCTGGCAAATTTATATAGCCTGGTCGTGGCAAAGAGCTACTATAGTATTCTAATGAGTCGATTCTTTTGACTAAAGACATTACTTTGAGATGGCACTGTTTCCGATTAACTTTGATTTGTGTTACTACGACCTTCGTAAATGGGGTCAAATGGCCATATTTTGGGTTATGATGGCTGTGGCTAGTCGAAGGGAATAAGTGCGATAGGAATTGTCCACCCCCTTGTCAGGGTTAAAACAATATCTCAGGGCCACTCGAGGAGTAATGAACTGGAAATGCGTGGCCACGCTCGGAAGGTATCCATGGTGGATAAATTGCGGTCAATCAGTTATTCTCTAGATCGAGGAAACCACTCTCGATATGATCACTTGCAAGTACGACCCGAAAGACACCTTGCATTGAGTGGGAGATAGTAATAGGACAAGAGAATTGGTGACGCACACTTGTCGAGGACATGTGGGAGATTGTTGGGAAATGTGTCCTCAACAATAGTGCGATCACATGATTTAAATATCATTATTAAATCTCATACCAAGAATACGAAAGGGATGATACATTACATATATAGTCAACTGGTCCACACATATCGGTAATGATTGGCTGGCTAGAGTTTGACATTCTTTGTCGTCTTGACGGTGGTGACCGATTGATCCTTGAGGTCACACCTAAAGGACGATTCCCTTAATTGAAAAGGTTAATTAATTGTATACCGATACAGATTAATTAATTTCTTAAAATTGAACAAATTATCATAAGAGAGAAAATGACATCTTATTATAATGTGATTAAATGAGATTTTATTTAGTAATTTAAGAAGTTATATTACTAAATTTAATCGGTGTTTGCGAAACACGCGAGAAGAGAATGATAAGTTAGTTATAATTACAAGATATTGTGAATTATACTAACTAGTAATTAAATGACCATTTTATGAGAAAGTAATTTTATATTACTAGTCAATTTGTTAAATATGATTTATTTAATTTATAAATGATATTTAATTTGTTAAATATGCATTTTAAATTAAAACATGACATAAGACATGTCACATATCACATGACATACAATTGTACAATTGACAAAAATAAAATGGACTCCATATTACACACATAAACCGAAATTGGTGGGCATTGTGAGATGTTTTGTCTTTTTCTATTTGTCTTATTCATTTGTCCAAATTGCATGATAGTGACATGACAATGCAAAAGACTTACACCTACTTGTCTTGTGAAGACAAAAAGAAAAATTATGATGGTCCTAATATAGACTAAGGCCACCGGTTTTTTGAGGGATGATAGAGAATTTTTATTCTCTTAATTCATTCATCATTCATTCTCATATTACATGCAAAAGGTTCATGTGTTTTTCCTCTCTTCTCTCTCTTTAATCCTCATAAAAAAGGATGAGTTTTTGATTCAAATTTGTTCAAAAGATTACTAAAATTATTAATGTAATATATGAGTGTTAGTAATCAATTTTAAGGTAAACCACAATATAAATATCTAGTACATATTAGTTTCTGGGTTTGAGGGATAGTCTTGGGTGCAACTAATTGGAGGGCTTCTATTTTGAGGTCATGTATGTTCATCCAATATGGAAAGCTCAAGAACTAACAAGAAGGAGATCTTGTTGGTGCCCATTTGACCGTAATTCATATGGTGAGAAAATGATTTCTTCACTTATTTATTTTAGTTTGCATGCATAAGATCTAGAATTTATTTTATGACTAAATAAATTTGAAACATATAAGAATATGTTGTATAATGAGATATAGATTTCCAACAGGTCTCCTCAAAAGTAAATAGAGCTTCAGAGTACATAAATACATAAGATTTACATGAAGATGTTGATCAAGATAAATTATGTTAGGAATTGCTGCATTTCATTTTATGAAAAATGGAAAATTGAATTCGCTTTTCTAAAATGGGAATTTAGAGAAGGAAGTGTTTGAAACACAAAATATTAGATGAAGATCTAAGAATCCTAACATATTATGCGTAGCCTTCTTAAGTGATATTAGAATGATCTTAAGCTAGCATTAAAGGATTATACTTTTTGTTCATGTGATAATAGTGGATGGGTTCATTCACATGATTGAAGAATCATGATTATACATGAAGTGAAGTGGGAGCTAGAATTGTTTCTCCATGTCTTATATGTTGATAACATATTACTTATTGAGAATTATGTACCAATGCTCTCTTCTGGCAAGAGTAATTGGAAGACATGGAATGTGATGCATAGTATTCTAGATTTTGAATCTATGTGAGAGAATATTGGCATAGAGTTGAGAGTCTTATGAGGATAAGATATTTCACATCTGTTGTACAACAACAAAGTAAAAAAGGCTATTCATGTTGATGGAAGTAGAATTACTATGATGGAGTCATAATCATTCACTGAACCTATTAAGTTGTTGATCATATGAAATCAAATTCTAATGTTTCCGCCATTAGAATGATCATGTATGCCAACAGACGCACGTGCCATGATGTGATATATGCTGAGAGCACAATAAGTCAATTAAAGGGATAATTCCCACATTATGGCTTGTGAAAGCCTTAAAGAACATCCTTGAGATTCTTGAGAAGAATTAAGGATTCGTTCACATGTTTGGATGACAAACTAAGTTAGGTGTTGAAGTGTTGCACAAACTTTAGTTTCCAAACTTAAAGGGGTTTTGTTGAAATCCTAGGATGACCTATTGACTAAAGAGTAAGAGACTAAGAAAGGTGTTTTAGTTTCGCGCATTGCAAATTCTACAAAAGGATTCTAAGTAAATTGTGATAAAATGGTCAACGAAGGGATTAAGAGTGAATCCCTCCACAAATGACTTTATCACAAGTTATGCGATAACAGTGGGAGCTTCTTTCAAGTTAAAGAGCTCAAGTCTAGTTAGAAGTCTAGACACATACTTTGAAAAATTCGTGTCATTAGAGATGACATTGAATGGAAGGAAATAGCAATTAATAAAGTTGGAATATATGGATATCGGGTATATCCACTTGCCAAGCTTGTATTGCATTTTAACTAGTATTTATAATACACTAATGATTATAGAATATGAAGTAGTAATAGTGTATTGACTATTCATATGTGATAATCACATTTATCGTTTGAGTTTTATTAAACTCACCCGCTACCTTGTCGTATCCGAATGGGTTGTAGAGACAAATTGAACTCCATTAAAGTGAACTGGATTGACATGGTATTCGTCCCTAGTTACTTATATGAGGTGACGTCTCGAAGTGACTAGAGTGTGATGCGACTGATGGTAAGTTCAAGTGCCATAGAGTCATATGGAATGACTAGCTGATCACATAGGCAGACTGTATGGCATAATCTGTCGGGCAGTGACCGCTTATAGAGTTCTGGTAATTCATAAAGCATGGTCGTGGCAAGAGCTACTATAGTATTCTTATGAGTCAATTCTTTTGACTAGAGACTATTCGCCCAAGTTGGCACAACTTCTGATTAACGTTGATTTATACTCTACGATTTCGTAAATGAGGTCAAACTGGGTATATTTTGGGTTATGATGGACTGTGGCTGAACGAAGGGAATAGGGCGATAGGAATTTTCCACCCCTTGTCAGGGTTGTTTGAAATCTCAAGGCCACTCGAGGAGTAGTTAACTGGAAATGCGTGGCCACGCTCGGAAGGTATCTCTGATAGATAATTCCGGCCAGACAGTTAATCTCCATATCTAGAAAACCACTCAAGATATGATCAAATGTAAGTACGACCTGCAAGACACCTTGCATTGAGTGGGAGATTGTAATAGGACAAGAGAATTGGTGACGCACACTTGTCGAGGACAAGTGGGAGATTGTTGGGAAATGTGTCCTCAACAATAGTGCGATCACATGATTTAAATATCATTATTAAATCTCATACTAAGAATACGTGCGGGATGATTCTTTATACAGTCGAATGACCGTCATTAATCGGTAATGATTGGCTAACTAGAGTTTGACATTACTGTCGTGTGACGGTGGTGGTCAGTTGATCCTTTTAGGTCACACCTATAGGATGAGTCCGATAATTAATTAATTGTATGAGATACAGATTAATTAATTCCTTAATTATGAGAGTGGAAAGTTTGCGTCTTATTGTAATGTGATTAAATAAGATTTAATTTAGTAATTAAGTGTTAAATTACTAAATTAGTTGAGGTTTTAATATAAGTTTTGAGGTAGAGGTAATTAGTTATTTAAAGTTACAAGAAGTAGTAATTTTAACTAACTAGTAATTATGGGACCCATTATATGTTGATATAATGGTAGTATACTACTCAAAAAGTGGAGTGTATATTATATTATTAATTGTAATATTTAAGTGTTAAATGATTACATTAATAATTAAATATGTAAGATAGTTAAACATATGACTTATAAGCATTTGTGGGACAAATGACAAAAGGCAAAAATGGACCAAAAATGATCCAATATTTCGGCCAAAACAAGAGAGCACAAGATGCTCTTTTGTCTTTGTTTGTTTTGATAAAGCATGATAGTGACTTGTCATATGAAGCTTTTATCATGCTATATCTTACACTAACCTCCCTATACACTACATATACTAAACAAGAGCTAAAAACAAAAGGAACAAGATTCCCTTCATGGGGAAGAGCCACCGGTTTTGTGCTCTATACATGAGCACTTGTTGCTCATATTTTTCCATTAGTTTTTGCTTGTTTTTGCTTATGCTTCTCTCTAACTTTCCTCACATGCAAGTTCATAAAAACCTCTCTAAAAATACTAATACTTATCATCTATTACTAGAGGTAGTAATATAAGAACATTAGTATTATTAAGGTTATATTTCTACTACATATCTAGTTAATTTTAGTAGGTATTTTTGGGATTAATCTTGGGTGCAATTTATTGGAGTGGCTTCTATACTTGGAGTCTAAGGAGGATCATCCATCATAATTAGCTCAAGAACAAGTGAAGGAAGGTGACCTTACTTGTGCCCGTATTTTCGAAACACATAACAATGTAAGGAACATTGTTTTTTCTTATAAATCTTTCATTTTGATATGCATGCACTAGATCTAAAGAACATATAATTAACAAGTTAATTTGTTCACTATTAGAGGAGTATAATAATAGGTATATGAACCTAATAGGGAGGAGAGGAGCCAATGCATGAGTTTGTTTTATTCCAAAGAATAATAGGTTTGCATGGCTATGAAATAGGTCATCACTGTGTTTCTTTTGAATAAATAAATTAGACAACACAAACCTAATACTCCCTCCATAAAACCAGTTATTACCCATAAAAGGGAGGTCCATTTTATTTTTGTCATTTGTCAATTGTGACATATGTAACATGTTAATTGACATGTTACATTATAATGTATTTTTAACATATTAAAAATCATCATATAATTAAATATGTCACATACAAAAATAATTTGTAATTCATAATTACGTGTACCAAAATGGGTCATATAATTATAAACTACAACAACTTGTATTTATAATAAATTATTCATTCTATTTCTAATTGTTTCATAAACAATAAATTAATCTAAGTAATAAAACAATTCGATTACTTAGACCAAATCTTATTTAATCAAATTACAATAAGTCACGTAATTTTACTCACAAAATCACTCGTCAATTTTAAGGAATTTAATTAACCCGTATCGTCATACGATTAATTAAATAATCAATTAAGACAATTACCCTATAGGTATGACCTTAGGGGATCAACTGGTCACCACCGTCGTACGACATTAATGACAAACTCTAGTCATCCAATCATTACCGATGTGTGTGGACCAGTTGACTAAGAAGTATTACTTTCCCTCATGTATTCTTAATATGAGATTTAAACATGTGATCTCAATATGATCAACAATGTGATCGCATTATTGTCGGGGACACTCCAACAATCTCCACTTGTCCTCGACAAGTGTGTGTCACCAATTCTCTTGTCCTATTACTATCTCCCACTCAATGCAAGGTGTCTTTCAGGCCGTACTTGCAAGTGATCACATCGAGAGTGGTTTCCTCGATTTGGAGAACAACTGATTGACCGGAATTATCTACCATAGATACCTTCCGAGCGTGGCCACGCATTTCCAGTTCATTACTCCTCGAGTGGCCCAGAGATATTGTTATAACCCTGACAAGGGGTGGACAATTCCTATCGCACTAATCCCTTCGACTAGCCACAGCTCATCATAACACAAAATAAGCCCTTTTAACCCCATTTACGAAGGCCATAGGAACATAAATCAATGTTACTCTGAAACTGTGCCACCTTGAGCGAACAGTCTTTAGTCAAAAGAATTGACTCATTAGAATACTATAGTAGCTCTTGCCACGACCAGGCCATATAATTTGCCAGAACTCCATAAGCGGTCATTAGGCCCGACAGAGTGTTCCAAACCGTCTGCCTATGTGATCGACTAGTCATCTCTTATGACTCTATGACACTTGAACTTGCCATCAATCGCATCACACTCGAGTCACTTCGAGACGTCACCTCATACAAGTGACTATGGGCGATTACTATGTCAATTTAATTCACTTTAATGGGGTTCAATCTTGTCTTTACAACCCATTTGAATATGACCAAGTAATGAAAAATTAAAAGACAAATGTGATAATGCATATGAACAAATAAAACAACTCTTTTATTTCATATCAAAATCAAACATAAAACTGGCATGCGTTTAAGTCCCATGGACACAACATGTCCATCATGTTTAGCCTGCGATAAAGGCTTGGTGAGCGGATCAGCAATGTTATCATCCGTCCCAACCTTAAAAATCGCAATTTCCTTCCTTTCGATGAAATCTCTAATTACATGAAATTTTCTAAGTACATATCTAGATCTATTACTAGACTTGGGCTCTTTAGCTAGGAAGATTGTCCCATTGTTGTCACAATAGAGAGTAATAGGATCATTGGCGGTAGGTACTACTTTTAGCCCTTCCAAGAATTGCTTGATCCACATAGCTTCCTTGGCAGCTTCTGATGCTGCTATGTACTCAGCCTCTATTGTAGAATCCGCAGTCACAGGTTCCTTGAAGCTTCTCCAGCTTACGACACAACCATTGAGCATGAAAAAGAATCCAGCTTGTTATTTCATATTATCTCTATCTGTTTGAAAACTGGAGTCCGTATAACCCTTAACACAGAGCTCGGAGTCACCTCCAGATGTTCTTGACGGCAATCCAGCGACTCTCACCTGGATTTCCTTGATATCTACTCGTCATGCTCAAAGCATACGAGACATATGGACGAGTGCATATCATGGCATACATGATTGATCTAACGGCGGAAGCATAAGGGATCAACTTCATGCGTTCAACATCTTTGGGTTCGGTGGGTGATTGAGACTTGCTCAATATGGTCCCACTAACCATAGGAACCAAGCCTCTTTTGGATTGGTCCATGCTGAAGTGTCGAAGAATCTTATCAGCATAAGATTCATGACTTAATGCCAATATCCTTTTGGGTCTATCTCTATAGATCCGGATACCTAATATGCGTTGTGCTTCTCCTAAATCCTTCATTTGGAAATGATTTCCTAGCCACTCCTTGACAGAAGACAACATAGGAATGTCATTTCCAATAAGTAGTATGTCATCCACATACAATATTAGGAACACAACATTGCTCCCACTAAACTTCATGTATAAACATTGTTCCTCAATACTTCGAGTAAAACCATTTTCTTTTATGACATGATTAAATCGATGGTTCCAACTTCTTGATGCTTGCTTAAGACCATAAATGGATCTCTTAAGCTTGCATACTTTGTTAGGATTATTAGGATCCACAAAACCTTCGAGGTGTATCATGTACACCTCCTCTTCTAAATGCCCATTCATAAAAGTGGTCTTGACATCCATTTGCCATATTTCATAGTCATAAAATGCGGCGATCGCTAATAGTATCCGAATTGATCTTATCATAGCCACGGGGGCAAAGGTTTCGTCATAGTGAAGACCATGAACTTGAGTAAAACCTTTTGCCACTAGCCTAGCCTTGTAGACATCATCATGTCCTTCTATGCCATTCTTTACTTTGAATATCCATTTGCACTGAAGAGGTCTTGCCCCTTCAGGCAAATCCACCAAGTTTCATACTTGATTTTCATGCATAGAACTCATTTCGGATTTCATGGCTTCAAGCCATAAAGCTGAATTGGGACTAGAGATTGCAGCTCTGTAGGTGGCGGGTTCGTCACTTTCTAAAAGTAACACATCGAGGGTCCCATCCTTTTCAATAAGTCCAACATATCTATCAGGATGGTAAGAAACTCGACCCGACCTCCTCGGTTGAGGAATAACAACAGAATTAGACGACGAAGGAACGTCTTCTTGCGTCTCTACTTCAGTTTGTGGCTCTTGAACTTCATCAAGTTCAAAATTTCTCCCACTGTGTCTCTTAGAAATAAACTCACTTTCTAAGAAGACAACCTCACTAGACACAAACACTTTGTTTTCATGAGGTTTGTAGAAGTAATATCCTCGGGAGGTAATGGGGTAACCTACAAAGATGCATTTTTCGGATCGCGGGGCAAGCTTGTTGTCGGTCTTTGCCTTGACGTAAGCATTACATCCCCAAATCTTCATATAGGATATATTAGGAACCCTTCCTTTTCACATCTCATATGGAGTCTTTTCGGTTGCCTTTGTTGGATTATTATTCAATGATTTGATTGCGGTTTGGATTGCAAATCCCCAAAACGAGTCGGGTAACTCGGTTTGACTCATCATGGATCGAACCATATCTAGTAGGGTTCGATTTCTCCTTTCGGCAACACCATTAAGTTGTGGTGTACCGGGTGGAGTGAGTTGTGACATGATGCCACAACCTTTCAAGTGTGAATCAAATTCTTTACTAAGATACTCTCCACCACGATCGGATCGTAGTGCCTTTATCCTTTTGTTCAATTGGTTTTCTACTTCATTTTGAAATTCTTTAAATTTCTCAAAAGCTTCACTCTTATATTTCATTAAGTAGATATACCCATATCTACTTAAATCATCGGCGAAGGTTATGAAGTAATCATAATTTCCCCTAGCGGTGATAGTCATTGGTCCACATACATCGGTATGTATAAGTCCTAATAGTTCACTAGCTCGAGTCCCTTTACCACTAAAAGGATTACGAGTCATTTTTCCTAGGAGGCAAGATTCGCATACACCATATGATTGAAAATCAAATGGTTTAATAACATTAGTGGAAACTAATATTTTGAAACGATTCTCGTTGATATGACCCAATCGACAATGCCAAATATATGATTCATTTGGTTCACTTGATTTGAGCTTCTTCGATTGTATATAATAGATGTCTTTACTTGGATTAGAAGTTTCTAGACAATAAATGCCATTAATAGAAGAGCCTCGGCCTATGACCAAGTCATTTCTTGAAATAATACAACAATTGTTTTTAATGGCAAAATTAAAACCCTCTATGTCTAACATAGCAATTGAAATAATGTTCTTAGAAAGAGAAGGTACATAAAAACAATTATGCAAATACAACTCAAATCCATTATCTAAAACAAGCACATAAGTTCCCTTGGATGTAGCCACTACCCTAGCTCCATTCCCAAGACGGAGATCAACATCGCCTTTGCTTAGCTTTTTCACGTTTCTTAGCCCGTGTAAATGATTACAAAGGTGAGAACCGCAACCGGCATATAATACCCACGTTGTGGTGGAAGTAAAATTTACATCAATAACATAAATTTCAGAAGGAATTTTATCGAGTGGAATAACAAGTCCATCCCTAATATTTCCCAAATATATGGGGCAATTCCCCATCCAATGTCCCATGCCATAACAATAATGGCATTCAACATCAACTTTGGCTCCTTTGGTAGTCCCACTAGCCATCTTGTTTACATTGTTGAATCTTCTACCTTTCTTTCCCTTCCTTTTGAACCACTTTCCTTTAGTTGCAAGAGCTTGCTTGCTAGAACTCCCACTAATTTTGGCATCTCTTTCTTCCAAAGATAAGGATCTCATAGATTTAGCGCGATGGTCTTCCCGAGACACATTCACAAAAGATCTAGTCATAGTAGGAGGTCTGGTGGAAGTAATGAAATTAAGGTTTCCATCGGAACCGATCCCAAAATGAAGCTCTCTAGTAGTATCGAGATTGTGGTTGGAGCAAATATCGTTAAATACGTTATGACAAGACTCAATGGTAATAGGAGTTGTTGCATTAGTAGGATCCATTGCGATATATAAACTACAAACATGGAGGTAAAGGAAATATTAACATTTGTCATTTGATCAAACTTGCAAACATTTTTAAACAAGTTTTAAACATTTATATAGTGACCTCCACCCAACTATTATAAATGAACCCGAGATCCAAATTCATATCAATTCGGGCACGGTGAGCCGATTCATCCCTTATCAATATAACTCGGTGGATTAATTCTTTAATCGATTCTACTTCTAAAACACTCGGTCGATAAAATTACTGTAATATTTATCTTTAGCCCGGAACACATGCGACTACGGTCACGAATACTTCCGTTGAGCTCAATCCAAATTTCGATGTAATAACTTTTTACTACCCACTTACCCAACGTAACAAGTTTAGCACCCCGGTGAGCCGAGCCTACTTCCTTATAAAATTGGGATTCATGGTTTCTACTATTTGGTAAGGCTAATTCTCAATTATTATTTAGTGAGAGGTCTTGTCAATTTATTATCTATCACGTTTTGAGTGAACTAAAGCGGTGAACTACGATAATTATAATTGACAAGGTCGATGACTCGATAAAATAAAATGCATGTTTAGTTATGGCGATTTAGCAATGCATGCAAACATATAAATAAATGCTAAACATAAAACATAAAATCCTAGTATGGCCTTCCTAAAAAGAAAATTTAATTAACTATTACAAATTCGGAAACCAACTCCATTGGTCCCTTGAACTTCACATGGCACGCATTCCAAGGCAACACCGTCATGTCAGAACGCCTTTCCTAATGGCACCGTCTTCAAGGATCTCCGGAATTACAAGTAATAATTAAAAATTACATAATTTCCTATTATACATTTGTAATAAAATTTAAATACATTAAATTACAAAACGGTGATACGAGATCACAAAAATTAAAACCGAATCGATATTCCCATACATTCCGGATAATACCAATTAAAAACTAAGGCCATACTAAGTAAAATTACATAAATCAAAAATATGACAAACACAAATAAAATCCAACATTAAAATATGTATGAACATGCTTAATTTTATGCCAAATCGCCTTTAAAGAGCTAATATCGTATATTTTTCTCGATTTTATGGATTTGAATGATTATTAACTATTAAAATCATGAAACATTTCATAAATCACATTTATGTTCAAGTTAATTACCCTAACCTTTTAGGACTCAAAATTTAGTCTTCACAAAAATTTCGACAATAATTCAACTTGAATTTCAAATATTGTTCATTTGGACTCAAAATATATATAAAAAACTCCAAATTAAATTAAAATAATTTCAAATAATTTCAAAATTTGAAATTTAAACTCTTGAACATTCTGGAATAAATCCATGACATTCATAATGTTCAAAACTTAGGTTAAAAATTTCGAAAATCTTTCGAGAAAAACATCGCTGCGGTTTATCGAATTTGACAAATAAAATCATTAAAGCATAAGAGTAAGGAGAAAATCGGTTCCTTACATTTGATATTTCGGATATATGGGAACTAGTAACGTCGCCTACCTTAGCTAGTTCTTGAGCTTTCCTTATGGATGAACAAGATTCAAGTGTAGAATCTCTCCCCAAGGATTGTACCAAGATAATACCCTTAATAGTTTAAATTAATATGAGACTAGTATTAATAAAAACTACCTTAAAAATTGACACAAAATAATTGTATTATGCTCTTGAATATTTCGGTCGAGAGGGAGGATTTTATGAGCTCTCCTTGTTCTCTAAAAAAAATGTAGAGTATAAGGAACCACTAGTAAAAATATAACATGTATCTTTTTTACTTTTTACAACTTATAGAATGAAAAATATAAGAGAAAAAATGCTTCTTTTTCTCTTTGGGAAACCGGGTGGCATGGGAGGAGAGGAGCCAATGCATGAGCTTGTTTTCTTCCCAAGAATAATAGGTTTGCATGGCTATGAAATAGGTCATCATTGTGTTTCTTTTGAATAAATAAATTAGACAACACAAACCTAATAATCCCTCCATAAAACCGGTTATTAGCCATAAAAGGGAGGTCCATTTTATTTTTGTCATTTGTCAATTGTGACATATGTGACATGTTACTTGACACGTTACATTATAATGTACATTTAACATATTAAAAATCATCATATAATTAAATATGTCACATACAAAAATAATTAGTAATTCATAATTACTTGTACCAAAATGGATCCTATAATTATAAACTACAACAACTTGTATTTATAATAAATTATTCCTTCTATTTTTAATTGTTTCATAAACAATAAATTAATCTAAGTAATAAAACAATTTGATTACTTAGACCGAATCTTATTTAATCAAATTACAATAAGACACGTAATTTTACTCACAAAATCACTCGTCAATTTTAAGGAATTTAATTAACCCGTATCGTCATACGATTAATTAAATAATCAATTAAGAGCATTACCCTATAGGTATGACCTTAGGGGATCAACTGGTCACCACCGTCGTATGACAGTAATGTGAAACTCTAGTCAGCCAATCATTACCGATATGTGTGGACCAGTTGACTAAGAAGTATTACTTTCCCTCATGTATTTATAGTATGAGATTTAAACATGTGATCTCAATATGATCAACAATGTGATCGCATTATTGTCGGGGACACTCCAACAATAGTTACGGTGAATGTTGGCCTATGAGTTACGAGATCACATATAAGCACGTTAGAACTACTTCTCCCTCTCGACATCATCAAGGAGGGATAAAACAAGTTCAAACTAGCTACACGATTTAAACCACATGCAAATATTGTTCGAGCAAAATAAAAAAACATCCAAACTTGCATGAGAGTTTAACAAACATTAAGCCAAGGGAATGGGGAATAAAAGGATTAAGGTGGCAATGGTTTAAGCCTTGTCGTTCGGCTTCTTATCATTAAGGCGTTCAAAGAGGTCCTCATTCATGGCACGGAGATCAGCCACTTCATCCCTAAGTTTTGCATTTTCCTTGATTAAATGATTCATGAGCCCAACAAGTTGATCCAACTTGGCAACAACCACTCCCTGATCAACAGTTGACCCAACTGTTGTATCACCTGCACCCTGATTTTTTCTCATCAGTTTCCCATTTCGAATTTCCATATTCATCTGAAAAAGTAGGCCTAGAGTCATCCCATCACTCAATTTTTCAATTGCGGGGCTTCCTTTCACTACCAATCCTTCTTTCACAAAAATCATAGAGAGCCACATGCCATATGGTACCACGACATTTTTTGTCAAAGTTGCCTTTTTGGAGTTTAGTGGACATCTCGTGAATTCGATGGAACATTAGACGGGGAAGGTTGATTGGTTTATGTTTGAAAATGTGGTGAATAAGGAGCATGTCAAGGAGAGAGCATATCCCTCGACCGTTATTGCTTGGGACAAGGTTTCGAAAAATTAGGTTAAAGATGAACCTAATTGGGGCGGTTAATTCATGGGCATAAATGTTGGTTGGACCATTGTCATCATGAGGTCGAAGAACTTTCATGACTTGGGTAGAGGTAACCTCTTCAATCTCTCCCCAGTCACGCTTTGGGTAAGTGGTAAGCCCGACATCACATACTTTAAGGTGGGCAGCTAGTTGTTCAACAGTTAAGACAAAAGGTTTTTTATTAATATAAGCTGAAAGGGTTCCAGATGCAACATCGACTTTGACTGTGGCATAGAATTGAATGATCTCAGATAAATACATAGGGCTGTATTTATCCAAGAGATTCACCTAACACTGGGGATACATGGCTTCTTTGAAGTATTTGAAAGCAGAAGAAGTATTATACCATGATTTCTTGTACCTCTTTCCACTGTGAAAGCAACAGACAAGCATACCGTGACATAGCTTGAGTACATCTTCCGGAAGATCAAATGAGTTGATGTGATTGAGAACATCATTCTTGAACGATTCTCCATATGGTGCTACAACAAGGTCCATGCATGTGTTAAGAGGTACTTTGGCTTCAATAATTTCATGTTCATTAGCCAGACCTTCCACCAAACCGGGTATGGTCCGTGGGTACCTGGGCTTTTTGGGTGCCCGTGGTTTTGACCCAGATCCTTTTCTTCGTTTGCCCCCGGTTTTGGGTTTTGGAGGAGATGATTCAGGTGTCACATCATCATCACCACCAAAGATCTCCACTATTTTCCTTTTGGATCGGGTCCTAGAGGAAGGCTTTGAGAACAATGGGTCAAACCCATCATCAAACACTTCCTCGGCATGACCTTGGTCATCACCATGTTCAAAATTTATGATCTTTTCAACATGCATTCCCTTTTTTGTATCATCTTTAAGAGGTTCATCATATTTTCGGTGTTATCACCGATTTCTCCTTCCCGTTCATTTTCTAAATCCTTTAAAAATTCACCAACTTCATCAATCTTTTCTTTTTCTCCTTCAACATCCTTGATAGGCTCATCGATTTTAACTTCATCATTTTTCTCTTTTTCGTCCTCATGATTCTTTTCAACCTCATTTGATTTTCCCTCATTTTCATTTTCTTTTGATTCTCCCTCTCCCCCTTTTTCTTTTGATTCTTTCTCTTTTTCTTTTGATTCTCCCTCTTTTTCTTTTGATTCTTTCTCTTGAAGTTCCCGCTCTTTATCTTCCTTCTTTTCACTTAAGTGTCCCTTTTTCTCCTTCTTCTTTTTCACTCAACTTCTCAATTTCCTTCTCCATTTCAATTGTTCCAACTTTCTCAGATTGCATGGTAGTGGGTTCCTCCTCATCGGTATCAACATCAACCTCTGGATCCAACTGTAGAGAGATCAGAGGTCTCCTTCCACGACCTCCTCTGTCGCGTCCACCACCTCTTTTAGAAGTTGTTTTCTTTCGTGCAACGGTGGACTTGGCAGGAGCAGGAGCGGTTACATCAATGTTTGCAGCGGATTTTGGGGCCATTTTTCTTTTTGCAATATATTTGGGGTTGAAGGTGTTTCTTAAGTTGAGAACTTCTTTGGAATATTTTGGTTTAGGGGGCATTTCGGAGTATAATAAGGGTGGGGCACTTTTGACGGTTTTTGAAATTCAAAGTGGTTGAGGGATGGTTTTATTTAGTGGATAATAGAGAATTTGCATAGTTATTTTGGACGTAATGGCTTGGTTGGTGTGGTTAACCAGGGGGAGATAACCAAGGTGGACGGTTGAGTGTAGAGAAGTAAGGTGAGTGATGTTTTGAAGTGAATTAGGTGATGAGACATAAAGGTTGAGTGGCTCAATGCATAGAAAACGCAATTGCAATTAAATTGTCTAATTTATTTTTCTCGGTCCATTTGCATGCAAATAATGTACTTTGCTAATTTAATTAACATGTTAATCAATCCTCTAATCAATCATTAAGACAATTAATCCGATTGTGTCACATGTCACCTAATAAACCAAATTCCAACCGAAGTTTTACGAATTGTTCTCTTTCTAACGGTTTTGTAAAAATGTCCGCAATTTGATTTTCCGTTTTATAAAAGCTTAGACATATATTACCTTTTTCAACTTGATCACGTAAGAAATGATGTCTTATGTCGACGTGTTTAGTGCGTGAGTGTTGTATCGGATTCTCTGATATGTTAATTGCACTAGTATTATCACAAAATATAGGAGTGGTTTCAAACGTAATACCGTAATCATGCAATTGTTGACGTACCCAAAGAATTTGTGCACAACAAAGAGAGGAACTTACATACTCACTTTCGGTCGTGGATAATTCAACGGTATTTTGTTTCTTGGATGCCCACGAGATGAGACATGGTCGTAAGAATATAGCAATACCTGAAGTACTCTTCATATCCAACGAGCTACCGGCATAATCCACATCCAAAAATCCTACAAGATCAAGTTCATAGTGAGTTGGGTACCAAAGATGTAGCCCTTATGTTCCAATCAAATACCTAAAAATCCGTTTGACGACTTTGAAATGTGATTCCTTAGGATTTAATTGGAAATGGGAAAACACACACACACACACACACACACACACACACACACACACACACACACACACACACACACACACACACACACACACACACACACACACACACACACACACACTAAATTGTATATCGGGTCGACTAGCGGTCAAGTAGAGTAATGAAACGATCATACCTCGATATACCTTCTCACTAATGCTCTTACCATTTTTGTCCCTATCAAGCTTGATTTTGGACACCATTGGTGTAGGCATAGGATTAGAATTAGTCAACCCGAACTTATTTAACATTTCCTTTAAGTACTTTTGTTGATGAATCATTGTTCTTTTTTCACTTTGTTTAATTTGAAGACCAAGGAAGAATCCAAGTTCTCCCATCATATTCATTTCAAATTTGGAAGTCATTAAATCAGAAAAGTACTTATAAAGAACATTGTTAGTTGCTCCAAAAATAATATCATCATATACTTGCACAAGCAACAGGTCATCGCCTTGTGACTTGATAAACAACGTTTTGTCAACGGAACCGCGCAAGAAACCGTTTTCCAATAGAAAATTTGAAAGCCTATCATACCAGGCCTTAGGAGCCTGTTTTAAGCCATAGAGCGCTTTAACAAGTTTAAAAACGTGGTTAGGAAGTTCGTTGTTTACAAAGCCCGGAGGTTGTTCGACAAAAACTTCTTCATCAAGATAACCATTTAGAAATGCGGTTTTGACATCCATTTGAAAACGTTTTATGCCTTGATAAGTTGCAAAAGTCACAAGCATTCGTATGGCTTTAAGCCTAGTTACCGGTGCAAAGGTTTCGTCAAAATCGATTCCCTCTTGTTGGTTAAAACCTTGCACCACTAGTCTAGCTTTGTTCCTTACGATTTCTCCAACATCATCTAGCTTGTTGCGAAAGACCCACCGCGTACCAATTACAATACGTTGGGAGGGCCTAGGGATAAGATGTCATACCTTGTTTCTTTCGAATTGCTCCAATTCCTCTTGCATGGTTGTCACCCAGTATTCATCAGTCAAGGCTACTGTGACATGGTCGGGCTCAATTTGAGAGAGAAATGCATCGTATGCACAGAAATTTTGGAGCGATGATCTGGTTTTTGTTCTAGATGTTAGGTCACTGGTTAAGTTTGATAAAAGATGTGAGCCTTGGTGTTTCCATTTTTTAGGAACAAGTGAGTTTGAAGGATCATTTTGTTCTTGTGTCATAGTGGATGTGAATGTTGCATGAGGATTATTTGGTGGGGGTGATTGTAGTTCAGTCATTATTTGGTTGGAATGTTCTTCACTATCCACATTCCCCCTGGTTGAGCTAGCATATTCTTGTGTTGGAGGATGATTAGTTCCCCCTAAATTTTGGCCATCATCATCGAGCAACAGTGGCTCTAACTGTTGCTCAGCCTCTTCCACCACTTGTTCCATATCATGTTGTGTCATTCCAATCTCAAAATCATCATAATACTCATCATCTTCATCATCAACCTGTGTATTTGAGACAAAGAGACTAGATTCTTCAAATATTACATGAACACTCTCTTCCATTTTCATAGTCCTCTTGTTATGTAGTTTATAAGCTTTACTATGATCCGAATAACCAACAAAAACTCCTTCATCAGTATGAGTATCAAATTTGCCTAGGTTATCTTTTTCATTATTGTGCACAAAGCATTTACTACCAAAGCATTTCAAGTGCGAGATGTTAGGTTTTCTTCCTCGTAGTAACTCATATGGAGTTTTCTCAATGATTTTTCGAATCATGACACGGTTGTAAATATAAAAAGATGTATTAACGGCTTCGGCCCAAAAAGTCTTTGGCACTTTAGAGCTAATGAGCATGGTCCTAGCCATATTTTCAAGAGTTCGATTCATTCGTTCCACAATCCCATTTTGTTGTGGGGTTCTTGCGGTCGAAAAAATGTGTCTAACACCATTCTCATTCCAATAGGCCTCAAATGACTAGTTCTCAAATTCGGTTCCATGGTCGGATCTAAATGAGACAAGTTTATAACCGAATTTGTTTTTGAACCTTTTTTACCCAAATTAGGAATTCATCAAATGATTTATCTTTAGAGCTTAAGAAAAGAAGCCAAACAAATCTTGTAAAATCATCTACAATGACACAAATGTAGCGACTTCCACCTCTATTCACAATGCGCATGGGACCGCATAAGTCAATGTGAATGAGTTCAAGAGGTAGAGAAGTGCTAACAACCTTTTTGGATTTAAAGGAGCATCTAACTTGTTTTCCTTTGACACAATCATCACAAAGTAATTTAAAATCGAATTTGATGTTAGGAATGTCGTCTACTAGATAAAGTCTCTTGAGGGTGTTAAGTGTTTTAGCATTAACATGACCAAGTCGTTTATGCCAAAGCCAAGGGTCATTCTTTCGAACACTCATGCATGATAAGGTTTGACCCGTCAATGAGTATAGGTTGGTCATGTAAACATCTTTGACACGTTTACCTTCAAGTATGAGCTCTCTAGTCTTTCCATTGATTATTCTACAGTCCCTAGCAAGAAATTCAACGATATTACCTCGATCACGTAGTTGTGAAATGCTCAAGAGATTGTGTTTCAAACCTGACAAGCAACACTTTGTCGATGCATAGTGATTTTGACTTACCAACCTTTCCAATATCAATGATTTCACCTCTTTTGTTGTCGCCAAAAGTCACCATGCCACCAGCGTATGCTTCTAGCGAGAGGAGTTAGCTTTCATCTCCCGTCATATGACAAGAGCATCCACTGTCTAAGTACCAATTGCTGCTGCCTCTCACTAATTCCTATAAGAAATCAAACATTTAGTTTAGGAACCCAAACGAGTTTGGGTTCCTTCTTGACAACAACTCTCTTGACTCCTTCGTTCTTAATCCAAACTTGTTTAGCCATTTTAGTGTTTATTTCCAAATCATGGACTCTCTGTTCGCAACCATTAAACTCATGAACTATTTTGCCACAGTAATTGCAAATGTTATATTCAGGAAGATCAACGTACTTTCTTCTTCGAAAGTCAGTTTTGCTTGGATCCTGGTTTCGAGTGCAACAGTGCGTGTTACTGTTGCATTTGAAACCAAGTCCAGCATTCTTTGCAGATTTTTCGTATTCTTGTGATTGTTTTAAAAGAAACTCCAAAACATTCTGACTTCCTTACCATTTTAAGTAGAACAACTTAGCCTAATCTAACTCTTTGGTCAATGTTTCAATTTTAGCCAGATGGTTAAGATTTAGTTGACCAACATTGTCGAAAGCCCTTTTTGCATGTCTTACTTCATCACTAAGTAACAAGCCAATTTGCTCAAGTTGCTTGTTATATCGTTTACATAAGGTGAGGTCAGCTAGAAGAGAGTCACGTTCCTTAGTTAAAGAAGAAACAATTTTTGTGAGAGTCTCAATTTCTTTTCTAGACTCAGATGCCACAGTAGCAACATCTGTTGCATAGGTCTGCTAAGCTTGTTTCAAGGTATCAATTTGAGTAAGAAGGTCATTGTTTGATTTTTGCACTCGATCTAAAGCACTTTTGACATGAGTTGACTCATCGTTCAACATTTCAGCAATTTTGACAAGATCATCTTTTTCACTTTCACGGGTTGCTAAGTCAATCAAAAGTTGGTCACATTCTTGAGTTAGTGAGGAATCATTTTCTTTGTTGGAACCGGATGCAACAGTGCAGTGCTCTGTTACATGAGTTTCATCAACCTTCTTAGCTAGAAACAGATTTTGTTTCTGAAGCTTTCTAATTTCCTTTTCAAGACTTAACGATGAACTAGGATGATCAACCTCATTTAGATATTCTTTCAAGTTAACATTTTCTTCGGCTATGTCCTCAATTTCAGTTTGCATAGCTTCTAATTTATTGGTTTGGACACGACACTTATCAATGAATTGGTCTAGGAGGAGACAAACTTTGTCTTTAGAGAAAGATCGAACCTTTTTCTTAAGCTTATTTACCTCATTGTCTGAATCTGAATCTTAGTCAACTGAGTAGGCCATAAGACACTTGATGTTTTCTTTCTTTGGTGGTTTGCAATTATCATTATAGGAAGCAAACGAGATGCACAATTTGGCGTCTAATTCTTCCTCAAGGACATCGTCCTTTTCAGAATCAGACATACCCCAAATAGCAGTCATTACATTGTTTTTGTAATCATGTTTAGCAAAGTCACGTTTTTCCTTGGATTTGATGTCGTTCCACTTTGGGCATTCTTTAATTTGATGACCTTTGTCACCACACTTAAAGCAACCAACAGTAGAACTCGATCTTCTCTTAGGAAAGCGATGTTTGTTAGCATTGTTGCTGTGACACCCCCATATACCAAGGTGCCTTATCAAGACCACCCTAGTATGAGAGACCTTCACCATCTCGGTTGCCCGAGATCAGTAGATCAAAGTTAACAATCCAAACACAATTAATAAAGTATAAATGATTAAAGTTTACATATTCTCCAAAACAAAAATCAAAGTACAACTGTGAGAGTTTAACAACTAGAAATGAAAGCTAAGTCTCTTGACAGCGGAAGCTAGACTCAAGTGATGACTCCCCATGACTTCCCCATAGCTAAAGAACTTCATCAACAGTCACAATCTTCACACCATCCCCGAATGGATCAGCACAGATTTTATAAAACAACGGGGTCAGTTACTGAATAATCAAAGTAAGACAAGTACAAAAGGCAACCAGCTGATCATCATCCACCTCCGGTCTCCCGATCTCACACAATAACCGATTACACACCGAAGCGTGTGGCCCTGCCAGATTACCCATCGCAACAGGTAATCCTCGCCGCCAGTGGGGGACGGCAGCCAATCCCCACCTAAGCCCCGCTCATCAACGAGCATAACCCTATCCCTTAATGTGCACATCCCCTCCCGTGGCGGGTTCCACGGAGGGCGAACTAGGGTGTGAAAGCACTCCCGCAAGTGACTCCACCACAATCATCACAACCAACACCAACACCATGCCAACACCACCACCAACACTCTAACAAAGATTAGCAGACAAACAATCGTACACAATGCAACATAATCTCAAATCAATTAAACAGGAACTGAGTAGGGAAACCCTACCTTAGGACAACTGCAAAGAGACACAAGCAAGGCAATCTAGAAAGGCTCCTCTACAAATTCTTCACCTATCAACAAACACATAAATTCCAATTACCACTTCCATTACCCGTTTTCCCCCCAATTCATAAATCAAAGCAAACCCTAAAAGATAATCAAAGAACTAATGAAATCAAGGACTTACCAACACCGGTGATAGAATGAAAAATGAAGAAACTTGCTAACAATCGCGCACTAGGGAGAGATTTGGAGAGGATTAGAGCGGCGTCGTTGAAATGTTTAGGTTTCTTAAAAAGTGATTAGAAACTGATTAACGCGTTTTATATAACTCTAATCATCTCTAAATCGAACCGCGGAAATAACACCCGTCAGACCGGATACTCGGTCGAGTATAGAGTATACTCGGTCGAGTACCCTCTACTCGGTCGAGTATTCCATATAGTCGGCCAAATATTCCTGGGCAGTAAGCTGCCCAGGATACACGACACCCCTTACTCAGCCGAGTAGCCCATACTTGGCCGAGTACAAGCTTAGGAAATCCGTAGTATTACAGTCTTCCCTCCTTAAAAAGAACTTCGTCCCCGAAGTTCACACTATACACATAAAACAAGACCACAAACTCCCAACACAACCAACCAAACGACCCAAACACAACTAAGCTAACACAAAACATCACAAAACATCACTAAGCTGACTCAGACTAACTCAAAAACAAACATGCGACCTTCTCCTACCCCCCTAAAATGACAATGGTTACGTCCCCGTAACCGAACATACCTGATCAAACAGGGTGGGAAAACATTCTCGCATAGCCTCCTCGGGTTCCCATGTGGCCTCTTCCACATTATGATTAGACCAAAGCACCTTGAGTAAGACGGTCTCACCATTCCTTGTCTTGCGTACTTTGCGGTCTAAGATCTCTTTAGGACCCTCGGCATAAGATAAGGACTCATCAAGTTCGATGTTCTCAACCTCAAGCACATGTGATGGGTCACTCACATACTTCCGGAGCTGTAAAACATGAAACACGTTTTGAACTCGATCCAAAGCTGGTGGTAAAGCTAACCTGTAAGCCACCTCACCTATACGGTCCAAAATCTCATATGGACCGATAAACGTCTGGCTCAACTTACCCTTCTTTCCAAAACTCATCACTCCTCGCATTGGTGACACTTTCAAATGGACATTGTCACCCACTGCGAACTCGATATCTCTGCGGTGCAAGTCGGCATATATCTTCTGACGAATTAGCTGATCTTGTTCAACCATATCCTGTACCATCTGTGGCCCTAAAACCACTGCCTCAGCGCTATCATTCCAGCAAACTAGACTTCGGCACTTTCTACCATATAAAGCCTTAAAAGGTGACATCCCGATATTAGTATGGTAGCTGTTGTTATTTCAGAACTCGATCAAATCCAGCCTGTCCTCCCAACTTCCACCGAACTATATGGCACAAGCTCTCAACATGTCTTACAAGGTCTTGATAGTCCTCTCAGTCTTACCATCTGTTGTAGGATGAAAAGCTGTACTCATCTTTAAGGTCGTACCCATCAATTCCTGCAACTCTTGCTAAAATCGTGATTTAAATCTCTCATCTCGATCCGACACTATATCCTTAGGCACACAATGTAACCGAACCACATGTTTCCTGTAACCCAAAGCTAGCTGCATCTTAAACCAGGTATCCTTCATCGGAATGAAGTGAGCTGACTTTGTTACCCGATCGACGATCACCCAAATCATATTGTTACCTTGCTGTGTCCTTGGTAACCCCACGATAAAGTCCATAGAGATCGATTCCCACTTCCACTCAGGTACCTCAAGAGACTTAATCTTACCCTGTGGTCTCCCCAACTCACCCTTTACCCTCTAACATGTTAAACATCTTGCCACGAACTCAACCACATCCCTCTTCATATTCGGCCACCAAAAAGTTTTATTGAGATCCTTATAAAGCCTGTCACCTCTTGGGTGAACCAAATAAGGAGTGAAATGAGCCTCTGTCATGATTACTCTCCTCAAGTCCACATTATCAGGAACGCACCATCTCCCATCAAAACGAACATTCCCATCTGTGTGGATAGAAAACTTGGAAACCGTGCCGCTCTCTACTCTCGACTTCCACTTTTGGATCTTAGGATCAAGCTCTTGTTTTGTTTTAATATCCTCATACAAATCTGGCTCGATCGTCAAATCCCCGATGGTATCCCCTTTCCGAATCATATGGATCCCCATCTTGGTCATCTCATCCCTCAGCTTCAGCAAAGACATAGCTGTACACAGCGAATGAACACTCTTCCTACTCAAAGCCTCTTCAACAACGTTAGCCTTACCCTCGTGATAGATGATCTCTATGTCATAGTCCCCGATCAGCTCTATCCATTGTCTCTATCGCATGTTAAGCTCTCTCTTAGTGTAGATATATTTCAGACTCTTCTGATCTGAAAACACCTTGAAGGTTGCCCCGTAAAGATAGTGCCTCCAAATCTTAAGAGCAAAGACAACTGCACCCAGTTCCAAATCACGAGTAGGATAGTTCTCTTCATATGGTTTCAGCTGCCTCGACGCATAAGCTATAACCTTCCTATTCTGCATCAGAACGCATCCCAACCCATTCTTTGAAGCATCATTAAATACTTCAAAGTTCTCACAACCCTTTGGTAAAGCTATGATAGGAGCCGTGGTCAAACGCTCCTTTAAGGTCTGAAACGCCGTCTCACAACTCTCATCCCATTGAAAACTGGTCTCTTTCCTCATCAAAGCGGTCATAGGCCGTGCTATCGTAGAAAAGTCCTTCATGAACCTCCTGTAGTAACCAGCTAGACCCAAGAAACTTCGAATCTCAGCAACATTCTTCAGTGATTCCCACTTGGTCACTGCCTCAATCTTGCTAGGATCCACCGACACACCCTCTTTAGGTATCACATAACCCAGAAAAGCCACTTCCTCTAGCCAAAACTCTCACTTGGATAGCTTGGCATAAAGTTGATTGTCACGTAAGGTCTGCAAAACTAACCTCAAGTGCTCCTCGTGCTCCTCCTTAGTCTTAGAGTAGACTAAGATGTCATCAATGAAGATAACCACAAACCTGTCCATGAACGGACTAAAAATCCGGTTCATCAGATCTATGAAAGATGCTGGTGCATTCGTCAAGCCAAAAGGCATCACTACATACTCATAGTGACCATAACGGGACCGGAAAGCTGTCATGGGAATATCCTCATCTGCTATCCTCAACTAGTGATAACCTGACCTCAGATCGATCTTAGAGAACACCCCTGCGCCACTTAGCTGGTCAAACAGATCATCAATCCTAGGTAAAGGATACTTGTTCTTCACCGTGACACGATTCAGCTCCCTATAGTCGATGCATAGCCTCATGCTTCCATCTTTCTTCTTCAAAAACAACACTGGTGCTCCCCATGGTGACACACTAGGCCGGATATACCCCTTGTCTAACAGATCATGTAAATGTTACTTCAACTCTTTCATTTCTTTAGGTGTCATGCGGTATGGTGCTTTAGATATAGGACTTGTTCCCGGTTTAAGCTCCACATTGAAGTCGATATCCCTCTTTTGTGGTAACCCCGGTATCTCATCTGGAAAGACATCGCTAAACTCTCCCACCACATGTATATCAGAAGCTGTCAACTGTTCCACGCGCTGATCTCTCACTTGGCAAAGGATCAGGGGACACTTTTTCCTCAAACATGACTTTAAGGTCATTACCGCGATGAACTTACACTTAGGCCTCACAACAAACCCCTTATAAGACACGCTTATACCCTTAGGACCCTTTAAAGACACTTTATTTTGTCGATAATCTATCTTAGTATTATACTTACCCAACCAATCCATCCCGACGATGACCTCAAACCCATCCATAGGGAACTCTAGCAAGTTGACCGGTAAATCTACCCCTCCAACCAACATGGACACATCCCTATACAACTTGACACTTGACACCGACTCCCCATAAGGTATAAACACATCATCTTTTATAAGCTCAAACTCCCCCAAACCCATAGACAAAGCATGGCCTCTAGACATAAAAGTGTGTATTGCCCAGAGTCAAACAAAAAAAAAGACGGTATATTATGAACAAGAAAGGTACCGGTAACTAAATGAGCATCATTCTCAGCTTCCTGTTTGTCCATCATGAAGAGCTTTCCACTACTTTTCTGACCTCCACCCTGGACCGAGGTATTAGAAGTACTCAGCTTAGCTGCCGAGTTCTGAGTCACACTGTTGTTTGGGCGCTGATAAGATCCTTCACTGTTGCGGTTGAAGCCGCCATTGTTCTGCCCTCCACGGTTACCCCACGACCCAGATGGCCTGTTGCTAGCGAAACTCTGACTCGAACCCTGGGAGAAACTTACCTGATAAGCTCCCGAGGCTCCTCCAGCTCTAGCACTAGTACAGTCATACCTCTTGTGGCCTATTCCTCCACAGTTGAAGCAAGTAAGGTTGGAGTTGTCACTAACACTCCGTCCACCACCCCTACCCCATGCTCGCGATCCTCCAGAGAACCCAGCTCCTTCTGAGAAAGCCCTTGACCGGCCAAAGTTGCCCTTCTTGTGGCCCGACTGGTTGCTACTCCCACTCTCTGCTTTCCTCTTATCAGTAGAGGTCCTCTCCGTAGGTTTCTTGGATAGGTACACTAATTTCTCCGCTTGCCCAGCCCTCAAGTACACATCCTTAAGATCGGTGATAACCCCAGCTGGTAACCGGTTTATGATCTTGGGTGCCAATCCCCTCTCAAAACGAAGAGCAAATCCCTTTGCCCTAACTACATGTCTTTCGCATAGCGAGATAACTCCAGGAAGCGGTGATAGTACTCTGTGACCGTCATGTCGTCAGTCATGGTAAAGGAATCGAACTCGGATCTCATCTTGTGACGGATGTGTTCCGGCACAAACTGTTCCCTCATAACGCTCTTCAAACCCGACCACGGTATAACACCGAGCCTCTCATCCTTGTAGTAAGCTCTGACATCTTCTTTTACATTCTGCCACTACACTGCAGCCTCCCCCCTCAGGTAGTACACTACCTGCTCAACAGCTAACTCCGGCGGACACTTCACCACTTTAAGGAGACTCTTTATCTCACGGTGCCAGTTATCGAGCAGCTTGGGTTCCCCTGTGCCCTCATAAGTTGATGGGTTGAAGCGAGCGATGATAGTGCTCAGGTGGGTAGCATCCACCGGTTTCTCAGCCCCCTTACCCATATTCTTAAGAACTTCAAGGAGTGCATCCTGCTGCTCGATCATATGAGCTACCTCATCTGTGGTCATCTCGGATGCTTGAACATACGCGGCGGACCTCTTTGGCGGATTTTTGAGCTGATAAGAAGCAAGGAAACGTAAGCACAAAAGCCTACGACTCAAAATAAACATGACCCTCCGCAAAAGAAGCACTCAGCCGAGTATGGTGAGATACTCGATCGATTATGGATTACTCGGTCGAGTATGCTCTACTCGGTCGAGTATGATCTACTACTCGGTCGAGTAGTCACAACCAGAAGCTACTGTTTCGTACACCTCAAACAACACTCGGTCGAGTGCCTGGTTACTCGGCCGAGTACCCCCTACTCGGTCGAGTACCGCCCTGCTCGGCGAGTCATGCCAAAACGAGCTACTACTAATATAAACATACTTTACGCATGGTTTTCTACAAAGATATATACGATATGTCACTACCCTTTTGAAAGCCACATAATAAACACTTAAAATGCCAACATATTCCATGCTCAAAGTTTAACATTAACAAATTCTCGATACATCTTTCAACTACTATCACGTTCCACTTCTTTAATCATTTCATTCAACCATGCACAAGATTCAAGTTACAAGTACCACACATACATGACTCGACATACAACAGTTTTCCCCATGTGACCGACTTGAGATCGTAAGGGTCTTAATGCGACTTCAGGACGTCTCCCAAGTCTTTCCGGTAGCTCCAAATAACTCTTCCCCGGTTCATTTTATTTAGACTCCCTAAGTTCATTGGGTTCATTAGTTTTAGGTGCCAGAATCGTCTCTCTAATACCACTTTGTGATACCCCCACATACCAAGGTGCTTTACCAAGACCACCCTAGCATGAGAGACCGTCACCATCTCGGTTACCCGAGGTCAGTAGATCAAAGTTAACAATCTAAACACAATTAATAAAGTATAAATGATTAAAGTTTATATATTCTCCAAAACAAAAACCAAAACCAAAACCAAAGTACAACGTACAACTGTGAAAGTTTAACAACTAGAAATGAAAGCTAAGTCTCTTGAAGGCGGAAGCAAGACTCGAGTGATGACTCCCCATGACTGCCCCATAGCTAAAGAACATCATCACCTATCACAATTTGCTCACCATCCCCGAATGGATCAGCACAGATTTTATAAAACAACAACGGGGTCAGTTACTGAATAATCAAAGTAAGAAAAGTACAAAAGGCAACCAGCTGATCATCATCCACCTCCAGTCTCCCGATCTCACACAGTAACCGACTACACGCCAAAGTGTGTAGCCCTGTCAGATTACACATCGCAACAGGTAATCCTCACCACCAGTGGGGGACCGCAGCCAATCCCCACCTAAGCCCCACTCATCAACGAGCGATAACCCTATCCCTTAATGTGCACATCCCCTCCTATGGCAGGTTCCACGGAGAGCGAACTAGGGTGTGAAATCACTCCCGCAAGTGACTCCACTACAATCATCACAACCAACACCAACACCACACCAACACCAATACCAACACTCCAACAAATATCAGCAGACAAACAATCGTACACAATGCAACATAATCTCAAATGAATTAAACAGGAACTGAGTAGGGAAACCCTACCTTAGCACAACTGCAAAGAGACACAAGCAAAGCAATCTAGAAAGGCTCCTCTACGAATTATTCACCTATCAACAAACACATAAATTCCAATTATCACTTGCATTACCCTTTTTTCCCCCAATTCATAAATCAAAGCAAACCCTAAAAGATAATCAAAGAACTAATGAAATCAAGGACTTACCGACACCGGTGATAGAATGAAAGATGAAGATACTATCTAACAATCACGCACTAGGGATAGATTTGGAGAGGATTAGAGCGGCGTCGTTGAAATGTTTAGGTTTTGTAAAAAGTGATTAGAAACTGATTAACGCGTTTTATATAACTCCAATCATCTCTAAATCAAACCGCGGAAATAACAGCCGTCAGACCGGATACTCGGTCGAGTATAGAGTATACTCGGCCGAGTACCCTCAACTCGGTCGAGTATTCCACATACTTGACCGAGTATTCCTGGGCAGTAAGCTATCCGGGATACACGACACCCCTTACTCGGCCGAGTAGGCCATACTCGGCCGAGTACAAGCTTAGGAAATCCGTGGTATTACAGTTGCTATACCTTTGTGAGTTTCGACCATTCATCATGCCAACAATTTTTTTAGTGAACATTGCGAACTCATCATCTTCGTTCTCCTCATCACTTGAGAGAGCATTAAGAGCGAGTCCTTTCCCTTTAGAGCTTTCACTAAAGCGCTTCTTGAGATTTAACTCATGAGCCATGAGTGAGCCCATAAGGTCATCAAGGGTGAGCAATGAAAGGTCTTTAGCTTCCTCAATAACCGTAACCTTCGGTTGCCACTTTTCAGTCAGGTTACGAAGAATTTTACGAACTAATACCTCGGATTCGAAATTTCTGCCTAAACTCTTGAGGTCGTTGACAACACTAGAAAAACGTGAGGACAACCTATTAATTGACTCATCTCTTTCCATCTTGAACATCTCATATTGTTGCATGAGAAGATTAATACGGTACTATTTAATTTGAGACGTTCCCTCATAGGCAAGATTTAGGGTGTCCTAAATTTCCTTGGCCGAGTTACATCCGGATATCCGATTAATCTCTTGTTCACCAATGCCATATTGAAGGATGGACATGACTTTAGAGTTTTTATCGACTTTCCTATAATTAGCCTCAACATATTTATCCTCACTTTTTAGGGTACTAGTGCCATCGGCATTAGTCACCTCGATTTTGAGGGGACCCTTTTGAATGATCAACCAACATTCATAGTCCGCACTTTTGACATAGTGGTCCATGCGGTGTTTCCACCAGGCATAGTTTTCTCCCTTGAAAATGGGATACTTAGTGTGTTTTGAATCGTTCATAAATATAGGATTAACTCTTTGGATTTAACCAATATCAAGAGCACGAGGCTCTGATACCAATTGAAGAGTTAGGAACGATAAACACCTAAGGGGGAGGCGGTGAATTAGGTGTACCTTTTTAAAATCTGTTCTTAACTTAGTTAATTGATAACTTAAGTAGAGAACCTTAAAGCAAAAACCTTAAAAAACTTAATAGAATGTAAGTTCCCAAGATGGTACAACAGTTTTATGTCACAGTATAACTGACTGTGACACGGAACTTAAATAGGTATGAATGAGAAATAGCAAAGTGAAAGAACATAAGAGTAAATTAACAAACAAACGACATTTTTAAAAATTGGTTCAGTCTCTACTCCGAGGCCTACGTCTAACCGTTATTTTATTGCTTGTTTAGAAATTTACTCAAACAACTAAACCCTTCCATCTACCCCGATTGCACTCAAACTTAAAACTACTCCGCTTCAAGAGTTTATATGTTATATCTCACAGGTTTACAGAGTCTTTGAATCTCAAGGTTTCACTTAATGAACATAGAGATCACGATTAAGACATAAACACGAGAATCATGGAATAAACTCATTATGTCATAGTGCAGCAAACTGATACTTGGAGGTTTACAGCTTTTTGAAAACAAACGAAGACTTATAAAATCTGAAAAACGTTTTGCAAATACTTGAAAAACAAAGCTTTAAATGCACAAATGATTTGCAAGGTTTTACAATAAATGCTTTAAAAATTCTTGAGAAATAAATGAAGCTAAGGCACACTATTTATAATGGATTTGATCACTAAGAAGTACAACTTAGGTTAATTAAATCCAATATATAATAGGTAGCCTTTGAGTGATGCTATGTGTTAGGCATTAGGCTTGAGGCACAAGTCTTTGATCAAAATTAGAAAACTCTTCCCAAAACACTCAACATGTGACACTGTACCAAATTGGCAAAAAACTTTTATAACTTTAAAACTTTGACAAGTTCAACTTACCATTTTTGTAAAAAGCAAATGCACAAATCTAGAGGAATTAACAATAGAGATTAGTGATTTAAAATTTCAGATTTATTTTCAAACTTTGAAGATTCAAAATTTTAAAGCTTTTGAGAGTATGAAATTTGTAAAGATTTTAACACTTAAACTTTTCGTATAAACATTCCTCTATACGGTAATATCAGAAACCACACTGCAGTACACTATTGCATGGTTTTGCCGCCACTTGGCGTAAATTAGAATGTTACACTTACTCTTACAATTTTCGACTAAGGCTGGGATCATATCATTGTCTTGACTTCTTGTTGACTTCACTTTGATCATGTTAGGCCATCTTGAAAGTCCATTTGATTGCTTCAATCACAAAACATTTGTAACTAAGAACAAACAATCAAATAACAAGGGAACTTGACATCATCAACCAGGTGTGTTCTAACAGGTTTTAAACCAATAGGTTCTAAATGGGTATACAAGGTGAAATATAAAGCTGATGGATTTGTTGACTGATACAAGGCCAGGCTTGTGGCTAAAGGATATAATCAGGTGCATGATAAAGATTACAAACATACTTTTAGCCTTGTAGCACAGTTTACAACTGTGAGAGTTTTCCTAGTTGTTGCAGCAGCTCACAGTTAGCCTATTCATCAACTTGACATGAATAATGTCTTTCTTCATGACTTTCTTGATGAAGAGTTGTATATGTCACCTTCAGAAGGGTATAAAAAGTTGTTTGCAGTCCAGTTTTGCAAGCTCAAGAGGTCTCTTTATGGACTTAATCAAGCTTCTAGGCAGTGGAACCTAGAGCTCACCAAGACACTTCTTGCACAAGGGTTCATTCCATCAAAGAATGAATATTCTTTGTTTTATCAGGGGCAGAGAGATAAATTTACAGTTGTGATAGTATATGTTGATGACCTGTTGATTACTGGAAATGATGCTACTTCTATTTCTCAACTGAAATATGTTTTGGACAAATCTTTCACTATAAAAGATTTGGGATTGATCAAGTATTTCTTAAGGTTAAAAGTTGAGAGAATAGATGATGGTTTATATCTCACTCAAAGGAAATATGTCAATGATATCCTTCATGACACTAGGACGCAGGATTACAAACCTAGTCCTTTTACTCTTCCAAAAGGCCTGCAATTATCCACTGACACAGGAGATGTGTTGCGAGATCCAGAGATATATCAAAGACTAGTGGGAAGGTTATTACACCACTTAAACCCGACTAGACCGGATTTATCCTTCCCAGTACATCACCTTAGTCAATTCCTCACATGTCCATGACAACCCCATTGGCTTGCAGTATTACATGTTATAAGATATTTGAAGCATACAGTTGAAGTTGCATTGTTCTATCCCTCTGCAAATCACTTTACTCTTCGAGCCTTCACTGATGTAGATTGGGGATCTTGTAGTTTTAGTTGCAAGTCTATCATAGGCCAGTGTGTGTTCCTAGGAGATGCATTAGTTTCCTGGAAAACTAAAAAGCAGAAAACAGTTTCTAAGTCTTCATCAGAATCAGAATATAGAGCCATGTCATATACATCAGGAGAAAGTGTTTGGGTTAAGAGATTATTGCAAGATTTTGGAGTTCAACTTCCCATACCTATTCAGTTGTTTTGTGACAACAAAGCAGCACAACATATAGCTGCCAATCCTTTTTTTCCACGAAAGGACAAAGCACTAGAACATAGATTGTCATTATGTACGGAAGAAAGTGCAAGAAGGACCGATTGCTACAGTTTATGTACATATAGGATCACAGATTGCTGACATACTTACAAAACCATTAGGGGGAACAACAACATCATTATCTGTCTTCCAAGATGGGCATGTTCTTTCCATCCACACATCCATCTTCGGGGGGGAGGGGGGGGGGTGGCGGGGATATGAAGAATAGTTAGTTAGCTGGTCAACATATAGTTAGTTTGACTCTACAACATAAGCTCATTGTTCAATGTATTTAAGCTAACCAACTATGTACAACTCACGTAAGTTAATGAAAAATCTTATTTCTATTTACATCCTCTGTTTTCTATCTCAACAATATCTAGATATTTCCTCTTGTGTTCATCAATGGTGACCTTCACCATCATCAATGGTGTCTCGATCATTCGATCCTTGTCTATTTCACAGATACGAAATACAATATTAATTTTCTGAAATTTACAAAAGTAAGGCCCACGAATTAATCTAAACCCACTAAAATGCACATTTATCGGCCAAAAAATAGATGAAAATCTGACCCAAACACACATTTAATCACTTCTAGTTTTTGTATATCGTATATGTCTACTTTGCAGTATTTGTTTTGAAATGTTGATGGAAAATTAAGCAACTAGTAAATCTTGTGCTCCATTTCATTCTTCTTTTTTCGGTAAAGTCTTCTAACAAGGGCGTATATACGTAAAGAAAAATAAAATAACATCCAATTTTGTGGCAGCATAATCAATTGTATCTCATCACAATTAAATTGTTATGTACAAAGTAATATTTTTTTTTTGGTGCAATGTAAGTATAATATGAAAGAATGTCAAAAATACATACAATTCGTGTACAAAACTCAAGAAGTATCAGTCCTCATCCGGATAATACCGTATCTATCCTATCCAACTGTAATCAAATAGAAACCAAACCAACTCAAAAGACAACAGAAATCAGATTCCATTGCTTTCTCCTTTATCTACCTCCTTCCTTACCAAACTTTTCGATTCCGACCATCTTTGATCCTTCACATTCATCGGCTTTTTGCATTTCGCCTCATATCGGATCCTGAGTTCTCCCATTATCCTTTCATCTACTCTTTCGGGCCTGTGCATCACTCCTTCTATTCGCGCTTGGTTCCGTTGGGACCAAATGGAATACAATGTTGCAGATACGGCCAAGATCTGGGCACTTCGTTGGATTTTTGATCCCCTTCTCTTTGTGCACCAGTCCAAACAATCGTTGATAGGTATGTTAATCCCCATTCGTTTGTTCACTTCCTTTACAATCCTGCTACTATATTGACATTTAGCGAAAAGGTAATCGATGGTTTCTTCTTCTTGTTCACATAAACAGCTTAGAATATTATCACATACCCCTATTTTGTGAAGTTTTCTTTTTGTGTTTATGACATCTGTTGTGAGTAACAAGAAAAAAGGCGTGTTTAGGTATAACCCAGTAATTCCAGAACAATGTTGCCCATCTGGATTTAGGATACTTCTCTCGCAACCATTCATAGCATCCTCTAGCAGTATAGCCATTCGGTTGTGCAATCCAGTGACCATTTGCAAAACCCGAGGCTGTGTCTACCCTAGTTTGGCAAATTTTCCTGCATGTCCAACTTGATTCATAAGAGGGAACATAGGTCATCCAATCAGTTCCCTTGATGTATACCCGGTGTACCCACTTAACCCACAAACTATCCTTCTTCTCAGTAATCCAATTTTCTAGTTTTCCAACCATTGCCTTATTCCAGATCACTTGATCCCTTATTCCCAATCCTCCTTCATCTTTGGGTCTGCAAATAGTTGACCATGCCACCAAGGGGGTTCTTTTGTACTCAGAGCTCCCTTCCCAAAGAAAATTTCTACAAAGAGCTTCAATATTTTTGATGAACTCTTAGGAAGAATTAAAATAGAAGCCCAATATGAGTGCAAAGTATTCAAAATAGCTTTAACAAGGACTAGCCTTCCAGTATAGGATAATTTCCTTGTCCCTAGCCCATGAATTCTAGTGCAAATTTTCTCAATAAGGACATCACAGTCTTTCTTCCTTAGCCTAGTTGTTTGGATGGGCACGCCTAGGTATTTGAAAGGTAAAGATCCCTCTTTGAAACCATAAACCCTTAATATATCTCCCTTAAGACTGTCAGAGACTCCATTGAAATATGCATTAGACTTTAAGGCACTAACCTTTAGTCCAGAAGTCTTTGAAAATGTAGAGAATGCTTTTAAGATAAGCATCATAGACTTAGCATCTCTTTTGCAGAACATTAGAACATCATCAGCAAACATAAGATTTGTAAGATTAAGCTCTTTCCATAGAGGATGAAAATGAAACTCCTCCCTATCAGCTGCATATTTCATAGTTCTTGTAAGGTAATCCATGGATAAAGTAAAAAGAAGAGGAGATAGAGGGTCTCCTTGACTTAAACCTCTTTTCCCAAGGAAAGAACCAAAAGTGGCACAATTCAAGGATAGAGAAAAAGTGGCAGTGGTTACACATTGCATAACTAATTCCCTGAAATGCTTAGGAATTGATGTGATCAATATGTGAGCATATTTACTCCCCAAATTAGCCTCGTTCCTATGCCTTTTAGTGCATATTTGGGTCATTTACTATCTTTAGTCCTTTGTTTTGCATATTCTTTGAGGTTTTGTTTCCTTGGTTGGAGAGGAGTGCAAACCATGCATTTTCATGGCAAAATAGAGCTAAATTGATCGAATCTAATGACCAAGCATCAAAGAGAAGACAAGACTAGAAGGCCTTTGTACATAATGTAGTAGATGTGCAATGATGAAGAAGATCCTTGCATCCCCGACAAAATCCTGGAGGATTGTTGGAAGAAGAAAAGAAGAAAAGAAGAAATGGCATGCTGAACAAAAATCCGCTCGTCCAAGCTGCCAGGACGCCCGTCCAGAAGCTCCACAAGCCGCTCGTCCAAGCTGCCAGGTTGCTCGTCCAAAACCCACACAATCCGCTCGTCCCCACCTTTTGGACGCTCGGATTGTCCTCCAGAGCAACACGTCCCCTTCCTTCTCCATTCGAGATGCGCATATTTTTGAAAGACTAGCTAAAAGGAGACCCGCATCTTTTCTTGAGAGGAGCGATTCCTCAAGAACTTAATCGTCATTTAAGCTCTTAGTAACCCTAATTTATGCACCTAATCCCCACTATAAATAACCCATTAGTCTAATTAGATTATCATGTTCTTCTTATCAATCTTTATTGTAGCTTATATTATTCTAATCTCTCTTTAATCTTGTAATCAACTTCTAATCAAGTCTTAATACAAACCTCATTTCCTTAATTTCTCTATTGTTCATCATTTATTTTCGGTAATTGAAGATTATTTGGGTTTATTGGGAGATTGACAACCTTCCATCAATCATCAAGTACTTCTATTATTCTTTGCATTATTAATTTGGAATCATCATTAGGTATAATTCTCTTAATCCCTTTTTAATTATTGTTAATCATCTTCATTTATTCATCATGTTTTGCCTTGTTAATATGATTGACAACCTTGTTAACATGTTAAACTTGATAATGAGTGAGTAGTTTCCTTAACTAGGGTTAATGGGGAATTAGGGGAAACCAACATGGGGGATGATTCATGCTTAATTTAATATGTTCACATAATTTATTTGCTTGCTTGTTGTGATCTCAACTTATGCACATGTTATGTTTGATGAAATGCGAGCCTATGAATCCTTACATTTTTTACCCATCACTTACCTTTTCAATGAGACTTGTAAGACATAAACTAACTCGAGTCTCATTAGACCATGCATATAGTTGAGTAGGGAGGATGAAGTCGACTTGTAGGTATTGTACAATCTAATCGATTCGGCTCCGGGACCAAAACCTTCCTAGGATTGTAAGATATAAACCAACTCGATCCTATCACAACAATAATTGCTTGCTTATAATTTAAGAATATATTTGTATGATCAATTCCCATGAATCCCCTATGAACCCATGACACCCTAGTGCTTTTAATCAATTGTTTACATCTCATTTTAGTCATTTTACTTGTTTACTTTTATTGTTATTTAGTTTAGTGATCTCTTATCTCAACCCAAATTGTGACACCCCTAGACACCACTACTTGCAATCGAAAATCCTACATCAATACCCGTCCCCTGGGATACGACCTTTACTTGCCTCTTTACTAGTAGTAGAGTTGTTTGTGAAGTTATAAATATTGTTTTGGTCTAGGTGCTCCTAACGACAAGTAACCGAAATCTAAGCTCAAAGTGGACCGACCAAAAATGGCGCCGTTGCCGGGGACGGTGTTAACTTGATTTGAGTTTCTTTGATGGTTATTAGTTGTGTCTTTATTTACCTTGGGGAAGTAAAAATCCTCAAGGTTTGTTCTAATTATTTTCAAGTTGTTCAATATTTTACAAGATGGATATTATAGATTGTTTTGTGGAGGACCACTTGAGTATACCTTTCTTCAAAGACCCCATGCAAGCATTGGAAGCCTTGGAAGTAAGTGAGGCCAAAAATATGCATGGGGAGTTGGAGGTAGATCTTCTTGAGGCCGCTCTAGCTAACAAAGAACTTACTCATGAGCAATCCGAATTAGTACGTAACATCCTTGTCGAAGCATATCAACCTATGGAACAAGAGCAAGCAATCATAGAGGACATCATACAAACCGAAGAGCAAGAAGAATTTGTTATGGAATTTGAGTATGATGAGATTAGTGAGCTTGAAGAACAAGTTGAGTATGCCATGACAATGGAGTGTCTAATGGAAATGGAGCAAGTTCTAAATGAACCTTCAATGGAGGAAAGTGGGGTACAAGTTCCAACCTTAAAACCCCTTCCCCCAAATTTGAAATATGCTTATCTTGATGAATCTAAGACCAAACCCGTGATTGTTAATGACAAACTTGATGGAAACCAATTGGTAAAATTGCTTGATGTATTGAAACAATATGAAAAGGGTATAGGTTATAGTCTAGATGACCTTAAGGGGATAAGTCCCAACTTTTGTATGCATAGAATTCATCTAGAGGAGGACCATAGACCTACCATCCAATCTCAAAGGAGATTAAACCCCCACATGCAAGAAGTTGTTAAAGGAGAGGTTATGAAATTACTTGATGCGGGAATCATATATCCCATATCGGACTCTTTGTGGGTTAGCCCCGTTCAAGTGGTACCTAAGAAAGGAGGTACCACGGTAGTGACAAACGAAAAGAATGAGCTAATACCTACAAGAAAGATCACCGGTTGGCGTATGTGTATTGACTATCGAAAATTGAATTCCGCAACAAGAAAGGATCATTTCCCCCTACCATTCATTGACCAAATGCTTGAGAGGCTAATCTCCAACAAGTTGTTTTGCTACCTTAACGGGTATTCGGGATTCTTTCATATCCCTATACACCCGGATGACCAACACAAGACCACCTTCACATGCCCCTATGGTACTTTTGCATATAGGAGGATGCCTTTTGGCTTATGTAATGCCCCCGCCACTTTCCAAAGATGCATTATGAGTGTCTTCTCCGACTACCTAGAGACCATAATGGAAGTTTTTATGGATGATTTTAGCGTTTATGGAAAAGACTTTGACTCATGTTTGCATAATCTTTCTCTTGTATTGCAAAAATGTGAAGATGTTAGTCTCGTTTTAAATTGGGAAAAGTGTCACTTCATGGTCAATGAAGGAATTGTTTTGGGTCATTTAATCTCGGAAAAGGGCATCGAGGTCGATAAAGCTAAGATTGAGGTGATAAAGAAACTCCCACCTCCCGTGAATGTTAGAGGGGTGAGAAGTTTTCTCGGTCACGCGGGTTTCTATCGCCGTTTCATAAAAGATTTCTCAAAAATCGCGAAACCCCTCACTCAACTCTTACTTAAAGATGTCCAATTCCATTTCACTAATGAGTGTGTTGAAGCCTTTAATAGAATCAAGGAAGCACTAATCTCGGTACCGATCATTCAACCACCAAATTGGGAACTACCGTTCGAGATTATGTGTGATGCTAGTAACTACGCCGTTGGAGCGGTTCTTGGCCAACGGGTAGGGAGATCTCTTCATTCTATCTAATATATAAGCAAGACTCTTGATTCTTCCCAAGTGAACTATGATACCACCGAGAAGGAGCTTCTTGCCATTGTCTATACTTTAGACAAATTCCGTTCCTACTTACTTGGATCCAAAGTGATTGTCTTTTCGGATCACCGTGCCCTTCGACATCTCGTGATAAAGAAAGAGGCAAAACCAAGGTTGTTGAGATGGATTTTGCTTCTTCAAGAATTCGACTTAGAAATAAGAGATAAGAAAGGAGCCGAGAATGTGGTGGCGGATCACTTGTCAAGGATCCGGTTTCATGATGAAGAAGGAGAAACACCGATCAATGACTCTTTCCCCGATGATATTTTGATGGCTATTCAAACACAATTTGAGAGACATATCACCCCATGGTTTGCCGATTATGCCAACTATATTGTTGGAAGAGTACTCCCTCCAAACTTAAACTACAACCAAAGGAAGAGGTTCTTATTCGAAGTAAAGAGGTATTTTTGGGATGACCCAAATCTTTACAAGGAGTATAGTGATGGGCTATACCGAAGGTGCATCCCTCAATGGGAAATTCAAGGAGTTTTGGAAGGATGCCACTCATCACCTTACGGTGGACACCATGGAGCAAGGAGAACCATTGCAAAAATTCTTCAATCAGGTTTCTTTTGGCCTACGATGTTCCAAGATGCAAGGGAATTCATCCTTCATTGTGATGCTTGTCAAAGGACGGGGAATATCTCTTGGAGGAATGAAATGCCACAAAGGGGCATACTAGAGGTGGAGATCTTCGACGTTTGGGGGATCGACTACCAAGGGCCATTTGTGACATCCAAAGGAAACAAATATATCCATCCTTGTGGCCGTATACTACGTCTCAAAATGGATGGAGGTAATTGCCACCCCAACCGATGATGCAACAACGGTCACTAAGCTCCTTAAGAAAATAATCTTCCCAAGATTCGGAGTCCCTAGAGCAATCATAAGTGATGGAGGAATGCATTTTCACGAAAAGAAGCTCACATCCCTTTTGACCAAATATGGTGTTCAACATAGAACCGGCTTAGGATACCATCCTCAAACAAGCGGTCAAGTTGACGTTTCAAATAGAGAGATCAAGCAAATTCTTGAGAAAGTTGTCAACAAGACTCGTAAAGATTGGAGCATGAAGCTTGATGACGCTATTTAGGCTTATAGGACGGCCTATAAGACTCCCATAGGAGCTTCCCCTTACAAACTTGTCTATGGGCAGGCATGCCACTTGCCAATTGAGTTAGAATACAAAGCTTTTTGGGCAATCAAAGCTCTCAACCTTGATCTCAAATTAAGTGGTCAAAGGAGGATGATACAAATCCAAGAGTTGGAAGAATTCCGACTACAATCTTATGAGAATGCCAAGATCTACAAGGAAAGGACAAAGTTGCTTCATGAAAAGAGAATCAAGCAAAAAGCCTTGCACAAAGGAGATAAAGTCCTTCTATTCAATTCCCGATATCGACTCTTTCCCGGGAAGTTGAACTCTAGGTGTATGGGTCCTTATGTGATCACCGAGGTAGGGAAGTATGGAGACTTTGAGATCAAATCGGAAGATGGAAGCAAATTCAAGGTCAATGGCCAAAGATTGAAGCCATATTATGAGGGAGCATTCATTGGAGAGGTCGAGGTCACGTACCTCAGGCCTCCCCATCCTTGAAGAGATCATCAAAAGGAGAGTTTGGTGGAGTCCGCCCAAAACCACCACTTGTAAATATACTAACCCTTCTTACTTGTACTTTTAATTTTATTGCATTTCTATCATAAACATGATTCTTTCCATGAGAGTAAGTGAGGGAGGGTCACTAATCATTTTGATAAATGAAGGAACTAATTTTCAAGTGTGGGGAAACATTTCTATCTGAGTGAAAGAAAGGCGGGAGGAATCCGAGCGTCTCGAGAGGAAGACGCTCGTCCAAGCAGGAAATCCGAGCGTCGCACAGAGAATCCGCTCGTCCTACGTTAGCTGACAAGCAGCTGTTTTGTTCTGACCCAAAATCCGTGCGTCTCAAGTACTAATCCGCTCGTCATGTTCTGGACGCCCGTCGCATTGGGAATCGGCTCGTCTCATTAGCAATAATTCTGGGATTCCTCGCTGTAAGAAAATCCGAGCGTCTCCAAGAGAAGTCGCTCGTCCTACTATTGCAAGACGCTCGTCCCAACCTGTATAATCTCATCCTGGCTACTTCAAACTCTGGAATGTCTCTATGTAAGAGAATCCGAGCGTCCAATTGAGAATCTGCTCGTCCCAGTACCCAGAAATCCGAGCGTTCCGATGACGAATCCGCTCGTCCCCCTGCGTCCTTTATTCCCGATTTTCGCAATCTAATTTCTCCTCCACCACACAATTTGTGACACCTCATCCTTCCTTCCACCTACAATATAAAAACCCCCTCTCTTATGACTCCAAAACATATCTCAAGCACTCATTCACTCCAAAAAAAACAAAAACCCCCAAATTCTAGGGTTTCAAAATAATTCAAAAGCAAGATCTAATTCACAAAGAGCATCTCCATATTTCAACAAATCAAATTCCAAAATCTACAATCAAAGAATGGGACCAAGAGGATCTTTATTTAGGGAAAGAAGAAGACCAAGAGTGAGAGGAAGCTCATCTACTTCTCACATCAACACTCTAAGGAGGGAACATGAAGAGATTGTGGATCTCACCAAGCTTGACGATTTTTCCAACATTGAGTTTGTGAACGATGTTCAAAGGCTTGTCTTTCGCCGACTACTTGGTAAGAATATTCTTCCTACAAAATTTCTATGCCATAAAACATTAAGAAAGCTTGGAATATACCATCAAACGGAAGCCCTTTTTGAGATGTTTGGTCTTTCTACCTTGTTTCACTTACATGAGCAAACCTACCGACCTCTTGTTTTTGAGTTCTTAAGTTTCTTGAAGATCACAACTTTGAACAAAATAATTTGCATAGAGTTTAGATTAGAGAATGTAACAAGGATGATGACTCTTGTTGAGTTTGCAAATGTGCTCGGTTTGGATGTTTTGCCTACCCGAACATCAAGACCAAAGAAGTATAGTGTGGCACCATTGTGGAGAGGCATGACCGGTCGAGACTTTTTGTATATCAAGGAATGTTTTGGCATTTCACATCCAAAATCGCATTCTAAGGCTCACTTACCGGTTCTTATCCAGAACTATCCTCGCACGCCGAGACCCGGCAATTGTGAATGAGCTTGATCTCGTATTCATGGAAACATATCTTGAGATCCAAGGAAGAAGTGGATATCATTTTAATGCACCACTTGTACTCCTTGAGAAATGGGCTAAGTTTCGGAATGGGGACGACGATGGGATGAAGCATATCGTCAATGGAGGACTCATTACAAGACTCGCAAAACACTTCAATCCAAGGTTCAATGAGAACAATGAGTACACTCCCCTACCGGGAAATACAAGGATAAATGGGAAGCTAATCCTTGTGCAACATCATTGGATAACCCACGAGGGTTTTGAAAAGAGAATCAAATGGATAACAAAAGGGAGCAATCCTCTCTACTTGCCAATGAACGGTTTACCGAGAATTTCACCAAGGAGGGGCCCTCTATCCCCAATCCCGTCATACCTCATCCCCACAAACCCGAACCAAGCAAATCAAGCACCACCACAAACCCAACAACAACATGAGCCACAACAACAAAATGAAAAGATCAAGATACCTCCCTACCCTTTTGAATATCAACCTTACAATCACCCTAATCCCTTCATCCTTCCTCGAGACCATTTTGTGACAGGGATTCTCCAAGACATACATCTCCGTCAATATGAAGCCGCCGTGGATAGCTACTATGCTCTCTACCCATAATTCCACCGCCTAGTTCAACAAGGGAATATTAGCGAGGAAGGAATGTTTCCCTCTTGGGCCCAAATGGACATTCTCTTCCCAAACTTGGCAAGGGCCAATGAAGGAGCAAATGGGCGAGAAGGCGAATGAGTGATAACTCTTGTGGTGGAGATACGGTGGAGCTCAATAGTGAGGGAGATGAGTTCATGGACTTCAATACGAGTGATGCATCCAAAGAAGCTTGGGATAGTGACTTAGAGGGGGATGATGGCGATCTCTAGAGATCTCTTCATAGCTTGATGGAGCGGGCAAGAGGCACCCATAAAGGCTTAAGTGAAGTTTCCTTTATCCTTTCTCTCTTTATTTTCATGAAAAGAATTTGATGTTTTCATAATTTGTTGTACCATATTTGTTTTGATTTTATTGGAGTCCTAGCAACATTGGAGGACTAACACCTTGGCTTCATTAAGGTGTTCATTATTATTGTTCCCAACTTGTAAAATCCAAAATGACAATGTTTAGTTTCATGCATTGCATTCCATGTGCATGAACTCCCCCGAAATTCATGACATTAGAAATAATGTTTATTTTGGTTTGGGGAAGTCCATGCATATGCATTGGGAGCTAATTTAAATTATGCTCTCCGCCATAACAAAAACACATGCATCATGTAGTGTAGTTTAGTATAGCTTGCATTTAGTTTAGAAATCATGCATATTCATTGCATAATTTCCTATCGTATTGGCCATTGAGGACAATGCCCATACTAGTGTGGGGATGGGAAATTCTAAATTGACTTTTATACAAAATCCAATAAAATCAAAACTTCTGAAAAATCCAAAAAAATTGAAAAATTGAAAATCCAAAAACAAGTTCATTTCCTTTGTAGTATAGACTTGTATCTATTATCCTGTATATATTGTGTTTGTTCATCCTTTTTCACATTGATTGACTACGCCACATCCGAGACATGAGGATATTGAATACCGCATGGTATGACCTTTCCAATCTCCTTTTTCCTCTTTATGTTAATGACTATGTGGCTTTATTTTGATTGATGCGGTATAAACAATGTGAATTTAGGACTTGCATTTAGATTATTTGGCATACTAGTTGGTAGAAGCATATGTATTAGGATGTATAAATGTTAGTTGCATCATGGCATGTAGTTGCATGTTAGAAAAATCTTGTGAAACCGTCTATTTGGGAAGCTTGAAAAGTGTATATAGGCCCTTGTAGATGCTTTTTCTTTTTAAGACTCTGCTTGTTAGAATACTTGTCAAACACCTTAGGATGTGTCATGCTAGTTTCCTTTGACCCATGGATTAAGGCCTAGTCAAGAGTACCATGTGATGTGATAACTCCTTGGCTACCGTTTATTCCAAGGTGACCCTTGAAACCATGCAACCATAATTCATCCATGTTCTACCATACATTTTATCATCAAAGGGAATGGGCACAAAAATTATTCAAATTTGAATTCAAGAAGTGAAATGAAATGTCAAAAAGTTTGCAAATTACATCAAAAGAAAAGAGGAGTAACAAAAATGAAAAAAAAAACTACTATGCTTCAAATATAAGGCACCCTCGTTACTAATTGGGGTGACTTTGAAAATGTTCAAAAGAAAATGCAAAACGTTGAAATTGCCAAGTATTGAAATGCCAAACATCAAAGAAATGGCAAGAAAATGTTCTCAAAATGTCAAATGCCACAAGAAATTGGGGGGGGGGGGACAACAACAAAACCAAACTCCCAAATGAAACTCAATTAATATTGATCCCTTTACCCATCGTATCCACTTTTGTGCATGGTAGAGAGGGAACGACCCTTTTTCTTGTCTAGGCAAGAAGGGGAATTCCGCGATCAACCAGTGTTTCTAACACCATAGGGAGTCTATTCTTGACAAAAGCATTTAACGATTGAGGACAAAGGTACCCTGGCTTGATACAACTTGGGGGTGATTTATTGGTATCCTTCTAGGCTTAGTAGTTTAAAGAAACCATATCTATGAAGGAGTGTGTACCCTTGAATTGTTTCCCCTTTAGATAATTTCTGCCACTTAGATGAGGAAAGTGGCTATTCTTTTTGTAGATGCATCCATTACTTGATTTTGTGTGCTTTAATGATTGGATGTGTCGCCATTTTGGCAAGACCCAACTTGCCTTGCAAGAAGGCATCCTACCTCATGGTTGTCTTGTTGTGAGTTGAAGGGGCGGAGTGAGACCCGCTAATTGTCTCATATCAGCTACATTAGTAGGATAGTTTAAATAAGGGTCCTAGTTTTGTCACCTCTTTACTCGGGACGAGCAAAGGTTCGATTTGGGGATATTTGATGTAATCAATATTTGAGCATATTTAGTCCCCGAATTAGCCTCGTTCCTATGCTTTTTAGTGCATATTTGGGTCATTTACTATCTTTAGTCCTTTGTTTTGAATATTCTTTGAGGTTTTGTTTCCTTGGTAGGAGAGGAGTGCAAACCTTGCATTTTCATGGCAAAATAGAGCTAAATTGATTGAATATAATGACCAAGCATCAAAGAGAAGACAAGACTAGAAGGCCTTTGTACATACTGTAGTAGATGGGCAATGATGAAGAAGATCCTTGCATCCCCGACAAAATCCCGGAGGATTGTTGGAAGAAGAAAAGAAGAAAAGAAGAAATGGCATGCTCAACAAGAATCCGCTCGTCCAAGCTGCCAGGACGCCCGTCCAGAAGCTCCACAGGCCGCTCGTCCAAGATGCCAGGCCGCTCGTCCAACACCTACACAATCCGCTCGTCCCGACCTTTTGGACCCTCGGATTGTCCTCCAGAGCAACACGTCCCCTTCCTTCTCCATTCGAGATGCGCATATTTATGAAAGACTTGCTAAAAGGAGACCCGCATCTTTTCTTGAGAGGAGCGATTCCTCAAGGACTTAATCGTCATTTAAGCCCTTAGTAACCCTAATTTGTGCACCTAATCCCCACTATAAATACCCCATTAGTCTAATTAGATTATCATGTTCTTCTTATCAATCTTTAGTGTAGCTTATATTATTCTAATCTCTCTTTAATCTTGTAATCAACTTGTAATCAAGTCTAAATACAAATCTCATTTCCTTAATTTCTCAATTGTTCATCTTTTATTTTGGGTAATTGAAGATTATTTGGGTTTATTGGGAGATTGACAACCTTCCATCAATCATCAAGTACTTCTATTATTCTTTACATTATTATTTTGGAATCATCATTAGGTATAATTCTCTTAATCCCTTTTTAATTATTGTTAATCATCTTCATTTATTCATCATGTTTTGCTTTGCTAATATGATTGACAACCTTGTTAACATGTTAAACTTGATATTGAGTGAGTAGTTTCCTTAACTATGGTTAATGGGGAATTAGGGGAAACCAACATGGGGGATGATTCATGCTTAATTTAATATGTTCACATAATTTATTTGTTTGCTTGTTGTGATCTCAACTTATGCACATGTTATGTTTGATGAAATGCGAGCCTATGAATCCTTGCATTTTTTACCCATCACTTACCTTTTCAATGAGACTTGTAAGACATAAACCAACTCGAGTCTTATTAGACCATGCATATATTTGAGTAGGGAGGACTAAGTCGACTTGTAGGTGTTGTACAATCTAATCGATTCGGCTCCGGGACCCAAACATTCCTAGGATTGTAAGATATAGACCAACTCGATCCTATCACAACAATAATTTCTTGCTTATAATTTAAGAATATGTTTGTATGATCAATTCCCATGAATCCCCTATGAACCCATGACACCCTAGTGCTTTTAATCAATTGTTTACATCTCATTTTAGTCATCTTACTTGTTTACTTTTATTGTTATTTAGTTTAGTGATCTTCTTATCTCAACTCAAATTGTGACACCCCTAGACACCACTACTTGCAATCGAAAATCCTACATCAATACCCGTCCCTTGGGATCCGACCTTTACTTGCCTCTTTACTAGTAGTAGAGTTGTTTGTGAAGTTATAAATATTGTTTTGGTCTAGGTGCTCCTAACGACAAGTAACCGAAATCTAAGCTCAAAGCGGACCGACCAGGAATCTTTAGTCTAGTTAAAAGTTGGTCTATAAAAGCCCATTCAACAGTGTTTCATGCCTTTTGTAAATTAATCTTGAACATACAACTAGAAGAAACAGAAGGCATGTTGTAAAGTCTTACCAAATCTTGACAAATGAGAACATTTACAAGTATACTCCTCCCCTGAATGAATGCTCCTTGATTCTGGTCAATTAGTGAAGGAAGGATATCCCCTAGCCGCTAGAGCAAAGGATCTTAGATATAGCTTTATAAATGACATTGCAATAAGCAATAGGTCTTAATTGCAAAACATTTTGGGGTCTCTCACATTTAGGGATTAAAGTGAGGTTAGTAGCATTAATCTGTTTGAGAATTTTTCCTGAACGAAAGAAATCCTTCACTGCCACAATAACTTCATCTCCAATTACCCTCCAAGCATCTTTGTAAAATTTGCTCGTGTAACCATCAGGACCAGGGGATTTCACATCTGGAATGCTGAAAATGGCCTCTTTAACTTCATCTGAAGTGGCTGGCCTTAGAAGTCTGGAATCATGATTATCAGTACATACCTGACCATAGTTGAAGATAGTCTGTTTAACTCTCGTGGTATTAGTGCTGGATCCTAGCAAATTTTGGTAGTAGTCCAGGAAAACCTCATGAATTTGACTGGAAGAACTATACATGTTGCCCAATCTATCTTCAATCATCACAACCTTGTTCCTTTGCCTTCTAGTTTTTATAGAGTCATGAAAATATGTTGTGTTGTCATCTCCTTTTTGGTACCGTCTTGCCTTGGCTTTTTGAGCTAAAAAACTTTCTCTGGCTTTACACATCTCCTACAAGTATCGGACAACTTTGTACTCTTCATCAATTAGCTCCATATTATTAGGATTTTTTCCCAATTGCTCCGAAGATTATGCACATACATCTGCAAAATGTTTGTGTTATTTTCAATGTCAGAGTACTTATCTTTACTCAACTTCTTGAGGCCGTGTTTGAGCTGCTATAATTTCTTAACCAATTGATACATAGGAGTCCCAACCATTTTCCTTTTCCAAATATCTTCAACACAAGGGATAAACTCATCAGATCTGCCCCACATATTGAAGAACTTGTAACTCTTAGGCCCCTGACTTTGATTGCTACTCCCCACAATGCATAGTGTGTGATCAGAAGTTCCTTCGGGCAAGAAATGAGCATAAAGGTCTGAAAAAAGATCACTCCACTCCTTGTTAATCGTAAATCTGTCCAGCCTATTATAAGTCCTATCCTCAGGTTGTTGCTTGTTGTTCCAAGTAAAGAGAGATCTAGCTGCTTGTATGTCCATAAGGCCACAATCCTCAACACAACTCATAAAAGGCTATGTTTTTGCTCTGCTAGTGCATCCCCCACATCTTTCACTAGTAGCTAGGACACAATTGAAGTCTCCTCTAACTGCCTAGGGACCTCCAATCTTGCTTACCCAACTTCTGAGTTTATTCCATAATGGTACTCTCTCATTAATACCATTAATTATAAGCATAAACATAAGTAATATACAACCATTCTTTGCTATTTATGGACTCCACTTTCATATGAATGAGCTGAGCATCATAATCCAAGAACTGAACTCTAAATTTTGTTGGCTGCCAAAGAACGCATATTCGACGACCCTTGTGATATCTAGTATTAGTAGAGATACTCCAGCCATTATTGAACCTATTTACTACTTTATTAAAAAGAAGATGCTTTTATTTTGGTTTCTAAGAGGCCAAAGAGGCCTACCTCTTTATTATGCATAAACCAATTTATTTCATTTTGTTTACTAACCTTATTCATTCCTCTTATATTTCAAAAACCAATTTTATCCATTATGATTATGATCTTTTCCATCACTACCTTTATCAACATCTACAACCTTTGGGCTTCCTGAATTGTTTAGAGCTTCCAAAAAGGATTGAGCTCCAAATTTTGAAGTGTTGTAGCCATCTGATCTGGTATCCTACCGGTTAAGCTTGACTAGCCTTCTAGCAGGGGTATTTTCTCCTGTACTTAAGCCCCTCATCTGGGATACAGGAGTGACAACATTTCCTGCCCCTGCTGATCATAGAGTAATATTTTAGTCAATGGCTAAATTGTTACTCATATTAGTTACTAATACCATTTTATTTATATCTGGGATTTGAACCTAAAACCTCCGGTAGTGGTAAGTTAGAACAACCTCTTACCAGTTTATAACTCACTATACTGATCTAAGCGCTCGTGGGTAGAAAAGAGGACAATGCGTGTAATGGAAAGGGGCAAACGTTTGGGTCTTCAACAATATTAAATTTACATTAGGATAAAAATAAATATATATTAATCAGCCGAAAAAAAATATACGTATAAGATAAAGATCGTAAGACCACGATATCAATCCCGAATCAATAAGAAAATTAATGTCTCGCTTAAGATGGAATATTTGTTTTATTTATAAAAAAGATCCAAATATTAGCACCTATAATTAGGGGTGTTCATTGATAGTTCAGACCAAAGACCAGACTAGACCACACCATACTTTATTTGGTCTTATTCATGGTCCACCTATTTACATTAACTTGGTCTTTGTTCCGGTCCTAGACCAAACCGAATGGGCAACGGACGGAATTCTTTAAATTGTAAGACTAAAGCCCTAATATTAATTAAATAAATCGAAGAACACAAATTGTTTAATAGGACAGTCTCTTACCATGAGACCAGCCTATTAACTAAATGCCCCCAAAAATCAAATACTCCTTTATTAAGTCTTTCGTTTCCCTTTGCTACGTCACCGAAAGTCTTCACACAAATAGTTCCTACTACCAAATCGATTAGGACCCAACAACCGTCTCGCCCATGGTGATCCTACTCGCCGCCGCTGTCCATAGTAATTTTAGTTTTCAAGTAGTTATGAGTTCTTAACTTAAAACATTGAGTTTTAAAACTTGCCATATTCTTGAACTAGAATTTCTAGTTTCTAATAAAAAAAAAACCAAAGATTTTTATATTTTCAAACTAAAGTTGGTAGTTTTCAAAATAAAAATGCTACATCACAAAATAAAATAGTAAAACTCCAGGTTTATGAGTTACAATAATTTTTTGATTTTCATCACAAATTATGAAGTTTTCAAATTAAAACCGCAAGTTATGAAGTTAGAACAAGGTATGTGTCGATCATGTTAGTTTAATTGAAAGTTTCCAATTTTTCATTTTGAACTTGAAGTTATCAGCTAATTAAAATAAAATGGGGTACCTTCAAAATTGAAGTTCATACTTGCGATTGGCGCCGTCGTCGTTGTTGTCTTTCTTCTTCTATTTCGCCTAACTAATTTGTGCCACAAAGATGTTTGGTCGATGACATTAGAGGTTATGGGGCGGCATGGATAGCGAAGGTATGTAGATACCCAGTATCAGTTGAGTCTCTAACAAACACCCGATGATTATCGGATTACAACATGCTTAGGAATCGCGGCGTTTAATCGACAATTTTGTACAACTATATGTCGGAAAACATAAAAGGATTTCGAAAACAAAACATTTCAAAAATTTTCAAAAGTACCTGGACTGTTTAATGCACGACGACGGGGTCGCAATGACACTAACTAGAGTCAAAACCGACACCGGACCAAAAACCGACTTAAAAATTCAAATCCCGACTCCAACAACGAGGCAAACCGAGTCAAACACAAAAAATAAACTTCTCGAAGCTTCCATGTTAAGTATTCCCGGAATACTTGAATGGTCAAGTACAAATCATGTCATCCAAAACATAGAATAGAATAAATCATGATTTCAATTGCGTGATAGTGACAAGACAGCTCGAAGACCTGCGAAATGGCTAGCGCCTCTTCGAGTAGCCCATGCGGACACGTCGCTTAAAACGCACACAACCACCCATTTCTCTATAAATACCCCTCAAATTCTACCATTTGAAGGTATGCGAGTGTCCTCCCCCTCATCTCTCCCTTAAAATTCTAGACTCAACTTCTTAAGCCACAAACCGACACGTGTTTTCGACCTACCGTTCGAAAACACAAGCCTTACACATTGTTTGGTATCGTCATCGTGCATTAAATCACTTGACCGACCATCTCGACCAACCACATCAACACTAAACTCAACAAAACACTCTTTTACATTGCTAAAACAGTTTTCAAACCGAGTTTTCCGACAAAACAAGTTGATACACTTTCATCGATTTCTCGTCTCAAGCCTAGCATGTAAGTATAAGGGTGTAAAAATCCTCTTCTTTCATGTCTTTAATCTGTTTTATGCCTATAACATGCTAAAACATGCATAACATGGTTCAAATATAGGTTAGATGAGCCAAAACCGGATTTTGGCCGGAGACAGGGGCTGCTTGTATAGCAGGAGGGCTCGCGCCTCATCCCCCTCTCAGGCCTTAATCCAGCCGTGTTTGATCCCATCTTCCCTCTTTAATTCATTTCTTATTTGTAATCGGTTTTACCATTTCAAATATTTAAAATCATTTTCATGATAAACTTTTAACCATAAAACATTTTCACCCTTGGTTCCTCATATCATGACGGCTTAAATCCGTGTTTCGGTGATAATATTTGGTTAATCACATTTTAATAGGTATTTTAAAACCTTTTATTTCATTTCTTTACATTTCAAAAACAAACACTTAAGTCATAAATACAAAGTCATCCTTGGTTCCATATACCATGTCGGTTTTCAACCCGAGTACGATGATAAACATTGACTAATTACAAACAAATGAACTTAAAACAATTAAGTTCATAATCATATTTCAAAACTATTCATGTCAAGCTTGCAAAACCGAACCCGACGTCGAATATCATCAATACAATGGTGATTATTCAAGTCCCGTTCCTCACATTAGCACAAAAAGCAGTCTAAACGACCTTTTCAAATAAACACGAGTTCAAACACCCTCTTTTCAAACCTTTTTACAAACATTTTAACAGTCAGAAGACGTCCCTTAAACGGTCTGTTGACTCGTGCCTAAACATGCCAACTATTTTCCAATTATCAAACCAGGACAGGCCTGTTTCCATCGCCTAACAGATCGCGCCTCAATAGGCTGCCAGATATAGACCCTGTTTCCTTTTCACCACTTGTCTAGGACGATCCCGACTTCGGTTAACCCGAATGCAGGACGGATCAGATGACAAATATTCCTCTTTCATATTGTATTTGCAAAATGCGTTACTAAGAGAAATGGATCACGTTATGCACCATAAACCAAACTTGGTAAATGGATGTTTAATTTCCGTCTTGCATGCAAATAAACATTGCATCCAACTTGACATCAATTACTTGATATTTGGATAAATAACCGACATAGAAAGCTCACATGTTAGGTTCAAACTTGTGGATGCGCATTCATGCATTTACCCGTTTTATCAACTTTTGAATTTAACCAACCAAGATCGATCAGTAGAGGCCACTACCGCGGGCGAGATTGAGTGTCCGATTAAAGGGCTTCCTAATACGTACCTTCACCTCTTACTCAGAAACTTTGGATAGTGGACGACCTTATCCAGGGCGTACGAGAGGCATTCTAGAGATAGGATGCTAAAGAGGGACAACTCCTTATCTTTAGTACCTATGTCAAACACCGCTTTTTTTGCCTTGGTTGACCTAGGTATAAAGTGGATTCGAACGGGTTCCAAGCATCCCACAAATGCTTGGTGGCGACTCCGAACATCTCTTGCATCATTTCGAGACCCTTGCCGAGATGAAACCGACCGATCTAAAACGATCCGGTCGAAAGCATTTTTACGCCGCCGAGCGTGGCTTTCAAAAGACCACTGCGTGCCCACGGATCGGTCGGGCATCGTAGGTGGGCCCATGTCCACAGATTGGCGACTCCGCTGGGGATAACTACGACACTTGTGTCTTTGTGATCCCTAGATGGAGAGACTCGAACGAGGTCTTGGTTGAAATGCATTAATTGATATTACGATCATAAGTCGGGTTCCTTATCCGGGCCCACAACCTAACCCTTTTCGACCAATTGGCTCATCTCGTCGGCATGAGTATTCTCATCCCCGCGTTACGAATCCCAATTGAGTCAAGCATGTCGTTGACGTTACACATTTTTGTTTCGTCAAAGAGCTTTCATTTCCTTCGAGCACGAGGCTAGGGCACCCACCTTACACATTTTGTTTGGATTGGTATCCCTTTCGAAAATCGGGGTTTGATCGCTTGGTGTGTAACCCACCCTCTTAAGCAAAAACCCGTGTCAGAATTATGCATAATATAATGAAACTGCGAGTGCTTATATGTTATGTGATCATAAGTCTTTCCGTGTCATTTCAAACTTTCAAAAACCCTTTTCGCGCCGTTATAATGGCCGTTTCAAACCTCAGTCTTTCGCCGGCCGTCGCATTTCAAAAACACGCCCTTTTTAGGCCGTTGTAATGACGATTTTCAAACCCGGTTTTCAACAACCATTTCAAAAAGCACGCCTTTTTAGGCAGTCGTAATGATGATTTTCAAACCCAGTTTTCTATAACCATTTCAAAACACATTTTTACGCCGTTTTAATCGCGCTGCGTCAAGATACGGATTTTAACCCGTCTCGCGCCGACACAATTGCGCTTTCAAAACCCAAAAATGGTACACACCCCTTTTTTGAGACTCTTTCAAATCCCGAGGACCATACACCGCCCCCGAGACCTTTTCAAACCTTTCAAAACTCAATTTTCAAAACATATAATTTTGGATTTCAAAAACCGTCTTTGGAAACAGCACATTGTTTTCAGAGACGCCGCAACTCGAACTCAAACCGTCTTTTGACAACAAACTTAAGATAACCTTTTCAACTGATCGACTTTCGAAGATCCCTATTCTTCGCGAGCCATCCATAAAGCGACAAACGAATCTTTTTGAAAATCTCTATTTTCGAAAACTTCAGTCCACCATTTCAATTCCGCCTCGTGTCAATCGAGTCGAAGCAAGCGTATTTATGGGTCTTTACTTATGAGTCATCTCACCTCGAGACTCTTTTAACGGCGTCACGCCACCATGTTGAACGCGAGTTAAAATTCGGTCAACACCGTCACATAATAAATCGAGTCAGCACCGAGGCACTATACACGGTTACTTTCGTCTTGTCGAGTCTTAAATATCTTTCCGTCTCTTGTGTTGTCTGCGTTTAGTGGTTAAACCGTGTCGGATTGGGATGTAACGTGAGCCATTTTCTGCCTCAGAGCCATGGCCTCGTCTTCAGCTTCGTCCAACAACAACGATGACAACAGAGATCTCACGACTGCTCAGCTGGCCAGCCTACTCACCGCTCTTAAGGTCACCCTGGACCGTGTCGAGACCCGTATCGACACCTTGGAAAACAAGGAAACTGGAGAACAAAACACTCCGACTTTGACTGAAATCGAGAAGAGGCTCAAGCTCTTGGAAGAACAACTCCTAGCCCGTGGTAACAACATCCACGTTGAGAACAATCGAAGATTCGAGCCCGTTGGGGATCAACTACCCGACAACTTTAGCTTGACTGATGTGCCCAAGTTCAAGGGAGTGGAGGACCCACTCAATCACATTCGGGCCTTCAAGGATTACATGTCCATCAAGGGCGTCAAACAGGAACTCTCCACCCGGATCTTCCCATCATCCCCGGAACCAATTCCCCGCCAATGGTACTATTCCCTCGACCCCAATAACCTCACTACTTGGGACGAATTCTTCGTTGAATTTACCAAACAATATGCCGACAACGTCGAAATCCAAGCTAACACCCGCACTCTTGAGGTCCTGACTTAGAATGATAAAGAAGGGTTCACAGAATTCCTAACCCGTTAGAGGAGGGTAATCACTCAATTGGTCAGTAAGCCGAGTGAATCAACTCTGTTGGAGAAATTTGTCAACAACCTCCGCCCAGTTTATGCCAACCTGCTGAGATATCAAAACATCAAAACATTCCAGGACCGACAAATCCTCGGGAACCGCATTGGGGACGATCTCCGCAAGGGTGTCCTAGCTAAAACCACTGGTAGAGGCTATCAGGGATCTACATCAACTAGATCTCGCCCCTATGGTCAGACAAACAAAATCGATGACGTCAACCTCCTCGAACCAACCACAAAGAAAACTGAGCGTCCTCAACGGGTATTCACAAACTTGGGGTCAACCTATGTTAGTGCCCTAAAAAGACTCATGGACCAAGGGAAACTACAGCCGATTGGGCCCACTCCGGACCCGTCCGAGGCCAAGAATACCTGTTCCTGGAATCCCAATGCCTGCTTCCAATACCACCCGGGTAAAGGTCATGAAACGGAAGCCTGCTTTAAGCTGAAGCACACCATTCAAGACATAATTGAGAAAAGGGAATTACCTTTACCTCCGCCAACAAAACCAAATAACAAAACAAACCCCTTGGGAATCCATGCCATCTCTGATGACGAGCCAACCTTGGATTGCTCACACTTCATCCTACCAATTGATGACGAGGTGAATACCTTGGAAAAAGGATACCCCGGACGGGATATTTGTGTTCAGCGCCGCGACCATGCTCACCATGTTCCAACAGGTTGAGGAAGCCATAGCCAGTCTCTTAGAAACGATCACCCGACTTGAGGACGCATACCACCGTTTGATTTTAAACCCACCAACACCTTGCCCGAGGGAGGGTCCTCCGAAACCCAAAACTACCCTCACCAGAAAGGATTGCTCCCACGACCATTCTAGCACGCACCCCACAATAATCAACCTCACAATAATCAACCCCACAATAATCAACCTCACAATAATCAACCCCACAATAATCAACCCCACAAAAATTACCCCCACAAGAACTTCCCCTACAAAAACTATCCACCGAGGAATACCCCTCCAAGGTACCCTCGCGATCCCGAAATCAACAGTATCTGGAGAGACGACGCAGAGGATGTCTAAATGGTTCCGGGAAAGGGAAAACAAGCAAAAGAGATCGGTCATCTTACCCGGTCCGGATGCCCCTACCAAAATCCAAACAATACAACAACCGTTCCAACAACGAATGACCAAGTTGTCCCGGACATGGACACTCAACCCATGGTTCACGAAAACTCGATTCTTAAACAACTGCAAAAAGCAAAGGCCGAAATTTCAATTTAGCAACTGATTGCTACATCCTTCGAACATCGGCTGGCTTTGCTACAAGCCTTGGGAAAGTTGACAGTCCCCTCTACCTCCTCTCTAGAAGAAGTGGTAGCACACATGACAAGGGATGTCCCCGACCTGAGCAAACCGGTCATCTTATCAGACGAAGATGTCCCTCCATTCGGAGCCAACCATAACATGGCCCTATTCATCACTTCACAATGCCTCAAGAAGAATGTGGCTATGGTTCCAGTGGATGACGGATCTGCGGTCAATGTCATTCCCCTCAAGACAGCTCACAAACTGGGTAACAAAGATGCTGATTTGGTCCCAACTAACGAAGGAGTACGCGCCTATGACGGCACTCGTCATAAGGTTGTGGGGCTTATCACCTTGACCATCGCAACAGGACCCTTGGAAAGACAAGCCAGTTTTCAGGTTGTCGACATCGACGCCTCTTTTAATATGCTTCTGGGACGCCCCTGGATTCACGCCGCCAAGGCCGTCACCTCAACCCTTTATCAGAAAATCAAGGTCCCCTTTAACGGGAAGACAATCACAATTCCCGCTTCCCCGATCATGGCTATCATGAAGAAGGGAATAGCCTCTCAGGTCATTGAGGAGGACGACAGCGAAATGTGGGGATTCCAAGCTGCGAATGCCCTAACCGATGAATCAACACCTTTTGAGTGTGACCCGTTCTCCAACCTCACAATCAACCGCATTCTGATGCGCCGGGGTTATTTCCCGGGCCTACCTCTCAATCCGCTAAAGAGAACCTTGCCTCCTATAAAATAGGCCAAAATCCCCAACATCCCCTTTGGGCTAGGCTATGATTTTACCGATGAAGACATCCAGGGGATGAACCTCCTATTACGGAAGAGCAAAAAGCATGGAGTCATCCTCCGTCCTTACCATTTGACTCTCAATGGATACTTCGTCTCCGAAGGAGAATCCGAGCTCTACAGCGGCTTTCCTGAGCCAATCTATGACTCCGTAGCTAAGTTCAAGCACCCGGGGGTAGAAGTCTTTCAAGACTGCTACTTCATCCTCGACAACACCAAAGCTGCGCCGACCAAATCTGAGTTGACCCCATACCTCGACAGACAAGCCGTCAGTCTCCTTTTCGGGGAAAAAAATATCAAGCACCTCGGCTATGAGGACATCATCAACATCACTCAAAAGGATAACCAGTTCGATCCCACCGCCTTAATCTCTGATACTGATCCAGAGAAAGCTACACAAGGAGGGAGGAAAACTGTCAAGTGCACCGATCGCCAAGGCCGCATTCTCAAGGTCACAACTGGAGAAGGCCCTATGTTCAAAGATGAAAGTGAAGAAGAGTCTGAGTCTGGGTCAGAGTCAGAGTCTGTCTTAGCTCCTAGCACTCCTGATGTCCCGGTCAAGGTCCCCTTTCCACCGTTTTATCACAAACTTGTGGCTGCTTCAAAGGCTGAGTCAACTAAGGTTATCCCCACTCCCATGGAAGGTAGCAACCTGGAGCTTGTTCCAGGGGCCACCTCCTCTGCCGTGTCGCCTTTGACTGCCTATGAGATGTTTGTCCTGTCCGAGGTTTTCGCTCAAGTCGACTTAATGAATGCTAAGTTTGCTTATGACTCGTGTCATTTTAACTGCAATGCAATTCTGAACGAATATGAGGAATTTGACTTGAGTGACTACCCACCTCACCTAGCCAAAGAACTTGACAAACGAGAGGATATGACCCCCATCATTGAGGAGACCGAACCTATTAACGTAGGAACCGACAAGACACCTGAGGAACTTAGGATAGGGACCACCCTTGACCCCTCGGAAAGACAACAGTTCATCGACCTCCTACACGAATACAAGGATGTATTCGGTTGCTCCTACAAAGACATGCCTGAGATCGACAGGGAGATTGCAGAACACAAGATACCCATCATACCCGGAGGTAAGCCTGTGAAACAAAAGTTGCGCCGTATGCGCCCTGAATGGGCCTTTAAAATCAAGGAAGAGGTAGACAAATAGTTCAAAGCCGGATTTATCAAAGTGTTCGAATACTCTGACTGGGTGGCTAACATAGTTCTTGTACCCAAGAAATACGGGAGAATTCGAGTTTGCGTCGACTTCAGGGACCTGAACAAAGCAAGTCCAAAAGAAGAATTCTCTCTGCCACATATTGACATCCTGGTGGACAATACCGCTGAGCATGCCCTATTATCATTCATGAACGGTTATACTGGGTACAACCAGATCAAAATGGCTGAGGAATACATGCACAAGACTGCATTCACAACAAAATGGGGTACATACTATTACACGGTCATGCCCTTCGGCCTAAACAACGCCGGAGCAACGTACCAAAGAACCGCCACCACTCTCCTACATGATATGATGCACAGGGAAGTGAAGGTATATGTCGATGATATGATCGTCAAATAAAAAGAGCGGGATGGCCATATCAGTGCCCTTCGGAAATTCTTCGCTCGCCTTCGGAAATACAACATGAGACTAAATCCTCAGAAGTGTGCATTCGGGGTCACCTCCGGAAAACTACTGGGACACGTCGTCAGCAAAAGAGGCATCGAGATTGATCCTACCAAAATCAAAGCTCTTCAACAAATGCCTCGACCTAAGAACGAGAAGGAGATTCGAGGATTTCTCGGTCAAGTCCAATACATCAGCCGCTTCATAGCCAAACTCACTATGATTTGTGAACCAATCTTCAAGAAGCATCGCGCCTTCGATCACCCTGATTGGGACGATGACTGTCAAAAGGCCTTCGAAAGGATAAAGGAAATCCTATCCAAACCTCCTGTCCTCATGCCACCTCAACAAGGAATTCCCTTATCCCTATACCTGACTCTCACCGACACAGCCATAGGAGCCATGCTAGCACAAACAGTCAACGGCGAAGAACGAGCCATCTACTACATCAGCAAAAAGTTCATCGAGTAATAGACAAGGTACACCCAACTGGAAAAGACATGCCTTGCCCTGCTCTGGTCAATAAAGAAGCTGTGACATTCCATGCTCAGCTACACCGTTCACTTCTACTTCAAGATGTACCCGGTCAAATACATCTTCGAAAAACCCATACTAAACGGAAAGTTGTCTAGATGGACACTTATGCTATCTGAATTTGACCTCAAATTCGTACCCCTCAAGGATATCAAGGGAAGGACAATCGCTGATTTCCAAGCAGAAAACCCCGTCAACGAGGAACCAACGACCGACACATGGTCACTTCCTAACAAAGACATCCTTTGTGCCGATACCGACGCATGGGACTTATACTTCGACGGTGCATCAAACCTGAGAGGCTTCGAGGTAGGAGTCCTTCTAATATCACTAGAAGGGGAACATGTTCTGATCTCAGTGAAGCTAGACTTCGTCGTCACCAACAATGCTGTCGAATACGAAGCATGGCTCATCGGCCTACAAGCATCCATAACACTTGGCATCAAGAAGTTGAGGTTCCACGACGATTCCTCACTCATCATCAATCAGGTGTCCGGATCATGGAAAATCCCAAGCGACAATTTAGCACCATACCGAGCAAAAATCAATCAAGAGGCCGAATTCTTCGACCAAGTCGACTACTTCCACTTGCCACGAGAGGAAAATCAATTTGTTGATGCCCTAGAAAAACTTACCGCGCTCATCAACATACCTGACGACATAACATCAATGCCCTTATGTGTCGAGAGAAGGAGCGAGCCAGCTCACATTTGTGCCATCAACAACGACGAAGAGAACTGTCGAACCTTGGTACCAAGCCATCCTCAACTATAAAACCAAAAACAAATTCCCTCCCAACTCTGATACAAGAGGACAAAGAGCCATCCACTTACTTGCGTCACAATTCGTCATAAACCAAGAACAACTATACAAAAGAACACCCAAAGGGATTCTTTTCCTTTGCATTGATCACCACAAAGCCAAAAAAGTCATGGAGGAGGTCCACGACGGAGAATGCGGCCCTCACATGAGTGCAATGATGCTAGCCCGAAAAATCATGCGGTTAGGCTACTACTGGACCACCATGGAACTTGATTGCAGACTACGTCAAACATTGCCACAATTGCCAAATCTTCGCCAACATACAACACATACCACCGTCTCTTTTATACACCATGACATCACCCTGCCTTTCTCGACCTGGGGCATCGACATCATCAGGAAAGTCAACCCGATAGGCACCAAAGGGAACTGCTTCGTCCTCGTCGCCATCGACTACTTCACTAAATGGGTGGAAGCACAGACCTATGCAGTCTTGACCGCCAAACAAGTGGCCAAGTTCATTCAGGACAACATCATCTACAGATATAGGGTACCCCATGAAATCACCAGCAACCAAGGCTCCCACTTCCGGGCGGAAACACAAGTCTTGCTGGATAAATACAAAATCAAGCGGCATCGATCATCTCCCTATCGTCCCCAAACTAACATAGTGGTAGAGGCAGCAAACAAAACTCTTGTCACCATTATCAAGAAGATGCAAGATAATTACTGCGATTGGCCGAGCAAACTCCCATTCGCACTTTGAGGATACCGAACCTTCATTCGAACACCCACAGGCGCCACACCCTTCTACCTAGCATACGGTATGGAGGCAGTTCAACCAGTAGAGTTGGAGGTCCCATCTCTACGCATCCTACTGGAGAGTCAAGTTCCTGAGGCGGAATGGACTCGCCGAATGTTCGAACAACTCACGCTTCTAGACGAATGACGACTACATGCCTTGCATAACATCCAGCTATATCAACGACGTATACAACGGGCATTCAACAAAAAAGTCAAACCCATAAACATCAAAGAAGGCGAATTGGTCCTCAAGTCGGTTCGATCACCATTACCCGTCGATCCGAGGGGAAAATTCAAACCCAATTAGGCCGGGCCATACCTGGTCAAGAAAATACTTTCGGGGACGTAGTGAGACTGAGTGACCTAGACGGGGAAGATTTCACAAACCCGACCAACCAAGACCAACTCAATAAATACTACTCTTGAACCGTAGTAACCACAAACCTTTGCCTAGTTTCACAACAGTGACTACAATATCCCTTTCAAGTCAAGTACCTCAACTCGTTCTGATTTGAAATTGCATGTTTTACCGAGTCTAAGTTACGGCACCTTGCCATGTTTCAAACGACCTTTGATCTGTCAAAGGTAATATCCATTTGCACTCAAACAAAACACCTAAACTATGAGCATGGTTTGATTTCCCCTCTTCAGGTGGATACGTAGGCAGTCCTTTCTTACACAAAAAGGATAAAACCACAACACCCAAACAAAACTAACAAAACCTTTCGAACAACGATCATGGTTTGATTTCACCTTTTTCAGGTGGATACGTAGGCAGTCCTTTCTTACGCAAGAAGGATACAACCATCCCCATAAAAAAACATCACCCATATCAACTTCAAAAAAAAAGGGAAAAACATTCCCTTCCACAAAAACAAAAAATAAGCCTTTCTCCCTTCCCACAAAATCCCCTTTCACAAGTGCAATGTTTAGGATAATTCAAACTAAATTGCCTTTACAAAATGGATGGAAGAAACAAGCATTCACAACTCTTTTAACACAAGCAATCCTCTTATTTAATTAATAATGGGAAGGATTACAACTTTGACAACAAATAAAGCTAAGCAAGTCTACAACTTGTCAAACCTAGAATGTCGACTAAGACATCTCACATAGTAAAACTAGCACAAAATACACAATACATAGCTAGTACAACATAATAAAAACTCACAACACTAATACAATATAATAATAAAGTGGGTAATGGAGGTCTTCATTCTTCCATTCTACCCTTGCCTTTTCCCTCGGGGTACATATTCTCCTTGTTCTTCTTGTTGGCCCGCCTAGCTTGGACTTCCTCTTTGGAATGAATCTATAACGGCGACGGCCTCCGGTCTCTTGCAAGACCCCATACTCGGCCCACGTCGAGCCCAAACATGGCCCACTATGTCTTTGGGGGCCGAGCTTCTCCTCTTCGGTGAAATCATTACATCCGGGCTAACATCATCAGCAAAGTCGTCAAAGAAGGCACGGTTGGCCATACCAACCTCTCTATATGTCAAGTCGACGACCTCGTCCTTACGAGAGTTGGACCTTGCCAACAAGGTTTGAGCTCTTGACCACTTGGCATAAGTGGGAGTCACTCATGTCGTTGCAACGAGGTTTAGTACCTCCCAAATCGGCCGAGTAGCCCACCACCTTTCAAAAACCTCCACAAGCTCGGAGTTTCGAAAAACACTCTCTTGGACGAGATTATCTTGAGTGGGCACCTTTTGTTAGCGCCCCATTTGCCTCATAGGATTCTCGGGATGAATAAAGGAAGCAACCTTCAAGCCCACCACTATCAAAGAACAAGAGCTAGCGGCCGAAGCGGGCAACCCCGTGAAGGACCTCAAGTGCCACCATGGCACCACCCAATGAATATGAGAACCACCCTCCTCCACTAATCTCGAGGTCCAATAGGTCTCGGTTGATGCAAAACTATCCGAGTACAACTTCTTCCTCATTGTAAGGTGACGGAAGGAGTAAGAAGAATAATCGGCCGGAGGCTCTACATACCTTAGCCTCTCCAATAGCCAAACTTGGAGGATCCTTGGGGATCCAAACGAAGGAGCTTCTCCATAAGAGCCCTTCTTATCCAAAGCTTGGATGATCTCACCAAGCACCAACCATGATGGATCCCTACCATGCTCCATTTGCTCAACTATATACACAAGGTTCATACTACCAAACCAATTTGACCCCTTCTTCTTCAAGGCATCGACAAGGAGGTACGCATGCACTAGGCAAAAGGCAAGAGCCCTTCTAATACGGTTAAAAACTTTGTCGTTTAAGCTAACCAATCAAAAAAATATTTATAATCTTAACTAACTACTCTTAGTTGAGTGGCAAGTAAAAGTCGAATCCCAAAGGACGGGTATTGAATTAAGTTATCAGTTGTAGAGAGCTATATCTTAGGGTGTCACAATATTGGGTTGAGATTTGAGGTTTCAAGCTAAGCTACTTAACAGTGAAATATGAAGAAAATGAAAGTAAAACAAAGCAAGTACACAAGTACACAAGTACAGGTTTGTAAACAAATGATTAAGGCACTAGGGTATCATGGGTTCATAGGGGATTCATGGTGGTGATCATACAAACATGTTTACATAGTTGCAAGCAATTTATTGTTGTAGTGGAATATAGTTAGTTTATGTCTTACAATTACTAGGAAGATTTGGGTCCCAGAACCGAATCGGTCAAGACTGTACAACACCTACAAGTCGACTTAGTTTCTTCCTATTCACCTTTATGCATGGTCTAACAAGACTTGAGTTAGTGTATATCTTACAAATCTTGTTGAATAGATAAGAGATGTATGCATGCAAGGTTTTCAATCAAGCAATTTATCAAGCATAACATGTGCATAAGTTGAAACTACAACAAGCAAGCAATCTTATGAAAACATATTAGATTAAGTATGGATCTACCCCCATGTTTTAGTTCCCCTAATCCCCCATAGTTCCCCTAATCGCCCATTAAGCCTAGCTAGAAGACTACTCACTCATGACTATGGTAAACATGCTAATAAAGGTGTCAATCATATTAGCAAAGTTAAACATGGTGAATGAGTAAAGCAATAATTAATTAAGTAAGGGTAAAAGAGATTATACCAACTTTAAGGATGGTCCAAATAATAAGCAAAGAATAATAGAAGAACACTTGATGAATGATGAAGAGTTGTCAAGTCTTCAATAAACCCCAAATAGTCTTCAAATTACCCAACTAAATCTAAGAACACTTGAATGATTAAAGAGGAATTCAGATTTGATTAATATTGAATTGAAGGAATACAACTTGATTAATAATACTCCCTCCTATTCACTATATTCTTCCGCTTTTCTTTTTGCACAAGAAATAAGAAAGTGAATTTGGACCACACAAAACACACTACCCCACATGCAATTTAATTTGGACCACACAAAACAACCCAAAAAAGGAAATAGGGAAGAAAACCCGAATAATCTGAATAAGGAAATAGGGAAGAATATAGTGAATAGGAGGGAGTATATAAACTTGATTAATGCTAAATTCTAACTTGGTGAATAATCCCCTAACACAATGGGGTATTTATACTAAGTACAAGTATTAGGGTAACTAAGGGCTTAAATGACAATTAAGTCCCTAAGAAGAAGATTAGTGCCTTGCAAGTCCCATAAGGAGCAGCCCAGATTGACATTGAAGCAAACTCGTGCTGCCCAGGGAGCCGCTCGACCTGAAGGTGAGATGCCCGGATTGAGGCTTGAGATGCCCGACCTGGGTTCGGGACGCCCGGATCCTTGCTCAGCTTTCTTTCTTCTTCTTTTGACTGCCGAATGATCCGTGGGGATCGTTGAGGGGTCGTGGGGGTCTTCATGATTGCCCATTCTACTTGATTTATTCACTTAGTCCTTTAGTAATGGTCTCCTCTTTGATGCTTAGTCATTAGATGCACTCCATTTAGCTCCACTTTGCTCCATAAGTGCAAGGTTAGCAATCCTCTCCTACCAAGGACACAAAACCTCAAAGAATATGCAAAGTAGGGAACTAAAGATAAGAAACGACCCTAATAAACACTAGAAAGCATAGAAACGAGGCTAGTTCGGGGATTAAATGTGCACAAATATAAGTCACGTCACCTTCTCCTAACCACCTCCGAGACATTAACATCCAACCGGTTTGAGATGATGTTGATGAGAGCCAACATATCCACACCATGGGGAGCAAGGAGAAAGTTCACTTGGCTTGTTGATAAGCTCAACATTGAACGAAACTTCTCTTTGTAACACAACCGAGTCGGAGGAAGCACCGGAGTACAACTCGGCCATCCTCCAATGACGCCCACTTCTTCGGCAAGAGGGCAAATTCTACCTTTCGGGAAAACAAAAACATGAGGTTTCGAATCCCAAAACCGAGAGCATGCTTCAAGGAACGAGGATTGCACCTTGGCTTGAAGAAGCACCAATAATTGACCAAGCATTAATTGTGTCAAGTAGTCATTGTCCGCCGTAACATTACTCGATTTGAACTCGTGGTAGGCAAAGGGATATGGGGGTGTAATAATGGAGGAGGAGGGCTCTTCTCTTGGATTTTGTTGTTGCTTGATGATGGTCTCGACTTGCTCGGAAATGGGAATAAGGTAGTTGGTTTAGTGGGTGGAGATGCGACAAATCTTGCTTGGTAAGATAATGGAATTGGCATCCTTGATGAGCCACTCATAAATATGGTCTAAGTTATCATGCTTGAACCATTGAAATTTTTGGATCAAATTGCTCATATCAAGAAGGTGGTTTCCTTTAACCGCTTTGTAAGTGTTGTCTTTGTTGAAATCCAGGTTAAAGTGCTTAGCCAATCTTGTCACCAAGCCTCCATTAACAATGAAAGTCGTGCCATCTTTCCCATTCTCAATATCCAACCATCTCTTGATCAATAGTTGAAGAACATTGTACTCACTTTTGGGCTTCCCACCAACATTCAAAAAGGACTCAAGGTAAACAAAGTCTAATTCCGTCAAGTGATTGGCTTCTTTTTTAGCAATCAAAGTGTTAGCCACAAACTTGTGCCAATACCTTATACCCGGATGATGAATGTACAAGGCATGATACTCCTTTAAATTTAGTGAACTCATGACCGGAGATAGCTTGCCAAAGTGGTTCAGCATCAAACTCCAAAGGTTTCTTTGTGAATCGGTCATGGTTCTTAAGCCCAAACACTTTACCAAAATCACTCTTATGCGTACTTCTAGTCTTGTTTTCGAGGCGGAATTTTACAAAATCTCGAGCCTCAATTTTATACTCTCTCAAGGAACTAATGAATTCCAATGTCAAATAAGGGTATGTCAATTCATTCATCTCAAAGAGGGTTGATAACCCCATATACTCGAAGAATGCCTTTATTTGCTCAAGAACACCCAATTTACCCAAAGCATCTTGACATACAAATTTAGTAGCTATAATCTTTTTCTTGTCTAGGGATTCGAATGCAAGCCTGTGCTTATCGAATATGAAAGTTACGTCCAGATAATTCTTCAATTGTTCCACCTCCGGGATAGAAGTAGTAGCTTCCTCGATAGCATTGACGGTTGATGGGGCTTGCTCCCTTTGTTGAACCAAGACCAATGCCTTTGAAGCAAGAGCTTGTTGTCTCTTGGATAAAATTGGTGGCTTTATTGCCTTGTTGCCTCCTTTGGTTCTTGCCATTGCTATTCTCCTTTCAAATTAGTATCAACAAACCAAGTATATGCTTGAATGCTCCTTTCTTCTTCAAGTTTCAATTGAATGCCCAATCAATTTGGAGATTTTTGGATTTTCACCCTACCCTAGAGAAATTGATTGATTTTGTGAAGAAATTGTTGTTTGAATGATCTTATGTTGGTGAATGAGTGATTTATTTTTGTTTTGAGCAAGTTTGTACTTGATTGTGGTGAATTTGGATGAGAGATTGTTTTTTTTTTGGATGAGGGTTTGAAGGTTGAAGTGAGGGAAAATATTGTGTTTGTATTTGAATTAAATGAAATAAAATGAAGAAGAGGGTTTGGTCCCGTGTTTTGGTGATGTAGCAGGTAGGGACGGGCGGACAGGGGTGGAGTCGGGCGGATTTTTATCTAGTGAAAAATCAACAATCCGCTAGGCTCTGGAGACGGGCGTCTTGAAGGCAAGTCGGGCGGATTGTTGCTTGGCTCGCTCGAGTTGTGTTTGAGACGGGCAGATTGTTTTCCAGTGCAAAATTTAACATTTGAGAGCTCCTTCAAGACCCACAACTTGAGCTGAGGTCGAGCGACTTGAGCAGTGGGTCGCTCGGGTTGAGGTCGGCCCGGGCATATTTCCTTCCAGAGTAAAACTTCACTTTGTGCCCCTTTCCCAGTCCTCACGAGCTCAAGTCTCCTCGTGGGGATCTTTGTCCCGCATCAATCCTTCTTCTTTTCTTCATCATTTCTTCTTGGTTAGCATTACAAAGGCTTGATTAGCCTAGGCATGTGCTTCCCCACACTTGATCATCAAACACTACACATTTGAAGCACATTAAAATCCCTCCCTCACTTGCTCTCATGTTACACAAATTCGTCAAACAAATCATGTAAAATGCAATGCAAAAACTGATTAATGTACAAGTTAAATGAAATACAAGTTAAGAGGTTAGAATATTTACAAATGGTGGTTTAAGGAGGACTCCACCAAACTCTCCTTATTTTGAGAGGTGTCAAGGGGGCAAAGCCAAGGCGTTGTTGATGTTGCTCAACACCTTGTAGAAGTAGTCAAAGGCTTGTTCATTTTCATGATAAAGGTCTTGCATATACCCTTGCATATTGTTATCTTTATTGTTGTAATCCGAGTCAAAGTGTTGACAAGGATCCATCAAGCCTTGGTCTAGAGTCATAGCATTCCAATGTAGAGATTAACCAATCCTTCAAATCCATAGACCATACACTTCATTTTCTTTCTCCCATATGTTGGGCGGGTCATGAGTTGACAAGAGCAACTCTCGTTCTTTGTTATCATGGCCAATGAGGCCTCCATGTTTACTTGTCATGGGGGAGCTTTGCAAGCTCTCGTTCTTGATGTGAAAAATCCATACTCTTCGAATAGAGCCATTTCAACATCACTAATATCTTTCTTGTAATTGGGCGGTGTATCTTTGCCCTTCTCTTAGGGATTTCCATCTTTTCCTTGTTCTTTGAATGGAGATTCCATCTTCTTATTATCACCCTTCCGAGTATAGTGATCAACCAAAAATCATGGCTCAAACAAGTTGGGAGCTCTTATAGTCTTATCAAGGTTGAAGGTGATTGTTTCATCACTTACATCAACGGTGAGCTCTCCATGTTTCACATCGATCACCGCTCGGGCAGTGTGTAGGAATGGTCTTCCTAGAATGATTATAATGTTGGAATCTTCCTCCATATCAACAATGACAAAGTCCACTGGTATGAAAAACTTTCCAACTCTAACGGGTACATCTTCCCATACCCCTAGTGGTTTCTTTGTTGAACGATCCGCTATTTGTAAGGTCATGTTGGTGCACTTGAGCTCTCCCACTCCTAGTCTTTCACATACCGAATATAGCATGACACTCACACTTGCACCTAAATCACATAGTGCCTGGTTGATTGTGGTATCACCAATGGTACATGGAATGGAGAAAGTTTCCGGATCTTTGAGCTTTGGAGGGGAATTCCCTTGAAGAATTGCACTACTCACCTTTATAAAGGCAATGGTTTCTAACTTTCGGATGGACTTTTTCTTGGTAAGGATATCTTTCATGTACTTTGCATACGCCGGAACATGGTTGATTAGCTCCATGAATGGTATAGAAATTTCTAGGTTCTTCACAATCTCCATGAACTTTCCAAGTTGCTCATAAAACTTGGGTTTGGTTTGGCGACTGGGAATAGAAGTCTAATCGCAGTAGGCTCTTTTTCAACTTCTTTAGCCTTCTCTTCAGTTCTCTTCTTTGATGAGTCATTGGTAGTTGTCTCTACCACCTTAGGATTTCTCCTTAGTGGTTCAATCGCATCACTTTGCTTACCATTCTCCTCAACAATACCTTTTTCACTTGGCGTCTTTGGTCCCTCATATCTTGTACCACTTCTTAAGTGGATAGCATTGATGGTCTCATATCTTGTGGGAGGATTACCTTGAGGAGGTAATTGTCCCTTTTGTCTTTGGGAACTAGAAGAGGCCAATTGAGACAATTGAGTCTCCAACATTTTAGTGTGAGCAACGATATTGTTGATGGTAGTGTCTTTGGCTTGGCTATCCCTTTGCATTTGAGCAAAGAAATCTTGTTGGCTCTTTTGCATTTGGAGGACCGCTTTTTGGACATCAAAAGCTTGGTCATTGGGTTGATTGTAGTATGGTCTTTGAGTAGGATTTCTCATTGGAGGTGGTGTGTATGTGGGTTGAGGGTTTTAGACATTTTAACTCTTGTATGAGAGGTTTGGATGGAATTTGGTATTCTCATTGTAGTAGTTAGAATAAGGGGTGTCACTCTTCTATGCTTGGAATGCATTTACTTTTTCATTTGTTCCCCTACATTCATGTTGATCATATCCCAAGGTTCCACAACTCTCACACACTCTATTTTGGATTAAGGATGATGCCAGCATAGCATTGACATGTTGCTTGGGTGATTGGGAAGCTTCATCAAGCTTGGCCATGGCCTTTTCAAACTTCAAGTTTATGCTGTCGATATGAGCACTTAGTTGAGCACCCAATTGTGTGATGGAATCAATCTCATGCTTCCCTCCTCTAGTGGCCTTTCGTGGCCTACTATATTGGGAATTATGGACCGCCATTTCTTCGATTTTAGCCCACGTTTGGTTGTCATCAACCTCGGTAAACCTCCCATTGGAGCCCATATTAAGCACATTTTGTGAGTCTTCATATAAGCCATTCCAAAACTGTTGAATGAGGAACCACTCACTTAGTCCATGGTGAGGACAAGAGCGACAAGTATCCTTGAATCTCTCCCAAGCCTAATATAGAGACTCTTCATCCCTTTGCTTAAACCCGGTGATTTGGGCTCTCAACATATTAATCTTCTCTGGAGGATAGAACTTCTTGTAGAAAGCAAGTGCTAACTTCTTCCATGAATCAATTCAATGGGTAGCCTTGTCTAGACTCTTTAATCATTGCTTTTCCACCCATCGAATTTGGTCTTGAGTCACCCCGGTTTGAGAGATTGCATCACAATAGTCACAAAAAATCTCCATGTGTAGATGAGGATCTTCACTAGGCATCCCTCCAAATTGGCTTCTCTCAACTAATTGTATGAATGCGGATTTGGCAATGAAATTACCGGTTAAGTGAGGTGGTGTTGGAGTACCATTTGGTAGGTTCTCCTCGGTTGGTACGGAATGAGATGAAAATTTAGGCATTGTGGGTTGATTTTGTGGTTGTTTTTTAATTGGGTTCTCCTCTCCTTCTCTTGCAAAAAAGGTTGGTAAACTCAACTCTATCCGATTGGACAACACCAATGTTCACAAGTTCTCCAATACCCAAACTTGTTGAAGCCCCTCTAACGGTTTTTCTAATGTTGGTCAAAGTTCTTTCAATTTCAGGATCAATAGGTAAAGGTCTACTTTGTGATCTCCTAGACATGCAAAAAGAAAACAACAAGAAAACAATTAAAACTACCTTGTGGAGTTTGACTTCCCAAGGTTAAGAAAGGCACAACTAAAAAAAACAAGTGATAACAATTCAATAGAACACCATCCCCGGCAACGGCGCCATTTTTGATAGGTTTAAAACTTTGTCGTCTAAGCTAACCAATCAAAAAAAATATTTATAATCTTAACTAACTACCTCTTAGTAGAGTGGCAAGTAAAGGTCGAATTCCAAAGGACGGCTATTAAATTAAGTTATCGGTTGTAGACAGCTACGTCTTAGGTTGTCATAATATTGGGTTGAAATTTGAGGTTTCAAGCTAAGCTACTTAACAATGAAATATGAAGAAAATGAAAGTAAAACAAAGCAAGTAAACAAGTAGAGGTTTGTAAACAAATGATTAAGGCATTAGGGTATCATGGGTTCATAGGGAATTCATGTGAAAGGATTCAATAACCTTCTAATTAAACTCATTTAATTGATGATCTAAATTACTCTTTAATTTAGTCATTAGATCTAGTGCATGCATAACAAAATTAACAAGGTTAGGAGAAAATGGTTTTCTTACATACATTTGTGACGGATGTATGGGCACTAGATTTGAACTCCTTCCAAATCTAGATCTTGAGCTAAATAAGATATTTGGATGATCCTCCGAAAAATTCAAGCATCCAAAGAAGAATGCCTCCTCTTAGTTGCACTAAGACTATCCCTCAATACTACAAATATTATTAACTAGATAATAAGAGTAGTGAACCTTAAATTTTTGATCTAATAAAATTACTACACACTTAGTAATATATTTGTGATATTAGATCTAAGAACAAATTTTTTTATTACATAAACTAATTTTATGTTAGAAATTTTAGAGAGATAAGCACACAAGATTAGAAAAAAAATTTATCCAAAAATGAGAACTAATTTTTCTAGTGTGTTAGTGGGGGTGCACGGTTTCCACACCTCAAAAGAGCCATGCATTTTCTTTTTGTCTTATCAAGACAATAGGCTAGAGACTAAGTGTGTAAGATAGTAATTATGGTGTTTATTTTACATTTAAATAATAACAACCATAAAACCCCACTAACCCCATAAAATGGACTTCCATTTTACAACTTGTATTTTGTCATTTGTCATGCATGACATGCTACACATAACATGTCATAAGTCATATGAATGCATATTTAACAAATTAAATGTCATTACTTTATCAAATAAATTAAAAATAACAAATTAAATGGTAATTCACAATTACATATATGTAAAATGGGTCATTTTGAATTTAGTCAATATAATCTACAACATTTTGTAATTATAACTAACTAACAATTCTTATCTCAAATGTTTCATAAACATTAATCAATTATAGTAATATAACATTTTAATTACTAAATTGAATCTTATTTAGTCATATTACAATAAGATATAATATTCTCTCTTATATACCAATTTGTTCAATTTAAGGATTTAATCAATTTGTATCGTCATACAATCGATTAACTTTACAATTGAGGGAATCGTCCTTTAGGTGTGACCTTAAGGGATCAAATGATCACCATCGTCAAACGACAGTAATGTCAAACTCTAGTTAGCCAATCATTATCGATTAATATTGATCAGTTGACTATATATATAAAATCATCCCTTACGGATTCTTATATGAGATTTATTGATGTGATCGCACTATTGTTGATGACACATACTCCAACAATCTCCCACTTACCCGAGACAAGTAGGCGTCACCAATTCTCTTGTCCTATTACAATCTCCCACTCAATGCAAGGTGTCTTGCAGGTCGTACTTGTATTTGATCATATCTAGAGTGGTTTCCTCGATCTGGAGAGTAACTGTCTGGCCGGAATTATCTACCATAGATACCTTCCGAGCGTGGCCACGCATTTCCAGTTCACTACTCCTCGAGTGGCCTTGAGATTTCAAATAACCCTGACAAGGGGTGGACAATTCCTATCGCACTATTCCCTTCGTACACCTACAGTTCATCATGACCTAAAAGATTCACACTCACCCCTTTTGACAGAATGGCTTGGGGCAAAAAACAAAGTCAATCAGAAACTGTGCTGACTTGGGCGAACAGTCTCTAGTCAAAGAATCGACTCAAAAGAATACTATAGTAGCTCTTGCCACGACCAGGCTATATAAAATTGCCAGAACTCTATAAGCGGTCACTGCCTGATAGAATGTCCCATACAGTCTGCCTATGTGATCGATCAGTCATCCCTTATGACCCTATGGCACTTGAACTTGCCATCAATCGACTCACACTTTAGTCACTAGAAGGCGTCACCTCATATAAGTTACTAGGGGCCAATACTATGTTAATCCAGTTCACTTAAATAGGATTTAATATTGTCTCGACAACCTATTTGGAAAACAAAGTATTATAAGAAAAGAACGACGAATGCATTATCACATATGTAAAATTGATACAATATCAATTACTACATAATCTATAATTCATTTTTAATCTTGTATATAGTGGATCATCTCAATTCAATTGAAATGGTATGACTTATCATGCTAAGCCTATCAGAAGGCTTTGGTTAGTAAGTCTTAGCAACACTTTGCACTTTACTAACCTTACTATATACTTTTTCCCTTTGTTATGTATAATCTTTATTATAAAACTTTTGAGTACATGTCTAGATCCAATCTAGACATAGGCTCTCTTACCTTAAAATAGCTCCCACTGTCCTCACAGTGAGTAGGGATAGGACCTTCGGTTATTGGAATGAACTAACATAGTTCCTCCAATTCACAAAACTGAATCCTAATATTATCTCTTCCTTCTTGCATATCTCATTATTGCAAGTGTACTCAATTTTCGTTGTGTTTATCTCATTGTTCAACTGCCTAGGACGTTTCTAGCAGATATCCTCCTTAAATAATATAGCCAAGATGGTTCTCTAACCATCCTTATGTGTTTAGAATATGGTTTTTGTGTAACTCCTTGCACATAAATCCATCTCATTTCTAAATGCTTAGCTTCATGTCTTTAGTACTTCCTGAGTACTAACTAATGAACTATGTGGCTATATAGAGACTTTTCTCAAAGATTCGATTTGTAACATCTCGTCATACTCCAAGTATACAAGGTTTAAGAATGGTAATACATGTTAGCGTAATGAATTAATCTCGCAGTGGAAGCATGTGTTTCAATTTCTACATGTTCAACACCTTTGAACTTATCAAGATTCTTATTAACATAAGAATATTAACTTTATGCTAATATCCATCGAACTTGATATCTTAGAGATGTATTATTCTTCTCCTAATTATATCATCATTTACAATGATCAATATGTCGTTTATATATAAGACTATTAACACCACCTTACTCCCACTAAACTTCATGTATAAACATAACTACTCGACAAATCGAGAAAGGTTTATAACATGACTGAAACATACCATTCAACTCCTTGACTTCTACTTAAGAATTCTTCTTAACTTCGTATCCTACCTTAGGATAGTTGCGATTTACAAAACTCATGCAAGATGATTTTAAAATCCAACTATATCAAATCATATCCGAATACAATGAAGCGTTGTTGTTGCGTGCAAAATCCTTTCCCACCAACCAACCAAGCTAAATAAACATTTTAATGCTTATGCTTATTTCGGACTCTTGTGGAGTTGAGACTAGATAAAGCATCTTAATAAGTTACAGGTTCGTTACTTTCAAAAGGCAACATGACTCCTATTAACTTAAGTTTCGAATAAATTTCTACTGATTTTGACCAAGAAGGAACATCTTCCTACGTCTTAATCTCAGTTTGTGGCTCTTGAACATTTTCTCCCACTCTATCTTTAAGAAATAATCCTCTTTTCTTTAATAGACAGCATCACGAGCCACAAACCCTTTGTTCTCGTGATCATGTAGGAAGAGAGAGCACATTTTTTCTATCGAAACAAGCTACAATTTAGGTACCATGCCTAACCATATCTCATATGAAAAGTAGATGATTGCTTTAACCATGTTTTATATTGGCGAAAAATTTAAATGCCAGACAAATTATATAACAGAAACTACCTCCAACTACAATGTAAAAATTCAATCATATCGTAATGCAAGTGAACTTGTGATACCATATCACACTCTTTTTGGTGCAGATAAAAGTCATCACTTTATTGTTCTCATCCTAAACAAAGTACTAATACTTTGGTTTTTATACTTCATAAGAAGAATTGATTGAACTTATTCGAATAATTCTCTTCTCACCTCATTAAGTGGATACCAAGTATCTACCTAGTTCGTTGGTAAAAGAGAAGAAGAAGTAATAACCTTCTCTGATTGAAATTGTATTCGATCATACACTTCAAAGTGTAAATAGGACGAATATCTTGCTCTATTCATAATCCTTTTCCAGAAAAAGTCATGAATTAACTTGCTTTGAATACAAGATTCGCATACACCAAAAGATTCCCTTTCAAATGGTTTGGGAGACTAGTCAAAACTAGTTTCTAAATGTGATTTTCAATCGAGAATTGAGAAATGATTGAGGTCCCCAACTTGACTCTTGTATATATGACATTTTATTTCTAGTTTGAATATAATAACCTTGATTTGTATGGTCTCACCATAAACTTAATCGTGGTATGTAAGGGCACAACGCTTGTTTTAATTGCATAATAGTGAAACCCCTTTGTTTTTATACAAAAACTTGAATTATATTCTTATTTAGAATTAGTGTACATCATAACAATTATTGAGGTACATTTCTAAATACAAAACTAATATGAGTACACTACAACATTCATATGTTCATGGATGAAATGGAAACTACCCTAGTTCCATTCATGCAAATTTCTGAACTTATTTTTGCTAGTCATCACATGATAATGCCAAATATTATGATGAAATCCACAAATTTGTATCAAATACTCATGATGTGGTAATTGGCAATAATGCAATGTTAATGTCATAGATATTCAAGAAGGAATATGTTGGAGTCACACGACCAACTTCCTTGTGTAGATACCTCATTTCTGCACCTCCCGCAAACCACCCGGTGATGATTGGGCCGCATGTTTGGTACGCGGAACGATTTGTGACAGTTCATAAGTTTATCGTCAAGTGATCGCTCAAACACTTGTGTCTACCTCTTAACTGTCATCTACGTGCCGATACGATCGTTTTGGCAGTAATTAGAGTATATTTGGAGTCCGGGTCATAAAACCGTCTTCATTTTCTAAAACCGAGTCACAATGTTCTGGAATGTTCCGGATATTTCTATCCCATATTTTACAATCTTTTAATCTTTGGCAAATAATTTCCCGTAATATTCACACAAAATATGAAGGAAAACAAGATTAATCCGTTATTCCATAAACTAAACACGGAAATCTTTCTTCCGCAAGAGGAAACCACTTGGGAAAGGACGCAGCAAGTGATGCGCCTCTTCCAAGAGACGCAGTGCCTGTTGCGCCTCTTCCCAAGTCCTTTTCTGCGTATTTTTCGTATCTTTTCATATCTTTTTTAGATTCACTTCCAAAGTTTCTCCGAAAAACCCTACTTCCTCCGTGTGATTAGTATAAATAGAGACCTTCGGTCTCACATATTTCTCACGCCAGTGTCCGCCCCTTCTCTTCTCCCTTTGCATTCTAGACCACGTTCTTACTTTTTGGAGTCTACGTGCTTGAACTTTCGACCACGTAAGCTCGGATACTTCTGAGTACCATCCTTGTTTTGCATGACTGACCAATTTGACCAACTCCACCATAATCAACATTAATCAATCTGTTTTAATTCCTCTTACGAGGGAACTTTCGTCTACATTCGAGTCGAGCATCACTAAAATGTATACTTAGTTCATCTCGTTTCGTCAAACATGTAAGTCTGAGGGTGTATAATCCCTATTTTATTTATTGTTCTTTACTTTTGTAATCATAATGTAAGATTTATGTCGAAAGTATTTCTAAAACCGATTTTTAAAACCATGTTTTAAAACACTTTTTACGGATTACCAGAAGATGACCGTCGAGAAAGGACGCAGCAACTGTTGCACCTCTTCGAAGGGACGCAGCACCTGCTACGCCTCTTCGTGAGGCTGCCGCAGTTCCTGCTTCCTTTCTTCTTTCTTCGTCTTTTGTCAATTCGTCTCTTTATTTTCTTTCATTTGTTCTTTGATTCTTTGAACATAATAACTTAAGTGTAATAATTCTAACATGTAGCATGTATTATTCATCATCATTAATGTTTAATTCATCATAATTCCCGACTTAAATCTCAAGTAATTCATATTTGCGGGTTTTCGTCATTAAAATCAAATTCGGTTTTTAGGGGTTCGATTCATCCATATTGAGTCTCTGGAATTCGTCATTGATATATTTTTCACCTTTTATTCATCGTTGCCATCATTAATTCGTCATTAATAACATGTTTAACCTAATTAATTTGTTTGGTTTGTTTAATTTTTTAATTAACCCTTTTAATCATGTAAATAATTCGTTCTAATTAGTTTCATCCATCTTTATTGTTTTCATGACCCTTATTCACATGTAAATAACCTGCTAATCACTTTCATCCGAGTCAAATAATATATTTTTTTTTTGGTGGAAATTTAAGTAGTATTATAATCGTCCCAAAAGGGATCTCAAAGTCACCATTACAACCATTTTTGCATATAATCCTTTGGCGAAAGGACTATGCCAACCAGACCACTATCTAGCAAAACAAACATAAACAGCCTATTTGACACAAGGAAAAAACAAATAACCCTTACATCAGACCCAGACTTTTACACCAGTTACTATCAGCTACACGGACTTGCCCCAAAGCTACTGCCATTATACGTAGCTTGGACTCTTTCCGACTTCTTTGTAGGAGAGTTTCGGATGCATCAAATATTTGTCCACTCTACAGACATTCCTCACATGCCATATCTCATACTGAACAGCTACAATCAAAGAACTAATCACAAGTCGCTGAAAACCAGAGAGTTTCCTCTGCATTAGCACCTTCCCAGTAGAAACATCACCTGTCATTGTAATCTTCAACCAGGAAAAAAGAAGCTGGTAGCATTTTTTTGCATACTCACATTCTTGAAAGAGATGTTGATGACTCTCAAGCCCCCTGCTGCACACAAAACACACTCCAGAAGTAACCACCCCCATTTCCTGCAATCTATCCAAGGTGAGAAGTCTTTGCCTCTGCAAGAGCCACAAAATGAAACAGTGCCTTGGAGTATTAAACCTATTCCAAACAGCCTTTGCCCATATCACTTTTTGTTGAGATTGAAAAGTAAGCCATTCATAACCTTTAGAGATTGTATTCATATCATCAGCTGCCATCCACTTTCCTTGCAGATAAGCATCTCTAAATCTATCTTTAATCTCACAAATCTTCCTCCAAGCCCATGAACTAGATTGAGAAGGTTGGTAGTCAAACCAGGGAGTATCCTTAATATAAATCTTATCAACCCACTTAATCCAGAGGTGATCCTTCTTGTGACTATCCACCAAACCAATTTACCAACAAAGTGACTAGGTTCCAGAGGTGAGTGTCAACTAGGCCTAAACCCCCATACTCCTTTTTTTGACAAAGAACAGACCAAGCAACAAGAGGAGCCTTTGTATAGCTTTCATTTCCTTCCCATAAAAAATTTCGACAGAGAGCTTTGATTCTGTCCATAACCCCAGAAGGCAAGACAAAAATCTGGGACCAATAGTTGTGAATAGTTTCCAAAATAGATTTAACTAAAATTAATCTCCCAGAGTAGGAGATTTTCTTTTTGTTCCAGCCTCTAATTCTAGTCAACATCTTGTCTACAAGAACATTACAATCAATCTTGGATAACCTTTTATGAGAAATTTGGAACCCCAAATACTTGAAAGGCAAGGACCCTTTTTTAAAACCAGTGTGCCTCATGATAGCCTCCTCAACATCAGGAGGAATCCCATTCATAATAATATCAGTCTTGTCAGTGTTAATGTGCAAACCAGAGGCATCAGAAAAGCACTTAAATACCTCAGTAATAGAAACCACAGAAGGTATATCTCCTCTACAGAAGAGGAGGAGATCGTCAGCAAACATAAGGTTGGTAAACTGTAGACCTTTGCAAAGAGGGTGAAATTTGAAACCAGGAAGAGCACTAATCACATGAATAAGCCTGCTTAAATACTCCATACAAAGCGTAAAAAGGAGGGGTGAGAGGGGATCACCTTGTCTAAGTCCTCTTTTACCCTTAAAAAAACCATGAGTTTGACCATTAAGGACAATGGAGTAAGAGGTAGAAGTGATGCAAACCATTATCCAATCAACAAATTTAGGAGGGAAATGAAGACTAGTGAGCATCTGCCTGACAAAGTGCCATTCAATAGAATCATAGGCCTTTCTCAGGTCAATTTTCATCAAACACCTGGGAGAGGCATGCTTCCTGGTATACATACGAACAAGGTCTTGGATAATTAAAATATTCCCCATAATACTCCTGTCATTAATAAAAGCAGATTGACAAGGGTTAACCAGATAAGGGAGAACCTTAGCCATCCTTACACAAAGGATCTTTGAGATAATCTTGTAGATGAGATTACAACAGGCAATAGGCCTGAAGTCCTTAACTGTCACAGGATTATCAATTTTTGGTATAAGAACCAAATTAGTACAATTTAGCTGTTTAAGCAACTGTCCAGAATTGAAGAAATATTTGTCGCCTTGCACACATCACGCCCCAACAATACTCCAACTTTTCTTAAAAAAAACAGCTAGAATAGCCATCCGGACCAGGGCTCTTATCATCGGGTATAGAAAAAATCAAGGTTTTGATCTCCTCATCGAAGGGCCCGACATAAAACCTCCCAATCGTCTCGGGAACCCTCACCCCTTGTTCAACAACATGTGGATAAAATTGAGAGGTAGGAGAACTAGACCCAAGGAGCTGCTCATAGTACTTCACAAAAGCCTGTAAGATATCAACAGGAGTCTTACAGGAATTGCCCTCAGTATCCTCAATGAGAAGAACCTTATTTTGGATTTGCCTATGCTTAATGGCTTTATGAAACATGGCAGAATTGACATCTCCATCCTTAGCCCAATTCACTTTTGCTTTTTGCCTTAAAAAATCTTCTTTAGCAATGGACATCATAAGATAGCTCTCTCTAGCTTGATACTCCATATCCATTAAATTTGTGTTCCCAGGATCTGAATGTAACTTTTGTTGACATTCCAACAAAAATTTATAGGCAATCTCAGCATTCCTCTCAATATCAGAGAACAGACTTCTATTTAACTCTTTAAGCAAAGGTTTCATAGACTTAAGCTTCTGGACCAGTCTAAACATAGGTGAACCAGCATAATAAACATGCCAACCTTGAGCAACCACAGATTGGAAATCATCAACTTTACACCACATATTGAAAAATTTAAAAGGTTTCCTCCTAACCAAGGATTGAGTAGACCCCTCAACAATACAAGTGCAGTGGTCAAAACTTCCCTCAAGAGCAAAGTGGGCATAATAATCAGGCCAAACATGTAACCAGCTATCATTCACTAGAACCCTGTCAATTCTACTAAACACTCTAGTGGCACTAGGTTGTTTGTTAGTCCAAGTGAAGAAAGCTCCAGTGGTTTTAATATCCTGTAAATCACAAGCTGCCATAGTATTCTGAAAAGGAATCATTTCACTATCCTTAACAGCAAGACCAAGTCTCTCATTAGCAAACATAACATTGTTAAAGTCCCCTAAAACTATCCAAGGTTCCCTAATATTCCAGCTAAGAAAAGCATCCCATAAAGGAACCCTCTCCTCAATTTTATTAAAACCATAAACATAAGTAGTATAGAAGGTTTTACCATCTCTAAGATCTTTTACCTTCAGATGAATAAACTGAGCACCCATATCAACTACATCTACACTAATTATTTGACTTCGCCAGAGGACCCAAATTCTGCCCCCAGAGTGACAACTATGATTAGTAAGAAAAGACCACCCATTACAAACATTTGCAGCTACTTTATTTAGAGAGCCAGGTTTGACCCTGGTCTCAAGGAGCCCAAATAAGACAACCTCAGACTGATACAAAAACCATTTGATGTCTCTTTGCTTGGTGTCACTATTGAGGCCCCTCACATTCCACACTCCTAATTTAGTCATGGGATGAAGAGGCCATCCCCCCCTCCCCCCATTTATCAACCAATTCAGATTCAGGAACAATTATATAAGTGAAATCCAAGGTCAGCTCACCTTCCTTAACCCCAGGCAACCTAGACTCATGCCTAGTCACCCTATTAATGATCCTTGCTGGAGTATAAATAGACAGAAGAGGCATAGGAGTATTAGCTGGAGTAAATAAGCCTGAGATGTTATTAATTCTTTCTTCTAACTGAACACCCTTTGTCCTTTTATCCCCAATAACACCAGCAGGATTAGGCAGAATTGGGTATTCTTTAGGATCAAGCTGTATCACTGGATTCTCTTTTTTCCTCCAAACTTGGGCAGGAACTGGTGCCTTTTTTGCCACTGCAGGCCTCTTAACAAACGTACTCCTACCCCTGCATTTGACAGTTTGATGACCAATCCCCTTGCATTTTTGGCAGGTGATTGGAAGCCAGTCATATTCAACAAGTACAGTGACAGGCTGCCCAGTTTCATCTTCAAACATAATCTTATCAGGAAAATGCTGGTCAATATCCACTTCAACCATAATCTTTGCATAACCCAGAACAGTTTTATCCAAGGTAACGTCATCAATCCTGACAAACTTCCCAATTAGAGAAGCAAGTTTCTCCAGACACTTCTTACCCCAGAATTTCAAGTCCAAACCAGCAAGCTTAACCCAAATTGGAACAGTTTTCACTGACACCTTAGTAATCTTAACATTAGGTTCCCATTGACGAAGAATAATAGGTTTCCCATCAAAGAGAAACATGCCTTGGGCTAAGACTAATTTCAGGTGTTCTAGCTTAGCAAACCTCACAACAAATAATCCATTAGGCAAGAAAGATATCTTAGATATTTCATAATTCTGCCAGATACGCCTAAGATAGCCCTCCAGAACTTCCCATGGTGGATGTGCCCCCATAACATACCCATAAACAGCTAGAGACCAATAGTCAATTTCCTCTTTGACATCCTCAAGAGTAAGTTTTAAAGATGTACCTTTCGGTGCAGGAACCCCCTCTGCAGTTGGTGCTAGTTGTTTTTTCGTACGCTTTGGTGAGACCTCCTGCCAATCATTCTCCTCCTCATCAACATCTTCAACAATGACAGGTTCTGGAATTACTATATTATGACCATGAAGCATCGCAGCAACCGCTTGTTGAACACTTGCAATTTTAGCATCTCGATTCGGCACAGAATTATCCGGAGTGACAACAGAAGTATTACTATTTGAAGTCATATTAATAGTATTATTAGTTGTTTGTGGATTATTAATTGGGGAATTAGTATTATTATTTTGATTATTAGTAGTTTGATTATCAGGAGATTGAATAGGGGAAGAATGTTCAGCCATTGCGTGAAGATTCAGAACCCTAGAAAAGAATAGAGGAAATTGCCTTTCTCGCTCTACCTTTCTCTCTCATCTGTATTTGTAACGAGTCAAATAATATAATCAAGCCTTAAAATCACCAACGAACATTAACGATTCGCAATTCCGGCTTCACAGCCAGAACTGAGCCAAGGAACAGACACAGCAACTGCTGCGCCTCTTCCAAGGGACGCAGCTCTGCTGCGCCTATTCCTGGTTGACTTCTGTCTCTGAACTCCCGTTTTGCTTTGACCTAGTTGTAGCTTACGTATTAATTAACTACTAATCATATTATCACCTTAATTCCTGTTCGTTAATTTGTTTATTTATTTCTCTTCTCAAATTATCCGTTTTAGAAGTATTTTCGACATAAATCATTTAATCCGATGTAACTATTGTAATTTTTCTTTGTTGTATTTTTATATTTCTTGTATTGTATTGTATGCTTTCACATGTAATCAACTTAAATTCCTACTTCGACCCCAATTGCATGTTAAATTACTTGTTCACCGATTTAGTCTAATTCTCACATGCTAGGATTAATCTAATGTTTGTTGCATTGCATGCATATAATCGACAATATATCAAGTATACACGATTTTCTTTAATCATTAGTAGAGGCCGCTATCGAGGCGGGCGGGATTAGGTGTTCGATTAAAAGAGCTTTCTAATACGTACCCTCACCCCTTACTCCAGATCTCTGTGAACATCCGTGTTCATTGGCATCCACGAGAGTCATTCTAGACATAGAATGCTAAGGGTAACGAGTTCTTGGTGTTCATGTCACTACTTTGTGTCTTGATATGGCACGAGGTATTCGAACGGTTTCCAATTTTCCACAATAAATTGGTGGCAACTCCACAAATGCAAACGCTTGTTCCCAAGCGCCCCCGTGGCCCATGTCCACAGTTTGGCGACTCCACTGGGGATAATACACTTACCTGTAGCCAAAAGGGTGAAACTTGAACAAGGTTAGGAAATAGTTTGTACAAGACAATTGTCGGTTTTCATAACTCGGTCTTCCTAGAGCGTTTCATTCGGCCTTCTTAGGCCCAACCCAACCCATTCGACCAATCGTCCCGTCTAAACGGTCCTAATTCTTATTTGGGCCTAAGGATAGATAGCGATTGACGTCATCCATACCATGGTACTTACTCTTGTTTCTATCAATGTGACACCCTCACTTATCGCGGAAAAGTAAACACGTAATTCTAGAATAAAACTGCATGGATATGTTTGTAATAGATTCAATTGGGTAAAAACCAGTAATTTTAAAAACTGAACCTGTTATAAAGATATCCAAATTGGAAGGTGTCAAACATACAAGGTCTAACTAGAAGTTTCATAACATAACCATCGCTAAAGTCGCGAATAGCAAATTATACAACCAATGTAAAGAGGGAGACATATGTCCCTAAAATGTATGTGACATAAAAAGTGTTTAAGGGTCACAATAAAATAAAGCCAATCTAGGTTCTAAGGTTACTTTGCTCGCTAGCTCGTCCATGTACCCCATATATGCATCACCTACCTGTCAATCGCATTTTATACAAATACGAAAGCCACAGTCAGTGGGGAGTAACTCCGAGTTCTCCTAGCCACGAAATGTCATAATTAATATAACATGTAAACATAAGAATATTAATATGAATAACACATAGCCTTAGCATATAGATGCTAGACAATCGTGCTTATCATGTGAACAACAATATAACAACACATAGTCCTAGCATATGAATACTAGACCGACTCATACTACACTATCATGTGAATCACATAACATCCAGGAATCCAAACTCTATCAACCATAGCCGGCTTGCATCTCACCTTCTATGATTCATAGAATCATCAAACAAGAAAGGGCAATATATCAAAGACAGGCATAAGTTCTTAGTACGGTCAATAGTCACTCAGAACTCGAGTCTATACCACGAGGTAGGGAAGGTAATCGAACCGGTATCTTGGCTCGGAGGTTCTATCAAAACATGGCCAAGACACAACACAACCCTAGCCTAAAATCACAAGCAGACCTAGACATGCGGATACACACCACCGCACCCAAGACCCACAATTTTTTCTAAAATAAAGTGAGTACCCTAAGGAGTCAACCAAAGGGTTGGCTAGTACTTAAGTTGACCACTTACTCTCAAAATAAGTAACGAGGTCATGCCCCAACTTGGATATAAACCCACCAAGTCAGGAACACAGAGGCTATTAAGCATTGAACATATACTCGTCAAAGACTATAAAGACCTATCTATGATGAAGGCCGAAATACTCACCTAGGACCTAGTCCCAGCTAGTCCCAGCTTGAATACTTTAGCCCACACCACAAAAGACAAGTAGGATACCCAATTAACCATAAGAGGGGCAAAGAGTCCAACTTACCAACATAAATGCTAACATTCTATCATGTGAAAGGCTATATAAATGTCTATTCAGCAGACAATCCAACCATATCCTCAATGTCATCAATAACCAAATTATAGCTAACTATCAATATCATAGTCCATGAGAATAAACTACAATGGCTAAAGGCAAACAAGGCTCAAGCATAAGGCATCCAAAACATCCCACAACCAACATGTGAAATGATAATTACAAATATCAAGGCATAACATAAAACCTCCAATAACAACCAATCTTACCTCAAAGACAAACCCTCGACCCGAGTCCCGCGACGGGTCATCGGTCAAATCGAGGCTGACTGGTTTAAACCTAGCTTGACCAAACTCGTTCGGTCAATCAATCCGCCCACTCGTAGTCTTGGCCTACTTTGGCCCAAATCACAAATTTTATCGCAATATTATTCTCATGCTATTTCCAAATTTCTATCATGTGAAAAACGAAAGTAATACATTATCAATCACCTAAACACTTATCAAACAACAAACACAACATCAACTACTAATGTGACATTAATTCGTCGAGTAACTCGGAATAGTTACCTTACGCTAGCAAAGAGACAAGTAATAACTTGAGAAAGCTTCTAAAACCCAAAATTACTCTTCATCTTCAACCACATATGAGCCACCTAAAATAATTATGTGAAAGGACGATATTAACGAATTATCTTTATATAAAATATGAGACGGAAATTAATTTAATTATATTTTAAATAAACCAAACTAGCGTCAAAACAATTTATAGACACGGCTCAAAAGTTATTATGACAACCTCAAACTCGGCCTAACCACCAACTACACATGGCCTCAAACTCGTGACTTAGCTAGGCCACGGCTGGGCCTCGGCTAGGCCACCGGGTGTCCGACACGACCACCACCCGACTACCCATAGCCACCCTTCACCCTACTTCATAACTCGACCAAAAAATCAGTCAAAACAGAACCCAAAAGATGCCTAAGTTCGACCCCAACTCCAGTCCTCAAATGCAAAGTGAAAACCCACGATGACGGCTCTCATCCCCGCCCAAAACAGTACCAATCGTCCCCTTAAGACTCCATTCTCGCGCCTAAAAACAGTCCTAGTTGAGCCAACTAAGTCAGCATTTAAAACGGTTTTAGAGCGGAAATCCACAAGTATAAAGCAACTCAAAAAAATGACCCTAAAGACTACAAAAATCGCCCCAACACGAGTCCAAATTAGTCCAAAACAATCCCTACATGTCAAGTATACACCGTCTCAACTATAAAACACACCAATTATCACCCAAAACGATCCATACATGTCAAAGATACACCGTCTTAAATATACCACTTACTAACTAGCATCCCAAATGATCCCTAGAGGTCAATATACACCGTCTCAATCATCTCCACATATCAGTATACACCGTCTCAACTACACAATCGACTAATTAACATCCATAAGGATCCCTATATATAATTATACACCGTCTCAAATATAAAACAGACTAACCAGCATTCAAAATAAACATATTTTACAAGTAATATCGAGTAATCCATAATTGTTACCTTTTTCCGATTGAACTAATCATTTATGACTAACAAATCTTCTACAAGACCGTCTATTTTAGTACATACAACCGTCTTATAAAAAATAAAGCTGAAAATATAAATGGGTTTGTAAAAATACATGACGAAAATGAATTTTACTTACAACGGATTGACGAGAACGACGAGAGGAGCGCTATGGAACAAAAATAGTTGAAAACGGATGACAAACGGAGCACCAGGACGGATTATAGACAAAAGTTGAAGAAGGAACAAACAGAAGGACGAAGAAGAAGAAAAGAGACTTGGGAAAAAAACGAATGAGTGACGAGCCTGCTAGCCTGCTATATATTATACGTACGTTTCTTCGTCGTTAAGAAACTTCGATAGTTATTAAAACCGTTTCGAGTTAAATTTAACCGAATTAAGTAAAAGTTTCAGTAATAAAACGGAATCAATAATAAATAAATTTAATGAGTGAAAATAAAATAAACTCAGTTAGTTAACGTAAATAATACAATATCAGCTTGAATCGGAATTATTAGCAATTTTTACAAAACTAACGAATATTAATAAAAATTGCTAATTTAGTGAAATAAGCTCAAAATAGCTAATTGGACGGTTTTGTTCCCAAAATCCATCTCGGGTTTACTTAAAACAACTTTCATAAGGACTCGTAAAGAAACGGAAATTATTAAATAAATAAACTCGAACTAATTTCAATAAACTCGAACTAACTTTAAATAAACTTATTAATGATTATTAAAATTAACGTATCGAATTATGATGAAATTAATTAATTAGCTAAGCATAAATATATAAATCGTTAAATGATGTAATTAAATTCAAAATAGCAATTAAAAGAATTTTATCCAACTTAATAAAATACGGGGTGTTACAATAACCCCATCTTTTAAAAAGTTTCGTCCTCGAAACTTGAAAGTATAAATGAAAGGTTATAAAAATAAAACTGAAATTGGAATCGGTAACCAAAACATTTAAAAGGTCACTTATCGTAAGAATCAAAATTCTTTCAAAAGTTTCAAATAAAATTTTATTGTAATGAACGATTCTCATCAAAGGAACGGAAGTGCTCTCGTTGCGCATTCAAGAACATCACATTCCAAATCCAAGATAAGGTCAAAGGCAAATCATTTGTATAAGTCAAAAATCAAAATACTTTCAGAAACATTAATGAAAAGTTTTCAAAAGTATAAGTCTCATTTATGGAACGAAATTGCTCTTGTCGTGCACACAAGAACGCTAACCTTCCAAGTCAAAGACAAATTTAAAACCGTAAATCACTCGTCGACAAGAGTAGAACAAGTTATTAAACGTTTCTAATAACGAGTTCTAACATCCGATCAACGTTAAAATCAAAAGAAAAGGTAATCTACTCAAATTTTCTTTTGCAAAAAGCCAAAATAGAAATAAAGGTTTCACTTTTAAACCCAATTGGGGGTCAAATCCCTGAAAGTGTAACATTAAACTTTGACAAAGAAGTCATAAATAGATCAAAGTTAACAGAAATTGGACAAAACTTAACGAAATCTCGGGTCTAGTAATTAAAATTACGATAAATGAGTTTATATTTAAGGAAGGAATAGGGAACTAAATCAAATTTTCATTTTCAGATCTTTAAAAATAGGTTAGGTTTGCAGAAGTGACATAAACTTTTAAGAATGAATCGAAACTGGTAGCTTGAAAGTTTAGAAGTTGTACAAAAAGGAAAGTAACTTAGATAGCATAGAAACAAAGTATGTTAAGAGAGCTCAAACTTAACCAACAAGAGAGCTATAATGACTTTCATAGGGTAAAAATTGAAGTCAAAATTACAAGGATGTCAAAGATAGAGTTTCACAAGATACGAGTGTCAAACTTAAAGGAGGAGCAAGATGAAGCGAGGAAAGGAGGTATGAAAGGTAACGCTTATGATCGAGGAGAAAGGGAATTTAGACAACAAGGAAACTTAAGCAACATGTCAGGGTGTGAGACTAAAAGAGTCGAATCATAAAGATAACTAGTTAACAACCAGTAAGAGATATTAGAATTAGGAAGGTATTCAAGACAAGGAAATAACGAGTAAACTTTTATACTTAAGAATCAAATCCAACCAAGGTATGAACGAAAGGGAGGAAAACGATTAAAGGTATGAAAGAGGATTTTAAGGCTTAAACCATACGCTTCCTAAAACTTAAGGTTCTCTCTAACAAGGTCACGCCTATTAGGGTATTGTACCTTCATGACAAAACGACCAAATCCCAAACAAGGGTCAAGGTAAAATAAACGCTCGCTTAAGGGGTGATAAATCGGTTAGATACTTCTTCCACCTATCTTATCACATATTAGGATTTCCCTAAATCAAATCTACCACTCAAGTATAAAAGCATCTCTTTATCTCAAGCACTCGACATAACCTCAATGTTTTAAAAACCAAAGAATGAATTGATAGAGGCTTCTCAACAAAGTTCTCAAGAAACAACTAACATCAAATCACATCCCCAATTTATACGGAATTGTTAACATCTAAAAATGGGTTTTCTTCCAAATTCATATCCTAAACTTATCTCATGTTTACTCCTAAGGCGACGACGCTCAACCTACTAAGCTTTCAAATCCCAAACATAAACAACAAAGCCAAGTTCAATAACTTTAATCACATAGGCAACTCATTCCTAACACAAAGAATCTACCAATCAATTATACTCACTTTGTCAAGGAACTAGGTATAAGAATCACTAAGTATGTCTCATCATATTACCTAAGTCTTTCTAACATCACATCCTCTCAAAACCAGGGTTAAGGGTCAGACACAAACAATCTCCTCAAAAGTCGAATTTTCCAACCAAGGTCCACATTCCTCACAAGAAAGAGTACTATCTAATGGCGTTAAGGGAGGATAAGCAAAGAACAAAGGACAAATTAGGAGTACAAGCGTAGCTTTTAAAGTAAAACAGAAGGGAGTTTAGAAGGAGGATAAGCACCAAGAGATTAAGAATAAGGCGAGATACAAAAAGAACGAGAAACATCTTCAAGGAAGTAGAAGCATTCTTCAAAGGTTGAACAAATCTTCAATCCTCAGCAATAGGCACTAAATCTTGATCTTCTTAAAATATAAGTGTCCTTTCAATGGAACGGAGATACTCTTGGCGATCACTCAAGAACATCAATATTCCAATTCAAAGACATAAAAATACATTTTTACACCAACAAATGATAAAACTAATTATCAGACGTCTCCAATAACAAGCTTTAACACTAATTGACGTTAAAACCAGTGAAAAACATTAAAATATTTTCAAAACCTTTAGTTCAAAAAAATTTTTATAATAAGGGTAATAACTCCATTAGCTATAGATAAGCTCACGGTCATTGATCCAAGAACGCAACAATTATCAAATGACACTCAACAAACAGGTTAGTACCTAACAAAGAGCAAACACAAAGAGACTACAACATAAGATCCTAAATCTACCCATCTTACCCATCTCTCAAGTTTATTATTTTAAGGTCAAGTTATTTATATTGGGGTGCACAAACGTGCGTCGGGAGCAAATATGCTCTGATACCAACTGTGACACCCTCACTTATCGCGGAAAAGTAAACACGTAATTCTAGAATAAAACTGCATGGATATGTTTGTAATAGGTTCAATTGGGTAAAAACCTGTAATTTTAAAACCTGAACCTGTTATAAAGATATCCAAATTGGAAGGTGTCAAACATACAAGGTCTAACTAGAAGTTTCATAACATAACCATCGCTAAAGTCGCGAATAGCAAATTATACAACCAATGTAAAGAGGGAGACATATGTCCCTAAAATGTATGTGACATAAAAAGTGTTTAAGGGTCACAATAAAATAAAGCCAATCTAGGTTCTAAGGTTACTTTGCTCGCTAGCTCGTCCATGTACCCCATATATGCATCACCTACCTGTCAATCGCATTTTATACAAATACGAAAGCCACAGTCAGTGGGGAGTAACTCCGAGTTCTCCCAGCCACGAAATGTCATAATTAATATAACATGTAAACATAAGAATATGAATATGAATAACACATAGCCTTAGCATATAGATGCTAGACAATCGTGCTTATCATGTGAACAACAATATAACAACACATAGTCCTAGCATATGAATACTAGACCGACTCATACTACACTATCATGTGAATCACATAACATTCAGGAATCCAAACTCTATCAACCATAGCCGGCTTGCATCTCACCTTCTATGATTCATAGAATCATCAAACAAGAAAGGGCAATATATCAAAGACAGGCATAAGTTCTTAGTACGGTCAATAGTCACTCAGAACTCGAGTCTATACCACGAGGTAGGGAAGGTAATCGAACCGGTATCTTGGCTCAGAGGTTCTATCAAAACATGGCCAAGACACAACACAACCCTAGCCTAAAATCTGCGCAGACCTAGACATGCGGATACACACCACCGCACCCAAGACCCACAATTTTTTCTAAAACAAAGTGAGTACCCTAAGGAGTCAACCAAAGGGTTGGCTAGTACTTAAGCTGACCACTTACTCTCAAAATAAGTAACGAGGTCATGCCCCAACTTGGATATAAACCCACCAAGTCAGGAACACAGAGGCTATTAAGCAGTGAACATATACTCGTCAAAGACTATAAAGACCTATCTATGATGAAGGCCGAAATACTCACCTAGGACCTAGTCCCAGCTAGTCCCAGCTTGAATACTTTAGCCCACACCACAAAAGACAAGTAGGATACCCAATTAACCATAAGAGGGGCAAAGAGTCCAACTTACCAACATAAATGCTAACATTCTATCATGTGAAAGGCTATATAAATGTCTATTCAGCAGACAATCCAACCATATCCTCAATGTCATCAATAACCAAATTATAGCTAACTATCAATATCATAGTCCATGAGAATAAACTACAATGGCTAAAGGCAAACAAGACTCAAGCATAAGGCATCCAAAGCATCCAACAACCAACATGTGAAATGATAATTACAAATATCAAGGCATAACATAAAACCTCCAATAACAACCAATCTTACCTCAAAGATAAACCCTCGACCCGAGTCCCGCGACGGGTCATCTCACATCAAATCGAGGCCGATCTGGTTTAAACCTAGCTTGACCAAACTCGTTCGGTCAATCCGTGACTCAGTCTTGGCCTACTTTGGCCCAAATCACAAATTTTATCGCAATATTATTCTCATGCTATTTCCAAATTTCTATCATGTGAAAAACGAAAGTAATACATTATCAATCACCTAAACACTTATCAAACAACAAACACAACATCAACTACTAATGTGACATTAATTCGTCGAGTAACTCGGAATAGTTACCTTACGCTAGCAAAGAGACAAGTAATAACTTGAGAAAGCTTCTAAAACCCAAAATTACTCTTCATCTTCAACCACATATGAGCCACCTAAAATAATTATGTGAAAGGACGATATTAACGAATTATCTTTATATAAAATATGAGACGGAAATTAATTTAATTATATTTTAAATAAACCAAACTAGCGTCAAAACAATTTATAGACACGGCTCAAAAGTTATTATGACAACCTCAAACTCGGCCTAACCACCAACTACACATGGCCTCAAACTCGTGACTTAGCTAGGCCACGGCCGAGGGCCTCATCTAGGCCTTCGGGAGTCCGACACGACCACCACCCGACTACCCATAGCCACCCTTCACCCTACTTCATAACCTGACCCAAAAATCAGTCCAAAATAGAACCCAAAAGATGCCTAAGTTCGACCCCAACTCCAGTCCTCAAATGCAAAGTGAAAACCCACGATGACAGCTCTCGTCCCTGCCCAAAACAGAGTACCAATCGTCCTCTTAAGACTCCATTCTCGCGCCTAAAAACAGTCCTAGGTGAGCCAACTAAGTCAGCATTTAAAACGGTTTTAGAGCGGAAATCCACAAGTATAAAGTAACTCAAAAACAGACCCTAAAGACTACAAAAATCGCCCCAACACAGAGTCCAAATTAGTCCAAAACAATCCCTACATGTCAGTATACACCGTCTCAACTATAAAACACACCAATTATCACCCAAAACAATCCATACATGTCAGCATACACCGTCTTAAATATACCACTTACTAACTAGCATCCCAAATGATCCCTAGAGGTCAGTATACACCGTCTCAATCATCTCCACATATCAGTATACACCGTCTCAACTACACAACTGACTAATTAACATCCATAAGGATCCCTATATATAATTATACACCGTCTCAAATATAAAACAGACTAACCAGCATTCAAAATAAACATATTTTACAAGTAATATCGAGTAATCCATAATTGTTACCTTTTTCCGATTGAACTAATCATTTATGACTAACAAATCTTCTACAAGACCGTCTATTTTAGTACATACAACCGTCTTATAAAAAATAAAGCTGAAAATATAAATGGGTTTGTAAAAATACATGACGAAAATGAATTTTACTTACAACGGATTGACGAGAACGACGAGAGGAGCGCTATGGAACAAAAATAGTTGAAAACGGATGACAAACGGAGCACCAGGACGGATTATAGACAAAAGTTGAAGAAGGAACAAACAGAAGGACGAAGAAGAAGAAAAGAGACGTGGGAAAAAGAAAGAATGAGTGATGAGCCCTTTAGCTTTTGCTATATATTATACGTACGTTTTTCTTCGTCGTTAAGAAACTTCGATAGTTATTAAAACCGTTTCGAGTTAAATTTAACCGATTTAAGTAAAAGTTTCAGTAATAAAACGGAATCAATAATAAATAAATTTAATGAGTGAAAATAAAATAAACTCAGCTAGTTAACGTAAATAATACAATATCAGCTTGAATCGGAATTATTAGCAATTTTTACAAAACTAACGAATATTAATAAAAATTGCTAATTTAGTGAAATAAGCTCAAAATAGCTAATTGGACGGTTTTGTTCCCAAAATCCATCTCGGGTTTACTTAAAACAACTTTCATAAGGACTCGTAAAGAAACGGAAATTATTAAATAAATAAACTCGAACTAATTTCAATAAACTCGAACTAACTTTAAATAAACTTATTAATGATTATTAAAATTAACGTATCGAATTATGATGAAATTAATTAATTAGCTAAGCATAAATATATAAATGGTTAAATGATGTAATTAAATTCAAAATAGCAATTAAAAGAATTTTATCCAACTTAATAAAATACGGGGTGTTATAATCAAGGACTTTCACTACTTGAGGAAATGGACTAGGAATCGGCCTTACTCCTGTTTGGTACGAACCTCTCCACAGACTTCGGGTTTGATTGTTCGGTATGGCAACCCACCCTTTAAACCAAAAACCCTTCTAAATGCACTCAGCATCCCTTATAATGCTTGTATATTGTTTGTACAATATGTGATCACCATTTTCTAAACAAAATCATGACGATTTTTGTAAAATCAAAATCCTTCTTCAAAATGTAAATTTTCGAAGTATAGGCCTAATATTAGCACAAAACAAGTCGAAACTCTGTCCAATTGTCGAGTCAAAATTCGGGCCTCAAAACCCATTTTAAAATCTCACTTCGAGTCCACTCCTACAACTACACTAAAGTTGACTAGGACCAACATTTTTCAAACTTTGTCATTTCCCCAAAACTCACTTGACACAAGTGGCACACTCGCACTTCACGAGTCAAAACATTTCTTTTCGAGTATGTGTGCTAGAATGGTCGATCGTGTTTTGATTCGTCATCGATCTCTTATTCAGTTTCCAAGATGCCTGAAACAAGCGACGCGAACTTCAACCAACTCCAGAATGGTAATGATCAAATCCTAGCTACGCTAGCTCGTCTCCAAGTTACTCAAGACCAAGTGTATGATCGTATTGACACCATTGAGGGCCGAATATATGCCGTAGAAACGAGGATGCCCCCTCGAGAAAGTGAGGTGGCCGATGACTTCGTGAACAACTTCAGTGACGAAAACCCTCCCATAGGTATGACTGCAGCTGAGAAACGACTCCAATACTTGGAGGAACAATTGATGTATCTCAAAGGGGATGACATTTATAGGGAGAACAATCGCAAATATGAGGTTGGGAGTTCCAAGTTGCCAACCAACTTCAACATGACGGATATCCCTAAATTCAAGGGGCATGAAAACTCTTTGAACCAAATCTGTGCCTTCAAGGATTACATGTCTATCAAAGGCATTAAACCCGAGATGCTTTTAAGGATCTTTCCTTCATCTCTTGACACCATCCCAAAACTATGGTTCTATTCGCTAGACCACAAGAAAATCGCTACCTGAGATGATGCCGCAATCGAGTTTGCTAAACAATATGCGGATAATGCTGAAATCCAAGTCAACATGAGAACTTTAGAGGTTCTTACCCAAAATGACAAAGAAGATTTCACCGATTTTCTAAGTCGGTGGAGGAAGACTAGTACTCAACTTGTTGAACGCCCGGATAAAGCTACCCTCGTAGAGAAATTCATGGACAACCTAAAGCCCATTTATGCAAATCATTTGAGGTATCAAAACATCAAGACCTTCAAAGACTTAACCGTACTAGGGACAAAGATCGAAGATGACATCCGTAAAGGGCTCTTGTCCAAAATGATAGGTCGTGGATATCAAGGCTAAACAAGTCGTTCTTACGGCTCTACTAGCAAGACTAATGAAGTTAACCTCCTCGAGCCATCTAATAAGAGTACCCCTCCAAGGAAATTCACAAATCTAGGGGACACATATTCCAACGCTCTGAAAAGGTTGATGAAACTGGGCAAACTTCAACCCATAGACCCTATACCCGAACCAGAAAATAAATCCAAATTCTGGGATGAAAATTCATCCTCTATGCTACGAATCTACCTTAGATTGCTCACATCTTATCTCCGCAAAAGAAGAGGTGATCAACGGGATATGGACGGATAGCGAGGAAGATGTCTACTTCCAGGATCTTCCCTTAATCAAGAGCGCCGAAAGCATAATAGATGAGATCATTGCCACACTGGACACAGAACCCAACACCAATCAGCAGAAAGGATGGAGAAAATCGATCAAGTAGACAAACAATCAAGGAAGACTCTTCAAGCTCACTACTAGAGAAGGAGAGATGTTCAAAGGAGAACCAGAAGATGATGAATTCGAGTCAGAGTCAGAGTCGGAGTCTAGAGAAGTCCCTAGAGAGTCTCCTCCTGTCGTCATTCCCACTCCCCTCATTTCTCCTAGCTTAGTGTCAAATAGCAACAGTAGTTCGGGAAATGTCCCAACCGCTGTCCCTTTACCGCCACTGACTGCAGATCAGATGGCTTCTTTGTTTCAACTTTTCTCAAATCTTAATATGAATAAATCAGGTTCTGCTTACTCTTCGTGTTATCTTGAATGCAATTCTGTTTACGATGATAATGAGAATGACCCAGACCCAGACTCAATCGAAATACCTCCCTACATAGCCAAAGAAATACTACAAGAGAGGGAAGGGGGACCAGTGATAGAAAATATTGAACCCATCAACGTAGGAACTGAACTAGAACCCCAAGAATTTAGGATAGGGACAACCTTGAGCCCCACCGAAAGGGCCAATTTCATAGACATCATACACGAGTTCAAAGACGTTTTTGCTTGGTCCTACAAAGATATGCCAGGGATCGACAGGGACATCGCAGAGCATAGAATCCCAATCAAACCAGGTTTCAAACCCGTGAAATAGAAGCTTCGTCGAATGAGGACAGAATGGGCTCTCAAGATCAAAGAAGAAGTCGATAAACAATTCAAAGCCGGATTCATCAAAGTTTCCGAGTACTCAGACTGGGTAGCTAACATCGTACCCGTACCCAAAAAGGATGGGAGAATCCGTGTTTGTGTTGACTTTAGGGACTTAAACAAAGCAAGTCCTAAGGACGACATCCATCTACCACATATCGACATATTAGTGGATAATACGGCGGATCACGCGTTGCTATCCTTCATGGATGGATAAGCAGATATAACCAGATCAAGATGGCCTTAGAGGACATGCATAAGACCGCTTTTGTCACTCAATGGGGAACTTATTGCTACACGGTTATGCCATTTGGATTAATCAACGCCGGAGCTACATACCAACGCACCGCAACTACGCTCTTATATGACTGATCCAGGTGATGTCGTCAGGTCTCCCAATCAAACACATTTATAATTCTCAACAAACAACTAGTTAGCGGTAAGTCGAGGTCGATCCATGGGACGGTGTGCTTTGGGTTCTAAGTCTATCTATCTCAATTTATGCTAGTGTCACAATTGATTGGGTTTGTAGTTGTGTCCTAGGATAATGCAAGCAATAAAGTAAAACAAGTAATAAAGGGAAGGATGTAAACAAATGAATAAAAGTGCTAGGATATCATGGGGTCATAGGGGATTCATGGTGTTGATCATACAAACATGTTTCCTACTAGATGCAAGCGATTAATGTTATGGAGGAACCGAGTTGGTTTATGTCTTACGGTTCATAGGAAGAGTTGGGTCCCGGAGCCGAATCGATTAGATTATACAACACCTATAAGTCGACTTACTTTCCTCCTATTCAACTTCTATGCATGGTCTAACAAGACTCGAGTTGGTTTATATCTTACAAGTTAAGTTGAGTAGATAAGAGATGGTTGTAAATGCAAGGATTCATAGGCTTAGCATTTCATCAAACATAACATGTGCATAAAGTTGACATCTCAACAAGCATGCAAATTAATTATATAAACATATTAGATTAAGCATGAATCAAGTGTAAGGCTATGGTCTAGGTTGCACAACCTAAACTCCATGCTCACATTGGTTCTAGTGTTCGTGACAATACGAAGGCTACTCAAAAATTCCATGGTGAGACTAAGGTACGTCTCCTCATGGGCATGGAAAAGTTTTCCAATCCCTAAGCCATCAAAGAACATCTTGGTGTGGTACCTTATCCCAAGGACTTCCAACACCTTAGTATCTATGAATTGAGTGGGTTCATAGTTCTTACCTAGCAATTCGACAAACTTCTTGCGGTGGGCATCGGAGGCGAAGAGTACCTCTTGGAAGTACTCAAGTTTCTCTATTCCTCCTCTTATGATGGGATGGAAGTTCCTTGGCGGCACTACCTCTCGTGGGGTTGAAGAGGATAAACCCTTGCGTTTCCTTCCGGTGGATTCAGCAAATTTCTTAGCCTTGCCTTTGAGATTCATCATCTGGAAGTTGAGGAAATCGGGTTTTTGTTGGCTTTTGATGTGAGGGGAGTGTTTTTGGGGATGAAGATGAGTGTTTTAGGGTTAGATGAGGTGAAGAAATGAGGGAGAAAGGGGGTGTTTTTATAGAAGAAAAGGGGAAGCCGAGCGGATAAGGGTGGGGCATGGGCAGATGATTCGAGAAAAACACCCGAATCCTAGCGTCTTTTATGCGGGACGAGCGTCTTGCCTCTGCAGAATCCGAGCGACTTCCTTAAAATCCGCTCAGATTTCGTGACAGGATCTTAGCAATTTCTATAGTAGGCAGAAGACGAGCGTCTTCTGTTTTGGGACGAGCGTCTTTCTTTGGACGAGCAGTTTCTCAAAAATCCGCTCGGATTTTGCGACAGTTTCAAAACTTTGCTTCAGGTGTCTTTCAGGATGAGCGTCCCGTGGAGAATACGAGCGTCTTCATCGAAGACGAGCGTCTTTGGTGCAATCCGCTCGGATTGTGTGACAGCACTGAACAGTAATCTGGAGAGGGCCTTGGACGAGCGTCCGGCCCTCGGGACGAGCGTCTTTCGCTGCTGTCCTTCCTTTTCTTTCTTTTCTTTGCACAATCATACCCTTTCACCAATTTGTTATTCCTCCTTATCTTTTTCTGAAATTTTGCTCAATAAAAATGTAAGAAAACTCTCTCTCACTACTCTCATGCAAGAAATTAAATACAAATGCAAAAATGTACAATATTATACAAAGTAAGGATTCCAAGAAATATCTTACAAATGGTGGTTTAAGATAGGACTCCACCAAACTAGTTCAAATTGTAGAAATTCTTGTCCATAGAGCTCAAGGCTCTTAATAGGAGATCAAAAGCTTGTGAACAAGCTCCAAATAAACAAAAGTATGGGTTGCTCCATTTGAACATGAAATTTGGCCAAGGAAGCTTGTCATATGTTCTTTCTTTCGCCTTGTCCTCGGCACTAGAGCTTTCCCAATGCTTTAAACCAATAAGCCCATGATTCTTGTCGACACTAGGCATGAAGTATGGTTCATTTTCATCCGTAGACTTCCACTCACCAACTTCTTCTTCAATTTTGGTGATGATGATAGGATTTGAATTTGTCAATCCTTCAAGAGTAGAAGGAGAATTCTCATGGCATTGATGACTGAGTTCCTTAGAGGTTGTCATTGTGGGTGCCAAATTTCCACAAGTAGCTTCACGTGCAAGTTTCTCTTTGAGCGTTTCCACCAAGTAGCTTTTGTATGATGCCTTGACCTTTTGGAGAAGGTCCACCATATCCTCTTTAATAATCATTGGCTCCATGGTAGGTGTCAAGTAGTCTTCATGGGAGATAGGGAAAGGACATTCACCTTCATGATAGGATATCTCAAATGTCTCAAGGATGGGTTCCTCAAGCAAGGTGATGTTACAAGTCCATCCCTTAGGTCCGTCATCATTGTTGCTATCTTCATATGAATCATGAATGGGGGATTCATTCTTCTTCATTAATTCTTCCTCCAAGATCTCAATGTTCACATCAAAAGACACGCCCTCGTACTCACAAAGATTAAGAGTATTTGTCTTACTCAACCTCAAATCTTCCTCATCAAATACCACACTTTCATACTCACAAGAGCTCAACGAGATTGGCTCTTCCCACGTCTCATTTTCCATATCAAAGGTTACTACTTCAAATTCACATTCATGATCAATGTGCAAAGAACGGTGGGGAGTGATTGTTTGGGATTCTTTCATTTGGGCAATTTGAATCTCCAATTCCTCACCTTGGGCAACAATGCCTTGAAGAACATTGTCCCTCTTTTGGCTTTCCTCTAGCATTTGTTTGAAGAAGTTTTGTTGATCTCCCATCATTTGGAAAATCACATTTTGAATGGGTTCATCTTCTTGTTGTGGGTAGGTGTGAAAGTGGTTGTATTGTGGCAATTGAAATTTATTATAGAGTGGGTATTGGGTGGGTGGATGTTGTGGATATTGCATGAGGTGATTTTGGTGGGAAAAATTGGGGTAGTGGTTAGGATTTTCATTGTACAAATAGTAAGGTAGGTTTGTGTTGACTTGCTCCTCAAACTCCCCATACCCATAGTCATACTCAAAAGATCCAACACATACTCCATATGACAAGTCTTGAGCCATCATAGCTAAGACAAGGAAACAACTACAAGCATGGAAACTACACAAAAACGGTAAGAACAATCCTTGAGGAACAAGTTCCTCACGGTGAAAGCAAAATAAAAATAGACAAACAAGTAAGAACTTAATCACATAGCACCATCCCCGGCAACGGCGCCATTTTGATCCGGGTGATGTCGTCGGGTCTCCCAATCAAACACATTTATAATTCTCAACAAACAACTAGTTAGCGGTAAGTCGAGGTCGATGAATGGGACGGTGTGCTTTGGGTTCTAAGTCTATTTATCTCAATTTATGCTAGTGTCACAATTGATTGGGTTTGTAGTTGTGTCCTAGGCTAATGCAAGCAATAAAGTAAAACAAGTAATAAAGGGAAGGATGTAAACAAATGATTAAAAGTGCTAGGATATCATGGGGTCATAGGGGATTCATGGTGTTGATCATACAAACATGCTTCCTACTAGATGCAAGCGATTAATGTTGTGGAGGAACCGAGTTGGTTTATGTCTTACGGTTCATAGGAAGAGTTGGGTCCCGGAGCCGAATCGATTAGATTATACAACACCTACAAGTCGACTTACTTTCCTCCTATTCAACTTCTATGCATGGTCTAACAAGACTCGAGTTGGTTTATATCTTACAAGCCAAGTTGAGTAGATAAGAGATGGTTGTAAATGCAAGGATTCATAGGCTTAGCATTTCATCAAACATAACATGTGCATAAAGTTGACATCTCAACAAGCAAACAAATTAATTATATGAACATATTAGATTAAGCATGAATCAATCCCATATTTGGTTTCCCTTAGTAACCCACTAATCCTAGCTAAGAGACTACTCACTCATGATCAAGTTTAACATGTTAATAAGGTTGTCAATCATAATAACAAAGCCAAACATGATGAACAAGTAAGAAAGATTAATAATAATTAAAACAAGGATTAAAAGAATTATACCTATGGAGATTCCAAAATAATAATGCAAAGAATAATAGAAGAAACTTGATTGATTGATGAAGGGTTGTCAATCCTCTAATAATAACCCAATAATCTTCAATTACCCAAAAGTAATAATCTTGAACAATAATTAAGGAGAGATTAATGTGGGATTTGTAGAAAGATTAAAGAGTAATCTATTCTAATCTATTCCTAATCTAATCTAAGAGAAATTTCTAATATGGAGGCTCTCTACTCTAAAAACTCTCTCCTTTGATTATTTACAAGGGGAGTATATATAGTAGAGCTTCATTAGGTTAACTAAGGCTAAATTAGTAATTACATTTTTGAGTTTTAAGCAGGGAAATGCTAGTCTTTTAGGAGAGATGAGCATCTCGGCTGAAGACGCCGCAATCCGTCAGTCCAGGAGGAGAAGACGCTCGGATTCTTGCAGGGGTGGACGAGCGTCTTTCTGAAAATCCGCTCAGATTGTAGCAAAGGAATCCGAGCGTCTTTGAGGCTTGGACGCACGGATTGTCATCTTGGACGACCGTCTTGTTCCTTTGGACGCTCGGATTCTGCGTCAGAATCCTTTTCTTTACTTTCTTCTTATTCTTGTAGGATTAGTCTTTAGTTCTCGCCTCCTCTTCATACTAGTCCGTCAAATATCGTCAATAAGCTTCCAAATATGCACGGAAGACGGGAAATTCCGCCTAATTATCTTCTTTTCTACAAAACATATGAAATGCACTAGGAAAGCTAAATAGAAAGCATTTAACGAATAAAATGGCTATGCAATGTTATAATAGTATGCAAAATAGGCTCAATTAGGGGACTAAATGTGCGCAAATAATGTTCACATCAATGACATGATGCATAAAGAAGTTGAGGTATACGTAGACGACATGATTGTCAAGTCCAAGGAAAGAGAGGGACACATTGCGAACCTTCGCAAATTCTTCTCAAGGCTACGGAAGTACAACATGAGGCTCAATCCTCAGAAATGCGCATTCGGCGTAACATCTGGCAAACTCCTAGGATACGTTGTTAGCCAACGAGGTATAGAAATAGACCCTTCAAAGATCAAAGCTCTAATCGAAATGCCGCAACCTCAAACAGAGAAAGAAGTTAGGAGATTCCTAGGCAAGGTACAATACATAAGTCGATTCATATCGAAGCTCACCATGATCTGCGAACCTATATTCAAGAAGTTAAAGAAACAGATCACACCATGTGGGATGATGACTGTCAGAAGGCTTTCGACCGAATCAAGGAAATACTAGCCAAACCGCCAGTGCTCATGCCACCTCAACGAGATCAACCTCTTAGTTTATCCCTCACGGTAACCGAAATGGCCATGGATGCCATGCTAGCTCAAACTAAAGGACAAGAAGAAAGAGCCATGTACTACCTTAGTAAGAAGTTCTTGGAGTACGAGTGCAAATACACACCACTCGAGAAGACATGCCTCGCTCTTGTGTGGGCAACGAAGAAGCTACGCCATTACATGCTTAGCTACTCCATCAAAATATTCTCCAAAATGGATCCTGTTAAATAGCTCTTCGAGAAACCCGTTCTCAATGGACGTTTAGCAAGATGGACTTTGATGCTCACAGAGTTCGATCTCAAGTATGTGCCTTTGAAAGTCATAGAGGGGCGCAGGGTTGCCGAATTCTTCGCAGAAAATCCCATCAATGATACACAAACGATAGACACCTGGTTGTTTCCGGATGAGGATATACTCCAGACGGATGTAGACTCCTGGTGTTGGAGTTAGTGTCCTCCACAATAGTGCGTTTACCTAATAAATCTCATTAAAGGAATATCATCAGATATTTATTTATTTGATCCTAGTCAGCTGATCAACGTATATCGGTAACAGTTGGCCAACTAGGGTTTGACGTCACTGTCGTGAGACGGCGGTGTTCAGCTGATCCTTTTCGGTCACACCTAAAGGAACGAGCCCCAATACGAAAGCTAGTTAATTGTATGAGATACAATTTAAATTAGTCCCTTGATTAAATTGACTAAGAGTTAGTCGATTAAATTGATTTAGAGAGATATCGAGTTGTGAACTCGAGGTACGGAAATTATTATTTAATTATGCGATAATTGAATAATAAATTATTTGAGACGGAAATTAATGATTAAGCAGTTAATTATTAAATTGGTACTAGTTGACTAATGTGATTAGTATTGGTACGTAAACTATATGTGTAGCGGTACACATATATTTACGGAGTGATTTAGACGAAATTAATTGGAAGCATTTAAACATGATACGATGTTTGAATAAAAATTTACACGTATTTGTGCGACAAATATAAGAACCAAAATGGACCCGTAAATGGCACATTGGACCGTGTAAATGGAGTGTAGTGGATGATTATAGACATAATCATTTTACTTTACTTGTTGGTTCTTCCATAAGTCATCTTATGATCACTTGCATGTGATATAAGATTGGACAAAAATAAAAACAAGTGCACTCCCTCACTCCACTAGTTCCACCCGCCACTTTCACCCATAAAACACTCCAATTGTTGTTCTTTTTACACTACTTTTTTTGGTGTGTTTGCATGTGAAAAATAATTGGTCTTTCTCTCTAAAAAATCATAAGCATCATTTTACTAAGAAGTTAGTATCAAAATTTTATTACTAAGATGTTAGTAATGTTTACATATTATCAAGGGTAGTCTTACTTTTATCTAGTTAATATTAGTAAGGTTCTTGGGTAAGTTCTTGGGTGGATTAAAGAAGGAGACCTTCTACTTTGGAGGTTGGTTTTTGGAGGATCTTCCATATTCATATAGCTCAAGAACAAACTAGTAAGGTGAACTAGTTTGTGCCCATTTTACCATAAAATCAATGTAAAGAAATTGTTTTTCCTTAATCTTTATGTTAATATGCTTTTATATTGCATGCGTGTTACATAGATCATCAAAATGATAAATTATGAGATAATTTAAATTTTATTAGAGAGTCTAATATGGATCTATGATCTTTCAAGTGGTATCAGAGCTTAGGCTTGTAATTTGCATGTTGATTTTAAGCATTTTAATGAATTATGAGATAATTTATAAAAACTCAAAAATTGTGTTAGAAGAGGTTTTAGCACGAAATTTTTAGGACATGCATACCTACTGATCTCAAAAGGTTAATGGTATTTTTTGGTGAATTTTGAAGTTATTTTACTATTTTTAATGATTTTTGGTAGAAAATCGAGTCAAAATGCCGTATTTTAGTTAAAAATTGACTAAAAATAGTTAAAAGTTGATTCGGTGCATGGATTTTTACTGTTATTTCATGCATGTTTTCTACTGTTTTTATGCAAAAAATTGAAAGTTGGTTCGAATTTTTTGCATGTTTATTGGTTTTATGAGATAAAAGTCGATAAAAGTGAAATTAATTAATCATAATTTTGAAACATTTGATTCTGCCCATGATAAATTTATGTACATTTAATAATATGATTTAAATGTTAAAAGTGATTTTGCATGTGTGTTTTCATCTTCTTTTGATGTTTATTGGTTTTAGTGGTTAAAAACCGATAAATATCGATCTTTTTCTTCATAAACTCTATCCGGAATTTTTGGGCAATTTTTATGACATTTTGGTGTTCTTGGGAGTGTTCCAGAATACTTAAAATTTTTGTTTCAATTTTTTGGGTAATTTTTCAATTATTTTGGATTTTTACTTAAATATTATGATTTTATCGATTAAATTAGCAAAATATCACCAAATCAAACTAATTATTTATCATAAAATTAGTGAGGACTAATTTTGAGGTTCAAAACAGTTTGGACAATTAGTTTGGACTTAAATGAGATTTAAGAGTTGATTATTGATTTTTACATGTTAAAAAACGATTAAATCCACAAAAACCGAGATGGATACCAATGAATGATTGATAGGGCGATTTTGGCATCATTTTACAGCATTTTAAGCATATTTATTTAATTTGAATGAATGATTGTCATTTATTTAAAGTATTTATCTTGTTGTACCTAGTATGGCCTAGTTAATTTTAATCGTTATTACCCGAAACGAATGGGAATATCGATTTGTTTGTAATTAAATACGATCTTGTATCGTCGGTTTGTAATTAATTAATAGTTTTATTTATTTTATTAATTAATGTATAATAGGAATAGCTATGTAATTCAATTGTAATAGTTATTTTTACCGGCGTTTCCAAAAGACGGATTACATCAAGACGGAGTTTATTTTTGGAAGGTGTTCCAAATCCCACAAGGAAAAGCCACTTTTGGAATGAAGAGTCAAGGGACCAAGGAGTTGGTTTCCGAAATGTAATAGACTAGTTTTTATTAACTAGATGGCCATACTAGGATTTATTCATATGCTTACATGTTTGCTTGTTTTATTTTCGCGCATGCCAAAATCGCCATTCACATGCATTTTATTTTCGCGGTTGTCAATTCACATCATTTACATTCACCGAATTAATTCACTTATAAAGAATTTATGACTAAATTGACAAGATCTCTCACATAACTAAAATTGAGATTAGCCTTACCAATTAGTAACACCTATGAATCTCTTGTTCATTAGAGCCACGCTCGCCCAAGCGGGGTGTTCTCTTTTTACCTTGGGTAAGTAGGGTAGTAAACGGTTAGTACACGCTAAAATTGGTTGGACTCAACGGGATATAAGGCGGTCTTGTGTTCCGGGGCTAGTAGATGGATTTAAGGAAATTCGTCGACCAAGAGTTCTAGAGGTAGAATTAGTCAACGTGACTTACCGAATTTACACAATTATGGGATGTTTCGCTCAAGCGATGCTCATTTTTGTTTAAAATTTGGGTCTTGGAATCATTTATATAATTTATTGGGAGATCATTATATAAATGTTAAAACTTGTTGAACATGTTTTTCACAAGTATTTTTAAAACATTGAATGTTAATTTTTCCTATTTTTCGTTCTTTTTCATTAATGAACTTACTATGACATCGCGCACTTCATCCTCCTTTCATCCTCTATTTATTTTTATACTTGTTTCGTTCTTTCATTGGAAGCGGTTTCTTTGAAGGAATTCGGTAGCAATGATTGGTAACATGATTTACCAATTCACCTACATAAGCTTACAATGATTTTTGCGATTATTATACAACTTAAAGTCCATACTTATTAAAAAGGGGTTTTATGTTGCAAACTCATATTATGAGTTTAAAAGGAAGTCACATTTTATCAAGAGAGTCTTGATTTCGGAAGTGACACTTCCGTCATGATGATGACATATTAGTTTTAATTACTCAAGTGTAATTCAAAAGTTTACGAAAAGAGTTTTCAAAAATACTTATAATACTCCAATATGATACCGTCAAATGGATCACTTCGAGAAAGGCCAAATCGATTGTTTATGCGCTAAAGCGTTTAGGCATATGATAACAATTGAACGGTTAGGTAGTCCAATTTCGCAAGAAGTTGAGATTTTGCCACATGTTACACTCACTTTATAGTAATTCACTCTTATTAAGTGTATAAAATATCACGAATGACATGAAGAGAGGTCTTCATGAGATTCATTTTTGCTTGATTGAAGCAAAGAGGAATGTGAAAGTGAGTGGGAGTTAAGAAGTATCAACCCTAGATGTATGCGATAAGAACAAAGTTGAAAGAGACATCTACTCAATGGATAGGCAAGTTCCACTATCTTGGTATCAGATACCAAGTACGAGTCATTTCTTTGTAAAGAAGTTTACATGAATTGATAAAACGTAAGACGTCTAGCATAGGACATTTTTGTATCGAAATGGTGCTAGAGTAGCAATGATTTCGATAGGGACAAATGCACCTAAATTTGGTTTTAAAAGAATGTAATCATCTATGTTTATACATAGAAGGCATCACTCATGTGATTTAAAACAAAATGTTGTACCTACTCCTATGATAACTTGGTGGTTGGTTTAAACCACTTAAGTTAGAGGAATTTTACATTCTTCATGAAAACTAAATGTTATACTATCTTGTAGATTTTAAAGTCTCTAATCTGGTGAATCCAATTGATCAAACCTCAAGTAAATTCGTTTCAAACGAGTAAACGAAAAGCACATTAAACAACCATTTGATTGTGAGTCTTATGGTATGTGTGCATGTATTATGTTTTCTTTTGTAGAAAAGAAACACAATAGTGAGGTGATTGACCATATACATACGGATGTGTAAGGCTGATAGTTGGTAATATACATACTTGGTTACTTTTACCGTAATGTTAAGTAGATATGAAAACCTCGTATTTATTTAATAAGACATAAAAGTGATTTTTGAAACGTGGAATATTTTCAAAATGAAGTAGTAAACCAAAAGCACGTCAAGATCAAGATGTTGATCGGAAGTTTCAAGGTAATGACTTTGAAGATCAAATGGGTAATATCAAGTAATGATCTTGATAATCACTAAGAAGGTTGTGAACCATTTCACATAATACCTTCTCCTTGGGACACCATAGAGTATGGTATAGTCAAGTATATAAACCGAACTTTATGAGATATAGTTTGAGGTTTTTCGCAATTTTGTAAGCTATTTTCTCACTAAAAGTTTAAAACCCGACTATGATAGCCTTAATGACTCCATATGAGATATGGATAGGGAGAGTCCCTAACTTGTATTTTTATACATTTGGGATCATAAATGTTTATGTTCAGAACCAATTTGTGTATCTGTGAGGGTTATCCAAAATTAAACCACATGGTTTTTACTCCTCCAAAACGAGAACAAAGAGTTTGGGGCTCATATCTTGTCTTTCCGAGAAAGATTTTCATTTTCTGGAAGACAGAGTGGGAGAAATTTTGAACTTGCGGAAGTCCAAGACCCACAAACTGAGTACAATGCAAGAAGACGTTATTTATTGAGGCTCAGTGGTGAGTACAATGCAAGAAGACGTTCTTTATTATGGCTCAGTGGTTAAAGGAGATAATTTTGAGATAATATTGCGTTACTTTTTAAAAGTGACGAATCATAAACCCTCATCAAAGGCTTTTATATAGTATGAACTCTATGTGATGGCGTGTCACCATGCAATTCGAATTGATCTCCTTGCACATGATGCTTAAGGAAGGAAACACGAGATGTTTTCGAGACTTGATTTAAGGTGAATACTTTGGTTGGTTACCTTGATCTTGTCGTAAAGGTTACATAAGATGTTTAAAATTTGGGCTTGTTATAGAGAGTTTATGACAACCCAAATGCCTTTATCAATCCGTATGTTCTTAGCAATATAGCTTCTCATGAAGATGAGATTCGGCAAATAAATAATGAAACTTTCTCCTTGGGAGAAGTTTTGTTGATGTTGTCAATGCTAAGTGATCTATATACGTCAAAGAGTTGGAACTTTGGGTTCAATCATGTAGTCTATTAAAATGGTATTATTCGATAGTTGAGGTACCATTATGATACATGGAGTTTAGTGGGAGCTAAAGTTAGTTTCCTATTCTAAATATGTGTTTGACATATTAGTGACTAGAAATGTAGCTAAGGTGATGTTTCTTAGGCTAAATATGTGTTTGACATATTAGTGACTAGAAATATTCTCGGGTGAATAATTGACAGTATCATGGCGCATCTTAAATATCCAGATCTAATGAGATAGATCTCCATGGATATTAGCATTATAGTCAAGAGACTTATGTGATAAGATTCTTGACTCGTTCAAGTTGTTGAACAATAAATATGATCTCTTATGCTTCCGCTGCAGGATCTATTAAATATGCTAAAAGCTTCTCTCGTCGGGACTTATCATGTTGAGAATATGAGAAGTCATTACCAATCATTTTCTAGTGAGTGTCACTAGATGATTATCAAGAGCATCCTTGAGTACTTGAGTAGCACTGAGGATTTACTCTTATAGTTTGGAGGAATTTATGAATTTTCTGTAAAAGGATTATACGGAAACATTCCTATGCTTATAAGATGTTATGGGCCTCGTTAAGGAATGGTTAGCATGTAAGAGTGTTATGTGCATAAAGAATAATATGTATAAGAAGTTATACATATATGTATAAGTAGTTATACATGTATAAAGAAGATATGTATGAGGAGTCATACATAAAAGATGTCATATGAAGAATGTGTATGTATAAGTGTTATACGTACAAATCATGAACGAAAAGCTAAGTGCATTACAGCATCCGATGTTGTAAAAGAGATAGTTGATAACCGGAATTTAATGGAACTAGAGTAGTTCCGTTAGCCGAATATCGTCTCCCGAGAGACAGTGAAAACAGTGGGAGTGTTTGACTGGCTTTAGAACACCAGTCTAAAAACTTTTTTAGACATGTACTTAGAAAGGCTCTATGTGATGAAAAGATTGCATAGAACAAAGGAAAATTGCAATGGAAATTAGAGTGATGCAACTGTTGCTAATCCTCTAACCAAAGCCGTTGGCATAAGGTAGACATGATGGTTATGTCATCTCAATGTGATTGAGCAGTATACCTTAATTGCTGAAGATCGTTATGTAAATATTGGATAGAGTATTGATATTTACATAAGTGATGATCGCATTCATTGTTAGAGTTTTTTTAAGAACTCAATTATTCAGTTTGACTGAAAACATTGAATACCTTGTTGATCTGAATAAGTTGTGGAGACAATGTTGAACAATATTCAACTGAATAAGATGAACATTGTATTTTGTCCCTAGTCACTTAATGAGGTGACGTCTCGGAGTGACTAGATTGTAAGTCGATTGATGGTTGTTCAACACCATAAGGTCATGCGTGATGACTAGTCAATTACATAGGCAGAGTGTGTGACACTTTGCCGGACAGTGACCATTTAGAGAGTCCCTAAGTTCTATTATAGACGCCTGGTCATGGCGGGGATCTCTAAGATGTTATAATGAGTCGATTCTTTTGACTGGAGACTATTATCTGAGCAAGTGCAGTTTCCGAGTGACTTTGGTTTTTGTCCTAGGTCGTGCCGTGAAAGGAGGCCAAAAGGGCATTTACTAGGTCATGGTGATCTGTATTGGGCAATAGGATAGATAGGGCATAAAGGAATTCTCCACCCACGTTGGGTAACTATATCTCAAGGCCACTCGAGGAGTTAATGACTACAAATGCATGGCCACGCTCGGAAGTAATCTGTGAGAGATTTTTCCTGTCAGGTAGTCACACTCCCGATTGAGAAAACCACTCGCGCTATGTTCGTGTGCAAGTGCGACCTGAAAGACACCTTGCATTGAGTGGGAGATTAAAACGGACAAGAGAATTGATAGCGCACACCTTGTGTCGGACAAGGGGGAGATTGTTGGAGTTAGTGTCCTCCACAATAGTGCGTTTACATAATAAATCTCATTAAAGGAATATCATCAGATATTTATTTATTTGATCCTAGTCAGCTGATCAACGTATATCGGTAACGGTTGGCCAACTAGGGTTTGACGTCACTGTCGTGAGACGGCGGTGTTCAGCTGATGCTTTTCGGTCACACCTAAAGGAACGAGCCCCAATACGAAAGCTAATTAATTGTATGAGATACAATTTAAATTAGTCCCTTGATTAAATTGACTAAGAGTTAGTCGATTAAATTGATTTAGAGAGATATCGAGTTGTGAACTCGAGGTACGGAAATTATTATTTAATTATGCGATAATTGAATAATAAATTATTTGAGACAGGAATTAATGATTAAGCAGTTAATTATTAAATTGGTACTAGTTGACTAATGTGATTAGTATTGGTACGTAAACTATATGTGTAGCGGTACACATATATTTACGGAGTGATTTAGACAAAATTAATTGGAAGCATTTAAACATGATACGATGTTTGAATAAAAATTTACACGTATTTGTGCGACAAATGTAAGAACCAAAATGGACCCGTAAATGGGACATTGGACCGTGTAAATGGAGTGTAGTGGATGATTATAGACATAATCATTTTACTTTACTTGTTGGTTCTTCCATAAGTCATCTTATGATCACTTGCATGTGATATAAGATTGGACAAAAATAAAAACAAGTGCACTCCCTCACTCCACTAGTTCCACCCGCCACTTTCACCCATAAAACACTCCAATTGTTGTTCTTTTTACACTACTTTTTTTGGTGTGTTTGCATGTGAAAAATAATTGGTCTTTCTCTCTAAAAAATCATAAGCATCATTTTACTAAGAAGTTATTATCAAAATTTTATTACTAAGATGTTAGTAATAATTTACATATTATCAAGGGTAGTCTTACTTATATCTAGTTAATATTAGTAAGGTTGTTGGGTAAGTTCTTGGGTGGATTAAGGAAGGAGACCTTCTACTTTGGAGGTTGGTTTTTGGAGGATCTTCCATATTCATATAGCTCAAGAACAAACTAGTAAGGTGAACTAGTTTGTGCCCATTTTACCATAAAATCAATGTAAGGAAATTGTTTTTCCTTAATCTTTATGTTAATATGCTTTTATATTGCATGCATGTTACATAGATCGTCAAAATGATAAATTATGAGATAATTTAAATTTTATTAGAGAGTCTAATATGGATCTATGATCTTTTACCTGGGACCTTTATTTTGACGGAGCATCGAATTTAAGAGGATTTGGAATAGGACTGTTGCTCATTTCTCCTGAAGGCGAGCATACACCAATCTCTGTCAAGCTCGACTTCGAGGTGACAAATAACGCTGCAAAATACGAAGCCTTTCTCATTGGATTGCAAGCGGCAGTAAGTTTAGGCATCAAGAATCTTCGAGTACATGGGGATTCCTCTTTGATCATCAATCAAATTACGGGATCTTGGAAAATCTGAAGCGAAAGCTTGGCACCTTATCAAGCCATAATAGACCAAATAGCCCAATTCTTCGATCAAGTAACCTACTTACATCTACCTCGAGAAGAAAATCAGATTGCAGATGCTCTTGCAAAACTTGCATCTTTGATTAATATGCCGGATAGCATGGTAGAAATGCCTTTGTGCATCGAACGATGATCAGAGCCAGCTTATGTGCACCAAATCACCGATGAAGAGGAAATTACGGAGGAACCTTGGTTCCAAGCAATCCTAAACTTCAAACTGAATGGCACCTATCCACCAGAAATGGAAAAAAGGGGACAACGCGCTATCCGCTTGCTAGCTTCCCAATACGTCCTCATGCAAGGAGTGCTATACAAAAGAACACCTCTTGGTATAATCCTACGTTGTCTTGATCATTCACAGGCACGGAAAGTGATGGAAGAAGTCCATGATGGAGAATGTGGCCCTCACATGAGTGGACGCATGATGGCAAAGAAAATAACACGTTTAGGGTATTATTGGACCACGATGGAATCTGATTGCATCAAATATGTAAGACATTGCCATAATTGCCAAATCTTTAGGAATGTGCAACATGTTCCTCCTTCATTGCTTTACACCATGACATCTCCCTGGCCATTTTCTGCTTGGGGAATTGACATCATCGGTAAAGTCACCCCAGCCGGATTAGGAGGTCACTGTTTCATCCTAGTAGCAATCGATTATTTCACCAAGTGGGTAGAAGCGGCTTCCTACACCAGTCTTACGGCCAAGAATGTGGCAAAATTTATACAAACCAACATTATCTGTCGATATGGTTGCCCACATGAGATCATCAGTTACAATGGGTCACATTTCCAAGCTGAGACTGAACAATTGCTAGCCAAGTACAAAATCAAGCATCACCATTCCTCGCCATATAGACCACAAACCAATGGCGCAGTAGAGGCAGCAAACAAAAACGTTGTCATAATTCTCAAGAAAATCATTGACAACTATAGAGATTGGCCAAGCAAGATACCCTTCGCTTTATGGGGGTAGCGTACATCCGTTAGGATGCCCACTGGGGCTACTCCTTTCTATTTGACCTACGGCATGGAGGCTCTACAACCAGTCGAGCTAGAAATACCATCCTTGCGTATTTTACTCGAAAGTCAAATCCCAGAAGCCGAGTGGAAGAGGGATAGATATGAAGAACTCATCCTCCTGGATGAACGAAGGTTACATGCATTACATAATGTGCAAACATACCAGGCGCGTATCAAACGAGCCTTCAAAAAAAGGGTCAAGCCAAGGAACATCAAGGAAGAAGACTTGGTCCTCAAATCAATCAGGGCTCTTTTACCTGTCGACCCACGGGGAAAATTCAAACCCAATTGGGTCGGGCCTTTCCTCGTCAAGTCCATACTTCCGGGGGGTGCGGTTAGGATCACAGATCTAGATGGGAACGAATTTGCCAACCCAACAAACCTTGACCAACTAAAACGTTACTACACCTATAATAGGAGCAAAAAACGCACCTCGCGTAACCTCACGTGTCGCTCTTGTGGCACAAAATAAACGGCCCCTGGCCATGCTGAATCAAGCTAATGTCATCTTGCTCTTGCACTTTGACAATTTGTCATTCTCATATCATCAAATAAACTAAATTGCATATTCGGAGTAAGTAAAGCACATGCTTATTTTCTAAAGTTCATTACAAGCTCTTGCTTAGAACAATTATTCTTTTACATTTACTCGAACTACGCGCAAGGGTTTGATTTCATTTTTTTAAATGAATACGTAGGCAATCCTTCACGGGATATAACCTACTTAATCATTTTAAATGTAAATAGAAGGACATTTGCGAATGCATTTGAAATTCGACAAGAATAATGAAAAGAAAATCACAACGGTTTCATAACCAATTAACCTTTTTATTTCATTTCTAATAATAGTACGTTACATAATAAAATCATAATAAAAATAAATAGGCTAGGATTCTAAAAACCCCACCTTCTTATTACAATAATAATAAATAATAATAAAGTCTTAGGCTACTCTTCCATTTTCCCTTTGCCTTTGTCATTTCTATCATACTTCTTGTCCCGACCTCGAGCCGGACGCTCTTGTACCACTTCCGACCTAATCACCAATGGTCTTTCTCGTGGTCTTGCTTTGCCATTTTTGTCAACCACCATCTCGACGGCAGGAGAAGTCTTCGGTTTCTTCGAAGGATGAACAACTCGAAACCCGGCTTCTTCCTCTCCCTCAGTAAGATGCTTCTCCTTCTCCTTTTCCACCTCGCGAACCTTGTAGTCGACAGGTTCACGCTTCCTTAACCTCTCACGCTCCTGCGGAGTAGAAGATTTCCTCCACCGCAAATAGGAATCTGACACCCATAGAGCACTGACAGAAGAATTCAAGAACCAAATATTCCTCTGAGCTCATTTGATGGCCCATTCCCTTCGACTCTCAGTAGTAAGCGCCACGGCAGTCTGCGGGACAGTGTCAGGCTTCGGGATCCTTTGCTTCAATCCAACCTGCCTCATCAACCTCTCCGAGAAAATGCATATCATAAACTCCAAGCCGGGAATGCGAACAGAACGGGTAAGATCCAAGGAAGATACTCCAGTGACAGATTTGAGATGCTTTAGATACCCAGTATCTGCTGAGACTCCAACAAACACCCGATGATTATCGGACTACAACATGTTTTGGAATCGCGGCGTTTGATCGACAGTTTGTGTACAACTTTACGTCGGAAAACTTAAAACGATTTCGAAAATAAAACATTTCAAAAATACAAGGAGTGTTTAATGCACAACGATGGGGTCGCAATGACACTAACTAGAGTCAAAACCGGCACCGGACCAAAAACCGACTCAAAAATTCAAATCCCGGCTCCAGCAACGAGTCAAACCGAGTCAACCACCTAAAACAAACATTTCAAACCTTCTACCTTAAGTTTTCCCGGATTCATGAATGGTCAAGTACCAAATATGTGACTACAAAATCTAGGATAGAACAAATCATGATTGCGTTTGTTGTGAAAGTGACAACACAGCTCGAAGACCCGCGACGTGGCTCGCGCCTCTTTGAGCAGCCCAGGTGGCCACGTCGCTCAAAACTCACACAACCACTCATTCTCCTATAAATACCCCTCAAATGCCACCCATTTGAGAGTTACGCGAGTGTCTGCCCCCTCTTTTCTCCCTTAAAATTCTCGACTCGACTTCTTAAGTCACAATCCGACCCGTATTTACGACCTACCGATCGTAAACACGAGCCTTACACATTGTTTGGTACCGTCATCGTGCATTAAACCAATTGATCGACCATTTCGACCACTACACCATCACTAAACTTTTAAAACACTCTTTTTACTTACCAAAACGGTTTTAAATCGAGTTTTTTTCCGATCAAACGAGTTGTTACACTTACGTCGGTCACTCGCCATAACCAAACATGTAAGTATGAGGGTGTAAAAATCCTCTTTTATTGTGTCTTTATTTGTTTCATGACTCTAACATGCTAAAACATGCATAACATGAACCAAAACATTGAATAAACGAGCCAAAACTGATTTTTGGTCTGAATTAAAAGCCCCTTAGGTCGCCAACTGGCCCGCGCCTAAATGGGGTGCCCAGACCAGAGATCAACCGTGTTTGTTCTCGTTATTTCCCTTAATCCATCTTCATATTTGTAATCGGTTTTCACCATTTCAAGTATTTTCGAACCCTTTTTTATTTTATTTCACATGTTTTATCCATAAAGCATTTTTCACCCTTGGTTCCTCATACCATGACGGTTAAATCCGTGTTTCGGTGATATATTTGGTTAATGACATTTAAAAGGTATTCTAAAGCCTTTTATTTCGTTTCTTTACATTTTCAAACAAACATATTAGTCACCAACACAAAGTCATCCTTGGTTCTACATACCATGCCGGATTTTAACCTGGGTACGATGATGAGTATCGACTAATTACATTAAAATGGACTTAAAACAATTAGTCCATAATCATTTTCAAAACTATTCATGTCAAGTTTGTCAAACCGAACCCGACACCAAATATTATCAAATAATGATGATTATTCGAGTCTAGTTCTTCAAATCAACAAATGCGGTCTAAACGACCCTTTCAAATCAAACCGGGTTCAAATACCCATTTTCAACACGTTTTATAACGTTTTCTAAAAGGTCAGAACACGGCACATAAACCGTGGGCTAACCCGCGCCTAAACAGGCTCTCCATTTCTCATTTTCAAAACCAGAGGGAGGCCTCTTACACCGCCGGCTGGCTCGCGCCTCATATAGCCGTCTGGTACATGGCCTGTTACCTTCCAGCATTAGTCTAGGACGATCCCGACTCCGGTTAACCCGGATATAGGACGGATCAGATGACTATTCAAACCATATTTGCAAAATGCCTTACTAAGACAAATGGATCATGTTATGCACCCTAAACCTACTACGGTAAATGGATGTTTAATTTTCGTCTTGCATGCAAATCAATCATTAATCCAACTCGACATCTTATACTTGATACTTGGATTAAATCACCCGACTTAGAAAGCTCTCACATGTTAGGTTTAAATCATTGGATGCGCATTCATGCATTTAAACCGTTTTATCAACTTTTGCATTCAACCAACAAAGATCGATCAGTAGAGGCTGCTAAACGCGGGCGGGATTGGGTGTCTGATTAAGGGGCATCCCAATATGTACCTTCACCTCTTACTCAAAAACTTTGGATAGTGGACGACCTTATCCAGGGCGTACGAGAGTCATTCTAGAGAAAGGATGCTAAAGAGGGACGATTTCCTTATCTTTAGGACCTATGTCAAACGCTGCTTTGTGCTTCGATTTGACCGAAGTATAAAGTGGATTTCGAACGGGTTCCAGGCATCCCACAAATGCTTGGTGGTGACTCCGAACATCTCTAATCGTTTCGAGACCCTTACCGAGACGAAACCGGCCGATCTAAAACGATCTGGTCGAAAGCATTTTTGTGCCGCCGAGCGTGGCTTTCAAAAAAGACCTCTATACGTCCGCAGATTGGCCCGGCGTGTAGGTGGCTATGTCCACAGATTGGCGACTCCGCTGGGGAGAACTAGGACACTTACGTCTTTGTGATCCCTAGAGGGTGAGACTCGAACGAGGTCTTGGTTGGAATGCATTAATTGATATTACGGTCACGGTCGGGTTCCTTGTCCGGGCCCACAACCTAACCCTTTTCGACCAATTGGCTCGTTTCGTCAGCGGGAGTTTTCTCATCCCCGCATTTCGAATCCCGATTGAGTCAAGCATACCATTGACGTTACACATTTATGTTTCGTCAAAGAGCTTTCATCACTTTCGAGCACGAGGCTAGGGCACCCTCCTTACACATTTTTGTTTGGATTGGTATCCCTCTCACAAATCGGGGTTTGATTGCTTGGTGTGTAACCCACCCTTCTAAGCCAAAACCCGTGTCAGCATAATGCATAATATAATGAAACTGTGAGTGCGTATGTGCTACTTGAACATAAGTCCTTCCGTGTCATTTTCAAACTTTCAAAAACACCCTTTTCGCGCCGTTATAATGGCCATTTCAAACCTCGGTCTTTCGCCGACCGATGTACGCCTTTCTAGGCCGTCGACATGACGATTTTCAAACTCGGTTTTGTATAACCTTTTCAACACGCCTTTTTAGGCCGTCGTAATGATGATTTTCAAACCCGGTTTTGTATAACCTCTTCAACACGCCTTTTCAGGCCGTCGTAATGACGATTTTCAAACCCGGTTTTGTATAACCTTTTCATCACGCCTTTTTAGGCCGTCATAATGACGATTTTCAAAACTCGGTTTTGTATAAACATTTCAACACGCCTTTCTAGGTCGTCGTAATGACGATTTTCAAACCTGGTTTTGTATAACCATTTCAAAATCACCTTTTTACGCCGTTATAATCGCCGCGTCTAGACACGGATTTTAACCCGTTTCGCGCCGACAATGGCTTTCTTTCAAAACCCGAGAAAAGCACGCACCCTTTTCTCGAGACACTTTCGGGATCCCAAGAACCATGCACCGTCCCCGAGACCTCTTCAAACATTTCAAACTCGATTTTCAAAACATACAATTTTGAATTTCAAAACCGTCTTGGGAAACAATGCACTGTTTTCCGAGCCGACTTAAACTCAAACCGTCTTTTGCAAATAAACTTAAGACAACCCTTTCAACTGATCGACTTGCGGAGACCTCTATCATTGGAAGCCGCCCATTAAAGCGACAAATGAATCTTTTTGAAAATTCCTATTTTCGAAAACTTCAGTCCACCATTCCAATTCCGCCTCGTGTCTATCGAGTCAAAGCAAACGTACTTATGGGTCTTTACTTATGAGTCGTATCACCATGAGACCCGTCCAATGGCGTCACGCCGCCATGTTGGACTCGTGTCAAAGGTTCGGTCAAACACCGCCACGTCATAAATCGAGTCAGCACCGAGGGACCACACACGGTCGCCCCATCTTGTCGAGTCAGATCTTTGTCTCGTCCTTTGTGTTGTCTGCGTTCAGTCTTAGAACCGTGTCAGATTGAGTTGTAATGTGAGCCGTTTTTTTGCCTCGGAGCCATGGCCTCGTCTTCAGCTTCGTCCAACAACAACAATGATAACAACAGTGATGTCACAACTGATGAGCTAGCCAGCCTGCTTACCGCTCTTAAGGTCACCCTGGATCGCGTCGAGACCCGTATCGACGCCCTGGAGAATAAGGAAACTGGGGAACATAATACCCCACCCTCGACTGAGGCGAGAAGAGGCTGAAACTCTTGGAAGAACAGCTCCTGGCCCGGGGTAACAATATCCATCTTGAGAACAACCGAAGGTTCGAGCCTGTCGGGGACCAGTTACCTGACAACTTCACCCTGACTGATGTGCCTAAGTTCAGAGGAGTGGAGGACCCACTCAACCATATCCGTGCTTTCAAGGACTACATGGCCATTAAGGGGGTCAAACAGAATCTTTTTACCTGGATCTTCCCATCCTCTTTGGAGCCGATTCCTCGCCAATGGTACTACTCCTTGGACCCGAAAAACCTTACTACTTGGGATGAGATCGCAGTTGAGTTTGCCAAGCAGTATGCCAAGCAGTATGCCGACAACGTCGAAATCCAGGCCAACACCCATACTCTCGAGGTGTTAACCCAAAATGACAAGGAAGGGTTCACCGAGTTCCTAACCTGCTGGAGGAGGGTGAGTACTCAATTGGTCAGTAAGCCTAGTGAATCAACTCTGGTGGAAAAGTTTGTCAAAAATTTCCGCCCAGTTTATGCCAACCTACTGAGGTATCAAAATATCAAAACTTTTCAAGATCTACAGATTATTGGGACGCGCAATGAGGACGACCTCCGAAAAGGTGTCTTAGCAAAGACCACTGGCAGGGGTTATCAGGGATCCACCTCAACCGGATCTCGCCCTTACGGTCAGACAAACAAGATTGATGAGGTCAACCTCGTCGAACCATCTGCCAAGAAAACCGAGCGCCCCCAGAGAGTGTTCACCAACATAGGGTCGACTTATGCAAGTGCCCTGAAAAGGCTCATGGACCAAGGGAAGCTACAACCGATCGGACCCACCCCGGATCCGACCGACGCTAAGAAGTCCCGATTTTGGAACCCCAATGCCTACTGCCAGTATCATCGAGGGAAGGGGCATGATACCGAAAATTGCTTCAAACTCAAGCACCTCATTCAAGACATGATTCAGAAGGTAGACTTGCCTCTACCCCCACCAACTAAGCCAAATAACAAGACGAATCCTCTGGGGATTCACGCCATTTTCGATGATGAGCCGACCCTAGACTCCTCTCACCTCATCCTGCCAATTGACGACGAGGTGAATGCTTTGGAAAAGGATCCTTCTGACGAAGTGTTTGTGTTTAGTGCTACCACTATGCTCACTATGTTTCAACAAGTTGAAGAGGCCATAGCCAGCCTCTCTGAAAGAATCACCCGACTCGACGACGCCTACCGTCGACTCGTCTTCAATCCCCCAACACCGCGCCCAAGGGGAATTCCCCAAGCATTCAAAACTACCCACCCCATGATGGATTGCTCCCGCGACCATTCTGGCATAGACCTTCCGAAAATCACCTTCAAAATAACCACCCTCAAAATAATCACCTTCAAAATAATTACCCTCAAAATAACTACCCCCATAAAAATCGCCCTCACAAAAATATTCCTCACAAGAACTACCCACCGAGGAATACCCCTCCAAGGTATCCTCGAGACTCTGAAATTAACGGCATATGGAGGGATGATGTTGAGGATGTCTATATCCTCCCAGGGAAGGAGAAGCGGACGAAATAAATCGGATATCTCACCCGATTCGGACGTCCCTATCAAAAGCCGAACAATCCAACGGCCGTTCCAACAACGAATTACCAAATCGTCCCAGAGGTGGACACTCAACCAAAGGCCCCCGAGAACTCAATCCTGAAACAGCTCCAGAAAGCAAAAGCCGAAATTTCAATTTGGCAACTGATCGCAACGTCTTTTGAGCATCGACAAGCCTTGCTGTAGGCCTTGGGAAAATTAACCGTGCCCTCCACCTCTTCCCTAGAAGAAATAGTGGCGCACATGACGAGAGAAGCCCCTGATCTGAGTAACCCGGTCGTCTTCTCCGACGAGGACATCCCTCCGTTCGGAGCCAATCATAACCTGGCCATGTACATCACCGTACAATGCCTCCAGAAAAATATACCAATGGTCCTCGTGGATGACGGTTCCGCCGTAAATGTCATTCCTCTCAAAACTGCCCACAGGCTGGGTGTCAAGGAATATGATTTGATCCCAACGAATCAAGGAGTACGCGCCTACGACGGCACTCGTCGCATGGTCGTTGGGCTAGTCACTTTGACCGTCGCAACCGGACCCTTCGAAAGACAAACCAGTTTTCAAGTGGTCGACATCGACGCGTCCTTCAACATGCTCCTGGGACGTCCCTGGATTCACGCCCTCAAGGCGGTCACATCAACGCTCCACCAGTAGATCAGGGTCCCCTTCAACGGGAAAACAATCACGATTCGCGCTTCCCCAATCAAAGCAGTTATGAGAAGGGGGATAGCCTCCCAAGCCATTGAGGAGGACGACAATGAAATGTGGGGTTTCCAAGCCGTAAACGCCATAACTGATGAATCGGCGACCTCTGAGTGTGACCCGTTCACCAACCTCATGGTCAACCATATCATGATGCGTCAGGGTTACTTCCCGGGTTTGCCGCTCAATCCACTAAAGGACCCATTGCCTCCCTTGAAACAGGCTAAGGTCCCCAACATTCCCTTTGGGCTGGGGTACGAACCTACTGATAAAGATATCCGGGAGATGAACCTCCTAGTCCGAAAACGCAAGAAGCACGGGGTTATCCTCCGTCCCTACCACCTGACTCTCAACGGATACTTTGTCCCCGAGGGAGAGTCCAAGCTCTACCACGGCTTTCCGGAGCCGATCTATGACTCTGTGGCAAAGGCTAGGTACCCGGGAGTGGAAGTCTTCCAGGACTGCTACTTTATCCCCGACAACATCGAAGCTGCATCAACTGAGTCCAAGCCGTCACCATGCCTTGACGGACAAGTTGTCACGCTCCTGTTTGGGGAAAATAACGTCAAACACCTCGACTATGAGGATATCATCAACATCGCCCTGAAGGACAATCAATTTGATCCAACCGCCTTGATCTCCGATGCTGACCCGGAGAAAGCTACCCAAGGCTGGAGGAAGACTGTCAAGTGGACCGATCGTCAAGGCCACTTTCTCAAGATAACAACTGGAGAAGGCCCTATGTTCAAGGAGGGAAGTGAAGAAGGATCTGAGTCCGAGTCTGAGTCAGAGTCTGAGTCTGTCATAGATCCTAACGCTCCTAATGTCTCGGTCAAGGTCCCCTTCCCACTGTTTTATCACAAAGTCGTGGCTGATTCAGAGGCTGAGTCTACTAGGGTCACCCCCACTCCCATGAATGGTGACAACCTGGAGCCTGTTCCAGGGGCCACTTCCTCTGTTATGTCGCCTCTGACTGACTATGAGATGTCTGTCCTTTCCGAGCTTTTCGCTCGTGTCAACTTAATGAACGCTAAGTTTGCTTATGACTCGTCTCAATTTAACTGCAATGCGATTCTGAATGACTATGAGGAATTTGACTTGAGTGACTACCCACCTCACTTAGCCAAAGAACTTGTCAAACGGGAAACCTGAACCCCCATCATTGAGGAAACCGAACCTATTAACGTAGGAACCGACTATACACCTCAAGAACTTAGGATAGAGACAACCCTGGACCCCTCGGAAAGACAACAATTCATTGACCTCCTCCACGAATACAAGGATGTGTTCGCCTGGTCTTACAGAGATATGCCTGGGATTGACAAAGAAATTGCAGAGCACCGGATACCCATTAAACCCGGAGCTAAACCTGTGAAACAGAAGCTACGCCGGATGCGTCCGGAGTGGGCCCTAAAATCAAGGAAGAAGTGGACAAACAGTTCAAGGCTGGGTTCATCAAAGTGTCTGAATACTCGGATTGGGTGGCCAACATTGTGCCCGTACCAAAGAAAGACGGAAGAATTCGGGTTTGCGTCGACTTCAAAGATCTGAACAAGGTAAGTCCAAAAGACGACTTCCCTTTGCCACATGTTGACATTCTGGTGGACAACACTGCCGAACATGCTCTCCTATCATTCATGGATGGGTATGCCGGGTACAACCAGATTAAAATGGCTGAGGAAGACATGCACAAAACTGTGTTCACTACACAGTGGGGTACATATTGCTACACGGTCATGCCTTTCGGCCTCATCAACGCCAGAGCAACCTATCAGAGAACCGCTACTACTCTCCTACATGATATGATGCACAAGGAGGTACAGGTGTATGTCGACGACATGATCGTCAAATCGAAAGAACGGGACGGCCACATCAGTGCCCTCCGGAAATTCTTCGCTCGTCTGCGGAAATATAACATGAGACTAAATCCTCAGAAGTGTGCATTCGAGGTCACATCCGGAAAATTCTTGGGACATGTCGTCAGCAAAAGAGGCATTGAGATTTATCCAACCAAAATCAAAGCCCTTCAATAAATGCCTCGACCTAGGAACGAGAAGGAGATTCGGGGATTTCTCGGTCAGGTCCAATACATCAGCCGGTTCATTGCCAAGCTTACTATGATTTGTGAACCAATATTCAAGAAGCTTTGTGCCTCCGATCACACTGATTGGGACGACGACTGTCAGAAGGCGTTCGACAGGATAAAGGAAATCCTATCCAATCCTCCTGTCCTCATGCCACCTCAACCAGGGATTCCTCTATCCCTATACCTGACTGTTACCAACACTGCCATGGGAGCAACGTTAGCACAAACAGTTGGCAACGAAGAGCGGGCCATCTACTACATCAGCAAAAAGTTCATTGAGTACGAGACGAGGTATACCCAACTGGAAAAGACATGCCTTGCCCTAGTATGGTCAACAAAGAAGCTGCGGCATTACATGCTCAGCTACACGGTCCACATCTACTCCAAGATGGACCCGGTTAAATACATCTTCGAAAAACCCGTACTAAACGGAAGGCTGTCTAGATGGACGCTAATGCTGTCCAAATTTGACCTCAAGTTTGTACCCCTCAAGGTTATCAAGGGAATAGCAGTTGCCAATTTCCTAGCAGAAAATCCCGTCAACGAGGATCTAACGACCGACACATGGTCACTTCCTGACGAGGACATCCTTTGTGCCGACTCTGACGCATGGGACCTATACTTCGATGGTGCATCTAATATGAGAGGTTTCGGGGTAGGAATCCTTCTAATATCACCAGAGGAAGAACATGTTCCAATCTCGGTCAAGCTGGACTTCGCCGTCACCAACAATGCCGCTGAATATGAAGCATGTCTCATCGGCCTACAAGCAGCCATCACACTTGGCATCAAGAGACTAAGGGTCCACGGCGATTCCTCACTCATCATCAATCAGGTGTCCGGATCATGGAAAATCTGATCTGACAGCTTAGCTCCCTACCGAGCAAAGATCAATCAAGAGGCCGAATTCTTCGACCAAGTCGACTACTTCCACTTGCCACGAGAGGAAAATTAATTTGCTGATGCCCTGGCAAAACTTGCCGCGCTCGTCAACATACCTGACGACATGACATCAATGCCCTTATGTGTCGAAAGACGGAGCGAGCCAGCTCACATTTGTGCCATTATCGACGACGAGGAAAGCCATGATGAACCTTGGTACCAAGCCATTCTCAATTACAAAACCAAAAATGAATTTCCTCCCAACTCTGATCAAAGAGGACAAAGAGCCATCCGTTTACTTGCATCACAATTCGGGATAAACCAAAACCAACTCTACAAAAGAACACCCCAAGAAATTCTCCTCCTTTGCATGGACCATCACAAAGCCAAAAAAGTCATGGGAGAGGTTCACGACGGAGAATGTGACCCTCACATGAGTGCAATGATGCTTACACGGAAAATCATGCGACTAGGTTACTACTGGACCACCATGGAAGCTGATTGTCGTAACTACGTCAAACATTGCCACAATTTCCAAATCTTCGCTAACATACAACACATACCACCATCCCTTTTGTATACCATGACGTCGCCCTGGCCTTTCTCAACCTGGGGCATCGACATCATCGGGAAAGTCAACCCGATAGGCACCAAGGGGCATTGCTTCGTCCTCGTCGCCATCGACTACTTTACCAAATGGGTAGAAGCACAGTCGTATGCAATCTTGACCGCCAAACAAGTGGCCAAGTTCATTCAAAACAACATCATCTGCCGATACGGGGTACCCCATGAAATCATCATCGATCAAGGCTCTCACTTCCGGGCGGAAACTCAAGCTTTGCTGGACAAATACAAAATCAAGCGACATCGATCATCCCCCTACCGTCCCCAAACCAACGGAGCGGTGGAGGCAGCAAACAAAACTCTTGTCACCATCATCAAGAAAATGCAAGACAACTACCGCGATTGGCCGAGCAAACTCTCATTCGCACTCTGGGGATACCGAACCTCCATTCGAACACCGACAGGCGCCACACCCTTCTACCTAACATACGGTATGGAGGTGGTTCAACCGGTGGAGTTAGAGGTCCCATCTCTACGCATCCTACTGGAGAGTCAAGTCCCTGAGGCGGAATGGACCCGTCGAAGGTACGAACAACTCACTCTCCTAGACGAACGGCGACTCAACGCCTTGCACAACATCCAGCTATACCAACGACGTATACAACGGGCATTCAACAAGAAGGTTAAACCCAGAGACATCCAGGAGGGCGACTTGGTCCTCAAGTCAGTTCGAGCACCATTACCCGTCGATCCGAGGGGAAAATTCAAACCCAACTTGGTCGGGCCATACCTGGTCAAGAAAATACTTTCGGGGGGCGCAGTGAGACTGAGTGACCTAGATGGGGAGGACTTTACAAACCCGACCAACCTAGACCAACTCAAGAAGTACTACCCTTGAACCCTGGCAACCAACGGCCTAGCCTAGTTTTACAACTAGCAACGACCTCAACCCTTTTCAAGTCAAGTTCCTCAAACGTGTTCTGATTTGAAATTGCATGTTTTATCGAGTCTAAGCTACGGCACCTTGCCTGTTTCAAATGTCCTTTGATCCGTCAAAGGCAACGTCCATTTGCACTAAAACAAAAAAAAACCCCTGAACTACGAGCATGGTTTGATTTCACCTCTTCAGGTGAATACGTAGGAAGTCCTTCTTATGCCTGAGGGATACAACCACAAAACCCAATCAAATTCACAAAACATTTCAAACTACGGTCATGGTTTGATTTCACCTCTCCCGGTGAATACGTAGGCAGTCCTTTCTTACACAAGGAGGATACAACCATTCCCACAATAAAAAACAACCATCCCCACATACAAAAATTCCCATCAAAAAAGAGAAAAGGGAAAACCATTCCCTTTTTCCCACCAACATACAAAAATGAGCCTTTCTCCCTTTTCACAAAATACCACTTTCCCAAGTGCAAATGTTTAGGACGATTCAAATCGAATTGCCTTTACCAAATGGATGGAAGAAACAAGCGTTCACAAATTTCGACACGAGCAATCCTCTTATTTAATTAATAATGGGAGGGATTACAATTTCAACAATAAATAAAGCTCGACGAGTCTACAACTTGTCAAAGCTAAGGTGTCAACTAACACACCTCACATAGTAAAACTAGCACAAAACACACAACAATTAGCTAGTACAACATAATAAAAACTCACAACAATAATACAACATAATAATAAAGTGGGTAATGGAGGTCTTCACTCTTCCATTCTACCCTTGCCTTTTCCCTCGGGGTACATCTTCCCCTTGTTCTTCTTGTTGGCCCGCCTAGCATGGCCTTCTTCCTCGGAACGGATCCTAAACGAATCTAAGACGGCGACGGCCTCCGGTCTAGCACAAGACCCCATATTCGACCCAAGACAAGCCAATGCACGGCCCACCATGTTCTTGGGGCCGGAACTCCTCCTCTTCGGTGGTCTCATCACATCAGGGGTAGCTCCATCAACATACTCCTCAAAGAAGGCACGGTTGGCCTTGCCAACCTCTCGATACTTCAAATCGACAACCTCGTCCTTACGAAATTTGGATCTCTCTTCCAAGGACGGAGCACGTGACCACTTGACATAAGCGGGAGTCACCCATGTCGTGGCAACGGGGTTTGGTACCTCCCAAAGTGGCCGAGTGTCCCACCACCTTTCAAAGAACTCCACAAGCTCGGAGTTCCGGAAAACATTCTCTTGGACAAGAGTATCTTGAGCGGGTACCTTTTGTTGACGCCCCATTTGCCTCATGAGCCTTTCAGGATAAATGAAGGAAACAACCTTCAAACCCACCACCATCAAAGAACGAGGACTAGCACCCGAAGCGGGCAACCCCGTGAAGGACCTCAAGTGCCACCATGGCACCACCCAACGGATATGAGGACCACCCTCCTCCGCCAATCTTGCGGCCCAATAGGCCTCGGTGGAAGCAAAACTATCCGGGTACAACTTCTTCCTCATAGTGAGGTGACGGAAGGAGTAAGAGGAAGGATTAACCGGAGGCTCTACATACCTTAGCCTCTCCAATAGCCACACTTGGAGGATCCTTGGAGATCCGAAAGAGGGAGCTTCTCTACAAGAGCCTTCCTTGTCTAAATCTTGGATAATCTCTCCAAGCACCAACCACGATGGATCTTTACCATGCTCCATTTGCTCAATCACATGGATAAGGGTCATGCTACCATGGCATCTCGGCCCCTCCTTCTTCAAGACATCAACAAAGAGGTACATATGGACAAGGCAAAATGCAAGAGCCCTTCTCCTAGCCACCTCCGAGACATTAGCATCTAATCGGTTTTAAAAGATGTTGATAAGAGCCAACATATCCACACCATGTGGAGCAAGAAGAAAGTTGATTTGGCTTGTTGATAAGCCCAACATGGAACGGAATTTCTCCTTGTAGCACAACCGAGTCGGAGGAAGCACCGGAGCACAACCCGGCCACCCACCAATGACTCCAACTTCTTCGGCAAGAGGACAAAGTTCGCCTTTCGGGAAAACGAAAACATGATGTTTCGAATCCCAAAACCGAGAACATGCTTCAAGAAACGAAGGTTGCACCTTGACTTGATGAAGCACCAACAATTGACCAACTCCCATGCAAGCGAGTTGATGCTTTTCTGGAGGCGACAAATCCCGGCACCATTGTCGCAATGCGTTCTCAAAAGCACACATGAAATATTTTTGTGGAAGAAGAAGAGGTTTTGTAGAGATGATTTTGTGTTTCGGATGATGAAACAATGAAGCGCAAACGTCCCTATTTATACAAAATGATCAGCGCATTTTTCAGAAAAAGGGGAGAGCTGGCTTCCATCGCCAGGCTGCTCGCGCCTCTTTGAGGCTTCTCCAGGATTCCCGCTGTTGACTTGTCTCTGTCAACATGTTCTTTCTCCTGACACCTCAAACCTCCCGCCAGGAACCTCGCGCCTCTTCGGGATAATTCGGGACATTTTGTGTTTCCTCACACTCACATTTCCTTGTTTTCGCGTTTTACGAAATCCGACACGGTTTCCATGACGCAGCTTTAAGCATACGGATTTTTCTTTCTTTTTTAAAGGGGGGAAGGGCTAGTCGCCCCGATCCGCGATGGATCGTTTCCATGTCAGTCGAAATTCCGAAAATTTTTCGCTTTTTCGCAATTTTCCATCAAAAATCAAAACCGAAGATTGATAACACAACATCAATTTTCCTCAAAAATTCAAGCACTCACAAATTCGAGTCTTGACCTCAAAAATCAAATATGCTCGCAAAAATCCGTTTCTAAAATTCTTTCCTGACGGTTTGAGTTTGAATTTTTCGAGTCATTTTCAATGATTTCGATGCAATTTAATTCACGACACGAGTTAATTGCTCAAATTTTCAAATCATTTCCTTTTGAATTCCGAACATGACAACTTGTCATGGAATTTTCAAAAGTCATTTCAAAATTTCAAATTTTAACTTCAAGTCATCTTGGTTAATTTTGGTTTTCAATCAAATGCTTTTACGTGTTTGCATTTATGTATATGTGCTATTTGTTGCCTATTTTCTACGCTAACGTTGCAGGAGCTAGTGCAAAGCAAAAGGAGAATCAACAGCCGACAGTGCTCCTTCGAAACACAACACAAAAAAGCCAAAATCACAAAAAAACCCACAATCCAAAAACACATATATACAAACCGCCTTACGCAAAATACATCAACAAATGTCTATCATACAGACAATGGCCTAAAACAAACGTCTATCATACAGACACTGGCCTAAAACAACCGTCTATCATACAGACACTGGCCTAAAACAAACGTCTATCATACAGACACTGGCCTAAAACAAACGTCTATCATACAGACACTGGCCTAAAACAAACGTCTATCATACAGACACTGGCCTAAGACAACGAACTGCGGGCTATCCGCCACCTACCGAACTAAGCACTCCCTACCCTTCCGATCAGAAAAGAAAGGGAGCAACATAGGGAACAAGGGAGCAACAACGGAAGCAGAGGTGATTACCATTATGGTAATACCCTGTTCCTGCTCCACGACAAAAAAGAAGACAGTGCCTTGCAGACTTTGGATGATGAGGAGGCCCAGAACCATGATGCGATGCACCATTCCGATACTGAACCTCACTCATCAGCCACCCTTTCTATGAGCCACAACGAAAAGGACAAGCCGGCCATATCAGCCGCCTCTCCTCCTCTACGGAAGCATCCTCCACCACCGCCTCGAATACGGCAGCCTCCTCGGCCGCTACAGCCCCTCCAGGATCGACTTCCTCCTTCAAAGCCTCAATGACGGACCCCATAGGTCCCAGACGATACCCTGCGATCAAAAAGCAACAACAAAAAACGTCAGCCGGAATTTCGGCATTACGACGGCATGAAATGGATAAATCCAAAAAAACAACACAACCTGCAATACAAAAACAAAGGCAATCCCGCCCAAAATCCAACCAAACCATTCACAAAAAAAAAACACAAAAACGACTCGCCCCTCTTTTCAAGCAAAAGACGAGTCAAAATCACAAAAACGGCACATCAAGACCCCTACAGGGTCCGCCTACAAACCAAAATAAATTCCCGACACAATGGGGTATTTTTCTGAGACTCAAAAAGGCAATTCATACGCTAATTTGAGCCCAAACCGGTCAAAAATTCAAAAACGACCACAAAAGGTGAACGTGATTTTATCACGCCTTAAAACGACCTAAAATACCAATGAGATCCATTTCAAGGCAAACTGACTCAATTCAAGCCCAAACAGGCGCTTATTTGGTCAGACGTAAGACCGTCGCAAAGGGCGAAAATCCAATTTTGCCCACAAACATCCAACGAAGGTCCTTAAATGGCAAATACGGGTTTTCCCAACTACAATGCAACCTAGTGGGATCCACTACCCAAGCAAATAAACTTGGCTTTGTGAAATGAGACGGTTTCTCGCCTCACTCACGTTTTTCGAGCATATGGAGCGGGAACAGGGACCAAAATGCAAACTAAAAGCACCCCTATACTCCTAAACGGGTTTCTAACCTAATGCAATCATCAATTTCACTCGAAATGGGCTCAATCAAAAACGCCCAATTCGATTTTTAGGGTAAAATTCGCCCTAAATTCAATCAAGCGAAAGATCAACAAATTTAAATGGATTCAAGAGGAAATACTTACCTTGAGATGACATTGTTGATGAAGGCAAGAATTCGAACAAGCTAGAAGGTCCAACAATGGCGGATTTGGCTTTGTTTTGTCGAAGAGGAAAAAGACGAGATGATGAATGGTACACGGCCTGAACTCGCGTCTTTTACAGAAAAATAGGGAAGCCCCTTTGGTTCGCCAGGTGGCTCGCGCCTAAACCAGGCCTCCCCCTTGCTCTTTCAGCGGATTTTGGGCTTTAGCCCAATTTCCCGTGACAAACTTCAAATTTTCATTTGACGATATTAAAGGTCGTCATTTTTCTCAAAAACAAATAGTGAAAATTCAAATTCATTATTTTCGAAAGCTTTAAACGACGGCACATAAACCGTCCCTCCAATCGAATAGCGAAAATTCAAATTCACTATTTTCGGGAATTTTCAAGCAAACGGCGATCAAGACCGCCAATTTCAGAAATAATGGTAAAATCAAAATTCACCATTACCCTTCAAAATTTCAAAAATAATGGCGAAAATTCAAAAACCGCTATTTCTCCAAATTTTAAGCGACGGCAATTAAAACCGTCATTTTCAAAATAATAGTTGGAATTTGAATTCCACTATTTTCACCACACATGTCAACGGCGGCACATAAACCGTCACTTCAATTAATAGTGAAGATTCCAAATTCACTATTTCCATCAAATGTCAACGGCGGCATATAAACCGTCACTTCAAATGCAATGGCAAAATTTAAAATTTGCTATTTCCTTCAAAATTCAAAAAAACGGCGATCGAAACCGCCACCCCAAATTCACAGAAGAACGACGAATGGTGAAGATTCCAAATTCACTATTCCTTCAAATACCAGCAGGGGGCTTCCTCGCGGAACCCGCTCATTTCAAAAACAGTAATAGTGAAAATCTAAATTCACTATTTCCACGGCGGCATCACGAGTTCGCTACGTCCAAACAAGCCCATTCGACGCGGCTACTCCCATGGTCCATTAACCGACCGTACCATTGGCTGGCGAGCCTTTGTCCGCAACCTTTCAAGGACACATCCCGAAGATGCCTCGGGTACTTTTTCTTATCATGGCTGGCGAGCCTTTGTCCGCAAACATGCAAGGACATATCCGAATATGCCTCGGGTATGACTCATTCCTATGGCTGGCGAGCCTTTGTACGTAGTCTAACGGACTTTAAACGACTCGCACGGACATTCGACAGACTCTAAACTGTTCCCGACGACAGGTCCTTGGCTCGTACCCTCGAGTCGCCTTGGCGTCCCCTTCCCGACGGCAGGTCCTTGGCCCGAATCCTTTCGAGCCGCCTCGATGTCGTTTGGGTCTCCAGGTTGTAATCTTCGATTGACCTGGGGGCTCTACTTTGACTTTCGCCCTGTCCAAGCCTCAGTCAAAGTGGGGGCTCTGTAGATACCCAGTATCTGCTGAGACTCCAACAAACACCCGATAATTATCGGACTACAACATGTTTTGGAATCTAGGCGTTTGATTGAACAGTTTGTGTACAACTGTACGTCGGAAAACTTAAAACGATTTCGAAAATAAAACATTTCAAAACATTTCAAAAATACCTGGAGTGTTTAATGCACGATGACGGGGTCGCAATGACACTAACTAGAGTCAAAACCGGCACCGGACCAAAAACCGACTCAAAAATTCAAATCCCGACTCCAACAACGAGTCAAACCGAGTCAACCACCAAAAACAAACATTTCAAACCTTCTACCTTAAGTTTTCCCGGATTCATGAATGGTCAAGTACCAAACATGTGACTACAAAACCAAGGATAGAACAAATCATGATTGCGTTTGTTGTGAAAGTGACAACATAGCTCGAAGACCCGCGACGTGGCTCGCGCCTCTTTGAGCAGCCCAGGTGGCCACATCGGTCAAAACTCACACAACCACTCATTCTCCTATAAATACCCCTCAAATGCCACCCATTTGAGAGTTACGCGAGTGTCCGCCCCCTCTTTTCTCCCTTAAAATTCTCGACTCGACTTCTTAAGTCACAATCCGACGCGTATTTACGACCTACCAAACGTAAACACGAGCCTTACACATTGTTTGGTACCGTCATCGTGCATTAAGCCACTTGACCGACCATTTCGACCACTACACCGTCATTTAACTTTTAAAACACTCTATTTACTTACCAAAACGGTTTTAAACCGAGTTTTTTCCGATCAAACGAGTTGTTACACTTACGTCGGTCACTCGCCATAACCAAACATGTAAGTATGAGGTTGTAAAAATCCTCTTTTATTGTGTCTTCATTTGTTTCATGACTCTAACATGCTAAAACATGCATAACATGAACCAAGACATGGAATAAACGAGCCAAAACTGATTTTTGGTCTGAGGCAGAAGCCCCTTAGGTCGCCAACTAGCCCGCGCCTAAATGGGGTGCCCAGACCAGAGATCAACCGTGTTTGTTCTCGTTATTTCCCTTAATCTATCTTCATATTTGTAATCGGTTTTCACCATTTCAAGTATTTTCGAACCCTTTTTTTATTTTATTTCACATGTTTTAACCATAAAGCATTTTTCACCCTTGGTTCCTCATACCATGACGGTTAAATCCGTGTTTCAGTGATAATATTTGGTTAATGACATTTAAAAGGTATTCTAAAGCCTTTTATTTCATTTCTTTACATTTTCAAACAAACATATTAGTCACCAACACAAAGTCATCCTTGGTTCTACATACCATGCCGGATTTTAACTCGGGTACGATGATGAGTATCGACTAATTACATTCAAATGGACTTAAAACAATTAGTCCATAATCATTTTCAAAACTATTCATGTCAAGATTGTCAAACCGAACCCGACACCGAATATTATCAAATAATGATGATGATTCGAGTCTAGTTCTTCAAATCAACAAATGCGGTCTAAACGACCCCTTTCAAATCAAACCGGGTTCAAATACCCATTTTCAACACGTTTTATAACATTTTCTAAAAGGTCAGAACACGGAACATAAACCGTGGGCTAACCCGCGCCTAAACAGGCTATCCATTTCTCATTTTTAAAACCAGGGGGAGGCCCCTTACACCGCCGGCTGGCTCGCGCCTCATATAGCCGCCAGTGCAGTGGGCCTGTTCCCTTCCAAAGATTAGTCTAGGACGATCCCGACTCCGGTTAACCCGGATATAGGACGGATCAGATGACTATTCAAACCATATTTGCAAAATGCCTTACTAAGACAAATGGATCATGTTATGCACCCAAAACCTAATACGGTAAATGGATGTTTAATTTCCGTCTTGCATGCAAATCAATCATTAATCCAACTCGACATCTTATACTTGATACTTGGATTAAATCAACCGACTTAGAAAGCTCTCACATGTTAGGTTTAAATCATTGGATGCGCATTCATGCATTTAAACCGTTTTATCAACCTTTGCATTCAACCAACCAAGATCGATCAGTAGAGGCCGCTAAACGCGGGCGGGATTGGGTGTCTGATTAAAGGGCTTCCCAATACGTACCTTCACCTCTTACTCAGAAACTTTGGATAGTGGACAACCTTATCCAGGGCGTACGAGAGTCATTCTAGAGATAGGATGCTAAAGAGGGCGATTCCTTATCTTTAGTACCTATGTCAAACACTGCTTTGTGCTTCATTTGACCGAGGTATAAAGTGGATTTTAACGGGTTCCAGGCATCCCACAAATGCTTGGTGGCGACTCCGAACATCTCTAATCATTTCGAGACCCTTACCGAGACGAAACCGACCGATCTAAAATGATCCGGTCGAAAGCATTTTTACGCCGCCGAGCGTGGCTTTCAAAAAAGACAGCTATACGTCCGCAGATTGGCCCGGCGTGTAGGTGGCTATGTCCACAAATGCCACCATGGTACGGTCCATCTAATTAAGGGGCCATCTTCACTCTTCAATTTATTCTCCCAGTAATTGCAAACTCGAGTGAAGTCCACCATGTAAAGCCTGGTCCTCATTGCAATTGAGCGAGCATGATAAGCAGGAACATTAACTGGGGGCTCGATCAATCGAAGACGCTCCATAAGCCAGACCTACCAAAACCAGGTATAAAAAAAAGAAAAAAAAAAGAAAAGAGTTCGTTTTACATGCAATATAATGGGACTTCCCAAATAAGGTAGGTCGCGATTGGCTTTCCTGTTATCCAAGCCCAATAGGATCTCTCCTAAACACAGACAAGCTGGGCTCCTACGCAGCTCCATTTGCTCAATCACGCTCAAGAGACGAGGGTCGCCTCTCATATCCTCATCAACATGCCCTTGAAGGATATACACATGTAATAGGCAAAATCCGAATGCCCTTCGCCTCGCAACATAAGAGACAGTGGGATCAGCCCTATTGATAAATCGATCGATGAAATCCAACATTCGCACTCCTTTAGAAGTCACAAGACGGTCAACATCAACTCTGGCCAATCCAAGCAAGTCTCTAAACTTGTTCTTATACCCTTGAGAAGTGGAGGGAATAGCGGGCAAATGTTTCGGGTCCCAACCACCAATCGCAACAATCTCCTCGGGAAATGGGCAAATGTCGCCCCCAAGGAAGGCAAATACATTATAATTCGGGTCCCAATAATCAAGACAAGCATCTAGGAATGGTTTGACTACCTTGATCAACTTCAAGCTCAAAAGCGATCCAAAATTATAAGCACCCATGTCGTGTTTCTCCACATTGGAGAACTTATTTGTCCATTCTTTTAGACGAATCTCAAGTGTATTCATGATGTATGCTTATTTTAGGAGATTTGTGTAATAAGACGAAGAAAGACGGAAGAATTATATGAATAAAACCTCCCTCGACGTCTCTATTTATACTAAAAGTTGTTTCCTAAAATCCGTCAGGACGGACACACTGGGGAATAGGCGCAGCAGGTGCTGCGTCTCTTCCTCAGCACTCTTTCTGTGATTTTCCGCGTTCGATCTTTCCTAAATTCCTCAACGAATAATTTCCTATTCATACGGGTTATTATTTTGGTAAATACGACAGGTTGCCATGTTTCGTGTTTCCTAGTTTTGCGGACACGCATTTCGAGACGATGTCGACATTTTCGTTATTTTAGCACACTTATACATTTCTTTTTAATTTTCTTTTTTGGAGAATCATTTCACTCTCCTTCCACATCACATTTCAAACTTATAGGTTTTTATTTTTTTCTTTTTTTAGGGGGTAACCCTCCCTACCGTCCGGTCATTTTCGACCAAATTTTTTTGCATTTTCATTTCCGGTCCAAATCTTTTGCATTTTCGAGTCATTGTTTTGCACTAATTTAGGCCATATCTACAAAGACATGTTCTATGTTACTTCTGTGTAAATTTCGGCAGCATGACGGCGTAAACCGTCATCTACCAAAACTGTTCAAAGCTAACCTGCAGGTACAAACAAAGCAACCCAGCAGCAAAGGCACTCAGGCCATCATATATACAACAAAAAAGGGATATGTACACCAAACTGGGGGCTCGAGCCCCAAAACAAGATCCAAATGTCCAAAGACGGGTCCTAAAATGTATAAATGTACAAAAATACAACCAAAAAACAAGAAGCAACACGGAAGCTACTGCAGGTCGTCGTCCAGCTCATAAACTCTCGCCTCGAGAGCAGCGACCTCGGCGTCGCGAACCTCAAGCTCCCTCAGCAGGCGAGCCGTCTCCTCCCGGGACTGGGCAAGCTCTCGCTCCAGCTCACGCTCCCTCTGCAAACAACAAAACTGGCTCATGTCAATCAATCCAAACATAAAGGAAGATTAGAAAATTCAAAAATGAAGTAAACGGAAGGTTCATTCCGACGTCCCTCGCCCTTGACAAGTGCCTCAGCGGCAGTATTCGTAGCCGGTTGGCTACCCTCCACAAAGCCACGAACCGGGATGGCGCAACCTGCATTTCAAAAGAAAAATTCTTAGCGATTGGACAAACTCGAGCAAATGTGTTCTTACACAAAACTATACGAGTTAGAAGACTCACCCTCCGGATCAGATGTTGCCACTCGTCCAAGCCAGCATCTCTCACCGCCACGTCAAAGTCACGTAGCTCGGAGATCGTCGTCATCTCCGTCGTGTCGGTGTACTCAAGGGTCTTGAGGTACTCTGGGGGCTCGATGCCCGCCGCCTCGACCTCCTGCAAAGTCAAATGATTTTCGTTAATCGATTATCTTTCATCGTATTCTCGAACAATAAAAAAATGAAAGAGGATAAAGCACTTACCACAACCGGCCAGTACGCCAACCTCCCGTAGAGGAACGTTAAGTAGTCCTCACTAGGAAGAAGGAGGGTGTCGCCACCGACGCCAGCCAAGTCAACCTCCCTCTCAGCCTCAGAAGGCTCCCTAAACATCATCCGAGGAGGATCGATGGGAACCGTCAAGACGTCCCGAGAGCACTGACGAGCCAAGCGCTCACCCAAGTACCACACAGGACCCATCGACGTCCTTAGCAGCAGCCGGCTCGAAGTCTTAGGTCGAAGGACCTCAGCCACGAAAGGAGGAGCGCCAGTGTACTCCTCCCAAGGCCTGGGCAACCACTAGAAAAGCAAACGAAGGGTCATTCCTAGGATCAGTTCCCTAAAGTAAAGAAGAGAGACAAACAAATGTAAGGTGAAATACTCACGTCGTCCAGCTGAAGAGTGTTCACCTCTCGCCGACACACGTCATGGAAGGAACGCCGACTCCTCCTGCGGCACATCACCCAATCCCTCGCAACGGGATAGGCCTTCACCACCGTCTCCATCCTCTTGGGCGCGAGGCCCGGAAAGTAGGAGTACACCCACGCCTGTAAAATAAGATAATCAACAACGATCTTTCGTGATTCGATAAGAAAAAGAAATGATCTTTCATGAGAAGAAGCGAAGGTTCATACCTCCAATAGCAGTCCAGAGCCGACAGCAGCAGAGAAGTCCCCTTCTCCATCAGCTCCGGACGAACCATGACCCTCATGAAGCGGATGAGAACCGCAAAACCAGCAGTGACACAGTCCTAACGGCCTAGGTCGCTCGGGTCAGAAAGAAAGGGAAGAAGCTTCGTCGAAAGCCTCTCTCCCTTGTCTCCGAGATATATCGAAGACAAGAACCACCAGAGCCACAAGCGGACTCTCTGCTCTGCAGTACAGGGAGGAGGAGCCGTCTCCCTCCCCTCGATCACCACTGATGTCGGGGTCTTCCCCGCGAAGTAGTCCCGCACGTAAGAGCTAGGCACCAAGCCAGGTACCGCAGCCGCCTTCGGCGCCAAGTTCCAGCCGATCAGCCTTCTAGCCTCCGCCGACTCAACCCTCATGGCTGTCTCCGGCCACTCCACCACCTAAGCCCCACACGACAGACCAGAAATTATGCCGTAGTCCTCCAACGTGACCCCCACCTCACCAAAAGGCATGTGAAACGTGGAGGTCGTGTCCCAAAACCGGTCTAAGAAAGCTCGGACGAGACTGAGGTTAGCCCGAAGCTTCCTCCTCGCCATATCCCTCCAAGCCTGCGCCAAGGCGCCAAAGACTCCCTGCTCGATCATGGCTCGCTCCTCAGCCGACAGCCTCCCGTAGCACCCCATCGCCGTCGTGTAACCCGAGAACGACCTGATGTTCCCGGCCTCCTATGTTGATTTGAAAAAAAAACTATCTTTAGCTCAGATGAAGGAGAAAAGGAATGGCAAACAGAAATGAAAGAAGATGAATGAAGAGTGATGAATTCTATTTACCAAGCTCTTCACCGTCCTGTAGGACAGGTGACCCTCCGCGGCCCAAAGCAGGTGCCTACTGTCCCAAGTCTCAGCCCGCGCAGGTGCTCCCCTCAGCTGGCGACCACCCTGTTCAACGTTGGCCCGTCTCGGGACCTCCTCCTCCTCTACAGCCTCCTCCTCCAGGACCTCGTCCTCAGCAGCCATCATCGCAGCGGTGAAAGCCTCCTCCAACGCATTCTCAAGCACCTGAGAAGGGTCAACAGCAGTGTCCACGTCCATGGGATCTCTCCCAGATGTAGAAGCCTCGTCACCTGCAAAATTAAAGTAAATTTAGGCCGCTTTAAGTGACGACAAGCCTTGATTAGGGGATTTTTCGAGTTTTTGGAGCTCCAAAATCGCTCTTTTCTCGCCATCTTTGGCAACTTTCCCACAAACCCGTCCGCTCATGTGGTAATTTGGATCAAGTTAAGCCTAAGTTGAAGCCTAGTCATGGGTTCGAGTCAGAATTTCGACAACATTTCGTTATAACGGCGATTATGCCCTAGAAAGTGCCCTGAAAAAGCTGTCACAAACCAAAATTCCGAGATGATAGGAAGTTTACCCATCACATAAGGATTCCAAATATCAAGTTTCGTCACAAATGGGCAATCCTAAGGCTATTTTCGAAGCGATTTACGGTTTAGCTGTGAAACCGTCTCAATTTCACTCAAATGCTAAAAAGTCAACGAAATCTCGAAACAAATACATGGTTATGATCCTTATACTACCAATTAGCCATTTACAAAGTCAATTTTGCAAGGCAAAGTCGTTTTGGGGAAAAGCCCCAAATTTTCGACTAATTAGGGTCGAAAACCCTAATTTTGTCGATCCCATTTGATCAAATACGGAAGATAAATGCAAGATTGATACACATACCTCGATTAGTCATGGCAAATGCAAGCTTTTGGTTCAAATTTTTACGGAAATGGTTGGAATTTGAGAGAGAAATTGAGAAATTATGTTTCGAACAAATGAGACAAACCCTCTGTTTCATCGGGTTTTTACGCAGAACTGCCACATCCAGGAAAAGACGCAGCAGGTGTTGCGCTTCTTCCAAGCGACGCAGCTCTTGTTGCGCCTCTTCCACAGCCGCCCTTCATACGAATTTTCAAAAATTCGTTATGAGTTCGTTATTTTGTGGGCCCATCTTTGGTGCGCCTCTTCCTTGATGCTACATCACACATTTGGTCCGTTTGACGTATATTCTTCGCCCGGATCCACACCTTCCAAGCCAACAGCAAACTATCGCCTTATTTTTATCCAAGACCTAGCTTGTCACAACGAGCGTTTTCTTCTTTGACAGGTGTTTCGACACACCTTTATTCTGTTCCCCCAGCGAGAGTACACGGATAGACATTCCCTCTCGAGACATGGAGATCAGTTCCCGATTATGTTCCCCCATCCAGAGTACACGGATAGACATTCCCTCTCGAGACATGGAGATCAGTTCCCGATTATGTTTCCCGAGCGAGATTTCACGACCGACAGTCATTCCCTCTCGAGACATGGAGATAAACATTGACCCCGAATCCTTCCGAAGTTTTTTTGAAGCCGAACACAAGCAGATTTCTCCCAGCAGTTCCAGACTGTGTCCTGCTGTCTTCTCCCAATATTGCGTTTTGTTTTCCCTGGAGTTTCAAGGAATTTCGGGTATGGTCTCTTCTTATGGCTGGCGAGCCTCCTTGCGTAGTGTAATGGACTCTAAACGATCCTCCCCGATAGTCGATAGGCTCTAAAATGTTCCCGACGACAGGTTCTTGGCTCAGACCCCTTGAGCCGCCTCTCGTCGCCATAGTCGTCAGGTTGTAATCTTCGATTGACCTGATGGCTATACTTTGACTTTCGCCTTGTCCAAGCCTCAGTCAAAGTGGGGGCTCTATAGATACCTCATTTCTGCACCTCCCGCAAACCACACGGTGATGATTGGGCCGCATGTTTGGTACGCGGAACGATTTGTGACAGTTCGTAAGTTTATCGTCAAGTGATCGCTCAAACACTTGTGTCTACCTCTTAATTGGCATCTACGTGCCGATACGGTCGTTTGGCAGTAATTAGAGTACATTTGGAGTCCGGATCATAAAACCGCCTTCATTTTCTAAAACCGAGTCAGAATGTTCTGGAATGTTCCGAATATTTCTATCCCATATTTTACAATCTTTTAATCTTTGGCAAATAATTTCCCGTAATATTCACACAAAATATTAAGGAAAACAAGATTAATCCGTTATTCCATAAACTAAACACGGAAATCTTTCTTCCGCAGGAGGAAACCACTTGGGAAAGGACGCGGCATGTGTTGCGCCTCTTCCAAGAGACGCAGTGCCTGCTGCGCCTCTTCCCAAGTCCATTTCTCGTATTTTTCGTATCTTTTCATATCTTTTCGAGATTCACTTCCAAAGTTTCTCCGAAAAATCCTACTTCCTCCGTGTGATTAGGATAAATAGAGACCTTCGGTCTCACATATTTCCCACGCGAGTGTCCGCCCCTTCTCTTCTCCCTTTGCATTCTAGACCACGTTCTTACTTTTTGGCGTGTACGTGCTTGAACTTTCGACCACGTAAGCTCGGATCCTTCTGAGTACCAGCCTCGTTTTGCATGACTAACCAATTTGACCAACTCCACCATAACCAACATTAATCAATCTGTTTTAATTCCTCTTACGAAGGCACTTTCGTCTACATTCGAGTCAAGCATCACTAAAACGTATACTTAGTTCATCTCGTTTCGTCAAACATGTAAGTCTGAGGGTGTATAATCCCTATTTTATTTATTATTCTTTACTTTTGTAATCATAATGTAAGATTTATGTCGAAAGTATTTCTAAAACCGATTTATAAAACCATGTTTTAAAATTCTTTTTACGGATTACCAGAAGATGACCGTCGAGAAAGGACGCAGCAACTACTGCACCTCTTCGAAGGGACGCAGCACCTGTTGCGCCTCTTCGTGAGGCTGTCGCAGTTCCTACTTCCTTTCTTCTTCCTTCGTCTTTTGTCAATTCGTCTCTTTATTTTCTTACGTTTGTTCTTTGATTCTTTGAACATAATAACTTAAGTGTAATAATTCTAACATGTAGCATGTATTATTCATCATCATTAATGTTTAATTCATCATAATTCCCGACTTAAATCCCAAGTAATTCATATTTGCGGGTTTTCGTCATTAAAATCAAATTCGGTTTTTAGAGGTTCGATTCATCCATATTAAGTCTCTGGAATTCGTCATTGATATATTTTTCACCTTTTATTCATCGTTGCCATCATTAATTCGTCATTAATAACATGTTTAACCTGATTAATTTGTTTGGTTTGTTTAATTTGTTAATTAACCCTTTTAATCATGTAAATAATTCGTTCTAATTAGTTTCATCCATGTTTATTGTTTTCATGACCCTTATTCACATGTAAATAACCTGCTAATCACTTTCATCCGAGTCAAATAATATAATCAAGCCTTAAAATCACCAACGAACATTAACGATTCGCAATTCCGGCTTCACAGCCAGAACTAAGCCAAGGAACAAACGCAGCAACTGATGCGCCTCTTCCAAGGGACGCAGCTCTGCTGCGCCTGTTCCTGGTTGACTTATGTCTCTGAACTCCCGTTTTGCTTTGACCTAGTTTTAGCTTACGTATTAATTAACTACTAATCATATTATCACCTTAATTCCTGTTCGTTAATTTGTTTATTTATTTCTCTTCTCAAATTATCCGTTTTAGAAGTATTTTCGACATAAATCATTTAATCCGATGTAATTATTGTAATTTTTCTTTGTTGTATTTTTATATTTCTTGTATTGTATTGTATGCTTTCACATGTAATCAACTTAAATTCCTACTTCGACCCCAATGGCATGTTAAATTACTTGTTCACCGACTTAGTCTAATTCTCACATGCTAGGATTAATCTAATGTTTGTTGCATTTCATGCATATAATCGACAATATATCAAGTATAGACGATTAGGTGTTCGATCAAAAGAGCTTCCTAATACGTACCCTCACCCCTTACTCCAGATCTCTGTGAACATCCGTGTTCATTGGCATCCACGAGAGTCAGTCTAGACATAGAATGCTAAGGGTAACGAGTTCTTGATGTTCATGTCACTACTTTGTGTCTTGACATGGCACGAGGTATTCGAACGGTTTCCAATTTTCCACAATAAATTGGTGGCGACTCCACAAATGCAAACGCTTGTTCCCAAGCGCCCCCTGTGGCCCACGTCCACACCTTGATCTTTACTTATTGGGGTTTGTATCTATTTTGGTGTCTAACACCTTCTCTTTCGAGCCTAGTTCTATCCTTAATAATTAAGATAGGTACTTACTTCTTATTGCTCCCACTGACTTCAAGAGTTTCTACTTGATGAAGACTTATCTTCATTTAAATTCCTAGTTAATCATTCACAAGGGTTAACTCTATTGTGGTATTTGGTTAATCAAAATTTCTAACAAATCAATTTACCAATTTAATATTGTCATGTTCTTAATAACTTAAGTGCTTGATGACAAGTGTTTGGTTTGAGCAATAAGACTTTTGAACCGTGGATGCTTAGAAGATATTATCAAAAAATATTTTGACTAATCATTACTTGATTTACTTCTATTCACACATTTTCACAAGAAATCATACATAGGCATGTTAGGAATTTAAGATGCTAATCTTATATGACATAGGACAACTCCTATGGAGTTCTATGGAATAGAACGATTCCTATGGAATTAGTCCATGCCCTATTTAAACGGTTCATTTGAGGATTTAGAAAGAGATTCTATTTATCATTAGTAATAGTGGTTTAGTGGAGACTCGTGTTACAATCGAAATGATATCGTATATTAATAGGAGAAATGATAAAGAACAACATAAAACAGCGAAATAGTGGTAAAAGAAACATTCATCGTTAATATATGAAAACATTTTAGCATGTTTTAGCATTTATATAATGACCTCCACCCAATTATATAAATGATTCCGAGATCCAAATCCATATTAACTCGGGCCCGGGGAAACCGATCCATCCCTCACTAATATAACTCGGTAGGTTAACTCTTTAACCGATTCTACAATTAGAACTCTCGGTCGATGAAATTACGTTAAGTTCATCTCTAGCCTAGAACATGAGACTAGTCTCCATGTCCGTTGAGTCCAACCAAATTTCGCGTGTAATAACTTGTAATTACCCCACTTACCCGATGAAAAAGAAAGTACCCCGGGAAACCGAATCTACCCCAAATGTCAAAGGGATTCATGGGTCCTACTATTTAGTAAGGCTAATCTCAATTTTAAATATGTGAGAGGTCTTGTCGATTTATTATCTATCACTTTATGTGAACTATATTAGTGAACTGACGATAATTATAATCGACACGGTCGAAAAAACGATATAAATATATATAAAAATGCATGTGATGTTAATGGCGATTTGGCAATCCATGCAACATATAAAGAAAAAAGCAAAGCAATAAAAAATTTTCTTAGTATGGCCTTCCTAAAATAGAAAATCTAATATTCTATTTACAAATTTGGAAACCAACTCCAATGATCCCTTGATCTTGAAGTGGCACGCTTCCCAAGGACTCCCTCTTGATCGGAACGCCTTTTCGATTGGCACCGTCTTGAAGGAACTCCGGAATAACAAATACAATAAAATACATAGATATTCCTATTATACATTTGTAAAAGTGAATCTAGTAAAAATAAAAGTGATACGATATCACATTAAATTACAACCGATTCAATATTCCCTTACATTATGGGAAATATCGATTAAACTAAGGCTATACTAAGATAAAATTACATAATTCAAAATTATATAAATAAAATATGACATTCATCAATAAAAATTGCAGCATAAATATATGTGTCTAACATGCCAAATTAATGTACCAAATCGCCCTACTTTCATCTTATATCATATATAATCCGGTTTTATGGAAATGCGTGATAATAACTTATTAAAATCATAAATCAATACTTAAATCAAATTTAAGTCCAAGTTAATTATCTTAACCTTCTTAGGACTCAAAAATTAGTCTTCACTAAATATTTGACAATAATTCAACTTGGTTTTGTATTATTGCTTATTAAACTTCTCTTAATCATAACAATTATGAAATAATTCCCAATAAATCATAAAAATTTGAAAAAATTCGAAATCACAATTTTGTAAATTCTGGAATATTACCAAGATTCCAAAAACTCAATAAAATTTGCCCACAAAATATTTATAATTCACTTCATTAATAAATCGTATAAATTATAATTTTTACCATTTAATTCCAAATTAAACATAAAAATTATGGAAAAATCAAAATTCAACCTAAAATTTCGAATTAATTTTTATGATTAATAAAGTTGTCGTTTTATCGATTTTATCACATAAAAATCAATAAACATACCAAATCAATCAAAATTAATCATACAACTTTATATCTAATATCCATATCATATATACAATATTAGGAAAAAAGTTTATGCCATAAAATTCATTTTAGCTATTTTTGCTAAAAATAGTCACTATTTATATCATTATAACCATTAAAATTATAAATCATGCATAATAAATAACATTTATTTCAAATTTTACATATAATCTGTAAAATATTCATGTGATAACATATTAAAATTTTGTGGCCTGTTATGAAGTTTAACTATTTTTAGTCATTCAACCTCCATTTATAGCATTTTTTTATCGGCCAAACAACCAAATAGGTAAAAAAAGTAGGTGTCTAACGACAGATTGGTAAAAAAACTTATCAATGCGACAAATAAGTAAAAAAAGTTGAGATTTCTGACAAATACACCAAACTTACTCACCAACAAACACTATAGTAAGCGCGTGTAATTCATCCTCCTAGCAAGAATTTTTTTGCCTACAGTTTATCCACACTGATGTCATTATTTTTTTAACCTTCATCTTCTAATGGACAAAATGTCAGCTATGCAAATATCCAACTAACAAAAGGTAAACATCACCAGTGAGTAATTTGAGAACAGTGTTTGATCAGTACAAAATGTGATTTTGATCAATACACCATAATTAGCTTTGATACATCAATTTTTCACCACCAAAAAAATAATATTGATCGACATCTACAAACAAAAGCTTAATATCACAAGTAAAGCTAGCACCACCTAGAGCTAACTAGTTAGGCTCGGTCATTTGTCGAGAACATTCCAGAATGTTGGGGTCACTGATGACGATGCATGGAGAACAAAATAATCAAACAAGAATCATCCGAAAAATTGAATAACAAGCTTATCTGTGTAACGAATCACCCATAAGATAAAAAATAATCAAACAAGAATCATCCGAGTTCATGTAATGGAGGCTTGTGAGTGCGGTGACTAACTTATTAGTACATGAAAACTCAATGAAAGCGTTGGAATTTTTATGTCAAATCAATCATGCTTCCTATAATTTAATCAAGAATCGTAATTGTATTTGACCCATAAATCATAACCTTTAAAATATTTTACCAATTAATCATACAATCAAGTATGTTTTACCTAATTAAATTACTAAAACTAACATATTTTAATCACAACATCATAAAAGCCAACACAAATTTCATATTATGTACACTTCCTAATATATTCTATATATGTACATGTACAAAACAATCAAAGTTTCAATTTTTATCAAAATAGTAGAAAAGGAAAAGTACTTTACTTTGCTCTAGATCATGCCAGTTTCTTAATGCAACAAACTTTGAAGATTACTGGGCTTTGATTATCAAATCTTGTAATGGTGAAGGGATTGAATATGAGTGAGTCATGGACTCACAGTGGAAAATGGAGAGATAAGTTTGAAGGTTACTGAGTTTTGATTTTTGGTTAAGAGGAAAGGAAAGTGATCAGGGAAATAAGCACACATTCCGACAAAAAAAATGAAAGACGAGTGTATATTGAGTGTCTGGAATCACGCGCCATGTTTTGTGGTGTATTTGTCAGAAATCTCAACTTTTTTTACCTATTTGTCGCATTGATAAGTTTTTTTACCAATCTGTCGTTAAACACATACTTTTTTTACCTATTTGGTTGTTTAGCCCATTTTTATCACATAAAAATCATAAATCATGCAATATTAATCACATCAATACGAAATTTTACATACAATAAGTAAAATATGCATGTGAAGTCATACTAAAATTTCATGGTCAGAATCGAAGTTTAACTATTTTTAGTTAAAAAAAACAGCCATTTTATTCATTGAAATGCAATTGTTTCACTAAAAATCATTAAAATAAGCAATAATCATCCATAAATCATCAAAATGACCTAAATATATTTTAGGACCAGAATATATTACATGCAAAAAATTTTGTGGCTTTATCCTTATAAATCACAAATTTTTAGTTTTAATTAAGTTACATTTAACTCGGAAAAACCAAACCGATTATGCATGCAACACCAAACCTCTTGATGCCAATTGAAAGTTTCAAAAACCCCTTATTAAAATTATTTAATATATTTTATAAGTTACTCATTAATTTATCTCTTCGACCTAGTGCACGCATAACAAAATTAACAAGGTTAGGAGAAAACGGTTTTCTTACATACATTTGTGACGGATTTATGGGCACTAGATTTGGACTCCTTCCAAATCCAGATCTTGAGCTAAATAAGATATTTGGATGATCCTCCAAAAACTTCAAGCATCCAAAGAAGAATGTTTCCTCTTAGTTGCACCAAGACTATCCCTCAATACTACAAATATTATTAACTAGATAATAAGAGTAGTGAACCTTAAATTTTTATCTAATAAAATTACTACACACTTAGTAATATATTTGTGATATTAGATCTAAGAAAAAAATTTTGTATTACATAAACTAATTTTATGTGAGAAAGTTTAGAGAGATAAGCACACAAGATTAGAAAAAAAAATTATCCAAAAATGAGAACTAATTTTTCTAGTGTGTTAGTGGGGGTGCACGGTTTCCACACCTCAAAAGAGCCATGCATTTCCTTTTTATCTTATCAAGACAATAGGCTAGAGACTAGGTGTGTAAGATAGTAATCATGGTGTTTATTTTATATTTAAATAATAACAACCATAAAACCCCACTAACCCCATAAAATGGACTTCCATTTTACAACTTGTATTTTGTCATTTATCATGCATGACATGCTACACATAACATGTCATAAGTCATATTAATGCATATTTAACCAATTAAATATCATTACTTTATCAAATAAATTAAAAATAACAAATTAAATGGTAATTCACAATTACATATATGTAAAATGGGTCATTTTGAATTTAGTCAATATAATCTACAACTTTTTGTAATTATAACTAACTAACAATTCTTATCTCAAATGTTTCATAAACATTAATCAATTTTAGTAATATAACATTTTAATTACTAAATTGAATCTTATTTAATCATATTACAATAAGATATAATATTCTCTCTTATATATCAATTTGTTCAATTTAAGGATTTAAACAATCTGTATCGTCATACAATCGATTAACTTTACAATTGAGGGAATCGTCCTTTAGGTGTGACCTTAACGGATCAACTGATCACCACCGTCAAACGACAGTAATGTCAAACTCTAGTTAGCCAATCATTACCGATTAATGTTGATTATTGACTATATATATTGAATCATCCCTTACGTATTCTTATATGAGATTTATTGATGTGATCGCACTATTGTTGAGGACACATACTCCAACATCATGGTGGTGATCATACAAACATGTTTACATAGTTACAAGCAAATTATTGTTGTAGTGAAATCGAGTTAGTTTATGTCTTACAATTCCTAGGAATATTTTGGTCCCGGAGCCGAGTCGGTCAAGACTGTACAACAACTACAAGTCGACTTAGTTTCTTCCTATTCAACTTTATGCATGGTCTAACCAGACTCGAGTTAGTTTATATCTTACAAGTCTTGTTGAATGGATAAGAGATGTATGCATGCAAGGTTTTCAATCAACAAATTTATCAAGCATAACATGTGCATAAGTTGAAACTACAACAAGCAAGCAATCTTATGAAAACATATTAGATTTAGTATGGATCTACCTCCATGTTTTAGTTCCCCTAATCCCCCATTAACCCTAGCCAGAAGACTACTCACTCATGACTATGGTAAAAATGCTAATAAAGGTGTCAATCATATTAGCAAAGTTAAACATGATGAATGAGTAAAGCAATAATTAATTAAGCAAGGGTAAAAGGGATTTTACCAACTTTAAGAATGGTCCAAATAATAAGCAAAGAATAATAGAAGAACACTTGATGAATGATGAAGAGTTGTCAAGTCTTCAATAAACCCCAAATAGTCTTCAAATTACCCAACTAAATCTAAGAACACTTGAATGATTAAAGAGGAATTAATATTTCATTAATATTGAATTGAAGGAATACAACTTGATTAATAATATATAAACTTGATTAATGCTAAATTCTAACTTGGTGATTAATCCCCTAACACAATGGGGTATTTATACTAAGTACAAGTATTAGGATAACTAGGGGTTTAAATGACGATTAAGTCCCTAAGAAGAAGATTAGTGCCTTGCAAGTCCCATAAGAAGCCGCCCGGATTGACACTGAAGCAAACTCGTGCTGCCTAGGGATCCGCTCGACCTGAAGGTGAGACGCCCGTATTGACGCTTGAGACGCCCAACCTGGGCTCGGGACGCCCGGATCCTTGCTCAGCTTTCCTTCTTCTTCTTTTGACTGCCTAAGGATCCGTGGGGATCGTTGAGGGGTCGTGGGGGTCTTCATCGTTGCCCATTCTACTTGATTTATTCACTTAGACCTTTAGTAATGGTTTCCTCTTTGATGCTTGGTCATTAGATGCACTCCATGTAGCTCCACGTTGCTCTATAAGTGCAAGGTTAGCAATCCTCTCCTACCAAGGACACAAAACCTCAAAGAATATGCAAAGTAGGGAACTAAAGATAAGAAACGACCCTAATAAGCACTAGAAAGCATAGGAACGAGGCTAGTTCGGGAATTAAATGTGCACAAATATGAGTCACATCACCTTCTCCTAGCCACCTTCGAGACATTAACATCCAACCGATTTGACAAGATGTTGATGAGAGCCAACATATCCGCACTATGGGAGCAAGGAGAAAGTTCACTTGGCTTGTTGATAAGCTCAACATTGAACGAAACTTCTCTTTGTAACACAACCGAGTCGGAGGAAGCACCGGAGTATAACCCGGCCATCCTCCAATGGCGCCAACTTTTTCGGCAAGAGGGCAAATTTCACCTTTCCGAAAAACGAAAACATGCGATTTTGAATCCAAAAACCGAGAGATGCTTCAACGAACGAGGATTGCACCTTGACTTAACGAAGCACCAACGATTGACCAACTCCCATTACAACGAGTTGATACTTCTCGGGAGGCGACAAATCCCGACACCAATGTCGCAACCTATTTTCGAAAGCATCCATGAATTATTTTGTGGAAGAAGAATAAAGGTTTTTGTAGAGATGTTTTTCGTGTTTCGGATGATGAAACAATGAAGCACAAACGTCTCTATTTATACAGAAAAATTAGCGCCTTTTTCCGAAAAAAGAGGCAGCTCGCTTCCATCGCCCAAGGCCTCGCGTCTCTTTAGGCTGTTCCTCAGGATCCGCACCTTGATTTGTCCCTATCAAGTTGTGTTTCTTCCTGAAACCTAGATTTCTCGCCTTGAGGCTCGCCCCTCTTCGGGCCTATCCGGGAATTTTTGTGTTTTCTCACACTCACATTTCCTTGTTTTCACGAAATTCGACACGGTTTCCATAACGCAGCTTTAAACATACGGGTTTTTCTCTTCTTTTTTAGGGGGAAAGGGCTAGTCGCCCCGATCCGCGACGGATCATTTCCATGTCAGTCAAAAATTCCGAATTTTTTTTTTCGCATTTTCCACAAATATCGAGAATTGATATCAAACACGACGTCAATTTTCTTCAAAAATTCAGACTCTTGCAAATCCAAGTCTTGATCTCACAAATATCAAATTAATTGCAGCCGCAAAATCTCTTTTAAAATTCATCCGTGACGGTTTAAGTTTTAGTTCTTCGAGTTACAAATCAATTTTAGGCAAAATTCGATGCAATTTAATTCAAACACGAATTAATTTCTCGAAATATCAAATCAATTTCTTTTAAAAAAATCCAAACATGGCGACTGGTCGCGGAATTTTCAAAATTTCTTTTCAATTTCATTTTTAACTTCGAGTCATCGGGGTTATTTTTATTTTTCAAATGCTTTTGCGTGTTTACATGTGTGCATACATGCTACATGTTGCCTGTTTTCTACACTAACGATGCAAGAACAAATGCAAAGCAAAGGGGAATCAGCCGCTGACCGTACTTCTCCGAAACACAACACACAAAAAAGCCAAAACAAAACAAACTACAAACCAAAAACATATATATACAAACCGCCTCACGCAAAATACGTCGACACATGTTCGATACAAACAACTGACCATACAAACAGGATATGGTACAAGTATTTATCATAGAGACACTGGCCTAAAACAACGAACTAGGAGTTATCTGCCACCTACCGAACTAAGCACTCTTTATCCTTCTAACCAGAAAAGAAAGGGAACAACATGGAAAACAAAGGAGTACCAGTGGAAGCAAAGGTGGTTACCATTACGGTAATACCCCATTCCTACTGCGTAACAAAAAAGGGAAAAATGTCTGGCAGACTTCGGACGACATGACAAACAGGAATTGTGACTCAGTGCATCGCCCCAACTTTAACCCCCAATCGTCGGAATCCGGCGAGGAGAAGAAGCCACGACATAGGGTGCCACCCCGATGTTGACCCCCAATCATCAGAATTCAACGACGATCGAAGATGGTAACGTAGAACGACGCACTGGTGTTGACCCCCAATAATCAAGTGCCCGAATTTCTGCAGACAACAGCCAATGATCGACAGTTGATCAAAGGCTATACAAAGGCAGCCAGGGAGCAACACAACTCGACAAGGACAAGACAACAGCCGTCTATCCTCCTCCAGGATCATCCTCCTGCTCTAAAGCCTCAGCAACAGACCCAGTAGGCCCATAACACTCCCCTGTGATCAGGACAAAACAAAAAAAACATCAGCCGAAATTTCGGCATTACGACGGCACAAAATGGACATGATCCAAAACAAACCACCTGCAAATGCAAAACAGAACAAGGGCAAACCCGCCCAAACCCATGCAACAAAAACACTTCACAAAAAGTCACACAAAAAACGACTCGCCCTTCTTTTCAAGCAAAAGACGAGTCAAAACAACAACAACAATAACAACAAAAATTTCAAAAACCACTCAACACCTCAAAAGACCGCACAAGGTCCGTAAAACAAACAAACATTCCCGACACAACTGGGTATTTTCGCAACTCAAAAAGGCAATTTTACGCCAATTCGGGCACAAACAGGTCAAAAATTCAAAATACGACCACAACAAAAGAACGTGATTTAATCACGTCTCAAAGTGTGACCAAAACTACCGTTAAGGTCCATTTCAAGACAAATCGGCTCAGTTTGAGCCCAAACAGACGTTTATTTCGTCAAACATAAGACCGTTAAAAAAAGGCAAAAATTCAAAACTTTGTCCACAACGCCCAACGAAGGTTCAATATAGCAAAGATGGTCTTCCCCGACTATAATGCAACCTAGTGGGGCACACAACTCAAGCAAACAAACATGGCATTATGAAATAAGACGGTTTTCCGTCTCACACACGTTTTTCGAGCCTAGGGAGCGGGAACGAGGACCAAAATACAAACTAAAAGCACCCCTATACTCCTAAACAGGTTTCTAACCTAATGCAATCATCAATTTCACTCAAAAATGGGCTAAACAGAAACGCCCAAATCAATTTTTCGAAGGGTTAGGTGATAAGGCTAAAGTCGTATCACCTTAATCAAAGTAAACCTAAACTACTACTAACAAAATATAGCAAGCGGTAAGTCAGGGTCGAATCCACAGGGAGGCGGTGATTATCTAGTTTGTTTATATTTAAATCTGTCTTAAAGTAACCAATTGTGGGGGTTTGTTTTGTTTGTATGCTAACCAACTAATTGCAAGTAATTTAAAGGGCAAATAACAATAATATTAAAGGTCTAGGATTTCCGGTTCACTAGGTCAATTATATGGGGTCTATTAATCAATTGCTAGATCTGTCAAGCTGTCTAAGGTCATAAGATTGGTCGACTCTATTATGCCCTTTAGATCGATTCTAACATGCGGTCGCTATAATTAGATACAATCTATTTGGTTATCGCAGCCTATATTAATTCTAACCCGGTCGGTGAAAGGATTAATTCGCTACACTAATTAACAACTCAGGCCTAAGTTAATTAACTAGAATAAGAACAATAATCAAACGACATCTTATATGATTTCCCTAGCAATTAATCAATTTTCCCCTTTTAATTAACCTAGATCTCCTTCATCCTAGATGAGGAAATTAGCTACGCATAATAGAAAGAATAACAATAATAGTAATAGAAAACATGATGAACAATAATAAAGATAAACAAGTAATTGAAATAATAATTGAAGAAAGATTAGAACAATACCGTAATTAAAGGCAATAGATCCGAACAATTATTAAACTAAACTAAGTATTTGAGAGAGTTTTCTAAGGTAGCTATACTAAACCTATGTAAAATAAGGCATAATATAACCTAGAGTACGATTTTTGGTATTTATAGTAGTCACAACCGATATAAGGAAATTTGCGGAATACTGCGGAAACTAGTGGTTCCTCGATCGAGCCAAGGTGCACTCGATCGAGGCACCAATTCCCAGATAGCCCAAATCTCGACATTGCAAAGTTTATTGATTAGGTTGGTTCCTCGATCGAGTCGAGAGGTGACTCGATCGAGCATGAAGTTCCTCGATCGAGCCAAGGTTGACTCGATCGAGGCACCAATTTCCTACTTCGCACACTGGACTTCAAACGGGCTCCATTTCTTTGTTACTTGTCAGAAACAAGCAATTTTTGCGGCGTTGGAAAGATAAAAAGATAAGATTTCACCTCCAATTGGAATCACTTAAAAATCTGTTGTAGAACTCGAGATATAGCTCTTCAAAGTAGGCACTTGTAATAAGAAGCTCTTTTCTTCGTGTTTTCTTCTTAACTTCTCTTCCTTCATTCTTATGGATTCTCGTGCCATGCTTCGTGTATCCCTTCATGCTCACTCCGCGATGCCCATTTCATTCCTTTTCTCCTCAAATGCATCATTCCTGCATTAAACATCAAAAGGCGAAAGTATCAACATTCTAACATAAAAGGCATGTAAGTGATATAAACTAGCACGAAAACCGTATCAAAAGTAATTAAGGGGAGGCATAAATATGTATATAATTATTACTCATAAAACTCCCCCAAACCATCTCTTTGCTTGTCCTCAAGCAAAGCAACACACAATACAAAAGGCAATAATACAAATGGCGAATAAACGATTCAGAGCTAATGTTTAATGCACATACAAATCCCAAGCTATCCATATTTGTAACAAAGTAATGACTAAAGTGTACCAATAAAACAAATTCAAAGGTACGGGAAATAGAAAACGTAGCTCAAGTCTCAAGTCACCATACTAGATACAAATGCCAAATACCTTTCGATCTTGCTAGACAAATTAGTCGGATTCTCGCGGATTCACTCATGCACTCATAAGTATATAGGGTGAGTTATATGTGAAGATAGAAAGAAGTAGAAACAGTTACTCAACTTATGAAACATGCATGCAATCTAATGTGATAGGGATTTCCCCAACTAATATGCAATCATCATATGTAGACAAAAGTACATGTATCAAGGACAATAAGGGTGGAAAATGGGTTAAAGGAATAGAAGTGGTTTGTGCCAAAGCACGTTATGGATATGTGGAGCTAAGACGGTAGTCGCAGCGCTAACCCAAACCAAATCTAAATCTTAAAATAACAAATTAACCCAACTTAGAGAAATGATCTCAACTTTACAACATATGAGAGCTAACAAACTACTCTCCAATTATACATTAGACTCTAACAACCATCTTTTTGATCCTTGACAAAACCAAATGAAGCAATCTCTTTTCTTTTCTTTCCTCTTTTTCCATTCTCTTCATATTTTTCTTTTTCCAACACAAGGATACAACACAATCGCTAAAAGTATTTTGCTATACCCACATGACAACAATAAATCACAACCCAACCATAATAGCAAAATAAACAAGATAAACAAGCAACTGCGACTGTCCCGAAAAGGTAGGCAAATTCTTGGATTGTAGCTCATAGCATGTAATTAATATTGGCTACAAGGGTTCAAACGGGCTAACAAAAGGTAATGTAAGGCTTATTTGAACGATAAGAATCGCCTATCCACATGTACTTAGTCAAATGAAAGCAATAAAAGTATCAAGAAATCAATGTCACACTTATGCAATTTGATATTACACATTCCACAAGGAGAAACCACACTCAAGCCTACTTGACAATGAGACCAGTTTATTGATGTTCCTGACCTAGGAAGCTCTATAGACCTCAGAATTGAAGTATTTTACCAACATAATTGTGTCAAATCTAATCAATATAAGGCATGTCAATACGGCTAAGACTTGAATTATGAGCTTTGTTTTCGTGGCTAACGAGTCAAAACAATGTACATGGACAACTATTTGAGATTCAAATGCAAAAACAATGCAATTTAACATCATTTTTATTCAATTCACCAAGACTCGACCTAAAACAAAGGAAAAACATGTTTTTGTATTTTATAAAATTTTTAAATTTTATGGATTTTTTATATAAATGCACACAACATAAATAAAAAGCACACAACATAATAAAACTCCTCCCCCAAACCTAAATGTCACAGTGTCCTCATTGTGACGCCTACAACATAGCAATCACACACAAATCCAGCAACCTAAAGGACACAACTAACAAAAAGAATGGGAAATAACTATATAATACAATAAAAGAAGGTACAAGGGAAGAGAATACCGGGTAAGAGCTTATGATTCCCCCAAACCAGCTGCAAAACAGGGGTAAATAATCATCCTCGCAAATCCTATCATCGTCTGGCTACGTTATTGACCCAAAAGACGAGGTGACTCGATCGAGCCCCATGACACTCGATCGAGGAACCTTTCTGTCGAGCAAGAAATCTGCATTTAAAACAAATGCGCACACGAATCATAATCAATACAAGTTAAAGCTCGTAATAGTAAATCAAAAAGTAGCGCATGTGCTACATACAAACATAAGTAGCACCAATAAAAAGTCCAAGCAAAGAATAAAAATAATGTAAAATGTCCTGGCTCATCAAACTCAAAATCTAATGTAAAATAAGAGCAATGGTCATTGTTCTTAAGGTCATCCTCTTGAGGAAGGAGATAAGGCACTTCGTCTGTTATATAAGCTTCATCAAAAACTCTAACTGGCTCCTCTCTGAAAATTTCAGCTTCCAAAGCCTCCAACTCAGCTTTTATATCAACATTCTCATCACACCTGTAAACCATCTCAGGAGGAGGATCTTGTCCATAAATAAGCTTCTCTATCTCATCCACTTCCTTGCTCCATAGATCAGTGGTATGGAACTTGAAGCCTTTAGGAATAGAAGCAATCGTGGGTTCGGAGTGACTTGTTAATGTAGGCATCTTTGGTGTTGTAGAAATCACAGCTGCAGAAATAAGAGTGTCCTCTTCTAAGGATGAATCTTCTGCAAAAGTATACCGCTCGTAGTCAAGTGTACTCAAGTCTTCCACTTGACTTACTTCTCTTTGAAATATTCGTCTGTAGCGAAAAGTCTTTTCTGGCTCGGGATCAAATGGTAGGATCTCTAACCTGTTAGACCTGGGCATACACGAAAACAACAAGAAAAGATAAAACTGTCTCAAGGAACTGAAGTTCCCTGAAACAATAGACAAAAATAAACAGAAACAAACAGAACAATTGTTGCCTCCCCGGCAACGGCGCCAAATTTGATAAGGCTAAAGTCGTATCACCTTAATCAAAGTAAACCTAAACTACTACTAACAAAATAGCTAGCGGTAAGTCAGGGTCAAATCCACAGGGAGGCGGTGATTATCTAGTTTGTTTATATTTAAATCTGTCTTAAAGTAACCAATTGTGGGGGTTTGTTTTGTTTGTATGCTAACCAACTAATTGCAAGTAATTTAAAGGGAAAATAACAATAATATTAAAGGTCTAGGATTTCCGGTTCACTAGGTCAATTATATGGGGTCTATTAATCAATTGCTAGATCTGTCAAGCTGTCTAAGGTCATAAGATCGGTCGACTCTATTATGCCCTTTAGATCGATTTTAACATGCGGTCGCTATAATTAGATACAATCTATTTGGTTATCGCAGCCTATATTAATTCTAACCCGGTCGGTGAAAGGATTAATTCGCTACACTAATTAACAACTCAGGCCTAAGTTAATTAACTAGAATAAGAACAATAATCAAACGACATCTTATATGATTTCCCTAGCAATTAATCAATTTTCCCCTTTTAATTAACCTAGATCTCCTTCATCCTAGATGAGGAAATTAGCTACGCATAATAGAAAGAATAACAATAATAGTAATAGAAAACATGATGAACAATAATAAAGATAAACAAGTAATTGAAATAATAATTGAAGAAAGATTAGAACAATACCGTAATTAAAGGCAATAGATCCGAACAATTATTAAACTAAACTAAGTATTTGAGAGAGTTTTCTAAGGTAGCTATACTAAACCTATGTAAAATAAGGCATAATATAACCTAGAGTACGATTTTTGGTATTTATAGTAGTCACAACCGATATAAGGAAATTTGCGGAATACTGCGGAAACTAGTGGTTCCTCGATCGAGCCAAGGTGCACTCGATCGAGGCACCAATTCCCAGATACCCCAACTCTCGACATTGCAAAGTTTATTGATTAGGTTGGTTTCTCGATCAAGTCGAGAGGTGACTCGATCGAGGCACCAATTTCCTGCTTCGCGCACGGAACTTCAAACGGCCGCCATTTCTTCGTTACTTGTCATAAACAAGCGATTTTTGTGGCGTTTGAAAGCTAAAAAGATAAGCTTTTACCTGCAATTAGAATCACTTGAAAATCTTTTGTAGAACTCGAGATATGGCTCTTCAAAATAGGCACTTGTAATAAAAAGCTCTTTTCTTCGTGTTTTCTTCTTAACTTCTCTTCCTTCATTCTTATGGATTCTCGTGCCATGCATCGTGTATCCCTTCATGCTCACTCCGTGATGCCCATTTCATTCCTTTGCTCCTCAAATGCATCATTCCTGCATTAAACATCAAAAGGCGGAAGTATCAACATTCTAAGATAAAAGGCATGTAAATGATATAAACTAGCACGAAAACCGTATCAAAAGTAATTAAGGGAGGCATAAATATGTATATAATTATGACTCATCATTAGGGTTTTGCCCTAATTTAATTAACCAAAAGAAAAACAAATTCAAATGGATTCAAGAGGATTTACATACCTTGAGATGACATAAAAAATATGGCACGAGGTCAAGGAAGCAGCGAAGTCGAAAATGGCAATTTTTCGTGGTTTTCGTAGTTTTGTGTCGAAGAAGACAAAGTGAAATGAGAGCAACCTGCTCTCGCGTCTTTTTACAGAAAAAAGAGGAACCCCATTCCCTCGCAGAAAGGCTCGTGCCTCAATGGGGTATTCCCTGCTTATTCAGCGGAATTTTGGGCTTTGGCCCAATTCCCACATAAGCTTCAAATTTTCAACGACGGATTAAAAACCGTCATCTTCTCAAACAAATATAAAATAGTGAAATTCAAATTCGCAGTTTCACAAAATTTTCAACAACATTTTCAAATCACGGAAAACGAATAGTAAAATTCAAATTCGCTATTTTATTTCAAACAAACGGCATTAAAAACCATCACACCTTCAAACGGGAAAGTGAAATTTAAATCCACGATTCCTTACAAATTTCAAATCACGAGAAGACGAAACCAAAAATCGTTATCTCCCAAACACACATCGAATGGCGGAATGCACATCTGCCCTTTTCTATAAATTTCCAACAAACGGCAACAAAAACCGTCACCCCTCTTCGAGATTCGAAATCACCGCCAACCACGGGAGCCAGGCTCACAAGCTTATCCCTTTCCGGCACCACAAACATCCAATATAAACACCGAGATTCCCCAGCAAGATATCGGAGGCCTCCCCACAGAGCCCGCTAAACTCTAACGACCTCTCGAAATACTCGCGTCCAACACGGCTATTTCCCACAGTCAATCACATTCGACATGGCTGGCGAGCCTCACAACGCACATCCAACATGGCTGGCAAGCCTCACAACGCACATCTAACATGGATGGCGAGCCTCACAACGCACATTCGACATGATAGGCGAGCCTCACAACGCACATCCAACATGTCTGGCGAGCCTTACATCGCACATTCAACATGGTTGACGAGCCTTACAATGTAACCTCAACGCGGCTGGCGAGCCCCATCATATCCCAACGCGGCTGGCGAGCCCCATCATATCCGCAACATGGCTGACAAGCCTTTGCCCGCAAATAAGAAGCAACTCAAAAACATATCCCGAAGATGCCTCAGGTATGACTCTTTCTTATGGCTGGCGAACCTTCGTACGTACTCTAACGGACATTAAACGACCCACATGGATAGTTGACAGACTCTAAACTGTTCCCGACGATAGGTCCTTCACTCGTATCCTCGAGTCGCCTTGGCGTCGCCCTTCCCGACAGTAAGTCCTTGGCCCGAATCCTTTTGAGCCGCCTCGACATCGCTTCGGTCTCCAGGTTGTAATTTTCGATTGACCTGGGGGCTATACTTTGACTTTTGCCCTGTCCAATCCTCAGTCAAAGTGGGGGCTCTGTAGATACCCAGTATCTTTCGAGTCTCCAACAAACACCCGATGATTATCGGACTACAACATGTTTAGGAATCGCAGCGTTTAATCGACAGTTTTGTACAACTATACGTCGGAAAACTTAAAACGATTTCGAAAACAAAACATTTTAAAACTTTTCAAAAGTACCCGGAGTGTTTAATGCACGATGAGAGGGTCGCAATGACAATAACTAGAGTCAAAACCGACACCGGACCAAAAACCGACTCAAAAATTCAAATCTCGACTCCAACGAGTCAAACCGAGTCAAACACAAAAAACAAACTTCTCAAAACTTCCCTGTTAAGTATTCCCGGAATACTTGAATGGTCAAGTACAAATCATGTCATCCAAAACATAGGATAGAACAAATCATGTGATAGTGACAAGACAGCTCGAAGACCCGCGAAATGGCTCGCGCCTCTTCGAATAGCCCATGCGGCCACGTCGTTCAAAATGCACACAACCACCCATTTCTCTATAAATACCCCTCAAATGCCACCATTTGAAGGTATGCGAGTGTCCGCCTCCTCATCTCTCCCTTAAAATTTTAGACTCGACTTCTTAAGTCACAAACCGACACGTGTTTTCGACCAACCGATCGAAAACGCAAGCCTTACACATTGTTTGGTACCATCATCGTGCATTAAATCACTTGACCGACCATCTCGACCAAACACACCATCACTAAACTCAACAAAACACTCTTTTACATTGCTAAAATGGTTTTCAAACCGAGTTTTCCGACAAAACAAGTTGATACACTTTCGTCGATTTCTCGTCTCAAGCCTAGCATGTAAGTATGAGGGTGTAAAAATCCTCTTCTTTCATGTCTTTAATCTGTTTTATGACTATAACATGGTAAAACATACATAACATGGTTCAAATATAGGTTAAATGAGCCAAAACCGGATTTTGGCCAGAGACAGGGGCAACTTGTATAGTAGGAGGGCTCGCGCCTCATCCCCCTCTCAGGCCTTAATCCATCCGTGTTTGATCTCATTTTCCCTCTTTAATTCATTTCTTATTTGTAATCGGTTTTTACCATTTCAAATATTTCAAATCATTTTCATGATAAACTTTTAACCATAAAACATTTTCACCCTTGGTTCCTCATACCATGATGGTTTAAATCCGTGTTTCGGTGATAATATTTGGTTAATCAAATTTTGAAAGGTATTTTAAAACCTTTTATTTCATTTCTTTACATTTCAAAAACACACACATTAGTCATAAATACAAAGTCATCCTTGGTTCCATATACCATGTCGGTTTTCAACCCGAGTACGATGATAAACATTGACTAATTACAAACAAATGAACTTAAAACAATTAAGTTCATAATCATTTTTCAAAACTATTTATGTCAAGCTTGCTAAACCGAACCCGACATCGAATGTCATCAATACAATGGTGATTATTCAAGTCCCGTTCCTCACATTAGCACAAAAAGCGGTCTAAACGACCTTTTCAAATCAAGACGGGTTCAAACATCCTCTTTTCAAACCATTTTACAAACATTTTAACAGTCAGAAGACGTCCCTTGAACAGTCTGCTGACTCGCGCCTAAACAGGCTAACTATTTTGCAATTTTCAAACCAGGACAGGCCTGTTTCCATCGTGTGACAGCTCGCGCCTCAATAGGCTGCCACCCTGTTTCCTTTCCAGCACTTGTGTAGGACGATCCCGACTTTGCTTAACCCGAATATAGGACGGATCGGATGACAAATCTGCCTCTTTCATATTGTATTTGCAAAACGCCTTACTAAGATAAATGGATCACGTTACGCACCATAAACCTAACTCGGTAAATGGATGTTTAATTTTCGTCTTGCATGAAAATGAACATTAAATCCAACTTGACATCAATTAATTGATATTTGGATAAACAACCGACATAGAAAGCTCACATGTTAGGTTCAAACTTGTAGATTCGCATTCATGCATTTACCCGTTTTATCAACTTTTGCATTTAGCCAACCAAGATCGATCAGTAGAGGCCGTTACCGCGGGGGGATTGGGTGTCCGATTAAAGGGCTTACCAATACGTACCTTCACCTCTTACTCAGAAACTTTGGATAGTGGATGACCTTATCCAGGGCGTACGAGAGTCATTTTAGAGATAAGATGCTAAAGAGGGACAACTCCTTATCTTTAGTACCTATGTCAAACACCGCTTTTTTTGCCTTGGTTGACCTAGGTATAAAGTCGATTCGAACGGATTCCAAGCATCCCACAAATGTTTGGTGGCGACTCCGAATATCTCTTGCATCGTTTCGAGACCCTTGCCGAGACGAAACCGACCGATCTAAAACGATCCGGTCGAAAGCATTTTTACACCACCGAGCGTGGCTTTCAAAATACCATTGCGCGCCCACAGATTGGCCGGGCGTCGCAGGTGGGCCCATGTCCACAAGGTGATGGGGCGGAGTTCAGCTTTGTGCCAATGGATATTGGAGAAGATTAATAAACTCCGTGGATTTTGGTGATGCGAGTAGTAGAGGTTTTCATTTAATTGGGCTTACTCTTTTATTGGGCCCGTCCTATGCTATAAGACGGTCAAATAGAAGAGTTACTGATCAAAGAAATAATAAAGCAATATGGAGTATAGTATTTGGATTATATGTCCCTCGGTCAGGTCTGGTCCATGCATTTTTTTGGTGTTGATCGGAGCGAACAAATGTAAATATGCTCTGATCCACCGTCCAATATTTTACCCTTATTTGGTCTTCGGTCCACAAAACGGTCAGACCGATGAACACCCCTAGCTATAGACATGGCAAAATTGACCCGATATGAATAACTCGACACCCGAACTCAAGACCCGAATCCAAATTGACCCAACCCAATTTAACCCGACCCGAATATTTATTGTTAGAAACTGATTATTATCCACAAATAACTTGATAATAATTGACCCGGACACGAAATTATCCGGCCTGACCGGAAGGCTACAAACCTGAAATGACCCTAAACAAAATTAACCTGACCTGAACCCGGCCCGATTGACCTATTTGTCAGACCTACCTACCTATACTAATATAATATAATATAATATATTATGGACAAAACTTTTGGCATTTATTAAGACACTTGTCATGTCATTTGGTATCTATTTGACCGTTTAAGTTAAATGAGAATTTGTTTAAAAATAATAATCTACTAGGGTTGGGTCGGTAGCAATCTTAATGTTACATCTGCTTTTCCAAATTGTGGTTTATTTGAATGAAAAAGGCCTACTACGTCCTGTCCGAGTTCTTCCAGTGAACTCTACTGTGAAAGAATCATGGATAGCCGCCGTCGTCGAGTAAGTTGGTCCGACATACCATCGGAGCTATTATCTTTGATAAAGGAACGTCTCGGAACTCGATTTGATACATGTAATTTCCAGTCTGTTTGCAAATTATGGTGCGCAGCCGCCTCTTTTTCTACCCATCTCCCTGAAAACCATTTAGGCTCAGGTGAAATAATGGAGCACCAATTTGCTAGATCGTTGTTCAATGTCTAGCCGTGTATCATCCTAATTTGACTGATTAGGTAGCCACCATGAATCACCAACAATCCTAATTTAATTGATTAGATAAATAAAAATCGACAAAACTTAATTTCATCTTTAACAAGCAAATAAAATTTGATTGATTAATTAAAACTCAACAAATAATATTTGTACACTATAGTTAAAAGGCTTCCTAAAATATTAAATTTAATTCCATGTGTCGTTTTATAATCATTAAATTTTATTCCAACTGGCATTTAATTTATATTGATTATTAAATTTACTGAAACTTATTACAAAAGCGCCATTATATATATTGTAACATATAAGTTAAAGTAAATCAAAGGATATTATCAATATTCTTAAATTAATTATATATATTAAATATTTTATGAGTTAAAAAATTTCAAAAGTGATATATTCTATACAAGTTCACATCCAAATTTCATAATTTATAATAAAATCAACATTTTAATTGAAGGTTTTGTAATAAAAAAATGTTAATGAATTGATCAAAAATTCTTCATGCTTATTTTTTTAATTAATAAATTTGATGAAATGTTGGTTGGAAGTGTTGTATATTTTTTTTATAAATTATTATATTTTACTTTCCTGAAATACAAACCTTTTTAATTAAAAATAAAAATAATTATTTAGTTTAATAACATTCTTAAAAGTAAAAGTATGACATTTTATTTCAACGACTATTTAAAATAATAATAATAATAATAATAATAATAATAATAATAATAATAATAATAATAATAATAATAATAATAATAATAATAATAATAATAATAATAATAATAATAATAATAATAATAATAATAATAATAATAATAATAATAATAATAATAATAATAATAATAATAATAATAATAATAGTTTTCACATTAGTCCAATTTACTTACGTGAAAAATTATTCATGCATCTAAAAGCAAGGCAATAGAACCCCCACGATTTTCATTAACATTTTTTCCTATTTAATTTACCTTTTGAACTCCTCGCTAATCAATTATCTTATTTAATAATACTCATAACTCACAAAATAAATGAAAAGGAAAATGAAAAGATGAGAATTATGTTAGGGGGCGTTTGGTACGGGAAAGGGTAAGGGAATGAAATCAAGAAAGGGTAAGAAGGGGAAAGGTATGGGATCACCCCTAATATCCTTTATTGTTTGGTTGGATATTAAAGAGAAAAGGAATCGTCACCATTAAAACTAACTCCACCACCTGTCACCACCATCACGCACCACCTGTCACCACCACCCACACCGAGACCACAAACAGTAACGTCGCCGACGGCCCACCGTCGTTTTCTCACCGACAACTTCCTCGTTGTCCCTTATCCCTTGTCGGACACCAAAACCCAAAGCCTCGCAAACATTTAAAAATAAGCCACCACCCACGAAACTCCTCCCTCACCCTAATAAACACAAGAGGTTACCGGCGAAGGAGGAAGTTTTGGTGGGGTGGGAAAGTTATTGAAGGTGTTGGTGTGGTGTTTAGTGGTTGGGGATGTTGGTCCGAATGAAAAGCAAGAGTGGTGTGGAGCGCCGGTGAGTGCGCCGGTGAGTGGGCCGGAATGAGGGACCGTCGGTGTCGCCGATGGTGGTTGTGTTGGTGGAAGTGGTTGACGGTGGGTGTTGGTGGAAGTGGTTGACGGTGGGTGTTGGTGGAAGTGGTTGACGGTTGGTGTTGGTGGCAGTGGTGGAAGGGAGTAGAAGGGAAAGGGGGTTATGGGGTTACCGAGGGGTGGAGGGGTATGGATGAGTATGGTTTTGGGGGTAAGGGAGGGTATGGGTTACCCTTTGATTGTGTCAAACAAACAACAACAAATGGAATCGTCCCATTTGATTCTCTTTCCCTTTACTAAAGCCCCCGAACCAAATGCCCCCTTATAAATCTATATATCATTATTTCACATAATCAAATATGTTCTAAATTAATTTGGTCATAAAATTAATTACAAATCTTATGCATGCAAACTAAATAAGAAGAGTAAGAAAATCAATTTCTCACCATCTAAATTTCGGTCAAATGGGCACCAACAAGATCTCCTTCTTCTTAGTTCTTGAGCTTTCCAATAATGGATGAAAATTCATGACTTCAAAATAGAAGCCCTCCAATTAGTAGCACCCAAGATTAACCCTTAATCCCACAAACTAATATGTACTAGATATTTGTAATGTGGTTTACCTTAAAATTGATTACTAATACTCATATACTACTACTAGTATTATTAGTTATTGATTCATAAAAATTAGATTCATCAAACTTGATTTTATGATGAACAAGAGAGAGAAGTTTTATTGTTTTTCATAAAACATGAGAAGAATGAAAAAGAGGAAAAATCCACTCAATTATCACCCAAAACCGGTGGGACTCAATGAGTATATGGACCAATTTTCTTTTTCATTTTTGTCTTCACAAGACAAATTGGTGTAAGGCTTTGTCATGGTCAAGTCACTATCAAGTGTCATACACAAAAGAATAAGACAAATGAACAAGACAAAATTTCTAAAGCTTGCTCACCAATTTCGGTTTATGTAGTAAAATGGAGTCCATTTTATTTTTGTCAATTGTATAATTGTATTTCATGTGACATGTGACATGTCTTATGTCATGTTTTAATTTAAAATGCATATTTAACAAATTAAATATCATTTACAAATTAAATAAATCATATTTAACAAATTGACTAGTAATTTAAAATTAATTTCTCATAAAATGGTCATTTAATTACTAGTTAGTATAATTCACAACATTTTGTAATTATAACTGACTTATCATTCTCATCTCGCGTGTTTCGCAAACACCGATTAATTTTAGTAATATAACTTCTTAAATTACTAAATAAAATCTCATTTAATCACATTATAATAAGATGTCATTTTCTCTCTTATGATAATAATTTGTTCAATTTTAAGGAATTAATTAATCTGTATCGGCATACAATTAATTAACCTTTTCAAATAAGGGAATCGTCCTTTAGGTGTGACCTCAAGGGATCAACTGATCACCACCGTCGCACTTACGACAAGAATGTTAAACTCTAGACCAATCATTACCGATATGTGTGGACCAGTTGACTATATATGTAATGTATCATCCCTTTCGTATTCTTGGTATGAGATTTAAATATGTGATCAATATGATCAACAATTGTGATCGCATTATTGTCGGGGACACTTACTCCAACAGTCTCCCACTTGTCCTCGACAAGTGTGCGTCACCAATTCTCTTGTCCTGTTACTATCTCCCACTCTATGCAAGGTGTCTTTCGGGTCGTACTTGCAAGTGATCATATCGAGAGTGGTTTCCTCGATCTGGAGAATAACTGATTGACCGGAGTTATCTACCATAGATGCCATCCGAGCGTGGCCACGCATTTCCAGTTCATTACTCCTCGAGTGGCCCTGAGATATTGTTTTAACCCTGACAAAGGGGTGGACAATTCCTATCGCACTTATTCCCTTCGACTAGCCACAGCCATCATAACCCAAAATATGCCCATTTGACCCCATTTACGAAGGTCGTAGTAACGTAAATCAAAGCTAATCTGAAACTGTGCCATCTTAGGCGAACAGTCTTTAGTCAAAAGAATCGACTCATTAGAATACTATAGTAGCTCTCGCCACGACCAGGCTATATAAATTTGCCAGAACTCTATAAGCGGTCTTTGGCCGACAAAGTGTTCTAACCGTCACGCCTATGTGATCGACTAGTCATCTCACATGACTCTATGGCACTTGAACTTGCCATCAATCACATCACACTCTAGTCACTTCGAGACGTCACCTCATACAAGTGACTATAGGCGAATACCATGTTAATCCGGGTTCACTTTAACGGGGTTCAATGTTGTCTCTACAACCCGTTTGGATGTAACAAAGTATAATAAAAGAGTTTTAAAGTAAAACTCGAATGACAAATGCGATTATCACATATGAATAATCAATGCCTGATTACTACTTCATATTCTATAATCCAGTTGATCTTGAATGTAGTTGTTCATCTCAATTTAATTGAAATGAAATGACTCATCATGTTAAGCCTATGAGAAGGCTTTGGTTAGTAGGTTTTATCAACTTCTTGTACCTTACTCAACCTCACTACATACTCGTTTTCCTTTGTAATGTATACATTTGCATTACAAAACTTTCTGAGTACGTGTCGAGATCCAATCAAGACATAGGCCTTCTAGCCTTAGAATAGCTCCCACTTTGTTTTCACGATTAATGCGGGACTCATCCTTCTTGCACATCTCATGATTGCAAGTGTACTCAATTTCCGTTGTAAATATTTCTCATTGTTCTTTATTGCCTAGAACGATTCTAGAAAATCTATTTCTTAAATAACATAACCACAATGGTATCTTAACCATCCTGATGTGTTTTGATTATGGTTTTGTCGGAAACCATGCGCAATCTCAATTGTCAATTGTCACTTGTGTAACACCCTTACACAAAAATGCATCAAAAACATTTTGCTTTACATCCTTAATGCTTCTGCAAGCACTTAAGGGTAATCAATATGGCTACTTAAATTTCGATTTTGAAACAATTCATCATACTCAAAGTATATGAATTGTTATACATCATTTCCTATTTAATTGATTCGGCAGCGGAAGCGAATGGAATCAATCAAATATGTTCAACTTGATTGAACTAGTCATGAATCTTATAAACATAAGACTTCTTATTTGACGCTAATATCATGTAGATTTATCTCCATAAATCCGGATATTAAAGATGTACTATATTTCTCCAAAGTCTTAAATCATTCGTAATGATCAATATGTCATCTACATATAAGACTAATTAAAATTTTCGTAACTCCCACTAAACTCCATGTATAAACACAACTTCTCGACTTATCGAGAAAAGTTTTATAACATGATCAAAACATTGATTCCAACTCATTGATGTCCTACTTAATACCCTCTCTTAAGTTTCACATTATCTTAGGATTTCAAGAATCTACAAAACTCAAGACATGTATTGAATACATTCCTTCTTACTGAAGAAGTGGGTTTTAGATTCATTTGCTATATGTATATCATCATAATGAAACACAATCCCTAAGAAGATCCAAATAGACTTAAGCATTTCAACTAGTGCAAAATCCTTTGCTACCAATCAAGCTTTGAAATTTCTCTTTATTAGTGCAAAACCCTTTGACACTAATCAAGCCATTTATTTCGGATTTTCATGGCTCTAAGCCTTGTATTGAGTTGTGACTTAAACATTCTCATGTAAGTCATATGTCCATTACTTTCTAGAAGTAATCAACTTGAATCAAATGATTTCTTTGTAAGTTATAATCTATTTACTTTCTAAAAGTAACACTAATTCATCATCTTCAACGAGTGATGATTTTAACCTCCTAGGTTTTTGAAGAAACAACGTCTTTTAAAAAACGTCTAATGTAGCCAAGAAAGACCAATTTCTTGCGACATAACATTCTTTGTGGCTCTTTAATAATTTCTCCCACTCTGTCTTCTAAAATTTGTATTTTAGAAAGACAGCTTCACGAGTCACAAACTTGTTGTACTCGTGATAATTGAAAGGGAAAAAGTGAGCATTTGTTTCTTGTGTAAGCTTACAAACATGGTACATTACCATTTCATATCTCATATGATTCGTTTAGATTTAGTGGAAAATAATTTAGACAAAAATGATAAATTCCCCAAAACGATCAAGTAACTCAAGGTAACTTGATTGAAGTCCAAACCATATCGAATAGCGTTTGAATTCTTTATCCAACCACACATTATCTCATAATGCGTGTTTAAGAGATATTAACCTGTGATACTATATCACATTTCATTTGGCTTATATTAAAGTCTTCACTTTGATAACCCTTATCACGACTAAATCGTGATTCCTTGAACTCTTTGAAGTTCTTCAAAGATTTCTCTATTTACCTTATTAAGTGAACACATTAGCATCAACTTAAATCGTTGGTAAAAGAAAATGAGCAACCTATTATGGATCACTGATTTACAACCTCGATCTCCTTTTCAACCAAAAGGCACGAGACATCTTGCTTTGAATACAAGATACGCATATACCATTAACAATCTAATGGTTTCAAGAGTACTCGATAACTCTTTGCGTTCATCATTCCAAAATTTAAGGTTTAATCTTGGGTTACCAATTTGAGTCTTACATCATCTACATGATATATCATTCTAGTTTGGTTTAGAATATACTCACCTTGATAATGGGCTAGCCATACATCAAATCGTGGTGTATAGGGTCACAAAAGTGAAACCACTTTTGTATCTTAACAAGTTTATATTCTTATTTAGAATTTATGCACTTAATAGTCACAATTAAGTACAACTTTAAATCCAAAAACTAGATTGAGTACACAATTACTCTATCTCTCGACATTATTGTTGCTAGTCGTCATATTCTAATCATCTTATGTGTCGAATACAATGATGAAAACCTCCACTGGTTTCTAATATCGATTTAAGTAGTACTAGCAAAATTTATGTTTAATCAAATAAACATTTAAAGAAGAAGGTCCCATTAGATGTCCCACAACTAACTTGTTGATTCTTCAATAATTTGGGGTAGTTTCCTTTCTAGTGTCCAACATTTAAGACAGTGGAAACTTTATCGGTCGGGATTGATAGGTTTAGTATCGCTATTCTCAACAACTTTACTTTTATCATTACCTTGTATCAATTCCATTATAATCTTTACTTCTTGAACCTCATCCTTTTCTTAACGGTTTAAGAGAATGCTCCCACTCATTTCAAAGAATCTTTACTTAGAAAAGCAAGGTTGATTCTTATGAAGACTACTCTTCAATTCAATCGTTTTAGTCTTAAAACTTTCATTGAAGTGATTGCGTTATTTTGGTCAATTACGAATTCTAACAAATATAATCACCAAAACAATTTTTCGCTTCAAGGTACTTAATTTAATTAAGCATATGAGAAACAATTCATTGTAAGTAGATATGTTAGTCAAGAATCAAAAACTTGTTTGATAATGAATAACTTTAATCTATACTCTTTACAAGAGATCCTTAGCAATGGTTCATTTGAGGTTTTAGAAGCAAATTCATATTTGTCTTTAGTTACGATGTTTTAATGGAGATTTGAAATAAAATCGAAATGATATCGTATATGAATTGTGGTAAAGAAATAGAACAATATAATAACGGAATAATGAAAACAAAACATTCATCGTTATAATAATACTTGTAAATAACAAGTAAAGCATTTATATAGTGACCTCTACCCAACTATGATAAATGATTCCAAGATCCAAATTCATATTAACTTGAGCACGGTGTGGCCGATGAAACCCTTATCAATATAACTCGGTGGATTAGCTTTTTAATCGATTCTACTTTTAGAACTCTTGGTCGATAAAATTACTCTAATATTTATCTATAGCCCAAAACACATCCGTCAAGGGCACGGTGTGGCCGATGAAACCCTTATCAAAATACTTTTGTTGAGTTCAATCCAAATTTCGAATAAATGTGTCCATGATCCAAACCCACATTAACTTGGGCACGGTGTGGCCGATGAAACCCTCATCAACATGAATTCGGTGGATAGACATTTATCACCCACTTCCCCTACGTAACAAGGTTTGTACCCCGGTGTGGCCGAGTGCACTCCCTCACGAAATAGGTTTTCATGGTTTCTACTTTTTGGTAAGGCTAAGTCTCAATTGTTTATTTTTAGCGAGAGGTCATGTCAATTTATTATCTATCACGTTTTAAGTGAACTAAAGCGGTGAACTACGATAATTGTAATTGACACGGTCGATAAACTCGATAGAAATGATAATGCATGTTTTAGTTATGGCGATTTAGCGATGCATGCGACATATAAATAAGATGCAAAGCATAAAAATAAATCCTAGTATGGCCTTCCTAAAATAGAAAATCTAATTAACTATTACATATTCGGAAACCAACTCCATTGGTCCCTTGAACTTCGCTTTTGGCACGCATCTCGAGGTAACATCGTCTTTATGTGTCGCCTTCTTGAGTGACACCGTCTTCAAGGAACTCCGAAATAATTAAATTACATAACAAATTACATAATTTCCTATTATACATTTGTAACTAAAATAAAATAAATCTATTAAATTAAAAAACGGTGATACGAGATCACAATAAATTACAACCGAATCGATATTCCCATACATTTCGGGTAATATCAATTAAAAAACTAAGGCCATACTAAGTAAAATTACATAAGTCAAAAATTACATAAAATAAAATTATGACAATCATAAATAAAATGCAGCATTATAATATGTATGAACATACCAAATTTTATGCTAAATCGCCTTTAAGGAGCCAATATCGTATATTAATCGGTTTTTACGGATTTGCGTGATTCAACCTTTTAAAATCACAATAATTACATAAATTCATATTTATGCACAAGTTAATTACCCTAACCAACTTAGGACTCAAAATTAGTCTCCACTAACCATTTGACTATAATTAACTTATATTTCTTAAAATTGTTCATTAATGGACTCAAAATTATAATAAAATGCTATAAACTTCAAATAAATCACAAAAATTTCAAATAAATTTGAAATTTGAAATTTAAACTCATGAACATTCTGAAAAAATACCATGACACTCATAATATTCAAAAACTTAGGTTAAAATTTCGAAAAATATCGGAAAAACTATGTTGCGGTTTATCGGATTTATCAATTATAATCATAAAAACATGAGAAAAATTATATTCATCAACTTTTCAATTTTAGATCTGAAAAAGATAATAAAATGCAACATGTGACGTTTTTCCTTAGTCATGAAGTATGTTTTAGCAATTATTCACTAATTAAGTCACTATTTATGCTATTTTTCATCAAAAATTCATAAATCATGCATGAAGACTTCATTATAGCCTATTATTTTACACACATCTTGTAAAATTGCATGTGACAACATACTAAATTTCTATGACCAGATACGAAATATTTCTCATATTAACCTATTTTTCATCTAAATCCGATTTTTATCATGAAAAATCCATATTTCGAGCATAAAAACTCCAAAACTTCTGAAACTTTCCAGATCATCTAAAAATAATATATGTGAAAACATATCCAAAAGCCACTGAAAAATTCGAAGTTTAGCTAATTTTCGTCCAAAAATGACATTTTTATCATAAAAATCACATTTTAATGCCAATATTATATAAAATGAACAATAAAATCCATAAATTAAACCAAAATATCCTAAAATATTTTAGGACCAGAAACTTTAACATGCATAATAAATTTCGTGATATATCATAATAAACACAAATTTATAAGTTTTGTATGTTAATCGTATAACTCGGAAAAATTATAACCGATTTGCATGCAAACAACCTTGTGCTCTTGATACCGCTTGTTAGAAATCTATATCTCATTATTTAACATAATCAAATTTGTTCTAAATTAATTTGCTCATAAAATTAATTAAAAATCTTATGCATGCAAACTAAATAAGAAGAGATAAGAAAATCAATTTCTCACCATCTAAATTTCGGTCAAATGGGCACCAACAAGATCTCCTTCTTGTTAGTTCTTGAGCTTTCCAATAATGGATGAACATTCATGACTTCAAAATAGAAGCCCTCCAATTAGTAGCACCCAAGACTATCCCTTAATCCCACAAACTAATATGTACTAGATATTTGTAATGTGGTTTACCTTAAAATTGATTACTAATACTCATATACTACTACTAGTATTATTAGTTATTGATTTATACAAATTAGATTCATCAAACTTGATTTTTTGATGAACAAGAGAGAGAAGTTTTATTGTTTTTCATAAAACATGAGAAGAATGAAAAAGAGGAAAAATCCACTCAATTATCACCCAAAACCGGTGGGACTCAATGAGTATATGGACCAATTTTCTTTTTCCTTTTTGTCTTCACAAGACAAATTGGTGTAAGGCTTTGTCATGGTCAAGTCACTATCAAGTGTCATAGACAAAAGAATAAGACAAATGAACAAGACAAAATTTCTAAAGCTTGCTCACCAATTTCGGTTTATGTAGTAAAATGGAGTCCATTTTATTTTTATCAATTGTATAATTGTATGTCATGTGACATGTGACATATCTTATGTCATGTTTTAATTTAAAATGCATATTTAACAAATTAAATATCATTTACAAATTAAATAAATCATATTTAACAAATTGACTAGTAATTTAAAATTACTTTCTCATAAAATAGTCATTTAATTACTAGTTAGTATAATTCACAACATTTTGTAATTATAACTGACTTATCATTCTCATCTCGTGTTTAAAACACCGATTAATTTTAGTAATATAACTTCTTAAATTACTAAATAAAATCTCATTTAATCACATTATAATAAGATGTCATTTTCTCTCTTATGATAATAATTTGTTCAATTTTAAGGAATTAATTAATTTTTATCGGCATACAATTAATTAACCTTTTCAATTAAGGGAATCGTCCTTTAGGTGTGACCTCAAGGGATCAACTGATCACCACCGTCGCACGACAGTAATGTCAAACTCTAGACAGCCAATCATTACCGATATGTGTGGACCAGTTGACTATATATGTAATGTATCATCCCTTTCGTATTCTTGGTATGAGATTTAAATATGTGATCAATATGATCAACAATTATGATCGCATTATTGTCGGGGACACTTACTCCAACAAATTAGTGGTTGTGTAAGGGATATAAACCTAATAGTTTCCATTCACCAATCATCTATTTATTATCTATTGCTCATGAATTTCCAAATTACATACTATATTTCATGGTTGAATATTATACTACTCCATTCAACTCCACTCTACCTATTTGTATTTTGCACAAATATTAAGAATGTAGGGTTGGGTGAAAAATATTGTAAAGAAGTAATGGGGTATAATGTAAATAAGTGGGGTATGAGTGGAAAAGGGTGGAGTTTAATGTAGAAGTAGTGGGGTATGAGTGGCAAATATTGTAAATAAGAAATAGGGTATGAGGACAAAAAGGGTCATTTGACATCCCTTTTTAGGAAGTAGGTAGAGTGCAGTTGAATGGAGGAAGTATTTGATTATAGTGAGCATGGACATATGGTTTGTAAAAATGAAACTAACATCCCCTATATGAAATTGTTATTGTTGTTGTTTTGTAGTATGATAAAGTATATTTTAATTTGTTATGTTGATCGTCCTTATGAATCGTTTGCTTTATATTTGAATTCATACTCTTCATTTGGGTTAATTTAAATGGTTTACATGTGAGAAATTTTTGATTCTTTTGTTAAATGATCGTTATGTTGATGTTTTCCTTTTGGTCAATAAAACTTGTATGTCAACTCTAACATCATCAAATGCACGTGAATGTAGATATGGTAGAGCACCATGCAAGTAGATTGAAAAAGGAAGACACTCGGAAAAGGCACAAGACTAAAGTAAAAATTAAAGGTAAAAACTTAAAGTAAAAACTAATAAGTTATTGGTGTATCGTTTTATTAGTAGATAAAGACAAAAACAATTGTCAATGATTTAAAGTTTGGAGAACAGGTTTTGGTTAACTATTTTGTTCATATTAGGGTAATTTATTTCACTTTCTCATATTTATTTTCATAGTTCAAACTATTTATGTTTCAAACATAATACGTAATTATCACCTTGTACTACTATATCATGATTTGTGCACAAATTTGTTGTACATTTAGTTTCAATTAAACATTAGTGTTCACTTTTGAGTATTAAGAAGAACGTCTAAATTTTAGAAAAAAAACTTATACCTACCTCGTGCATTGCACGGGTAACAAAACTAGTTAATAATTGATAAACAAGTAAATTAATATATTAATTGGTAAATTAGAATCCATCTTTTAAGTTTTAAGTCATTTGATCAATTAAATTAAGTTTTAGGGAAAATATTGATTTAAGTGTTCATTTGGTTCATTTTTAGGTGAAAAGGGTACAAAATAGAACGTTTATGAAAAAGTGTATGTGAAAGAGTAAAGTTCGTATATGTAAAAACAATTGGGTATTAATAATAGTAATATTAAAATTAACATTAACAATGCTATTAATAATGTTATTATTAATTACTATTCATATTCATATTAATAATAATATTAGTAGTAGTAGTTGTAATACTACGGCTTTATGTGTCTATGGGTACTCTATCGAGTGGGGCTTACTCTGTCGAGTAAGTAGTTTTTGACGCAAAACAGTAGACTGCCTGTAGGGTACTCGATCGAGTAAGTTGGGGACTCGATCGAGTAAGGGGCACTCGATCGAGTAAGTCACTTACTCGATCAAGAAAGTGTGTTTTACGAGCTGAGTTTGACGGGTTTTGTTAATGATGCGAGATTAATATAAAAGGGTTTGTTATTATTTCTTAGACACTTTTTCAACATCATAAACTTTTCAAGTGACTATTAGAGGTTACATGCTTTGCTTCTCTCGCATTATTAGCAAATCCCTAAGCTACGTTCGTCGGATCATCTTGTTATTTACATTGTTGCGATCGTCGTGTCGAGGGTAAGTTCCTTGTATAATTTATGTTGGGTTTCGTTGAGTTTCTTTAAAACCCTAATTGGGTATTATTGGGGGTTTTGGGTGATTTGTATTGTTGTGGTAGTAATTGAATGTATGCATGTTATAGGAGGAGGATTCGTTAAGGAAAGATTCTGATTAGCTGCTAGACCGTCTTTTGTGTTTGCTTTCCAGGTAAGGTTTCCCTACTCAGTATTGGCTACATAGTGTGTTGGTAACTGTTGTTGTGATTGTTGAATAATTATAATGTTGGATTGGTTTTGATGATTGTTGATAGTATATTGTGGATTGGTTGTGTAACTGTCTGTGATCTTCGGGGTGCGTCCCTGGCTGAGTGGAGTCACTTGCGGGAGTGGCTTCACGCCCTTGATTCGCCTTCTGTGGAACCCGTCACAGAAGGGATGTGCACATTAATGAACATGGGTTTATCGCTCGATGGAGATGAGCGGGGCTTAGGCGGGAACGGCTGCGGTCCCTCACTGGCGGCAAGGAGTACTTGTTGCGATGGGTACTCTGGCAGGGTGTAACGCCCCAGAAAAACTAGCAGGCAGCTCAAAATAGCTCTTTTATTTTAACAATAGACAGCAGCGGAATTACAAGGGCGTCACTGCCATATTCCCCCTTCGGAGAATACAAGGCTTATACAATAAAATAAATACACTTATAAGACTAAAACTAAAACTTTATAATTATAAACTATACATATTATTGGTCTTATCTTTTATATGAAAATTCCTCACACTTGACCTTCCCCGATACTTGTACCTGAAAAAGAGTGAAATCAACGGAATCAGCCAACCAGAGGCTGAGTATGACTCCAGTTCCCTCCACCGGTCTTAGGTCATATCCTTTATTCAATTAGAATTCTCCATATTACCATATATCACCCAATACAATAACTTACCAGAATACAGTATTTTCATCCATTGACCAACCCGGTATCCCAAAAACATTTTATGACTACCATAGCAACAGGATATATATACATATGACACTAATGCCGGTATACCATTACTGAAAAGAATAGACATTACGTATTTCTCATGGGCCAACGCCCTGCAGCTAACGCTCCCTTTTAATATGGGCCAACGCCCTGCAGCTAACGCTCCCTTTTTAATATGGGCCAACACCCTGGAGCTAACGCTCCCTTTTTAATATGGGCCAACGCCCTGGAGCCAACGTCTCTATTACCAACGTTGCTCCTTTGTATATATGGAGTCAACGCTCCTACTGTGTACACAGTTTTTATTCCCCAGTAATGTCATCTCAAACCAATAATCGTATCCCGAATGCTACAATTGGCCAATTATGCAATATGACAACAGCAACCTTATCACAGTCATATATTCATAAGACGGTAACTAATATAACATGTGAGCAGTATAACAATCATAAGATGAAATTAACAATAAAACTAATATAAACCGATTATTTCTAATCTTTTATTTCAAGGTAAACAATTACTTATATCGACAAAGGGTCTCAAAATCATACCTTAATAGGTATATATATGACGGAGAATAAGGAGGAATATGGATACAAGATATTCTATAACTATCCCGACGAAAGCACAAGATCCCCTGCTTTCCTCCCTTTTCTCTCGTTTTTGCGTAGAATTGTGTTAATTTTTGTTTTTTTATTTTTTTGTTTTTCTTTTATACAACACACATACGAAGAATATTACGGGTTACGATAAAAACTAGTCTCAGCTCATATATACCTAGTAGATTCCTAAAGTGAAGCGATTTTCGTTATACAGTAAAATATACGAGCCTTGTCTATAAAGTATCTAATAGTTTTATTATTATGTATATAAATGAAAATATATATCTATAATTTATTCAGGTTATTACATTCTACCCTCCTTAAAATAAGTTTCGTCCCGAAACTTGAAAATAGGAAATGAAAAAGTTTAAAGTCCGGTTTCTCAAATCTCAATGCCAGAAAAGTAAGAGTTTGATTTTGCAATATGAAATAAGAAAAAAAACGTACGTCTTATATAATGAAACACAAGAATTCTCATAGCGAACAAGAATTCGAGTATCTCAATTCCAAGACAAACTTAAATCCTGCGTTACTAAGTGCTGAACCAGTTATTAAACGTCTTTAATAACAAGTCCTACCATCCCAACAACCGCATAAAGCCAAGGAAAATAAAATTGAAACTTCATTTTCAAAACATAAAATCTGGAAAATATATTAAAGAATAACTTGAGTTAGTTTGAAATTTTCATAATTCGTGAAAATTTTACATATCAGAACTTTGAAATCACGAGAACAACACAACGATCAAATAAGCGAAAAGGTATAGAATAGAGCTATTAAAGGTATAATGTCCTAATGTAAGGCACTATTGATAATCAAATTACTTAAAAAAAACATATTGTTTAATAAGACGGTCTTTTATGATAAGACCAAACCCATTAACTAAAAACCTCATAAATAGTAACCAATTACCTTTTAAAAGCAAAGAATATAAATCTCAACTACCTTAATATTAATCTCTAAATGGTACTAACTTCTTCTCAACTAACTATCAAACTTAGTTAAAAGAACACTCATCTTAAGGTCTAGTACTCCTAAGATCGAATTTCAAACCCGTTTGACATCATGATGGCTATTGATTTACAACTAGAATTTGGTTAACAATTCACTATCTCAACCTGACCTACACCAACGTTTCATTAATCCAGGTTTAACAAGAATCCACAAGGTTTACAAAACAAAATGCTCCATATTGCATCCTAAAATTCCTCATTCCTCACACTCAAATATACCACAATTCCAATCTTATTCACCGTAAGATTTATTTGACCGCTTGCACTCAAAGTCAATCAACTTCTTTTAAATAAAGTCTTTGTCCATCCTATTTATTGATAGGCCAACAACTATCTTGGGACAAGTACCTAAGAACAATAATGAAATAAGTATACTTTTTTTTCCTTCCGCACCAAATTCGGCTAACATCATCGCCTAATCTCGTTCTAACCTTTGGTTAGCTGTCTAAACAATAATATCTCCAATCCTCAAGCACTTTAACCACAAGTCACAATTGAAATAAAAGAAATTAGAAGGTACGCGTACTATTTCCCACTCATAACCTTGAAACTCAATTATTAACCAAGTCGCATCTCATTATTCTATCTCATAATATAATACTCCAAAGTAGTTAGATATTACATTCTCATTGTCGACCATAACCCAAGGACAAGAGGTGAGTGAACTGGCGGATAAAATCGCTAAACAATATTTCCATCTCAATATCGATTTCAAACTCAAATAACTCAATAATCATGGTCGCACTGGACCATAAAAATAACTCGGCTCAAAGGCCCCATAACTCATAACTCAATACCAGTAATCAATATTCATCTCAATTTCCATATCGATATTGTCAAAGGTTCAAAGAACAGTGCTCAACACTTAGAGTAAAACTCTAAGCTACTCACCCACGAGTCGATGTCAAAGGATACGACAATAAAAACATGGCACCAAAATACTAACCAAACCTCAAAACTATCAAGAAGGCAAAATCCAACCTCTGAAATATCAAACTAATGTCAAACACCATCGAAAGAAAGTTACAATATAAAACTAACAAAATTGCAAAGTGCTTGCTAACAACCTCTTGCTCCATCATCGTATATAAACTACATCCCACTAACCAAAATTTCAATCCACCAAACTCATGTATACGTTATCGCACCATTAAACCAAAGGCTTAAATAATCATTGATATATTGTCACTAATAATCTCAAAGTCTCAACGTACCAAATTTAAACCCGTCTCACAAAACTAATTTATTAAATAAAATAGCTTCTACTAAGTATAATGTTAACCATTAAAATAAAATAAAATCATAGTTTCAGCCAATATATCCAAACAATTGACATATTATATGTATAATACAACAACACAAACAACCCGGAATAATAGTAAGAGTAATAGGATCGGTAAAATCGTGTTACCTCACATGTTAGCCTCATATTACTAAAAGCCTTCATCCCAAGGTTGGAGTGTATGTCAATATCCCCTTCCCGTCTCTAAAAGGTAGAATCCTTACTTATCTACGTAGCCATTAAAGTTTTAGCTTATAATGCTACTATATAGAACATAAGTTAATATTTAGGTTTATTTACAATAGCGTGTCACACACTCATACAGAATTATCTTACAACCAGTTATTATAAACAGTTACACTAACCCAAACTACTTATACATACCATCCCTCCAACTCTAACAAGTTTACATACGACTACATATACAACATTAAACAACCAATGGGTACTTACAACAAAAACTTTGGTTGTTTAAACCATTAGTCTTGGTTGGTTGGGTCAGAAGTCGAGTAATCTTCGTCTACTCATCCTCCTCATCTGAATGGTTCCTCATCCAATGACTACACCCTGGTTCAGATGGGTCCATATCCTCCTTGGGACTCTTCTGAATGGGTAATTCTCCACACGATGGTGCTACCACAATACACTTTTTGATCGTGGCAATTTCTTTCCCTTTCCCCAACCGGTGAGTCCATCACGATAACCTCATTCATCTGATTCTCCCACTCGCTACCCTTATAGATCTCACTTCCCCATTTCTTCTCCCACTTTATAATCTTGGGTTTCCATATATCGATATATGACTCCTCTATAGGAGAATCGTACCCCTCTGAGATTGAGGCATCACCAAAGGGTACGAGGATTTCTACGGCCATCCCACACTCCTCTTCAATTGTCTTGGCGAGTTCCCTTAGTGCCCTAGACACCAAGTAAATATCTTGGGTCTCTGGATAACCATTTCCAAATCTTAGGTGAAATTCCTGGATTTCCTGCATATATTTTTCCCTTAATCTACCCCAAGCTCCAGTAAGCGGTAAGGTATGGATTAAAGCTCTCCCTCGCACATACATATCATGAAAGGTCGAGTCATGAACCTCTGCATAATAGTTCATGTAATTTTCTAAACGTAGCAGATGCTCTTCTACCGGTCGAGTAGTATCCATAGTTAACTCGGAAGGGTGGATACTAGGAAATTTAGCCATCGCAAACTGTCAAGACAAAATTTATGAAACAAATAACATTAATACATAAAATTATTTTAAAAAAATTAGTAAACCTTTACGTAGAAATTTTTACTACCTACCCCAGTTTCTACCCAATTATCATCAAGTTTTAATTTGTTTTAAGCAATCTAGGATTTTCTTAGGCTCTGATACCAATCTGTAACGCCCCAAAAAAACTAGCAGGCAACTCAAAATAGCTCTTTTATTTTAACAATAGACAGCAGCGGAATTACAAGGGCGTCACTGCCATATTCCCCCTTCGGAGAATACAAGGCTTATACAATAAAATAAATACACGTATATGACTAAAACTAAAACTTTATAATTATAAACTATACATCGTATTGGTCTTATCTTTTATATGAAAATTCCTCACACTTGACCTTCCCCGATACTTGTACCTGAAAAAGAGTGAAACCAACGGAATCAGCCAACCACAGGCTGAGTATGACTCCAGTTCCTCCACCGGTCTTAGGTCATATCCTTTATTTAATCAGAATTCTCCTTATTACCATATATCACCCAATACAATAACTTACCAGAATACAGTATTTCCTGCCATTGACCAACCCGGTATCCCAAAAACATTTTATGACTACCATACCAACAGGATATATATACATATGACACTAATGCCGGTATACCATTACTGAAAAGAATAGACATTACGTATTTCTCATGGGCCAACGCCCTGGAGCTAACGCTCCCTTTTAATATGAGCCAATGCCCTGGAGCTAACGCTCCCTTTTTAATATGGGCCAACACCCTGGAGCTAACGCTCCCTTTTTAATATGGGCCAACGCCCTGGAGCCAACGTATCTAGTACCAATGTTGCTCCTTTGTATATATGGAGTCAACGCTCCTACTGTGTACACAGTTTTTATTACCCAGTAATGTCATCTCAAACCAATAATCGTATCCCGAATGCTACAATTGGCCAATTATGCAATATGACAACAGCAACCTTATCACAGTCATATATTCATAAGATGGTAACTAATATAACATGTGAGCAGTATAACAATCAAAAGATGAAATTAACAATAAAACTAATATAAACCGATTATTTCTAATCTTTTATTTCAAGGTAAACAATTGCTTATATCGACAAAGGGTCTCGAAATCATACCTTAATAGGTATATATATGACGGAGAATAAGGAGGAATATGGATACAAGATATTCTATAACTATCCCGACGAAAGCACAAGATCCCCTTCTTTCCTCCCTTTTTTCTCGTTTTTGCGTAGAATTGTGTTAATTTTTGTTTTTGTTTTTTTATTATATATACATGCATATAGACGGTGGGGTTTATACAAAATTGACACTCACCACCTTGCATGGTCTTAGTCACCTTCGCGTGTAAAAAGAATCTCAAATTTTCCTTTTTTTTTATACAACACACATACGAAGAATATTACGGGTTACGATAAAAACTAGTCTCGGCTCATATATACCTAGTATATTCCTAAAGTGAATCCATTTTTGTTATACAGTAAAATATACGAGCCTGGTCTATAAAGTATCAAATAGTTTTATTATTATGTATATAAATGAAAATATATATCCTATAATTTATTCAGGTTATTACACAGGGCTACACACTTTAGTGTGTAGTCAGATGTGTGGAGTTGGAGATGGAGTATTGGAAATTATTTGAGCTGATTGAACTGTTTGTGATACTGTTTCATTGTGGCTATTGTTTTTATGTAATCAGTACTGACCCCGTTTAATTGTTTTAAAAACTGTGGTGATCTATTCGGGGATGGTGAGCAGTTGTTGAGCAGGTATGATGGCTTATGCGAGGAATAGCTGGGATGGAGTCACCACCAGTCTTAGAGTCTTCCGCTGTGTTTGAATTAGTTTTTAGTCTTTTGGATTTTGAGAACAGTTGTATTTCTTTTTAGCCGTTTTGGAGTTGGTTGTATCACTTAAACTTTATTATCATTTAAGTACGTTTCGTTATTGTCTATTTGATTATCATTGCCTCGGGTAACCGAGATGGTGGCGTTCTCATACCTTAAGTGGTCCTGGTAAGGCACTTGGAGTATGGGGGTGTCACAAAGTGGTATCAGAGAGATGATCTTGAAACCTGTAACCAATGAACCTAATGAACATAGGGAGTCAAACTAAAATGAACCCGTGTAGGAGTTGTAGGAGCTAATGCAAAGGCTTGGGAGATGTCCTAAAGTCGCGAACTCGCCCTACAATTTTGAACCGGTCACCATGGGATGTGAGTCGGGATCGCTATGTGTTTATCTTGTGATGTGTGTTTATATAGTAATGTGTTATATGAATCGGTGGATGCATGTAAGTGGAGGATAGGAGATGTGTAGTGAAGGAAGATGATGATATGATTATATATATATATATATATATATGTTTTGTTTCTCGTTTGCATAAAAGTATAGATAGTTGGAAGTGTGAGTTTGAACATGCGGGTAGTATACGAGTCTGCATGACTCGATCGAGTGGGGGGTACTCAATCGAGTAGGTGAGTGACTCGATCGAGTAGGGGTAACTCGATCGGGTAGGTAGTTTTCCGTTTCTGGGCAGAAGTCTATTTTTGGGCACTCGATCGAGTAGGATAGGGAACTCGATCGAGTAGGGCTAACTCGATCTAGTGGGAGGTTGGCTCGATCGAGTATGTTTTTGGGAGCTTTCTGGTCAGGTTCTGGAGTCGAGGCACTCGATCGAGTAAGTGGGCAACGCGATCGAGTGACCCCAACTCGATCGAGTGGGTTACGTGGCTCGATCGAGTAGGTGTTGTACATGTCGTTTTCGTGTTTTGAGGTATGGGATGTGTGTTCATGTTTGCCTTTTCTTATATAGTTTCAAAGATGCCGCCAAAGAGAACAGCGTTGTATGCCAGGGCAGAAAACATGAGTATTGATGAGATTGTTAAGATGTTGGAGCACCAAGATGCTCTCACTGAGGCTTTGAAGAGAGTGGAGAAAGACAAAGAGGCAGGGCCTGATCACTCAAAGATAAGTATACATATAGCAAGGTTCAATCCTAAGGAGTACATGGGAACTGGGGCGCCAATTCTGCTGGATAATTGGCATAGAGAGATGGAGAATATACTTAATCTGGTTCATTGCCCAGAGGAGCCTTGTGTGGAACAAGATGCCTTCTACTTGAGGGAAACAGCTGGTGAGTGGTGGGACAAGGTTAAGGTGAGTGCTTTGGACTTGTATGTGAAACAGGGGTTACCTGCGATACCATGGGATGAGTTTAAGAGCGCTATGAGGCGAAAGTTTGTGCCAGAGCATGTGCGTAGTAAGCTGAGAGAGGAGTTTGATGACTTTAAGATGACTTCTGACATGACCGTTGCTGAGTACTATCATAAGTTCAACGAGAAATATAGGTATGCTGAGGATATGGGACTGAGCCAAGAGAACTTGGCGTTGAGATTTGAGAAGGAGTTGACACCCAAGATCATGGAGAAGTTATCGGTGGGAGCCCTTACTGATTTTAAGGAGGTGTATGAGCATGCTAGGAGGGCTGAGAGGTTAGTTGAGATGACCAAGGAGAGCCGTGAGAGAACTTTTGAGAAGAGGAAGGCTGAGAGTGAGGGTGGTGGTCAGTCTAGTTATAAGAGGGGCGGCCATAACCAGGTTAGAGCTTACTCTTCAGGGTCGGGGTTTAGTGGTGGAGCTTCTTACGGGCGTGGCCATGATGGTGGTAGCAGCAGTTGAGGTTTGTCTTGTTTTAATTATGGCGGTGTGGGCCACAAGAGGCATGAGTGTACCAGTGCTATGAGTGGGGGTTTCCAGAGACCGTCACAGGGGAGTTTCTCTCAGGGTCCGTCTCAGAGTTATGCTAGTAACAGGCCGGCTGGGTCATGGAATAACCGGGGTGGTTAGAGTAACAACAATGGTGGGGCTAACCGCAATGGTGGTAATTCATATCAGAAACCGGCGACGAACAACAACCAGGGGTCGGCTGCTAAGTCGTCTACTTCAGCTAGTACTGTCCAGGGAGGTGGGCAGAAGACCAGTGGTAAGCTGTTCATGATGGAGAAGAAAGTAGCTGAGGATGATGCTCACGTTATCACCGGTACTTTTCTTGTTAACGGAGTCTTTACCTTTGTTTTGTTTGATTCGGGAGCGTCACAGTTGTTTGTATCTTCGAGTCATGCTAAGCTGTTGGGTTTGAGTGAGTATGAGTCTGTAAAAGAGGAAGTTTTTATACCGTCGGGCGAGTATGTATCTTGTGGGCGGTTGTATAGAGGTGTGTCTATGATAGTTGGGCAGGTTGACCTACCCGTGGACTTGTTAGAGTTTCCTTTGGATGGTTTTGAGATGATAGTTGGTATGGACTGGTTGGGTAAGTATAAGGCTAAGAAATATTGTCATCAAAAGAGGGTTTCTTTGAGAGGTCCTAAGGGGATTAGTGTGTCTTATCGTTGGCTTGTTGTCAAACCCAAAGTCAAGTTGATTGCAGCAGTGACCTTGAAGTCTTATATAAGGAAGCGGTGTCCGTTGATCTTATGCCATATGAGAGACCATAGTATGGAGAGTCCGACAGTTGAGCCGACACCAGTGGTGGGAGAGTTTCCAGATGTCTTTCCAGATGAGTTACCGGGGTTACCACCGAAGAGGGAGATAGATTTCAGTGTTGAGTTAAAACTGGGGACGGGCCCAATCTCTAAGGCACAGTATCGTATGGGTCCTAAGGAGTTGGAGGAGCTGAAGAAGCAGCTAGATGATCTGATTGAGAAGGGATACATTAGACCTAGTATATCACCATGGGGAGCATCAGTCTTGTTTGTGGAAAAGAAAGATGGGAGTTTGAAGTTATGCATCGATTATAGAGAGCTGAACAGAGTTACAGTGAAGAACAAGTATCCTTTGCTGAGGATTGATGATTTGTTTGATCAGTTGAACGGTGCAGCGGTCTTTTCTAAGATCAATTTGAGGTCGGGTTACCATCAGGTGAAGATTCGGGAGGAGGACATACCAAAGACAGCTTTTACATCGAGGTATGGTCACTATGAGTATGTTGTGATGCCGTTTGGGTTGTCTAATGCACCTGCAGTGTTTATGGATTTGACGAACCGGGTCTTCAATCAGTTTTTGGATCGGTTTGTTGTGGTCTTTATCGATGATATCTTAGTCTTTTCTAAGACTAAGGAGGAGCATGAGGAGCATCTGAGGATAGTGTTGCAGACTTTTCGAGACAACCAGCTGTATGCAAAGTTGTCTAAGTGTGACTTCTGGTTAGAGGAGGTTGCTTTTCTGGGGCATGTGATTTCAAAGAAGGGTGTTGTTGTGGATCCTGCAAAGATAGAGGCAGTTACTCGGTGGGAAGCACCGAAGAATGTGGCAGAGATCAGGAGTTTCTTGGGTTTGGCAGGGTACTATCGACGGTTCTTGAAATATTTTTCCAAGATAGCCAGACCGATGACAGCTTTGATGAGGAAAGAAAACAGGTTTCGTTGGGATGAAAGTTGTGAGACGGCGTTCCAAACCTTAAAGGAGCGTTTGACCACAGCTCCAATCTTAGCATTACCTGAAGGGAGTGAGAACTTTGAGGTGTATACAGATGCTTCAAAGAATGGGTTAGGTTGTGTGTTGATGCAGGATGGGAAAGTGATTGCCTATGCTTCTAGGCAGCTGAAGCCTTATGAGGAGAAACTATCCGACACATGATCTGGAGTTGGGTGCGGTTGTGTTTGCTCTCAAGATTTGGAGGCACTATCTTTATGGGGGGGACATTTAAGGTGTTTTCAGATCACAAGAGTCTCAAGTACATCTTTACTTAAAAGGAGTTGAACATGAGATAGAGGAGGTGGATGGAGCTGATTGGGGATTATGACATGGATATTATATACCATGAACGGAAAGCTAATGTGGTTGCAGATGCCTTAAGCAGGAAGAGTGTGCATTCTCTATGCACAGCTATGTCTTTGATGAGGTTGAGAGATGAGGTGGGGATGATGGGGATACATATGATACAGAAAGGGGATGCTCGAGGGGATTTGACAGTGGAGCCAGACCTTTATGATGACATTCGCAGGAAACAGGCTTTGGATCCCAAGATTGAGGAGTGAAGAGCTGGAGTAGATAAAGGGACGGTGTCTAGATTCTCTATTCATACAGATGGCAGTGTGAAATTCGATAGGAGATGGTGTGTTCCTAGTGATGAGGAGTTGAAAAAGAAAATCATGACAGAGGCTCATTGCACACCATATTCGGTACATCCAGGTGGTGATAAGTTATATAAAGATTTGAAGAAGACTTTCTGGTGGCCTGGGATGAAGAAGGAAACAGCTGAGTTCGTGGCTCGTTGTTTGACATGTCAGAGAGTGAAAGTGGAGCGGCGACAACCACAAGGTAAGATTCAGTCTCTTGAGGTACCTGAGTGGAAGTGGGAGTCCATTTCTATGGATTTTATAGTGCGTTTGCCGAGGAGTCAATAGGGTAATAACATGATATGGGTTATACTTGACCGTCTGACCAAGTCAGCTCACTTTGTGCCGATGAAAGATAATTGGACCAAGATGCAGTTGGCTTTTGCTTATAGGAAGCATGTGTTTCGTTTGCATGGGGTGCCTAGGGATATAGTGTCTGATAGAGATGCGAGGTTCATATCACGGTTTAAAAAGAGTTGCAGGAGTTGATGGAAACTACCTTGAAGATGAGTACTGCATTTCACCCTGCGACAGATGGCCAGACAGAGAGGACCATCAAGACTTTAGAGGATATGTTGCGAGCTTGTGTTATGGATTTTGGTGGTAGCTGGGAGCAGCGTTTGGATCTAATTGAGTTTTCTTATAACAACAGCTATCACACGAGTATAGGCATGGCATTGTTTGAGGCTTTATATGGGAGGAGATGTAGGAGTCCGATTTGCTGGGATGATAGAGCTGAGGCAGTGGTTTTGGAGCCAGAGATGGTACAGGAGATGGTTGAACAGGTTAAGCTGATCAGACAGAAGATGAAAGCGGCCCGGGATCGACAAAAGAGTTATGCAGACCTACATCGTCGTGACATAGAGTTTCAGGTTGGGGACAAGGTTCTTTTGAAAGTGTCTCCTATGCGTAGGGTCATGAGATTTGGGAAGAAAGGGAAGCTGAGCCAGAAGTTTATAGGACCATATGAGATTTTGGATCGTGTGGGTGAGGTTGCTATCCGGTTAGCTTTACCAGCTGCTTTGGATAGAGTGCATAATGTTTCATGTGTCTCAGCTGCGGAAGTATGTTAGTGATCCATCACATGTGTTAGAGGTAGAGAACATCGAGCTGGATGAGTCATTGTCTTACCTTGAGGTGCCGAAACAGATTCTTGATCGCAAGGTTGGGAAAACTAGACATGGGGAGACAGTGTTGCTTAAGGTTCTTTGGTCTAACCATGAGGTTGAGGAGGCTACTTGGGAGGCGGAGGAGGTTATGAGGGAGCGGTATCCGTCTCTTTTTTATCAGGTATGTGTGGTTATGGGGACGTATCTGTAACACCCCCTCATACCAAGGTACCTTACCAGGACTACCCCAGCATGAAAGGTTGTTACCATCTCGGTTGCCCGAGGTTAGTATATATATCAAAAGCAACAGTCCAAACACATTTATTAATGTACGGTAATTATAAAGGTTACATAGTCTCCCAAAATCTAATAAACGAATTATCCAAATGGCAACAACTACCAAAACAGTAACTAAAGCTCGTGATGGTGTCATCTAATCCAGCGTGGTGACTCTCCCATGACTGCCCCAAGCTCAATAACTGTATCACCTGTCACAATCTGCTCACCATCCCCGAATGGATCACCGCAGGTTTTACAAAACAACAACACGGGGTCAGTACTACTCAACACACGACTATATCACTCATCATATCTCACAAAACATGCTCTTTACCTCGATTAGCTCATCATTCTTCCCTTTTCTTTTTCCACTATCCTTCACAACCACATTAACACATGTTTTCCTTACCCAACACATGTCCCTCATAAGCCGCCATTCTCCATGTCATAACTTCCGGTAACTTACGTATCAAGATCGTCTCACATATAAAAGAATGCGTTAAGACTCAAAACATACATGTGTATTTACCCTACGACTCAAAACAATGTAAAAACATAGCCACCGGCTCAAAACAAAAGTAAAAAACATAGCCACCGACTCAAAACAAAAGTAAGAACATAGCCACCGACTCAAAGTGGCCGCCCAACGAGGTACTCGGTCGAGTAACTATATTACTAGGTCGAGTTTTCGACTCCAGAAGCAACTCAATTGCCGCAGAAGGATTACTCGGTCGAGTATTGGGAATACTCGGCCGAGTAGACCTTACTCGGTCGAGTATAAGACTACTCGGCCGAGTTCACGACTCCGCACGCTAAACTAAAGTATTATCACAGAGATATTACTCGGCCGAATATGGAATACTCGGTCGAGTATAAAGGACACTCGGCCGAGTAGGGACTACTCGGTCGAGTATAAGCAGATTTCTCAAGACCGTCCAGTTTTTCGTAAAACAGTCATATCTCACTCGTTACTTGGTCATTTTGGGCGTGTGACCTATCGTTAGAATCGTAAGAGGACAAGCTATCACCTCAACTTGGAATCACAGCAATATCATTTCCAGAACTCGACTTATGACAGTTTTAAGACAACCCTTCCAAAATCGGTTTGTATACAAATCAAAATTTCTTAACAAAACAACTTAAACATGCATAAAACAAACAAAAACAACTTAGTACTTCTAAATACCAGTACATGGATGAACTTTTATCATTCTCACATGAAAATTAAACACGACATTCATATGCATAGACACATGAGCTTAATCACAAGCTACTACTAACAACCAAACATTAACATCATCATGATCATATAAATACATCCTATCTCACATTACATATACTCCAATTATTTCACCTTTCGTTAACACAATTAAACAAGATTTTCCATCTATATATGACACTCCACACCCCGTTTCAAAAGCCAAGCAAAGAACCACATAACATGCTCCAGTTCTCACACGCAACTACGCACTTCCTTTATCATATACCACCATGGTCAGATCCTTTCATTTCATCCAACAACAATACAAGGCTCAAGTTACAAGTATTACACACACATGACTCAACGTACAAAATTTTCCCCCATGTGACCGGCTTGAGATTGTAAGGGCCTTAGTGCGACTCCGGGACGTCTCCCAAGTCTTTGCGGTAGCTCCAAACAACTCTCCCCGGGTTCATTTTATTTAGACTCCCTAAGTTCATTTGGTTCATTTGTTTTAGGTGCCGGAATCGTCGGCTCTGATACCACTTTGTAACACCCCCTCATACCAAGGTACCTTACCAGGACTACCCCAGCATGAAAGGTTGTTACCATCTCGGTTGCCCGAGGTTAGTATATATATCAAAAGCAACAGTCCAAACACATTTATTAATGTACGGTAATTATAAAGGTTACATAGTCTCCCAAAATCTAATAAACGAATTATCCAAATGGCAACAACTACCAAAACAGTAACTAAAGCTCGTGATGGTGTCATCTAATCCAGCGTGGTGACTCTCCCATGTCTGCCCTAAGCTCAATAATCAGATCACTGTCACAATCGCTCACCATCCCCGAATGGATCACCGCAGTTTTACAAAACAACAACACGGGGTCAGTATTACTCAATCAATATAAGACAACAACATTACCGCTAGCCGATCATCGATCTCACACACAAGAACCGACTACACACCGAAGTGTGTAGCCCCGCCATTACCCATCGCAACAGGTAATCCTCGCCTTGAGTGGGTGACCGCAGCCCATCCCCACCTAGTCCAGCTCATCAACGAGCGACTAACAATCCCTGTCCCTTAATGTGCACATCCCCTCCCGTGGCGGGTTCCACGGAGGGCGAACTAGGGTGTGAAGCCACTCCCGCAAGTGACTCCACCACAATCACAATCACATGACATCACGGCCATCTCAATCCCCTCATACCAACATCGTCACAACAATCTCCATACTCCGATGATCAGCAGATAACAACAATTACAACAAGCACAATCTCAAATCAATTGACAAGAACCGAGTAGGGAAACCCTACCTTTTCGCAATCCGCTATCTTTGTAATCAACCACACAAATGCATAACAATTATCACGTCGTCACCTACAACAATAATCACATACTACAATTACACATTGCACAATCCCATTTTCCCCAATTCCATATATACAAAGAACCCCAAAAGAATACAAATGACAAGGGAATGAAACTTACCAACAGTAGAATAAGAGACTACACGCAAGGATCACGACGATTTGCACACACAACGAGATATGAGGATGATTAGGGAGTGATTAGGGAGAGATCGTAGAATGATAAAGCTTTCAAATGATATTAGAAACTGACGCGGAAATATAAAATACCCTAAACATTCCCTAATCAAACCGTCGAAATAATAACACTCGAATCAGGACACTCGGTCGAGTAAGTGTATACTCGGCCGAGTGTCCCATACTCGGTCGAGTGTTCACTATACTCGGCCGAGTGTTCCTCGGCAGAACCAAAACAGACTCCACAATTAACATTACTCGGCCGAGTAGGCTCTACTCGGTCGAGTATACAACTTAACAAAATCCGTAGTGTTACAGTATCCATGTTTCTTTTGGGGGGGTAGGAGATGATCGCATAGAGTTTGTATGTATTATGTTGGTTTTAGTACCGTTAGTAGTTGTTTTGAGTTGAGTTGAGTGTTGTTTTGGGAGGTGGTTTTGAGTTTTGGTCAGCTTGTTGTGTCGAGAAAAGGTTAGTATGTTTTGTTTTGTTTTTGGGTTGAACTTCGGGGACGAAGTTGTTTTTAAGGAGGGAAGACTGTAATACTACGGTTTTATGTGTCTATGGGTACTCTATCGAGTGGGGCTTACTCTGTCGAGGAAGTAGTTTTTGACGCAAAACAGTAGACTGCCTGTAGGGTACTCGATCGAGTAAGTTGGGGACTCGATCGAGTAAGGGGCACTCGATCGAGTAAGTCACTTACTCGATCGAGTAAGTATGTTTTACGGGCTGAGTTTAACGGGTTTTGTTAATGATGTGAGATTAATATTGTAACACCCCGATATTCAGAGGAGCCTTAACTAGGCCTTCCTTAGCATATAAGGGCGTTACCATCTCGGTTGCCCGAGGTAAGTAATTATCAAACGTCAATAAAAGAACTATTAAGCTTTATTACAAGTGATCCAAACCAAAATACAATACAAGGTACAACTCAAAGACTACTCGCTATGACCATCATATCTCGTGAAGACTCATCCCTGCCCGGACTCCAGCTATCATCAACACCAACACCTGCTAAGACCGACTGCTCACCATAAGGGATCACGGCAGACACATAACAAACAAACAACCACACAAGGTCAGTACTGAGATAAGATAAGGCATCGGCAATTACAAACAACAACTCAACCAAAGACATCGGTCTCAACCACAATCATACAATCCAACCAAATCTATCACTGACTGTCCACTGGACCAGCCCTGCCAGTGGGGGACCGCAGCCGTTCCCACCTAAGCCCCGCTCATCATACGAGCGATAACCCTGCTCATTAATGTGCACATCCCCTTTCGTGGCGGGTTCCACGAAGGGCGAAACTAGGGCGTGAGATCACTCCCGCAAGTGACCCCACTCAGCCGAGAACGCATCTCGAGAACCATCACAACGATCACAACCACAACCACAACACAATACAATTACTATGTCAAGCAACCACAATACTATCACAACGACCGACACACTAGACGATCTCTGACAAGAATCGAGTAGGCGAACCTACCTTTACGCATCCGCAACCAATCCATGCCGACAAACACAGCACCCAGCGCACAAGCAAAGCCTATTACCATCATGCAGATATCTATTACTACAAGCAAAACCCTAACTATGGAAACAAAGGCACGGATGATGATTATGACATACCTATTAGGGAGAGACAAGGCAAAAGACCGCTACCCGACTCAAGGGACGCTCTCCTAAGGCACAAGGATCTTCACAAAGGCTTCCATGGAGGTTTTGAGGTGTTTAGAAGGGAAAGAGGCGGCTGAAGGATAGAAGGAAAGTGGCGAAAGTGATTTGCGGATTTAACAAAACGCGATATAAAACCCCCGCTGAAAACCAGGCACTCGATCGAGTACCCAACATACTCGATCGAGTAACCCCCTACTCGATCGAGTGCCCTAGCTACTCGATCGAGTAGCCTCTACTCTATCGAGTACCACTCTTAACACGCAGCTCAAACAGGTTTTGGCATACTTTTCTAAGATTACTCCCGTTCCCGAGGACAGTCAACGATGGTCAAAGGGTCCTAAAAAGGGCGGGTATTACAGTCTTCCCCCCTTAAAAAGAACTTCGTCCCCGAAGTTCAACTCACCTCTCCCGCTCACGACACGGAACCAACACAACCTTACTAAACTTCCCGACCAAACCATTACCTCCTGAAAAATACCATCCCCCCCCCCCCATGCCATCATCATCACCGACCACACATAAATCTATCGACTCTTGTCACTATCATGCAAGTTTTATCACAGTCAACCGTTATTTTATATACACATAAAACATCCGACGCGCAGTGCGAATCGCCGCTCACGAACTTCCAACATACACTAATTACTGTCCAACCATCCACCTAGAACATATCTCATATCAACTTTCATATGGTACAACTAATGCCACACTGTTACTTGGCAACATGATTCAGATACAATCACACTCGCTTTAAAGAACTAAAGAAAATAAGTTGTTATACTTCAACAAAAAAAATTTTTTTTTTTTTTTTTTTTTTTTTTTACACATGACACCAACCCCTTTATAAACAACTACCAACAATACTATAAACCAGCAAAACACTATTCGAAAACAATTATAACAAGCAAAACACTATTCGAAAACAGTCTTTTTATTTCGCGACATTACTCTTCCCTTCTAAAAAGGAACTTCGTCCTCGAAGTTCACCACCCAAATATCAACGCGTAATACCTAATACATGTATCTTAATGTTAAAGGAGACCATATTACTTGTTGTGGACATTACTCGCTAATTACTTACTTGTTAAGTTAGAAACCATACGCAAGTTACCGAAATAACTCGTTACTATTGTCGACACATGTTAAAATGGTATGCGCAAACCTAGGTGAAGTTACAATGCTGACAAATAGAATGAAGGAGGCGCATGCGATATTAAAGTAACAAGAAAATGACTACCGCTTCACTAATCGTAACAAGAAATTATTAACGCCTTACTAATTGTGACCAATACGCTTATAAACTTTAAGCACGACTTCCAACATATGAATGTAACCGTTCAAAGGTGTTACTACGCACTAATAACCACATTAAACATTAAACTTACCGTTATAAAACGATGGAACATTTTCAATTTTCAAAACCCCTGTAATGTGACACTCGATCGAGTAAGTATCGCTACTCGATCGAGTAACATGCTACTCGATCGAGTGTGTTGGCTGCTCGATCGAGTAGCCCTAGATCAGAATGTTTCCTTACCTCCTTTCCCGCAGCCTACTCGATAGAGTGTGGGGTATCTTCGAGTACCGCAGGTCAAGTATTTTTTCATAACCAACGTATAACACACGATTGTCACCTAAATTGAGTCGGGATGATGCCCCGACTCTCAATACTCCTGCAAAAAGTTAGAGTAGCAATTCCGGCCTTATGGCCAATCATACAAATCCGACTAAGTCTGAAAAATAAAAGGAAATAACTACCAAAGTCTAACAACAACATTACCATCTAACATCAACGACTATCAACAAAGATAAGAAAACAAGGAGGATCACTCCTGCTGCTGCTGCTGCTCAAGCATCACCTCATCATCACCACCACCCGAAGTACCCCTCCATTGTCTCAATCCCCCGCATCCACTCCCGCTCCCGCTCCTCCCGCTCCCGGGCTGCGTACCATGGAGTCAAGCCGCCGAAAGGGAAGGACCGAGGTGTCCCCACGTCGATCGCTTCTACCCCGTAGGAATGGAATACCCCGAGTAGTCCCCAACTCCACTCCACCAAATCGGATGCGGTCCCTCTGACCTATCCCCGAGCGTACGCCATCTCGTGCATGTTCCGGAGTGTCAAGGTAGATGACACTCTCTCCACTAGGTAATCGGATCGCGTCTCGGGGTGTCAAGGTAAGGGTAGTACGGGAAAGGCTGCTGCTGCCGCCGCCGCTGCGGTGCCTCCGGCCGTGGCCTAGTCCCCGAGGCCCTCTCCCTCACTCGACGGGATCCCCTCACCACTCTGGGTCTCTCCACCCTCTGGACTTCCGCATTCTCGCCCTTTGTCGGCTCCGGCATCTCCTGGAGGATGGTGCCATCAATGAGATAGGTCTGCGGTGGCGGGGTGTATCCTCATCCTCCTCCTCCTCCTCCTCCTCATCGTCCACATCCACAGCCACCACCGCGGCTCCAAGGGCTCTGTGGGCCGGGAGGTGCTCGGAGCCGGAATCTTCATCCAACTCATGCCAAGCACTCTCCACGCTAGGCTACCGTCAGCCAAGGTTCTCAACCATTTCAGGTCGAGATAATACTCACGATCCATGGTAGGCACAGGGGTAGCTAGAGGCACGTACGTCTGTGTTGAAGAAGCCTCAAAGGAGGTTAGCTTTTCACCTAACCGAGTGGCAATGGCACCACACTCAGTGCGAGAATTAGAGGAAGCCATCAAAGCAAGAGCAAAGACAAACTATGGAAGGAGCATTAAAGACCACTTTCTTGGCCCGCTCCGGATTGAGGTACGACATCAAAAGTAAAACCTCATGGTTATTCAACTTACCGATATCTTTTTCGGTCATAGAGGAGGTTTGAAAGAGAACGGAGAAAGATTCTCAAGGTGATGTCTTTGAACGTCATTAATCAAAGATATTGCTCGCGGTGGGAGCTTGCTTCCCATCAAGCACGGCATTAAGCGGCAGACGCCGCACTCAGCTGGAATGTCGGTGATGGAGTCCTTGGGAGGCTTAGCCAACCCAAGGTGAGAGGCAAATAAATCCATGGTCAACAAGAAGCTGGTATTCATCAATCTGAACTCAACCGTCTGACCCGCTGGGTCATAGTTAAAGGAACTCATGAATTCTAGGGTAAGAAAAGGGTAAGTGTGCTTCCTCAGACAAACCCGTAAACCCCAAGGTCTCGAATATATGACGGACATCCGTCTCTATTTCCAACTCTTCCAACACAGCGGTGTCAATACACTTTGTGGGTCTCATCTTGCGTTTTTGTAAAGCTACAAAACGCTCCCTTTGCTTAAAGTCCACAAAAACAATGAAGGGTACTTTAAATCGGGTACTACCGGTCCACTAGCCTCCTCCCTCTCAAGTGGATCAACCCTTCCCGTTTACTCGACGGGTCCCAAGGTTTAGTCTCGGCATCCGCTTTAGGCATAAGTTCAAACAATTTATATAAACATGCAAGCATATACTTCATGTAATTTGAATTTACCTACCCAGCTAAGCATACAATTTTCCAACAAATTTTGATATGTGAAGCACATAACTCATGTTATTAACCTTGAATATTAAGATGAGTACTCATGTTTATCAACAGTTTCTAAAATTTTAACATACCAGGTCAAATTACTACTACTTCACAAGCCACGGTGGTGAAGGAAATTATCATGGCGGTCACATATGTTCGACAAATTGAGTATCCTAGCATGATTCTAAAGTTACTCCAAACATATTTCCAATCACATATTACTGAATTAAGAGAAATAGTAAGAAATTTCATAGCATATCATCATCACTTCCATATTATGTTTAATAACCCAAACAAATTTTTTTTTTTTTTCAGACGGTCTTTACAGCTGAGACAATTTTGGCATAATTTTCATCATCAATCGTTCCTACTATCATACTGAGGTTCAACTTATACTTATATTGTCAATTACCACATCAATTTTCCAATTCTAAGTCACGAATTTCCCATAAGGCACTTTTAAGACGGAGTTTTAAGGCAACTTTCTAAGGTGATAATCATCAGAATTCACTTTTCCACATGATATAAACAATGTATAGTACTTAATTCCATCATCTAATCAATGTAGAACAATCAGAAATCAATTTCAAATTTGTAACCCTAGAAATTTCGATTTCATCTTTGCAACTTTTCTAATCTAATCTACAGCAATTAATCACCAACAAACATGGAAAAGAGGCATATGAATCATGTTTCAACTATCTAAAGCAACTATTACATCATGTGAATCGAAAATTTCAGATTATCTCCTCATTCTAACACATTCAAAGTAACATATCACATAAATTAGGAAGAATCACATACCTTGATTGATTAGTAAGATAAAGAAACGAATTAACCAAGAAAAATCAACCCCAAGAATCACTACTAACCCAAGAGAAAGAGAGGATTTGAGAGGAAATAAGGAATTGAGAGTGGTTTAGGTGTAAAAGTGTCGAGATATAGAGGAAATAGAAGGAGAAATAGAAAGATGAAGGGTTTTAAGAAAACCCGTAGGAATTACTGCACAGTAACCTACTCGATCGAGTGCCTTGGGTACTCGATCGAGTACCACCCTACTCGATCGAGTAGGAGCTAAATCGTCGAGTGTCTGCAGAAATTTCCCCACATTCCGACGTTATAGTCTCCTAACTAGATCGAGTGAGGTCTACTCGGTCTAATACGCACTTGCACTCGGTCAAGTATAATTAAGTGCTCGATCATAGGTACGAAATAACTTGAAGATTCCTGCAAAAACAACATCGCGTGTCGATTCCAACTAAGTTCGGAATTCGACACAAATCATCACATTCAATCACGTTTTATAACCATCGTCACACCAAATACAACTCTCCAACAACTAAGAGACATATCACGTTACGTTATACAAATTACCCAACTCGGTCTACCTGTCACCGAGTTATGTATAAATCTAGCCGTGTCATTTTATTACATTTAAACTTACTTTTCATGCCATTACTAAACTCGTGTTTACATCAACTTGAAACGTATAGTTCACATTAATTTCCCATATTTACTTATCACATAATTATATACTTTGCCAATCACTTAATCAATTATGCCTTACATGTTATTCAAGCAATCTATTTTGCATAATTCAAATATTTCGCAGCGGATAAATTCCAACTAGCTAATAAAGCATATACACATTACCATATACCGTGACTCGAACTATTACTCATCCATACTATAATTATCATTAATTTTATGACTAACACTTACATGTTCGCTACTCATACTACACATTCAAATGCACACTTTCACGCATCTCCATGACGTATAATCTCGTCACATAACTCCTAGCTATCCTATAAACTCACTAACCATCCAACGAGCTTCAATAATCCCGTCACTAATTACCATACTCGGCCCAAACATTACTATCACACCTCTATTAATTCTAACAAAACTTAACCGGAGGTAGCTCCGGCACAATTAACATACATAGCACACATAGACACACGGACTCCACATTCCCATCCCATGTGACTGGCTTAAGTGTCATGGGGCCAAAATTTTGAAATGAGGGCGCCTACTCACCCAAAATTTTGAAATGAGGGCGCCTACTCACCCAAAACACTTTTTCAACATCATAAACTTTTCAAGTGACGATTAGAGGTTACGCGCTTTGCTTCTCTCGCATTATTGGCAAATCCCTAAGCTACGTTCGTCGGATCATCTTGTTCTTTACATCGGTGCGATCGACGTGTCGAGGGTAAGTTCCTTGTATAATTTATGTTGGGTTTCGTTGAGTTTCTTTAAAACCCTAATTGGGTATTGTTGGGGGTTTTGGGTGATTTGTATGGTTGTGGTAGTAATTGAATGTATGCATGTTATAGGAGGAGGATTCGTTGAAGAAAGATTCTGATTAGCTGCTAGACCGTCTGTGGTGTTTGTTTTCCAGGTAGGGTTTCCCTACTCAGTATTGGCTACATAGTGTGTTGGTAATTGTTGTTATGATTGTTGATTAATTATAATGTTGGATTGGTTTTGATGATTGTTGATAGTATATTGTGGATTGGTTGTGTAACTGTCTGTGATCTTCGGGGTGCGTCCCTGGCTGAGTGGAGTCACTTGCGGGAGTGGTTTCACGCCCTTGATTCGCCTTCTGTGGAACCCGCCACAGAAGGGATGTGCACATTAATGAACATGGGTTTATCGCTCGATGAAGATGAGCGGGGTTTAGGTGGGAACGGCTGCGGTCCCCCACTATGGGCGAGGAGTACTTGTTGTGATGAGTACTCTGGCAGGGCTACACACTTTAGTGTGTAGTCAGATGTCTGGAGTTGGAGATGAAGTTGTGGAAATTGGTTGAGCTGATTGAACTATTTGTGATACTGTTTCCTTGTGGCTATTGTTTTTATGTAATCAGTACTGACCCCGTTTAATTGTTTTAAAAACTGTTGTGATCCATTCGGGGATGGTGAGCAGTTGTTGAGCAGGTATGATGGCTTATGTGAGGGATAGCTGGGATGGAGTCACCACCAGTCTTAGAGTCTTCCGCTGTGTTTGAATTAGTGTTTTAGTCTTTTTTATTTTGAGAACAATTGTATTTCTTTTTAGCCGTTTTGGAGTTGGTTGTATCACTTAAACTTTATTATCATTTAAGTACGTTTCGTTATTGTCTATTTGATTATCATTGCCTCGGGTAACCGATATGGTGGCGTTCTCATACCTTAAGTGGTCCTGGTAAGGCACTTGGAGTATGGGGGTGTCACAATAGTAATAGTATTAATTATATTAATATGAATATTATTGATTTTAATAGCCATAATATACATAATAATAACAATAATGAGGATGATTAATTAATAAGAAATTAACGATGATGATGATGATAATGATAGTAGTAGTAGTAGTAGTAGTAGTAGTAGTAGTAGTAGTAGTAGTAGTAGTAGTAGTAGTAGTAGTAGTAGTAGTAATAGTAGTAGTAGTAGTAGTAGTAACAATAACAATAACAATACCAATAATTATTATTATAATTATAAATATAATTATAATTATAATAACAAATAAATAATACTTCCTCCTATTCACTCATTTCTTCCCTCTTTCCGTTTTCATGATAGTCGGATTTTCTTCCCTCTTTTCTTTTTTGGAAGGTTTTGTGTAGTCTAAATTCAATTGTATGTGGGTTAGAGTGTTTTGTGTGGTCCAAAATCACTTTCTTATTTCTTGTGAAAAATGGAAGGGGAAATGGGTGAATAGGAGGGAGTATTAATAATTGGGTTTTTTTATAAAAATAATCCAACCTATTGCTGACCTGCTCAAATTAACCCAAGCTAAACATAATCCCAAATTAATCCAACGTTTTCCTTAATTTAATTTTTTTCGCTCTCCCTCATTAACTTACCTGTTGTAACCGGTATTATGTCATTAGTTCTAGGTTACCTTCTTTTTCCTCCTATTCACTTTATATACTCTTCATAGCTTCCCAGATTTCCCCAAATTCATTTCTTCAAAAAAATTCATCTTCTTTATTTTTACTCTTTCCCCAAATTCATTTCTTCAACCAAATATCCCAAATATCATTATCTAATCTGATGTCTTCTTCATCTTCTTCATACTCAAGGAGCACAAATGTCATAAAAGAGGTGTTATGCAAACACCAATTACCCGCTGTTTTGAAGTGCGTGAATAATGGGGCTAATATTGGAAAAATGTTTTACGGGTGTTCTTTGTGGCCTGTAAGTTTCTGAATTTTTTTTTTCATGATTTTAGTATTAGATTTATACACAGCAATAACACACATAATATTTTTGATGGTGATTTCTCTGTATTTGGTCTGTGTAGCAAGGTTGTGGGTTTTTTGTATTTGTAGAGGAGATGGATATGCGAATGAATTCAATGGACAAGAATTGGTATGAAGAGAAAATCAGTACACTGAAGATGAAGAATAAAAAATTGAAGGGAGAGTTGATAGAATTAAGGCATGAAGTAAGGAAACATTGTAGTGGCGAGAAATTAGCTATGAGGTGTTTAATATGTTCCTGGGTTTTCTTTGCTTTGTGTTGGTTGATAGAATATATGTAATCCCAGCAAATGTAATGAAGTATTGGAGAATGCTATGTAGAAAGTGCTTGATTTATATGAGAAATTGCAATAGACTGATCATTTGTTCCAAATTTGCCATGACATTACCATTTAAAACAGTCACTGTTTATCCAAATTTGCCATTACATAACATTATAAGGTTGACAATATTGAAAGACATAGCTAAGTTAAACAAAATAAACCATAAAATACTGCAAGTGCCTGCAAATCATAATGACAACAACAGTCATTCAAACTAAATATTCAAACACTCTGATTGCACTTCAAAATGGCTCCTGCTTCAAAATAACAACATCAAGAGCAAGAGTGGCTCCTATGTTGGCTGTAGGTTTGTTGAAACTTGGGTGGAAGGCTGACTGGTTGATCCAACTGGTGACAAAATGCTTCTTGGTCCCCTCTGACTTCCTGGCAGATTTGTGAAAGCATATCCATGATCATTAATAAGGACACCAAGGCCTTGAGGTGCCTGCAAGTGAAACAGTAGCATCAATATTGGTATACACTATAATAGTAGCATAAACAAAATAACTTCAGAATAACCTTACCCTTCCACCTCTGCCTCTTCTACCTCCTGTTCCACCTCCTCTGTTATCCCCTCTTGCAGCACCCCTAACTCCTCTAATTACCCGTCCACCCTTTCCTGTCCTACTGGGTTGTGCAGTTACATCATGATGGAGCTGGGAGGTTGAGGCTTGTTCTTCTCTATTTCCCACATTAGTAAGCTTACCTCCTATACATGGGGTGTACATAATCATAGGCTGCTCAAGTTTTGGCCAGTGTCTTTCTCCAGGACATGGAGCTATGGAGTAGTGGTATGATCTAAGATAAGCTTCCCTCCTATACATGGGGTGTACATAATCCTCTGCCAATGCATGGATGTCAAATATGGCAGCCACAGCATGGTAGCAAGGGATTCCAGTGGCATCCCATTTCCTGGATGTACAGGTTCTCTTTGCCAGGTCTACTTTTACTTCATCTAGACCATCCTTTACCTGGTACTGATTTACATTTGACAACAGAGGTGTGCAATATGCAGCCTTTTCTTTCTCTTTCTCTAGCCTTGCCTGAATATTAGGGCATATTATTGATGTTGATGCCACCATCTCCATTCTTTTCTTCACCAATCTTTGCATCAACATAGTCCTAATATCCTCAAGCATGTATAGCAAATGCTTTGATCTAGCATTAATGATAAAAGCGTTGAAGGTCACAGCCATGTTGTTCACAATCACATCATTTGTATATCAGCAGCAGGCCAGTGAGGTCTTGCCTTGAAAACTTCAAGTAATTGCTTGGCAACCCAGCTTGACTTCAACTGTGTATTGCTCTCCATGGTCCTCTGACAGTTATGAGCTGCTTTGATAGTCTTCACCATAAAACAAGCCAATTTATTGTCCCAACTACCATATAACTTGAATGGGCAGCCTTGTTTACACCTCACACTAAGTCTTCTACCTCTATTCTTATCACTGACCACCAATGTCAGATTTCTACCCTGTGTTATGGCATACCTTGCCACAGAATTCCTAAAAACCTCTCTTATAGGAAATCTAATCCCTACTGACCATTTGAACTTTGAGAAATCTGTTTTTTCATTAACTTCTGGGACTGAAGATCTCCTCCTCTTACCAGGTATACGGTCCTCATCACTCTCACAAGGGGTATCTATCTCATCCCCACTCCTGTCATAATCACTCAAATTTCCATTCACTTCTTCAACAACAGTGCAATCAGTTTCCTGACCAGGCAATTGTGTTGAAGAGGCTTGTAGTTGAAGTTGTTTTGCTGTTTCAAGAGCTTTTGCATTCCATTCCCTCACTTTCTGCCTTGCTGCTTTAGTCTCCTCATCCCCTGACAACCCATCTGACTCATATTGTTCTTCAATAAAATTATCTTCATTCAGATCCTCAGTCTCAATTTCTGCCTCATCCACTAACTCTACCTCACTATCTTCATTATCACTTAAAGACTCATCATCAGGGTTATAACCAGGGTCCTCTCCCTCACTTAAATCCTGCCATTCTTCATCATTAGCATTCAAACATGCCAAGTCTGCCTGTTTCTCATATTCCTCAAATAGATATGCAACTCTTATATCATTAACATCATAAGATGATTCAACAGTGGTGTGATTGAGGTTATTTGGTGAGGTTGTTTGGACAGCTTTTTTTGATGTTATTTGGTCAACTGTGGTAACTTGGCTCTTCTGTTCAGTGGCTTTAGGAGATGATTCTTTTAGGGTTTGTGTGGTAGTGCTGTGAGAGGTATTTTTTTTCTTTTCTTTTGTAGTAATATTGATTGAATAATTAATTGGTTCACTTGGTAGTGGTCCCTGCTTTTGGGGAGGAATCTCTTGGGTTTGTTTTCTACTGTCTGCTTTTCTTCTAGGAGTCAACTTCCTAGAGCTTTTGACAATTGTTGTCCCATTACCCTCACCAAAGTTTATCAAATGCATTAAATGTGCAACATCACCAGCAAACACAATAAAGCACTCAACTACTCTCTCTTTCACAACAAGTTTACACATAACCTGGGCACCACTGTCATCCATCACTCTTTCCAACCCAACATCAGGATTCATGAAGAAGATGGCATCAACATTCCTCTTGAATGACCCACATTTCTCACACTCCTCCAATAAAGTAAACCAACATAATTTATCACACTCAACAGAAGTAGTCCTACATAATGTACCCGTATAAACAAACCCTAATTCATTCCTGGTAAAAGACCCTACATACCACATTTTCAGGGTGACACTTTCCCACATATTACCCTAAACAAATAAGATGGCAATTATTCAATAAAAATGATGACGAAATTAAGGTAAAATAATAACATTTTAATTTAGCAAATTAGGGTAAAAGAATAACAATCTAATTTAACAAAAATAACAAACACGACAAATATATATCATCTAATTCAGTCCAAATCAAAACTAATTAGCAAATTAAGACTACAAAATTAATATACTACATATGAATTGAAAACAATAAAGCTGTAAATTGAAATTTACCTTATTCATTGACAGTCTAACAATGGCAGTAAAGATAAGTGAGAAAGACGATGAAAAAGGTGAAGGATGATGAAGGATGACGCATAAAAGTGATAGATGATGATGAAGAAGGGCAGATGATGAAGACAGTGAAGGATGATGAAGGGTGACGTATGGAGGAAGATGAAAGAGTAAAGTAAAAACTGGTGATTTGTAATGACCTTAGTTCAAAGGTGATCTGTTAAACAGGTTTCTCTTTACTTAAAGCGAAAAAAGTTAAATTAAGGAAAATGTTAGATTAATTTGGGATTATGTTTAGCTTGGGTTAATTTGAGCAGGTCAGCAATAGATTGGATTATTTTTATCAAAAAACCCTTAATAATATTAATAAAAACAATTAAGTTTAAGATGAGCAAAATTGAAATTGGCTGAATTTAGTGGAGCTGAACTGAGCGGAGCTGAATTGAATGGAGCTGGGCTAAGCTGAGTTGAACTGAATATAGCTGAGCTGAACTGACGTGAACTTAAATAAGCTGGAAATAAGTCATAAAGAACATGGCCTAAGTGCATCATTTTATGCAATTTTTGGTTGCACCAAGAACTCCTCATTAACAGGCTGCAATTCACATGGTCAAGTATCTAAAAGTAGACCTGGCAAAAGCAACCCGACCCGATTGACCCGACCCAAAAAAGACTGACCCGAGACCCAAAGGGACCCGAATTACATCACCTGAATGTGACTCGAAAACCCGAATTGACCCGACCAGACCCAAACATGACCCGAGCTTCTTCACCCGTAACTGGCCCGACCCGAAAATGGCCCGACCCGAAAATGGCCCGATCCGAAACCACCAAACCCGAAAATGACCCGACAAAATATAACTATAATTAAACAAAAATTACTTGAAATGACAATTTCTCTATTATTCATTGACCCGGAAATGGCCCGACACGAAACAACCTGGCCCGATTGACCCTAAACAGACTCGGCCAACAAACCCGAAACCGGAAATGACCCGTCCCGACCCGAATTAACCCAAAATCAATGAGAGATTCGAACTTACCCGACCCGAATTGGCTCGACCCGAACCCGGCCCGTTGACCTGGTTTGCCATGTCTATCTAAAAGGGGGCATCAACATTGGAGTATTTTACAAGTCTGGGAAACTGTGCCTTCACATGTAAATCCTAAGTGGGTATTGTGTGTTCCTTGGGAGGTTTTTTGGAAAACTAAAAAACAAAAAAAAGGGTAAAAAAAAAAAAGCAAAGCAGAGATTATATAGAAGCATATGTCATGTTAACATACCAAAGCGTATTCCTTTGTTGTGTGATAACAAGACTGTCACGCACATAGCACAGAAGCTTATATTTCACGAAAAAATAAAACATTTGGATATTGATTGCCATTATGTAAGAGAGAAAATTGCAAGAAGGATTCCTTGTTCCTCATCATGTAAGAACCAATCTTCAACTTGCTGTATAATAACCTGACCCGCTACGTTGTAACACAACCTCAATAAGATGAGATGTGCACCTTTGAGCCTATTATTCGTCCTCACTTAAGCCCAAAAGTAGAAGGCTTTGTTACTAAGTAGTAGGTGGAATCCTTTATAAACATATCTCAAGCCTCATATTTTCCCGATGTGGGACAACTTCCTCTCAATCTCTTGGGATGTTACATACTCCCCCACTCAAAGGACACAACGTCCTCGTTATGCCTCGGAGCTAACCACAGCCAAGCCCAATATCCTCCCCCGCTAGGTGGGTGAACCGTGTACTCCTGACCACATGCTCACTACCCCCACGGTCGCAAGGTTACTCTGATACCATTTATAACAACCCTATCCGCTATGTCGTAACACAATCTCAATAAGATAAAATATGCACCTTTGGGCCTATTATTTGTCCTCAAATAAGCCCAAAAGCACAAGGCCTTCTTACTAAGTGGTAGGTGGAATCCTTTATAAACATATCCCAAGTCTCATATATTCCCGATGTGGGACAACTTCCTCTCAATCTCTTGAAGTGTTACATGCTGACATTATAACTAAGGTTCCTGGCAAGCAGCAATGCCATTTTCTTTCCATCAAGCTTGGACTTCAACTCAATCAAAGAAGGTTCAGGTTGAGGGGGGAATGTGAGAATGTCAAGGTGACACCTAACTCTAGTCAAGTGTTTGGTTAGCTATACCATGTTCACAAATTTACGAATAAAACAGTCTCACACTATGAGACGGTCCTTTTCTAAAAAAAATCAGGCATTTATTACAATCAATTAAAGAATGATTTTGTATACAATTGGAACGTCCTACAATATAAAATTGTCTTACACAATACTTACACTACTATGTTTGTTATAATGTTAGTTAGAACCTTAGTTTGTTAGTTGTTACTCATCATTGTATATAAAGGATATAACTAACAACGTGTTAATTATTTATTAATAAATAAAATTTCAGTTAATTGAATTGAGATATGGAGTCTCACATAAGAAATGATAGTATTGGTAAGATTTATTACAAGTATTATGATTTGCGAAACACATTTAGAAAGTTGTTACTTAAAGCAAGCGATCATTTTAAAACGAGAGATGTCCATTACTCGAAGAGCAAAAAGTACGAAGGCTTAATCAAATGGGTTTGGTGTGATGGTTGCTCACCTCATTTCTTAATCACGAGGTTAAAAGTTCGATTCCTGCATGTCCATGAGAATGGAGCAAACTCTTTGACCAGCTGTTTACCTCTTCGTAAGAGCACTTTCGACAAGGAAATTATACACTATTATCGACGACAGACACCTCGGTATACCAAAAAAAAACGCAAATTCTCTCTTGTGACGGGTACTATTCCGTCACAAACACTGTTCACATTTGCGACGGGCCAAATGTGACCAGTTTTTGAGAAAATGTGACCATTTTTTTATAAGTGACATTTTATGAACAGTACTTGAGTGGTTACATTTTATAAAAAAGTGGTCGCATTTGCCCGTCGCAAATTGTGACCGTCACAAGGGAGAATTGCTGAAAAAAAAAAAGAAAAAAAAAATAAAAGAAAAGCAGCTGCGGTAGGACTACCACGGATGCCTTCAACCATGGGCCATAAGACCATCCCCAAGCAAGGGTCGCACTAACTAGGTCACGACCCGTTTTTACTCTTAATCACACCTTACTTATCTTGACCCATTTTTACCCTCCCAAGCAGAAGGTCACGACCTAGATCACCAACCCAATCATTTCTCACATTCTCTACCCCACCAAAACTTCTTTCTTATTTTTTTAATTACCAAATCTTATAAATCCTCATTAAAATAATAATTATATGACAAATGTTTTTAATTTTAACCATATTAAATAAACAAAATAATTTGATTACAATAAAATATTTAAAAAAAAAAAAAAGGAAAAACGTGGTTTAACCACATCCTCACACATCCACCATCAATTCATCCCCAAATCAACCCATAAACAAAATTGTTGCTCCTTCCATATTTACCATCACCACCAAATCTTTCTAATTTTACCTTCCAATTTCACTAAAATCACTTATCAGTTATCACCAACTTCAAATTATTCATCCTTTCCAATTATCCCCAAATCAATTATCCCTTTTCCCAAATCAGTTATCATCTTCATCAGGTAATATTTCATTTATAATTTTGATGTATTAATCCTTTTTCCCGATTTTCTGTATGAATAAATTCATGTTTATGTTTTGTTTTGAAATTACTTATAATTTTAGGGTTATTTTTAAATATGATATAATGGAGTATTAATTAGAATATAAAAAAAAAGTGGGTCAAAAAATATCAAAATTGAGTGTTTTTGATAGAGAATCAAAAGATCTAGTCGTTTATTTTATGCTTATAATTTATTTTATTTTGATTTAATCTACAATTCTCATTTAGTTTATTTACAAATTAATATCTCACTTTTGTAGGCATGAAGGAAATCAAACAAAATACAGCAGGCTACAGTGCTACACTGACGTATTTTCTAATAGCTTCTACTGTGGATTTTTTGGGGAACCAATAAAAGCATAACACATAGGAGGTCATGGAAGAGGTCAAGAGTAGAAGCAGAGGTCACCAAGTGACCTGTTTTGGCAAGAGGTCGTGCTAATTTTCTTCTTAATGGATGATTAGACCATCCCCAAGCAGTGGTCACGCTAACTAGGTCACGACCCGATTTTACTCTTAATTCTACCTTATTAACCTTGACCTATTTTCACCCTCCCAAGCAGAAGGTCGCGACCTAGGTCATTAACCCAATCATTTTCCACTTCACAACATTCCCAATCATACCCCACTATCATATTATATATACTTTTTTTATTATTTTTATTATTCCACCAATCAAATTTGGACACATGGGAGGTCACATAAGTGGTCAATTTGTGACCAAAGTGACCAAGTTTGGTCACAAATTGACCTTTGGTCACAAATTAACAATTTTGGTCACCAATTAAATACCTTAATTATCCCATTAATCATGACCAAGTTAGTCGTCATTTACCAAAGAATCGACTGGCGCTTGAGGGATGGTTAAGGAGACCCACCCCCCTCATGACCTAGGTCATGACCTTGCATGAGGGTGGTCTAATGGACCCCTATGTTAAATCGCTTCATGTTATTGGCCCAATATGAAGTGCGAAGTGGCCCACATAATTAAGTCTTGTGAAACTAGAAATAAGGCGAATCTTTGGAATCTCGTAGCAACCAATGACATGAAGGCGACTACTACACGACAGCTGTTTGTGTTTGACATTTTTATGCCAATTTCTTAGACGAAGGCCAATAGGATTTGATATGATAGGTTAGGTTAGGAGGATCGCTCTAATCATGATACCCATGATTACCTTATCATTAGTCTCTAAAGCCTAATCGCAAATTCCATTTTTTCTCACTTCAAAAAGACCTCACACAAGCTGTAAATGAAAAAAGTAAGTAGGCGGGGGATAGGTCGCGAGAGGTGTTTTGAAAAGGTAGTCACAAGCGAGACTTACTATATAACACAAATTATAATTCTATGACATGTCATATAAACTTTATAAGAAAAACTTATACCAAGAGGAAACTTTGATGACGCCAAAAATTATCTAGAAATAATACTAAAGAAATACATGATATATATAATATATATGGTAAAAGACTAAAAGAATGAGTGAGCCTATTACTCGAGATATTACCATTGTCATGGATGAAAGTTACTCCTTCGGTATCTTATGACATATCGAATTAATGAGATTAAAAAATGTTCTCTTATGATATTCCCTAAGAGTAGCTTTTTAGTGAAAGACCTTTTACGTTATTTTTTTAATTCATATTGTCAAAAGCTCGTAATTTTGTTTTGCAGAGTGTCGTCTTCCGATATCCAAGACAATCTCATTTGAGGTAATAAAGACAACTTCATTTGATTTTGATAACTTGTTTAAGAGATGAAATTCATTACCATTTACACAAACCGACGGTACTATCAAATATCTATGATTAATCATGATAACTTGCTTAAGAGATGAAATTCATTACCACTCACACAAACTAACTTTCTTTCCAAGATCGTGATTAATCAACATACATAAACGGTAGAATGAGTTATTATACCATCTTATCCAAGCTAAATGTACCATAGGCAACAATCCCCTATCTACTAAAAGAATAGGTGGTATCTATCATTTTCCCGCCAAAAGACATATTCTCAAGAAATGAAACTAATGATAATTATGTTCGTTCACTAAATAAGGAAACTAACAATTATAATTTAATTCATCTATTATCTTTTCATTAAAATTAATCTTTTCATCAAATTATATTATTTTCACTAAACTCTAAATTATAATATTTTAATTAAAATAAAATAAAATTGATATAAAACTATAAATTTTTAAATCTTTTATTGATCCTATTATTAGATGATGAGTTGACCCATATTTTGTATAAAACTAAAACTAGAAGTCGTTGTTGTTACTTTCGTGACAAAAAACAAATTGAAAAAAAAATTACAGTATAAATTTACCTCATTATCTTTATGCTATAAAAATACTTTCATTAAAATATATTTCAAGTCATTTTACTCAATTCTCTTAACTGATTTTTAGTTCTAACTTTTATTTAAATATTAAAGCAAAAATACAATGATGAGAAATGTAAACTTTAAGTACCGTGCATATAATGCACGGAATCTAAATTAGATTCAAAATAATGAACTAAACTAAAGGCATTGCATTTTCATTACATAAATAAATATTTTAAGCATAGTAAAACACTCTTTTCTATTAAAATAACGAAACTTACATTTTTCTTTTCCAATCTTCATAAATCTTTTCTTTTTAAAAAAAAAGCTATGTTAATGCAAAAAAAAAAAAGAAAAAAAAGGTCAAAGTCTCATATATCAATCTATATCTATATCTATATTATATTTATAAAAGAGGCTTTTTTCAAGCGATTCTAAGCTGTCCACATCATCAAAATCAATTTAGGAAAGTATCATAAATAATATTTTTTGTATATAAAAAATAAAGTAAAAAATCTTTTAATTATTATAATATATATTTTCTAAATTATATTCAAGTGATTTTTCTATTTTTTATAAAAAAAAAAAACATTTTTCATTTCATTTGAAGAAAAAAGTATTGTTAAAAAAATTATGAAAATAATATAAATAGATTCGTGGTAAAAAAAAAAAATGCTATCATTAGAGTGTATATATTTCATATTATTTGCACATATTAATTAAAGATGATATACTTCTTAGTATTTTATATGTACCACATTGAACATATATAAATAATAAAATTGTCTCACATCAAAAGATTAGCATAGGGCGGGGTGATCCTATGATTATAAATAGAAGACATCTTTGGAATTTATTTATCAACCCAAAATCTTTTGAGTCTCTCAAGTATTGTCTTAGAGAGTTCTTAAGAGTTTGTATCATTATCATCACAATATGATATAAAAAATAATGTGGAGAATATTTTAATTATTATAATAATATTTCCTATATTAAAATGGGTTATAATGTTTATAATGTTTTAATTATCCAATTTAATGAGAATGAGAAAATAAAAATGAGTTAGGTATGATTTCATTACAATGGTCCCAATTCACTGAATATTAGTCACACAATTAATCGGACAACAGTTGAAGAAATCCAAATATAGCAAAGAGCTCATGGTTCAGCTACCATCTTAGCTCTCAGAACTGCCAACACACTCATAATATTTTCTAGGCCATAACGGCTTATGTAGCCTTAATACCAAATTTATTTGTATTTTATTATCACGAATTTTTATTTGAGACGGAATTATCCGTCTTCAATCTTTTTTGTTTAAATAGGTACTTAAATTAAAAAAACTTACAAACATAGTTCATACATCAATTAAGGGGGAGTAGGAGGTATGTGTACTTCTGAGTATGTTATATGTCACAGATTGAAAAATAATATTAGATGTGGTGAACATACTACGTATAAATAGTAGAAAAGGTGGGGTCATCCTATTATAAATAGTGGAATTGTCCCATATCGAAAGATTAACATAAGGTGTGTTGATCCTACTATTATAAATAGTAGAATTATCCCAAATCGAAAGATTAACATAATGTGGGGTGATCCTATAATTATAAATATGAGTCATCCTTGGAGCTTAAATATCAACCCAAAATCTTTTGAGTCTTTTAAATATTGCCGTAGATAGCTCCTATAAGAGTTTGTATTATTACCTCCACAATAGTGAAATTTATTTGTATTATACTTTTGATTTTTGTGGTTTCACAATTATATAATTATATATAGTTATATCATCTCCTTTTTCAACTCAAATTTAGTAGTTTAGCAATAAGTTATTTATTTTTTAATTTTTAAGCTGAATTTTTAAATAACAAACATACATCAGTAGTATACTTATTATATAAGAGACTTTAAAAGTAATGTTACATAATATTATTTTTTCAAGTTTTAACATTTTTTTTTCATCTAGAAAGTCCAACCTTTAAAAACTACTTAATATTTATAAGAAAAAATGTTAATTTTGTAAGTAAGAAAAACTTTGACTTTAGATAGGATTATTTTGTTAGCAATAAGATAAAATTGCAAAAATGTTACCTAAATACGTGCGAAAAAATTTAGACTCTAGATAAGATTAGTTTGTTAGTATTTGCTCATTATTAATCGGATTGGATGTTGAACGTACGAATATTAACATATAGTATTTGCTCATATTATTAAATATAACTACTATTAGATATAATGAGTAGCCATTGTCCGTATTTCGGGATTCGGGTTGGATGTCGAGCTAGGTGTGAAAAAGATGGTGTATTTCTTAGTATGATATTTGTTCCACATTCAAAAATACTGGAGGTGTTATGAATATACTACATATAAATAGTAGAATTGTCTTATAATGAAAGATTAGAATAAGGTAGAGTGATCTTATGATTATAAATAGAAGTCATCCTTAAAACTTGGGAATCAACCCAAAATCTTTTGAGTCACTTAATTATTGTGAAAGAGAGCTCTTAAGAGTTTCTATTATTAACGATTAAAATTAAAATTTAACAAACTATAATTTTGTTGTCACTAAATTTTATGTTTGCTTATAGTGGCCAAAAATATAGATGTGTTTATCTTTTACGCCTTTACGGTGGAATGATAGCAATACGATGATCATAGGAGTATACATTACATGTGCTTTGTGAAAGAAAGAACATAAAAATGAACTCTGTGCATCAGTAATTAGAAGATTAATTATTATTATTATGTAAGACAGTCTTATTAATTGAACAAAAAAAATTTGAAATAACTAAATTAAAAGCATGACATGTGTAAGTAAATTGTCCACATTTGAAGGGTAGGTATATGGTTCAAACAAAATATATACTCCCTCCGTATCAATCAATAGTTTACATTTCCTTTATTCCCCGACACAAAATACAGCAAATGTAAACTATTTATTAGTTTCACACCTGTCTTTATATTAATCATAAGTGCTATCAAAGCGCCCTGAATCCCTTACACTTATGATGATTAGTACTTAATAAATTTTGCTAGAATTCGAGATAAAAAAGCTTTAGAGGCTACTTAATGCTTAAAATCAAGTACGTATCAAGAGACCATAAGAGATTAAGATATTTCTTTTTTTATTAGAATTATCTGACACCCGGATTTGAACTTCGAAACATTTATTCGATAATGTTTTATAACATAGTTCTAAAATAATCAAGGTCATTAACCTGTACGAAGTACGGGCTTTCAAACTAGTATCTATATAAAAGAATGTTTTTTCAAGCGATCTGAGAGCGTCCACAACTCCACATCATCGAAAATTAATTTAGGAATTATCATAAATAATAATTTTTGATGTAAAAAATAAAGTGGATAATCTTTTAATTATTATAATATATATATTTCCTAAATTATATTCAAGTGATATTTCTAATTTTTATATCAAACTTTTACATTTCACTTGGCAAAAAAAGTATCGTTAAAAAAATTATTAAAATAATATAATTAGCTTCGTGGTAAAAAATGCTATCATTAGAGTATAGATTTCATATTATTTACACATATTAAAACTTCTTAATATGTAAAATTGTGTAATTTTTAGTATGTTTTGTCCCACATTGGAAAATAACATAGGTGTGATGAATATACTACATATAAATAGTAGAATTATCCCACTTTGAAAGATTAGTATAAGGTGATGTGATCCTATGATTATTAATAAGAGGCATATTTGGAACTTATGTATCCACCCAAAATTTTTCCAGACTCATAAATATTGTTTTAAAGAGTTCTTAAGATTTTCTATCATTATCTACGATATGATATAAAAAAATAAAGTGCAAATCGTTGGGAACTACTCGGGAAAGAGTTAAGAACATGAACAAGAAAATAAAAAAATACAAAACTAATGGTTTTTTTAAGAAGAGACATGTACTTCTTGGTATGTTATATCTTTCACATTGAAAAATAATGTAGGTATGATGAACATACTACGTCTAAATAATTAAATTATATATCTCACATAGAAAGAATAATATACGGTGGTAGGGTGATTCTATAAATATAAATAGAAGGCATCTTTGAAACTTAGGTATCAACCCAAAAATTTTTGATATAAAAAATATGTACTTTTTAGTATGTTATATGTCCCACATTGAAAAATAATGTAGTGTGATAAATATAGTATGTATAAATAATAGAACTGTCCCATATATATACAATTTCTATATTATATTAAAGTGATGTTTATAATTTTGATATAAAAACTTTATATTTCATTTGACAAAAAAGTATTGTATGAAAATTATATAATTAGATTGTGACAAAAAAATGCTATCATCAGAGTGTAGATTGTATTGTATTTTCTCATTATTAAATCGGGTTGATGTCAAAGTAGGTGCGATAAAAAAAATGGTGTACTTAGTATGTTATTTGTCCTACATTGAAAATTAATGTAAGTGTGGTGAATATACTATGTATAAATATTAGAATTGTCCCACATTGAAAGATTACCATAAGGCAGTGTGATCTTATGATTATAAATAGAAGTCATAACCCAAAATCTTTTGATTCTCTTATGTATTGTCAGAGAGAGCTCTTAAAAGAATTTGTATTACTGTCTCTACAATAATGATTTCTAACCTAAGTTAATCTTTGGAAAATCTTTTAGTTATTATAATATCTGTATTTCTTATTTGATATTCAAGTGATGTTTTATAATTTTTATATAAAAACTTTTGCATTTCATTTGGCAAAATAATGTCAGTAAAAAAAATTATGAAAATAATATTACTAGATTCATGGTAAGAAATGCTATCATTAGAGTATGTATAGATTTCATATAATTTGCACATATTAAAGATGGTGTATTTCATAGTATGTTATATGTCCCACATTGAAAAATAATATAGGTGTGACAAATATACTACATATAAAAAATAGAACTTTCCCACATCGAAATATAACATAAGATGGGTGATTCTATGATTATAAATAGGAGGCATCCTTGGAACTTAGGCATCAACCCGGCCAAAATCTTTTGAGTCTCTTAAGTATTGTCTTGTAGAGCTCTTAAAAGTTTATATCATTATATTTTATACCTATATTTATATGTCCCACATTGAAAAATAATGTAGGTGTGGTAAACATACTACGTTTAAATAATATAATTAGAATTATGTTAAAAAAAATTATATCATTAGAGTATAGGTTTATATCATTTGCACAAATTTTAATTATGATAAAAAAAAAATAGAAAACAAATGTATGAATAATAATAGATAATATAGTATTTGCTTATTATTAAATCGGGTTGGATGTCGAATTAGGTTCAAAAAATATGGTGTACTTTTAAATATGTTATTCATCTCACATTGAAAAATAATGTAGGTGTGATAAATATATACTTGTGGACATGGTCCACCTGCGTATGCCCAGCCGATCTGTGGACAATGGCAGCGGTCTTTTTGAAAGCCACGCTCGGCGGCGTAAAGGTGCTTTCGACCGGATCGTTTTAGATCGGTCGGTTTCGTCTCGGTAAGGGTCTCGAAACGATTAGAGATGTTCGGAGTCGCCACCAAGCATTTGTGGGATGCCTGGAACCCGTTCGAATTCCACTTTATACCTCGGTCAAATCGAAGCACAAAGCAGCGTTTGACATAGGTACTAAAGATAAGGAAATCGTCCCTTTTAGCATCCTATCTCTAGAATGACTCTCGTACGCCCTGGATAAGGTCGTCCACTATCCAAAGTTTCTGAGTAAGAGGTGAAGGTACGTATTGGGAAGCCCTTTAATCAGACACCCAATCCCGCCCGCGTTTAGCGGCCTCTACTGATCGATCTTGGTTGGTTGAATGCAAAAGTTGATAAAACGGTTTAAATGCATGAATGCGCATCCAATGTTTTAAACCTAACATGTGAGAGCTTTCTAAGTCGGTTGATTTAATCCAAGTATCAAGTATAAGATGTCGAGTTGGATTAATGGTTGATTTGCATGCAAGACGGAAATTAAACATCCATTTACCGTATTAGGTTTAGGGTGCATAACATGATCCATTTGTCTTAGTAAGGCATTTTCCAAATATGGTTTTGAACAAACGAATAGTCATCTGATCCGTCCTATATCCGGGTTAACCGGAGTCAGGATCGTCCTAGACTAATCTTTGGAAGGGAACAGGGCACTGCACGGACGGCTATAAGAGGCGCGAGCACCGGCGGTGTAAGGGGCCTCCCTCTGGTTTTGAAAATGAGAAGGAAAAGGCCTGCTTGAGGCGCGGGTTAGCCAACGGCTATATGCCGTGTTATGACCGTTTAGAAAACGTTATGGAACGTGTTGAAAATGGGTATTTGAACCCGGTTTGATTTTGAAAGGGTCGTTTAGAACGCATTTGTTGATTTGAAGAACTAGACTCGAATAATCATCATTGTTTGATAATATTCGGTGTCGGGTTCGGTTTGACAAGCTTGACATGAATAGTTTTGAAAATGATTATGGACTAATTGTTTTAAGTCCATTTTGAGTGTAATTAGTCGGTACTCATCATCGCATTCCGGGTTAAAATCCGGCATGGTATATAGAACCAAGGATGATTTCGTGTTGGTGACTAATATGTTTGTTTGGAAAATGTAAAGAAATGAAATAAAAGGCTTTAAAATGCTTCTTAAATGTCATTAACCAAATATTATCACCGAAACACGGATTTAACCGTCATGGTATGAAGAACCAAGGGTGAAAAATGCTTTATGGTTAAAACATTTGAAATGAAACAAAAAGGTTTCGAAAATACTTGAAATGGTAGAAACCGATTACAAATATGAAAATGGATTAAGGGAAATGACGAGAACAAACACGGTTGATCTCTGGTCTGAGCACCCCATTTAGGCGCGAGCCTGTTGGCGACCTAAGGGGCTTCGCCTCGGACAAAAATCGATTTTGGCTCGTTTATTCCATGTTTCGGTTCATGTTATGCATGTTTTAGCATGTTAAAGTCATGAAACGAATGAAAACATAATAAAAGAGGATTTTTACACCCTCATACTTACATGTTTGGTTATGGCGAGTGACCGACGTAAGTGTAACAACTTGTTTGATCGGAAAAAACTCGGTTTAAAACCGTTTTGGTAAGTAAAAGAGTGTTTTAAAAGTTTAGTGATGGTGTAGTGGTTAAAGTGGTCGGACAAGTGGTTTAATGCACGATGACGGTACCAAACAATGTGTAAGGCTCGTGTTTACGATCGGTAGGTCGTAAACACGCGTCGGATTGTGACTTTAGAAGTCGAGTCGAGAATTTTAAGGGAGAAAAGAGGGGCGGACACTCGCGTAAGTCTCAAATGGGTGGCATTTGAGGGGTATTTATAGGAGAATGAGTGGTTGTGTGAGTTTTGAGCGACGTGGCCACTGGATCGCTCAAAGAGGCGCGAGCCACGTCGCGGCACTTCGAGTTGTGTTGTCACTATCACAACAAACGCAATCATGATTTGTTCTATCCTAGGTTTTGTAGTCACATGTTTGGTACTTGACCAACATGAATCCGGGAAAACTTAGTATAGAAGGCTTGAGATATTTTTGGTTTTTGTGTTTGACTCGGTTTGACTCGTTGTTGGAGTCGGGATTTTGAATTTTCGAGTCGGTTTTTGGTCCGGTGTCGGTTTTGACTCTAGTTAGTGTCATTGCGACCCCGTCGTTGTGCATTAAACACTCCAGGTATTTTTGAAATGTTTTGAAATGTTTTGTTTTCGAAATCGTTTTAAGTTTTCCGACGTAAAGTTGTACACAAACTGTCGATCAAACGCTGCGATTCCAAAACATGTTGTAGTCCGATAATCATCGGGTGTTTGTTGGAGTCTCAGCAGATACTGGGTATCTACAGAGCCCCCACTTTGACTGAGGCTTGGACAGGGCGAAAGTCAAAGTATAGTCCCCAGGTCAATCGAAGATTACAACCTGAAGATCCAAGCGACGTTGAGGCGGCTCAAAAGGATTCGGGCCAAGGACCTGCCGTCGGGAAGGGCGACGCCAAGGCGACTCGAGGGTACGAGTCAAAGACCTGTCGTCGGGAACAGTTTAGAGTCTGTCGACTGTCCGTGCGGGTCGTTTAAAGTCCATTAGACTACGTACGAAGGCTCGCCAGCCATAAGAAGGAGTCATACCTGAGGCATCTTCGGATATGTCCTTACATGGTTGCGAATAAATGCTTGCCAACTGCAGTGCGTACGTGAGGAGGGCTCGCCAGCCACGGTGCGTTGTAAGGCTCGCCAGGCGAGACAAGGAAATGTACCCGAGGCATCTTCGGGATGTGTCCTTGGAAGGGTGCGGACAAAGGCTCGCCAGCCATGGTGCATATGTGAGGAGGGCTCGCCAGCCGCGGTGCATTGTAAGGCTCGCCAGCCGCGGTGCGTTGTAAGGCTCGCCAGCCACGGTGCGTATATGAGGAGGGCTCTCCAGCCGCGGTGCGTTGTAAGGCTCGCCAGCCGCGATGCGTTGTAAGGCTCGCCAGCCGAGATGCGTTGTAAGGCTCACCAGCCGCGGTGCGTTGTAAGGCTCGCCAGCCGCGGTGCGTTGTAAGGCTCGCCAGCCGCGGTGCGTTGTAAGGCTCGCCAGCCGCGATGCGTTGTAAGGCTTTCCAGTCGTGATGCGTTGTAAGGCTCGCCAGCCGCGATGCGTTGTAAGGCTCGCCAGCCGTGATGCGTTGTAAGGCTCGCCAGCCGCGACAAAGAAATGTACCCGAGGCATCTTCGGGATCTTTCCTTGAAAGGTTGCGGACAAAGGCTCGTCAGCCAAGGTAAAGGTCGATTAATGGACCGTGGGAATAGCCGCGTCGAATGGGCTTGTTTTGAAAGTAGCGAACTCATGATGTCGCTGTGGAAATAGTGAGTATGGATCCTCACCATCATTGTTTTTTCTGAAATGAGCGAGTTCTGCGAGGAAGCCCCCTGCTGGCATTTGAAGGAATAGCGAATTTGGGATTTTCACCATTCGGTTGGAATTTGTAATGGCGGTTTTGATCGCCGTTTGTCTTAATTTTGAAAGGAAATAGCAAATTTTAAATCTGCTATTACATTTGAAGTGACGGTTAATGTGCCGCCGTTGACTTTTGATGGAAATAGTGAATTTGGAATCTTCACTATTGATTGAAGTGACGGTTTATGTGCCGCCGTTGACGTTTGAAAGAAATAGTGAATTTGGAATCTCCACTATTGATTGAAGTGACGGTTTATGTGCCGCCGTTGACATGTGGAATAAATAGTGAATTTGGAATCTCCACTATTGATTGAAGTGACGGTTTATGTGCCGCCGTTGACATTTGAAAGAAATAGTGAGTTTGGAATCTTCACTATTGATTGAAGTGACGGTTTATGTGCCGCCATTGACATTTGAAAGGAATAGTGAATTTGGAATCTCCACTATTGATTGAAGTGACGGTTTATGTGCCGCCGTTGACATTTGAAAGGAATAGTGAATTTGGAATCTCCACTACTTTGGGAAATTTGAATGGTGAATTTTGATTTCGCCATTATTTTGAAATTGGCGGTTTTGATCGCCGTTTGCTTGAAAATAGCGAGTTTTAAATTTTCACTATTTGTTTTGTTTGTTTTCGAGGAAATGACGACATTCAATATCGTCAACGAAAATTTGGAATTTGTCATGGGAAATTGGGCCAAAGCCCAAATTTCGCTGAAAAAAGAAAAAGGGGGGGGGGGGGCTGGTTTAGGTGCGAGCCACCTGGCGATACAAGCCGGCTTCCCTATTTTTTGTTAAAAAGACACGAGGTGGAGTTGCGGATGAACATTCATCTTCAACCTCGAAATTTCGCCCAAAATCGCCATTGACGGACCTTCAGGCTTGCTTTCATCCGTGCTATTGTCAACAAATGTCATCTCAAGGTAAGTATTTCCTCTTGAATCCTTTCAAATTTGTTGATTGTTAGCTAGATTGAATTAGGGCGGATTTTGCCCTAAAAATCGAATTGGGCGTTTTTGATTGAGCCCATTTTGAGTAAAATTGATGTTTGCATTAGGTTAGAAACCTGTTTAGGAGTATAGAGGTGCTTTTAGTTTGCATTTTGGTCCCCGTTCCCGCTCCCTATGCTCGAAAAACGTGAATGAGGCGAGAAACCGTCTCATTTCACAATGCCAAGTTTATTTGCTTGGGTAGTGGGTCCCACTAGGTTGCATTGTAGTTGGGAAAACCCGTGTTTGCCATTTAAGGACCTTCATTGGATGATTGTGGGCGAAATTGAATTTTTGCCCTTTGCGACGGTCTTACGTCTGACAAAATAAGCGCCTGTTTGGGCTTGAATTGAGTCAGTCTGCCTTGAAATGGACCTTATTGGTATTTTAGGTCACCTTGAGGCGTGATAAAATCACGTTTGCCTTTTTGCGGTCGTTTTTGAATTTTTGACCGGTTTGGGCTCAAATTAGCGTATGAATTGCCTTTTTGAACCGTAGAAAAATCCCCATTGTGTCGGGAATGTATTTTGGGTTGTTGGCAGACCTTGTATGGGTCTTGAAATGCCGTTTTTGTGGTTTTGACTCGTCTTTTGCTTGAAAAGAGGGGCGAGTCGTTTTGTGTTGTTTTTTTTTGGTGAATGGTTTGGGGGGGCGGGATTGCCCCTTGCTTTTTGTATTACAGGTTGTTTTTGTTGTTTTTGGATTTGTCCATTTCATGCCGTCGTAATGCCGAAATTTCGGCTGACGTTTTTTTGTTGTTTTTCTTTTTGATCGCAGGGTATCGTCTGGGACCGATGGGGTCCGTTGTTGAGGCTTTGGAGGAGAAAGTCGATCCCGGGGGGGGAGAGTCGACTGTTTTTTGTTACAGGCTTGGTTGTGTTTCTCCCTGGCGGCCTTTGTCCGGCCAACGATCAGGTATCGATCGTTGGTCGTCGTCTGTAGAGATTCGGATAGGCGGCCAATATGGCTGGTTTGTCCTTTTCGTCGTGGCTCATGGACAGAATGACTGATGATTGGGGGTCAGTATGAGTGTGTTATCCCCTGTTGTTGACCTTGATCGCAGTTGAGTTCAGCTGAGTGGGGTCCAACATCGGGGTAGCATGCTAAGCTACGGTCCCTGGTTGTCGTATCGTCCGAAATCTGCAAGACATTGTCTTCTTTTTTGTCATGGAGCAGGAGTGAGGGGTTATCGTCATGGTAACCTCCTCTGCTTTCACCGTTGCTCCTTTGTTTCCCCTGTTGCTCCCTTTCCTTTCTGTTTGAGAGGATAGGGGTGCTTAGTTCGGTAGGTGGCGGATAGCCCCCCAGTTCGTTGTCTTAGGCCAGTGTCTGTATGATAGACGTTTGTTTTAGGCCAGTGTCTGTATGATAGACGTTTGTTTTAGGCCAGTGTCTGTATGATAGACGTTTGTTGATGTATTTTTCATAAGGCGATTTGTATATATGTGTTTTTGGACTGTGGTTTGTTTTGTGATTTTGGCTTTTTTTGTGTTATGTTTCGGAGGAGCGTTGTTAGCTGTCGACTTTCCTTTTGCTTTGCACCAGTTCCTGCATCGTTAGTGTAGAAAACAGGCAACAGATAGCATATACGCATAAACGTAAACACGTAAAAGCATTTGATTGAAAATCACGCAAAGCATTTGAAAATCAAAATTAACCAAAACGACTTGAAGTTAAAATTGAAATTTTGAAACGAATTTTGAAAATTCCGTGACAAATCGTCGCGTTTGGAATTCAAAAGGAATTGATTTGAAAATTTGAGCAATTAACTCGTGTCGTGAATTAAATTGCATCGAAATTTTGAAAATGACTCGAAAATATAAAACTCAAACAGTCAGGAAAGAATTTTGGAAAAGGATTTCTGCGAGTATATTTGGCTTTTGAGGTCAAGACTCGAATTTGTGAGTGCTTGAATTTTTGAGGAAAAAATTGATGTCGTATTATCAATTTTCGATTTTGATTTTTGTTTTGCGAAAAAGCGAAAAAATTTCGGAATTTCGACTGACATGGAAACGATCCGTCGCGGATCGGGGCGACTAGCCCTTCCCCCCTTAAAAAAAGAAAGAAAAATCCGTATGTTAAAAGCTGCGTCATGGAAACCGTGTTGGATTTCGTAAAACGCGAAAACAAGAAAATGTGAGTGTGAAGAAACACAAAATTTCTCGGATCATCCCGAAGAGGCGCGAGGTTCCTGGCGGGAGGTTTGAGGTGTCAGGAGAAAACACGTGTTGAAAGAGACAAGTCAACAGCGGGAATCCTGGAGAAGCCTCAAAGAGGCGCGAGCTGCCTGGCGATGGAAACCGGCTCTCCCCTTTTTCTGAAAAGGTGCGCTGATCATTTTGCATAAATAGGGACGTTTGCGCTTCATTGTTTCAGCATCCGAAACACAAAAATATCTCTACAAAACCTCCTCTTCTTCCACAAAAATATTTCATGGATGCTTTTGAGAATGCATTGCGACAATGGTGTCGGGATTTGTCGCCTCCCGAGAAGTATCAACTCGATTGCATGGGAGTTGGTCAATTGTTGGTGCTTCGCCAAGTCAAGGTGCAACCCTCGTTTCTTGAAGCATGTTCTCGGTTTTGGGATTCGAAATATCATATTTTCGTTTTCCCGAAAGGTGAGCTTTGTCCTCTTGCCGAAGAAGTTGGAGCCATTGGTGGGTGGCCGGGTTGTGCTCCGGTGCTTCCTCCGACTCGGTTATGCTACAAGGAGAAATTCCGTTCCATGTTGGGCTTATCAACAAGCCAAGTCAACTTTCTTCTTGCTCCACATGGTGTGGACATGTTGGCTCTTATTAACATCTTCTCGAATCGGTTAGATGCTAATGTCTCGGATGTGGCTAGGAGAAGGGCTCTTGCATTTTGCCTTGTCCATGTATACCTCTTTGTTGATGTCTTGAAGAAGGAGGGGCCAAGATGCCATGGTAGCATGACCCTTATCCATGTGATTGAGCAAATGGAGCATGGTAGAGATCCATCATGGTTGGTGCTTGGAGAGATTATCCAAGCTTTGGAAAAGGAAGGCTCTTGTGGAGAAGCTCCCTCTTTTGGATCGCCAAGGATCCTCCAAGTGTGGCAATTGGAGAGGCTAAGGTATGTAGAGCCTCCGGTTAATCCTTCTTCTTACTCCTTCCGTCACCTTACTATGAGGAAGAAGTTGTACCCGGATAGTTTTGCTTCCACCGAGGCCTATTGGGCCGCAAGATTGGCGGAGGAGGGTGGTCCTCATATCCATTGGGTGGTGTCGTGGTGGCACTTGAGGTCCTTCACGGGGTTGCCCGCTTCGGGTGCTAGTCCTCGTTCTTTGATGGTGGTGGGTTTGAAGGTTGTTTCCTTCATTTATCCCGAAAGGCTCATGAGGCAAATGGGGCGTCAACAAAAGGTGCCCGCTCAAGATACTCTTGTTCAAGAGAATGTGTTCCGGAACTCCGAGCTTGTGGAATTCTTTGAAAGATGGTGGGCCACTCGGCCACTTTGGGAGGTACCAAACCCCGTTGCCACGACATGGGTGACTCCCGCTTATGTCAAGTGGTCACGTGCTCCGTCCTTGGAAGAGAGATCCAAATTTCGTAAGGACGAGGTTGTCGATTTGAAGTACCGAGAGGTTGGCAAGGCCAATCGTGCTTTCTTTGAAGAGTATGTTGATGGAGCTACTCCCGATGTGATGAGACCACCGAAGAGGAGGAGTTCAAGTCCCAAGAGTATGGTGGGTCGTGCATTGGCTCGTCTTGGGTCAAATATGGGGTCTTGTGCTAGACCGGAGGCCGTCGCCGTCTTAGATCCGTTTAGGATCCGTTCCGAGGAGGAAGTCCATGCTAGGCGGGCCAACAAGAAGAACAAGGGGAAGATGTACCGCAAGGGAAAAGGCAAGGGTAGAATGGAAGAGTGAAATCTCCATTACCCACTTTATTATTATGTTGTATTATTGTTGTGAGTTTTTATTATGTTGTACTAGCTAGTTATTGTGTGTTTTGTGCTAGTTTTACTATGTGAGGTGTGTTAGTTGACACCTTAGTTTCGACAAGTTGTAGACTCGTCGGGCTTTATTTGTTGTTGAAATTGTAATCCCTGCCATTATTAATTAAATAAGAGGATTGCTCGTGTCGAAAATTGTGAACGCTTGTTTCTTCCATCCATTTTGCGAAGGCAATTCGATTTGAATCGTCCTAAACGTTTGCACTTGGGAAAGTGGTATTTTGTGGAAAGGGAGAAAGGCTCATTTTTGTATTTTTGGTGGGAAAAGGGAATAGTTTTCCCTTTTTTTTTATGGGGATGTTTTTTTTCTTGATTGTGGGAATGGTTGTATCCTTCTTGTGTAAGAAAGGACTGCCTACGTATCCACCCGAAGAGGTGAAATCAAACCATGATCGTAGTTCGAAATATTTTGTGAATTTGAATTGGGTTTTGTGGTTGTATCCCTCAGGCATAAGAGGGACTGCCTACGTATTCACCTGAAGAGGTGAAATCCAACCATGCTCGTAGTTCAGGGGGTTTGTTTTTTGTAGTGCAAATGGACGTTGCCTTTGACGGATCAAAGGACATTCGAAACGGGCAAGATGTCGCAGCTTAGACTCGATAAAACATGCAATTTCAAATCAGAACATATTGAGGAACTTGACTTGAAAAGGGTTGAGGTTGGTGCTAGTTGCAAAACTAGGCTAGGTTGTTGGTTGATAGGGTTCAAGGGTAGTATTTCTTGAGTTGGTCTAGGTTGGTCGGGTTTGTAAAGTCCTCCCCATCTAGGTCACTCGGTCTCACTGCCCCCCCCCCCCCCCCCCGAAAGTATTTTCTTGACCAGGTATGGCCCGGCCCAGTTGGATTTGAATTTTCCCCTCGGATCGACGGGTAATGGTGCTCGGACTGACTTGAGGACCAAGTCGCCCTCCCGGATGTTTCGGGGTTTGACCTTCTTGTTGAATGCCCGTTGTATACGTCGTTGTTATAGCTGGACGTTGTGCAAGGCGTTGAGTCGCCGTTCGTCTAGAAGAGTGAGCTGTTCGTACCTTCAACGGGTCCATTCCGCCTCAGGGACTTGACTCTCCAGTAGGATGCGTAGAGATGGGACCTCTAACTCTACCGGTTGGACCGCCTCCATGTCGTATGCTAGGTAGAAGGGTGTGGCGCCTGTCGGTGTTCGAATGGAGGTTCGGTATCCCCATAGTGCGAATGGGAGTTTGCTCGGCCAATCGCGGTAGTTGTCTTGCATTTTCTTGATAATGGTAACAAGAGTTTTGTTCGCTGCCTCCACCGCTCCGTTAGTTTGGGGACGGTAGGGGGATGATCGATGTCGTTTGATCTTGTATTTGTCCAGCAAAGCCTGAGTTTCCGCCCGGAAGTGAGAGCCTTGATCGCTGATGATTTCATGGGGTACCCCATATCGGCAGATGATGTTGTTTTGAATGAACTTGGCCACTTGTTTGGCGGTCAAGACTGCATATGACTGTGCTTCCACCCACTTGGTGAAGTAGTCGATGGCGACGAGGACGAAGCAATGCCCCTTGGTGCCTATCGGGTTGACTTTCCCGATGATGTCGATGCCCCAGGTTGAGAAAGGCCAGGGTGATGTCATGGTGTATAAAAGGGATGGTGGTATATGTTGTATGTTGGCGAAGATTTGGCAATTGTGGCAATGTTTGACATAGTTACGGCAATCGGCCTCCATGGTTGTCCAGTAGTAGCCTAGCCGCATGATTTTCCGTGTAAGCATCATTGCACTCATGTGAGGGCCACATTCTCCGTCGTGAACTTCTCCCATGACTTTCTTGGCTTTGTGATGGTCAATGCAAAGGAGGAGAATTCCTTGGGGTGTTCTTTTGTAGAGCTGATTTTGGTTTATCACGAATTGTGATGCAAGTAAGTGGATGGCTCTTTGTCCTCTTTGATCAAAGTTGGGAGGGAATTCATTTTTGGTTTTGTAATTGAGGATGGCTTTGTACCAAGGTTCATCATGGCTTTCCTCGTCGTCGATAATGGCACAAATGTGAGCTGGCTCGCTCCTTCTCTCGACACATAAGGGCATCGATGCCATGTCGTCAGGTATGTTGACGAGCGCGGCAAGTTTTGCCAGGGCATCAGCAAATTGATTTTCCTCCCGCGGCAAGTGGAAGTAGTCGATTTGGTCGAAGAATTCGGCCTCTTGACCGATCTTTGCTCGGTAGGGAGCTAAGCTGTCGGATCGGATTTTCCATGATCCAGATACCTGATTGATGATGAGTGAGGAATCGCCATGGACCCTCAGTCTCTTGATGCCAAGTGTGATGGCAGCTTGTAGGCCGATGAGACATGCTTCATATTCAGCGGCATTGTTGGTGACGGCGAAGTCTAACATGACCGAGATCGGAACGTGTTCTCCTTCCGGTGATATTAGAAGGATTCCTACCCCGAAGCCTCTCAGATTAGATGCACCATCAAAGTATAGGTCCCATGCGTCGGAGTCGGCGCAAAGGATGTCTTCGTCAAGAAGTGACCATGTGTCGGTCGTTGGATCCTCGTTGACGGGATTTTCTGCTAGGAAATCAGCGACCGCTCTTCCCTTGATAACCTTGAGAGGTACAAACTTGAGATCGAATTCGATGACATGAGTGTCCACCTAGACAGCCTTCCGTTTAGTACGGGTTTTTCGAAGATGTATTTAACCGGGTCCATCTTGGAGTAGATGTGGACCGAGTAACTGAGCATGTAATGCCGCAGCTTCTTTGTTGACCATATTAGGGCAAGGCATGTCTTTTCCAGCTGGGTATACCTTGTCTCGTACTCAATGAACTTTTTACTGATGTAGTAGATGACTCGCTCCTCGTTGGCAACTGTTTGTGCTAGCATTGCTCCCATGGCTGTGTTGGTTACGATCAGTGCGAGGATAGAGGAATCCCCGGTTGAGGTGGCATGAGGACGGGAGGTTTGGATAGGATTTCCTTTATCCGGTCGAATGCCTTCTGACAGTTGCCGTCCCAATCGGTGTGATCGGAGGCGCGAAGCTTCTTGAATATCGGTTCACAAATCATAGTGAGCTTGGCAATGAACCGGCTGATGTACTGGACCTGACCGAGAAATCCCCGAATCTCCTTCTCGTTCTTAGGCCGAGGCATTTGTTGAAGGGCTTTGATTTTGGTTGGATCAATCTCAATGCCTCTTTTGCTGATGACATGTCCCAAGAGTTTTCCGGAGGTGACCCCGAATGCACACTTCTGAGGATTTAGTCTCATGTTATATTTCCGCAGACGAGCGAAGAATTTCCGGAGGGCATTGATGTGGCCGTCCCGTTCTTTTGATTTGAAGATCATGTCATCGACATATACCTCTACCTCCTTGTGCATCATATCATGTAGGAGAGTGGTAGCGGTTCTTTGATAGGTTGCTCCGGCGTTGATGAGGCCGAAAGGCATGACCGTGTAGCAATATGTACCCCACTGTGTAGTGAACGCAGTTTTGTGCATGTCTTCCTCAGCCATTTTAATCTGGTTGTACCCGGCATACCCGTCCATGAATGATAGGAGAGCGTGTTCGGCGGTGTTGTCTACCAGAATGTCAACATGCGGCAAAGGGAAGTCGTCCTTTGGACTTGCCTTGTTCAGATCCCTGAAATCGACGCAAACCCGAATTCGTCCGTCTTTCTTTTGTACTGGCACAATGTTGGCCACCCAGTCAGAGTATTCAGATACTTTGATGAACCCAGCCTTGAACTGTTTGTCCACCTCTTCTTTGATTTTTAAGGCCCACTCAGGACGCATCCGGCGTAGCTTCTGTTTCACAGGTTTAGCCCCGGGTTTGATGGGTATCCGGTGCTCTGCAATTTCTCTGTCAATCCCAGGCATGTCTCTGTAAGACCAGGGGAACACGTCCTTGTATTCGTGGAGGAGGTCAATGAACTGTTGTCTTTCCGAGGGGTCCAGGGTTGTCCCTATCCTAAGTTCTTGGGGTGTATTGTCGATTCCTACGTTAATAGGTTCGGTTTCCTCAATGATGGGGGTTCTGGTTTCCCGTTTGTCAAGTTCTTTGGCTAAGTGAGGTGGGCAGTCACTCAAGTCAAATTCCTCATAATCATTCAGAATTGCATTGCAGTTAAAATGAGACGAGTCATAAGCAAACTTAGCGTTCATTAAGTTGACACGAGCGAAAAGCTCGGAAAGGACAGACATCTCGTGGTCAGTCAGAGGCGACACAACAGAAGAAGTGGCCCCTGGAACAGGCTCCAGGTTGTCACTTTTCATTGGAGTGGGGATGACCTTAGTAGACTCAGCCTCTGAATCAGCCACGACTTTGTGATAAAACAGTGGGAAGAGGACCTTGACTGGGACTTCCGGAGTGTTAGGAGCTATAACAGACTCTGACTCCGACTCAGACTCAGACTCAGATCCTTTTTCACTTTCCTTCTTGAACATAGGGCCTTCTCCAGTTGTGATCTTGAGAATGCGGCCTTGGCGATCGGTCCACTTGATGGTTTTCTTCCAGCCCTGGGTAGCTTTCTCCGGTCGAAGATCGGAGATCAAGGCGATTGGATCAAACTGATTGTCTTTTAGGGCGATGTTGATGATGTCCTCATAGTCGAGGCGTTTGATGTTATCTTCCCAAAGAGTAGTGTGATGACTTGTCCGTCGAGGCATGGTGACGGTTTGGACTCGGTTGATGCGGCTTCGATGTTGTCGGGAATAAAGTAGCAGTCCTGGAAGACTTCCACTCCCGGGTATCTAGCCTTCGCCGCAGAGTCATATATTGGCTCCGGAAAGCCGTGGTAGAGTTCGGACTCTCCCTCGGGGACAAAGTATCCGTTGAGAGTCAGGTGGTAGGGACGGAGGATGACTCCGTGCTTCTTGCGTTTCGGATTAGGAGGTTCATCTCCCGGATGTCTTTGTCGCAGGTTCGTACCCCACCCAAAGGGAATGTTGGGGACCTTAGCCTGTTTTAAGGGAGGCAATGGGTCCTTTAGCGGATTGAGCGGCAAACCCGGAAGTAACCCCGGCGCATCATGATACGGTTGATCGTGAGGTGGCGAACGGGTCACATTCGGAGGTTGTTAGTTCATCGATTATGGCGTTCACGGCTTGGAAACCCCACATTTCATTGTCGTCCTCCTCAATGGCTTGGGAGGCTACCCCTCTTCTCATGATCGCCTTGATTGGGAAGCGGGGATCGTGATCGTTTTCCCGTTGAAGGGGACCCCGATCTTTTGGTGGAGCGTTGAGGTGACCGCTTTGACGGCGTGAATCCGGGGACGTCCCGGGGAGCATGTTGAAGGATGCGTCGATGTCGACCACTTGAAAACTGGTTTGTCTTTCTAGTGGCCCGGTTGCGACGGCTAGAGTGATAAGCCCAACGACCTTGCGACGAGTGCCGTCGTAGGCGCGTACTCCTTGATTCGTTGGGATTAAATCGATTCCTTAATTCCCACTGTGGGCGATTTTGAGTGGAATGACATTCACGGCGGAACCGTCATCCACGAGGACCATTGGTATGTTCTTCTGGAGGCATTGCACAGTGATGTACAGGGCCAGGTTATGGTTGGCTTCGAACAGGGGGGATATCCTCGTCAGAGAAGACGACCGGGTTGCTCAGATCAGGGGCGTCTCTTGTCATGTGTGCCACTATTTTTCTTCGGGGAAGAGGTGGAGGGCACGGTTAATTTTCCCAAGGCTGCGCAAAGCAAGGCATGTCGATGCTCAAAAGACGTTGCGATCGGTTGCAAAATGAGATCTCGGCCTTTGCTTTCGGAGTTGTTTTTGAGATTGAGTTCTCGGGAGCCTTTGGTCGAGTGTCCACCCGGGACGATTTGGTCATTCGTTGTTGGAACGACCGCTGGGTTGCTCGGATTCTGATAGGGACGTCCGGACCGGGTGAGATGTCCGATTTCCTTCGTCCGCTTCTCCTTTCCTGGGACGACATAGACATCCTCAACATCGTCCCGCCATATGCCGTTAATTTCAGGGTCTCGAGGATACCTCGGAGGGGTATTCCTCGGTGGGTAGTTCTTGTGGGGAATATTTTTGTGAGGGCGATTTTTGTGGGGGTAATTATTTTGGGGGTAGTTATTTTGAGGGTAATTCTCGTGAAGGTGGTTATTTTGAAGGTGATTTTCGTGGGGTCTATGCCAAAATGGTCGCGGGAGCAATCCATCCTGGGGTGGGTAGTTTTGAATGCTTGGGGAATTCTCCCGCGGACGTGGTGCCGGGGGATTGAAGATGAGTCGACGGTAGGCGTCGTCGAGTCGGGTGATTCTCTCAGAAAGGCTGGCAATGGCCTCCTCAACTTGCTGAAACATAGTGAGCATAGTGGCCGCACTGAATACGAACACTCCGTCTGAAGGATCCTTTTCCAGAACATTCACACAGTCTAGGGTCGGCTCATCGTCAGAGATGGCGTGAATTCCCAGAGGATTCGTCTTGTTGTTTGGCTTAGTTGGTGGGGGTAGAGGCAAATCTCCCTTCTCAATCATGTCTTGAATGAGGTGCTTGAGTTTGAAGCAATTTTCGGTATCATGTCCTTTCCCTCGATGATACTGGCAATAGGCGTTGGGGTTCCAAAATCGGGATTTCTTGGCATCGGCCGGGTCCGGGGTGGGCCCGATCGGTTGTAGCTTCCCTTGGTCCATGAGCCTTTTCAAGGCACTTGCATAAGTTGACCCTATGTTGGTGAACACTCTCTGGGGGCGTTCAATTTTCTTGGCAGATGGTTCGACGAGGTTGACCTCATCAATCTTGTTTGTCTGACCGTAAGGGCGAGATCCGGTTGAGGTGGATCCCTGATAACCCCTGCATGTGGTCTTTGCTAAGACACCCTTTCGGAGGTCGTCCTCAATACGTGTCCCCAGAATCTGCAGATCTTGAAAAGTATTGATGTTCTGATACCTCAGCAGGTTGGCGTAAACCGGGCGGAGGTTGTTGACAAATTTCTCCACCAGAGTTGATTCACTCGGCTTACTAACCAACTGAGTACTCACCCTCCTCCAACGGGTTAGGAACTCAGTGAACCCCTCTTTGTCGTTTTGGGTTAACACCTCGAGAGTACGGGTATTGGCCTGGATCTCGACATTGTCGGCGTACTGTTTGGCAAACTCAACTGCGATCTCATCCCAGGTGGTAAGGTTTTTCGGGTCCAAGGAGTAGTACCATTGGCGAGGAATTGGCTCCAAAGAGGATGGGAAGATCCTGGTAAAAAGTTCTTGTTTGACCCACTTAATGGCCATGTAGTCTTTGAAAGCACGGATGTGGTTGAGTGGGTCCTCCACTCCCTTGAACTTAGGCACATCAGTCAGGGTGAAGTTGTCAGGTAATTGGTCCCCAACAGGTTCGAACCTTCGGTTATTTTCAAGGTGGATGTTGTTACCCCGGGCTAGGAGTTGTTCTTCCAAGAGCTTCAGCCTCTTTTCAGTCTCAGTCAGAGGTGGGGTATTATGTTCCCCAACTTCCTTGTTCTCGAGGGCGTCGACACGGGTCTCGACGCGATCCAGGGTGACCTTAAGAGCGGTAAGTAGGCTGGCTAGCTGATCAGTTGTGACATCTCTGTTGTTATCATTGTTGTTGTTGGACGAAGCTGAAAACGGGGCCATGGCTCTGAGGCAGAAAAAAGGCTCACATTACAACTCAATCCGACACGGTTCCAAGACTGAACGCAGACAACACAGAGGACGAGACCAAGATCGACTCAACAAGACGGGGTGACCGTGTGTGGTCCCTCGGTGCTGACTCGATTTATGACGTGACGGTGTTTGACCGAACCTTTGACACGAGTCCAACATGACGGCGTGACACCATTGGACGGGTCTCGTGGTGAGACGACTCATAAGTAAAAACCCATAAGTAGGTTTGCTTTGACTCGATAGACACGAGGCAGAATTGGAATGGTGGACTGAAGTTTTCGAAAATAGAAATTTTCAAAAGATTCATTTGTCGCTTTAATGGGCGGCTTCCGAAGATAGAAATCTCCGCAAGTCGATCAATTGAAAAGGGTTGTCTTAAGTTTGTTTGCAAAAGACGGTTTGAGTTTGAGTCGGCTCGGAAAACAGGGTATTGTTTCCCAAGACGGTTTTGAAATTCAAAATTGTATGTTTTGAAAATCGGGTTTGAAATGTTTGAAGAGGTCTCGGGGACGGTGCATGGTCCTCGGGATCCCAAAAGTGTCTCGAGAAAAGGGTGTGTGCTTTTCTCGGGTTTTGAAAGAAAGCCATTGTCGGCGCGAAACGGGTTAAAATCCGTGTCTAGACGCGGCGATTATAACGGCGTAAAAAGGTGATTTTGAAATGGTTATGCAAAACCGGGTTTGAAAATCGTCATTACGACGGCCAAGAAAGGCATGTTAAAATGGTTATACCAAACCAGGTTTGAAAATCGTCATTACGACGGCCTAGAAAGGCGTGTTGAAATGGTTATACAAAACCGAGTTTGAAAATCGTCACTACGACGGCCTAGAAAGGCGTGCATCGGTCGGCGAAAGACCGAGGTTTGAAATGGCCATTATAACGGCGCAAAAAAGGTGTTTTGAAAGCTTGAAATGACATGGAAGGACTTATGATCAAGTAGCACATAAGCACTCACAGTTTCATTATATTATGCATCATGCTGACACGGGTTTTGGCTTAAAAGGGTGGGTTACACACCAAGCAATCAAACCCCGATTTGCGAGAGGGATACCAATCCAAACAAAATGTGTAAGGAGGGTGCCCTAGCCTCGTGCTCAAAAGTGATGAAATCTCTTTGACGAAACAGAAATGTGTAACGTCAATGGTATGCTTGACTCAATCGGGATTCGAAACGCGGGGATGAGAAAACTCACGCCGACGGGACGAGCCAATTGGTCGCAAAGGGTTAGGTTATGGGACCGGACAAGGAACCCGACCGTGACCGTAATATCAATTAATGGATTCCAACCAAGACCTCGTTCGAGTCTCACCATCTAGGGATCACAAAGACGTAAGTGTCCTAGTTTTCCCCAGCGGAGTCGCCAATCTGTGGACATGGCCCACCTGCGTATGCCCAGCCGATCTGTGGACAATGGCAGCGGTCTTTTTGAAAGCCACGCTCGGCGGCGTAAAGGTGCTTTCGACCGGATCGTTTTAGATCGGTCGGTTTCGTCTCGGTAAGGGTCTCGAAACGATTAGAGATGTTCGGAGTCGCCACCAAGCATTTGTGGGATGCCTGGAACCCGTTTGAATTCCACTTTATACCTCGGTCAAATCGAAGCACAAAGCAGCGTTTGACATAGGTACTAAAGATAAGGAAATCGTCCCTCTTTAGCATCCTATCTCTAGAATGACTCTCGTACGCCCTGGATAAGGTCGTCCACTATCCAAAGTTTCTGAGTAAGAGGTGAAGGTACATATTGGGAAGCCCTTTAATCAGACACCCAATCCCGCCCGCGTTTAGCGGCCTCAACTGATCGATCTTGGTTGGTTGAATGGAAAAGTTGATAAAACGGTTTAAATGCATGAATGCGCATCTAATGTTTTAAACCTAACATGTGAGAGCTTTCTAAGTCGGTTGATTTAATCCAAGTATCAAGTATAAGATGTCGAGTTGGATTAATGGTTGATTTGCATGCAAGACGGAAATTAAACATCCATTTACCGTATTAGGTTTAGGGTGCATAACATGATCCATTTGTCTTAGTAAGGCATTTTGCAAATATGGTTTTGAACAAACGAATAGTCATCTGATCCGTCCTATATCCGGGTTAACCGGAGTCGGGATCGTCCTAGACTAATCTTTGGAAGGGAACAGCCCTGCACTGACGGCTATAAGAGGCGCGAGCCAGCCGGCGGTGTAAGGGGCCTCCCTCTGGTTTTGAAAATGAGAAGGAAAAGGCCTGCTTGAGGCGCGGGTTAGCCAACGGCTATATGCCGTGTTCTGACCATTTAGAAAACGTTATGGAACGTGTTGAAAATGGGTATTTGAACCCGGTTTGGTTTTGAAAGGGTCGTTTAGACCGCATTTGTTGATTTGAAGAACTAGACTCGAATAATCATCATTGTTTGATAATATTCGGTGTCGGGTTCGGTTTGACAAGCTTGACATGAATAGTTTTGAAAATGATTATGGACTCATTGTTTTAAGTCCATTTTGAGTGTAATTAGTCGGTACTCATCATCGTACCCGGGTTAAAATCCGGCATGGTATATAGAACCAAGGATGATTTCGTGTTGGTGACTAATATGTTTGTTTGGAAAATGTAAAGAAATGAAATAAAAGGCTTTAAAATACCTCTTAAATGTCATTAACCAAATATTATCACCGAAACACGGATTTAACCGTCATGGTATGAAGAACCAAGGGTGAAAAATGCTTTATGGTTAAAACATGTGAAATGAAACAAAAAGGTTTCGAAAATACTTGAAATGGTAGAAACCGATTACAAATATGAAAATGGATTAAGGGAAATGACGAGAACAAACACGGTTGATCTCTGGTCTGAGCACCCCATTTAGGCGCGAGCCTGTTAGTGACCTAAGGGGCTTCTGTCTCAGACCAAAAATCAGTTTTGGCTCGTTTATTCCATGTTTCGGTTTATGTTATGCATGTTTTAGCATGTTAAAGTCATGAAACGAATGAAAACATAATAAAAGAGGATTTTTACACCCTCATACTTACATGTTTGGTTATGGCGAGTGACCGACGTAAGTGTAACAACTTGTTTGATCGGAAAAAACTCGGTTTAAAACCGTTTTGGTAAGTAAAAGAGTGTTTTAAAAGTTTAGTGATGGTGTAGTGGTCAAAGTGGTCGGACAAGTGGTTTAATGCACGATGACGGTACCAAACAATGTGTAAGGCTCGTGTTTACGATTGGTAGGTCGTAAACAGGCGTCGGATTGTGACTTTAGAAGTCGAGTCGAGAATTTTAAGGGAGAAAAGAGGGGGCGGACACTCGCGTAAGTCTCAAATGGGTGGCATTTGAGGGGTATTTATAGGAGAATGAGTGGTTGTGTGAGTTTTGAGCGACGTGGCCACTGGGTCGCTCAAAGAGGCGCGAGCCACACGTCGCGGCACTTCGAGTTGTGTTGTCACTATCACAACAAACGCAATCATGATTTGTTCTATCCTAGGTTTTGTAGTCACATGTTTGGTACTTGACCAACATGAATCCGGGAAAACTTAGTATAGAAGGCTTGAGATATTTTTGGTTTTTGTGTTTGACTCGGTTTGACTCGTTGTTGGAGTCGGGATTTTGAATTTTCGAGTCGGTTTTTGGTCCGGTGTCGGTTTTGACTCTAGTTAGTGTCATTGCGACCCCGTCGTTGTGCATTAAACATTCCAGGTATTTTTGAAATGTTTTGAAATGTTTTGTTTTCGAAATCGTTTTAAGTTTTCCGACGTAAAGTTGTACACAAACTGTCGATCAAACGCTGCGATCCCAAAACATGTTGTAGTCCGATAATGATCGGGTGTTTGTTGGAGTCTCAGCAGATACTGGGTATCTACAATACTACGTATAAATAGTTTGGATGTCCGTGCGTTGCAACGGGTAATTAACTTAGTACCAAAAAAATGATTATAAGGTCTTAATATACATCTTATGTTTAATCATTTAGATATGATCAAAAGTCAAAACATCTTATTTAAGAGACACAAAAGATGTTGGGTTGATACCAAAGTTCCAAGGATGCCTCATATTTATAATCATAAGACCACCACAAAATAGTTGAATTATGCCACATTAGAAGATTATCATAAGGTCGGGTGATCCCATGATTATAAATAGGATTTATACTTGGAACTTAGGTATCGCCCTAAATATATTGAATCTCTCAAAGTATACTTATTATATAAGAGACTTTAAACATAAGCTTGACTTAAATGCAGGGCCGGCTTTTAGCATGTGCGGGCCGCGCGGCCGCACAGGGCCCCCTAAATTTTAGAGCCCAATAGAGCCTGACAAAGTTTAGATAGAAATTGATGCGACCTAATATCAACTATTGTACAGTGGCCCAGTGGTTTACTTAGTGCTCCATTAGCCTTTCTACTTGCGTGAACACCCAGGTTCAAATCCCCATGTCTACAATTTTGACAATGGAATGTGTTTTCGTTGGTTTCATTTAATTTTGATTTTTTGCTAAATTTCTTATTTCTTTCTTTTTTTAAAAAAAATATTCTTATAACCAAAATTTGTCTAGGTTATTGGTTTCATTTAATTTTGATTTTTTGCTAAATTTCTTATTTCTTTCTTTTTTTAAAAATATATTATTATAACCAAAATTTGTCTAGAAATACATAAAAATAGAATATCAACATTATTTGTGAGAAATATTTTATGAAAGATAAAAAATGATTGGGACAAACGAATTACAAGAGAAATCGACTTTTAACGTTTTAGTTCTTTCTAAAAAAACCTCTTATGATAAAATAAGCATTTTAGAGTGTAAAATAGTAATAACGTAAGTAAATTTGTGCTGGGGCCCATTTTTAAAATTTCGCACAGGGCCTCCGAAATCTCGGAGACGGCCCTGCTTAAATGTTAAACTTTTAAAGTTGTAACATTTTTTAAGGTGAGAGAAAGAGCGATAAAATGGTCAATATTATAACGGAAATATTTCATGGTACCCTCGAATTTTGGTAGATTACACATAATACCCCTAATTTTAAGTTTCTACATATAATAACCTTGTGTTTACTTTTTTCATAACGTCGTTACTCCTATGAGTAACTAGATGAGTAATTGAGCATGTCATGCTATTTGTGTTTTGTTATTTAGATATTAAATGTTAGTTTATTAAATAAAATATGGATTTAAGAATTAGATGATGAAGTGTTTGCGTAATAGATAACAAAAGAAAAAGGCGTCACAAGTCATAAGAGTAATGGCGTTATGATGACGGAAGTTGTCAAATAGTATTCTGGAAAAGAAAAAGGTGAACACAGGGGTACCATTTATAGAAACTTAAAATTAGGGGTACCATGTGTAATCTATCAAAGTTCAAGGTTACCATTAGAAATTTCCAATATTATAATGATATAGTTAATTAAATTTTCATTTAAAAGAGAGAGATATCCGTACCAATAAAACAATAAAGGGGGTATTATTTTTTAATTGTTATTTTATTGCCACGCCATCAAACTTAGCGTTCATTTAATAGCTTTTACATTAGGAGTACCATGGGCAAAAAAATGGAACCTCAAGGGTACCATAGTCAGATTCTTAAAAGTAGGGGTAACATGGAAAATCTAACAAAATTCTGGGTATGTTATTTGTTCCACATTGAAAAACAATGCAGATTTGATGAATATATACTAGTATAAATAGCAGAATTGTCCCACATCAGAAAAATAATCCAAGTTTGGTAAATATATTACTTATAAATAGTAGAATTGTCCCACATCGAAAGATTAATATAAGTTGAGGTGATTATATGATTATAAATAAGAGTTAACTCACGTATATATTAATCTTTTATTTTTTGGAAAGAGATATTTTAATAATATATAAACAATTCATTAGACATAGAATGTAAACATTAAACCCTTATAACGTTTTTTTTTGTATTATAAATAAGTTAATTACCCCGTTGCAACACACGGGCATTCAAAATAGTACTATATATTAATTCCAGAAACCAAGGGACTTCTATGTAATTAAATAAATCTATACAAATTAATTATACTATATAGTTTTTTAATCATAACACTATGCGATGGACCTCAACAAAGGACTTCAATGTAAATATTATATAGTTTTGGTTGAAGTGTAAATTTAGAGAAATACCAGAATATGGTGAGTTTCCTTAAAATAAACAGGCCCCACTTATGGTATTAATTAGTACAAAGATGTTAATTATTTAACATACACAAATATAATATAATAAGTATGTTATATTTTGGAAATTATTAAAAGGTAAATAAATCAATCTAGATTTTCAAAAAATATAATATTCCATAATTCATTAGATTTGTAATTTAATTAGTAAATAATAATGATTACTCTTAAATAATATTATAATCTAATATTTCAGATTTGTTTAAATATATAACTATAATATAACTAGATAATCAACTACTATGATAGTAACCACCCATGTGAGTAGTAAAAGCAACAATAATAGCAACGAGAGTAATGAAAGTCATACTACCAACAAGGGAGTAGTGAAATTAACAATAATAAATGCGGGAGTAGTGAAAGAAAAAATAATGACGGCGGAAAAAGTGAAAGTAATGGTAGTCACAACTAAACCTGGCAAACAGATCAGGTCGTGTCGGGTTCGTGTTCGTGTCACATGTAAACGGGTCACAAACTCTCCAATCCAAACCCGACCCAATTAAATATCGTGTCGTGTTCGTGTCGACCCACTTAGATAAATGGGTCATTAAGCTCAACCCTAACCCGTTAATTTCGTGTCGGGTTCGTGTCGTGTTTTCGTGTCATGTCTATATTTGAAAAGTTTAAGTATATTTATGTGATGGAGGATTAAAAAAAATTATGATTACTTTAATAAACAAGTCATTCGTGTCGGGTTCGTGTTTAGAGAGCTCAACCCAAACCCAACCCAATTAAATATCGTGTCGTGTTCGTGTCGACCTACTTACATAAATGGGTCATTAAGCCTTAACCCAAACCCGTTAATTTCGTGTCGGGTTCGTGTCGTGTTTTCGTGTCGTGTCATTGTTTGCCAGCTCTAGTCACAACAGATGTAATGAAAGTGACAGTAGAAACAACAGAGAGAATATGAAAAATTAACTCACCCACTCACTTAATGTTTAACTAGTATAGACCTCGTGCAATGTATGCACGGTATTTATAGAGTTTTATAATTTACTCCGTTGTATATTATTTATTGATTGTAAATTGAGAATTCATTATTTTTTAACGTTCTCGTTATTGTTTTTGATTTGAGAAAAAAAATTATAACAATAAAAAATTAGGTTTGATGTTTTTTTTAGTCAAGGATAGAGCGATGGAAAATTTGGTGTAAAAAATATGTAAAAATCGTATTGCGAAAATAAACTCCGTATTATTTTATATAGCATGTCTTTTAGCTACGGATTATCCTAGAAAGAACGGATTTTTTAAAGGTAAATCCTAAATATGAAATGACATCAAAATAGGAAAGTAAATAAAAGATTATATCAAAATAGAGGAAGTGTTTTAGACGGAAAACTTTGAGTTTTTCCTATTCATTTAGTATATAGGGGATTATACAATATATTATTTTTGTGGCCCCATTCAAAACTTTAAACTTTACCCCTTATTTTTCCACCTTTTCTTAACGCAATTGCTAAATCCCGCACGCCATTTTACTAAATCCTACACAAATTTCCCACTTATTCCAATTTTGACCCTTTCATTTCACCTACCCAATAAAGAAAATTAAACCTAATTTCCTCACCTTTCTCTTTCTCTCTCCTCTCCCTACCGACTAACCTCCTCTGCCGCCTCAAAGGCCGTTTCTGGCCACCGACCGACGATAATAATTAAGTCAATTACCTATCCGTTCGCCCATCTGTCGCTCTTCAACATCCACACCTCATTTGTCGAAACCACAAATACACCGTCTTCTCTAAAACTTTAACGGCGATGTCGCGCGCTGAATTCAACTCTACCTCCTTCGGTAATGTGACGGACGAGGTCGTTCCGTTAATGGCGTCGATTTTGAGCGGTGATCCTGTGATTTTTATTTAATTTGAAATGTAATATTATTTTGGTTTAATTTCTGGTTTAATTATATTAAAATAAATTGGTGTTAATTAATGATCTCGTTATTTCTGACGGAGTAGTATATCATGATTTTAAATCTAATTTGAGGTGATGTGTGTTCTTCAATTGGATTTGTTTGACACGGCAGAGGAAGGAGACTCAGTTGGGAGAGGAGGGAAGGAGAGAAGGTGAGTGATTTTTTTTTTTTTTTTTGTGTATGAGAAATGGAAGGGCAAAACTGGAATGAGCGGTAATTGTGTAGGATTTAGTAAAATAGTGTGCGGGATTTAGCACGTCCCTTTCTTAAATAACCCATTTTTTCTTATATTAGCATTTGTTTGAATGGGAGAAAAGTACTGCTTTTTTTTTTTTTTTTTTTTGGAAAAGAAAGAAAGTACTGCTTTTTAAGCCTCCGTAGTTCAAAAATTCTCGAATCAAAATCACATAATTCACCCAATTTTTTTCCAAGATACTAAATGTTTTTTTTTTTAAAAAAAGAAAAAAAAAAGGGCATAATAGCACGACATCAATCTCCCGTGGTGAATATTTTATTCTCTGTTGTTGCAGGCCATTTCTATCATCAGGTGGCCACTACTCAGACGCCATTTTCCGCCCAAATAATTCAGAAAAAAAAAAATAAACACAAATGTGAGGTTTAATGGTGTGTTTTGTTTCATTAATTTGGTAATCAAAAACCCTAATCACCATTTTCATCATAACTCAAAGCTTATACTACCATTCATTCCTTCAAGCTCAACTGCCAACTGGTATTCACCTTACAAAAAGTCTTCACCTTTGTTATTTGTTTTTCTTTACTTACTATTTTTAAGCTCATTTTGTTTCGTTAACTTCTACTCCCGCTCATTCAATACATTCTTCACATTTGATTATTATAATGCTTCTAAAAAATAAAAACGTAAAGAATCTATTGAATGGCAACTTTTGCCGTATTTAGTTATGTAAATTTCAACTGTGTATTGACTTTCTATTTTTGATTGTGTTTTATTTTTGTTAAGTGGGGGTAATAAATGTGTTGATGATATATATTTGCTGAGATTGTCACCCAATTAACTACTCCATGTGGTAACAGGAAATAAATCAATCATAATTCATAAATCATAAATGCATTGCATTGACATACAGATTACAGATTACAGATTACAGATTACAGATTACAGATTACAGATTACAGATATGATTGTTGGATTCTTTAATCTTTTGCATATAATGCTACCTTAGATGGACAATATACAAATTTATAAACATGGGTAAATGTCCAAGTGGTAGATTTCGCAATTTTTCACCTGTTTCTGATTTTAATACGAATCTCTTAAATCCTAGCTGGTGTAGGATACCCGGTCTATTGTTTTCTTTTCGTGTTTGTTTTGATCTTTTGATTTGGCATTTGGCGAGGTACATTGTTGTACTTCTGGTGTAGTAACCCTTGGCTTTCACCTGAACACATTTACTTGCTGTAAACGGAATTGCGAAAACATAGGTACTGGTCTATTGGATGGTGATGCTTAATTGTTGGTTCCTTATACAGGACATGTTGCTGAGAGGTACTGGTTTCTACATTTGGGTGATTTTGGGTGTCGTTTGCACCATTGCTTGCCTGTCAGAATGTGGAAGTTGTCCTTTGGAAGGGATCGGTTTCCTGAATACCTACCCGAGCTATTTGGGTTTGGATTATGGGCCTGGATGTGAACATAAGGTACCTGTAGTTGAAAATGTTTCTTATAGCTCCAAACTTATGATTCCGGAATGGATGGTTCAGAGCCTAAATTACTTGGACGGGGATAGAAGTATCACAAGCGTGTATGAGTCTAAGTATCAGGCCAATCAAGGTCAGCTATTTTGTGACAATTTCTCATGTGTTTGGCTTATAATCAAGTGTCCAAGTGTCATACTCATGCCCAAGTGTCGAATGTCTAATACGACTATGCAAGGTAATATGGAGAGTTTGCGTAGCATAGGTCAGAGCAACATGAGCGGAATATATGTGCTCGATGATCATGACCCCTTTTCCCCTCTGGTCTCCCTAAACATATACTTTGCCAAATCAATTGCTCTCAAATATATGATCCAGCAACCTTGGTCAAGTAATCTCATCCACCACGATTCAACTGATACAAGTAGGTCCGGATTTTTCATGGTGGTGAATCCATTGACTCAGGCTTTTTTACATCCGTATGACACGGCATCACCAGGTCCCATCTTATCTCATCATTCAAATCATTGTGAATGGAAGACCAAAAGCTTAGTTATGCCAAGTATCAATCTCCATCTCAATATGAGCTTGCCTTGTTCTCTAAGTAGATCATATCCTATCAATTCGCATTTTATCGAGGAAGCTAGTTTTGGGCTCATGGTGAAGAGGGATTTTAATTTTAAGCAAGCAAGTGGTATCTCTATTAGCATGCTTAATCTTTGCATTGGGATGGTTCTAGCTGCTGTTTTAATGTTCCTCCTATTCCGGCTCATAATGCCCCAAATAATACTGTCTCATTCTGTGGATTACTCGATCAAAGGTGACAGGAGGTCCATTCAAGTTGTAAGGCCAAAACAGAAGTCATCAACTGTGCATCTCAGCCAGAGGAATAGAAAGTCGGTTAAATCCACTAAAATGGCTCACTTTAAAGCAGTTCAGAGAGATGAATCTAGTTTTTCACCCTCACTGGTTTCTAAGCCAGTAATAATAGACAGCAATGGTGGCAAATTTGAGGAATCACCACCTGTTTCTTCCACAGTCAGAACTCGAAAGGACAAGAGGAAGCGGCCTAGAAAGAAAAATGGGGTTACTTCAGGAATAATCGCGCATATGGAAGTTTTGAATCATGATGGGAATTCTAAAACCACAAGCTCCCTGTCACTGGAAGAAAGTCTTTTTCACGATTCCTCTAGTTTATTCATTCGGGACACAATTGTTACGTTTTCTGGGTTAGAAAGGTCTGCCTTGGACCCACCAATCTCGGCTCCCTCTAGATTGGCAATCTCTTCACTTTCTCGGGCTCCTGGGCCGAGAAGTAAGACGCAGAAAGCAGTTCAAGCAGAGGAAAGAGGAGATTATGAGGACAGATTTAGGTACGATATTTGGGGCGATCATTTTTCGCGAATTGGCCTCATGTGTAGGCCAGACGGTTCATTTGCAAGTTTGTCAGAACCTATGGAAGGTGTTTCTCATAGCTTCTTTGTAAGTGATCCATTACAAACTCTGATGAGAAATTCTGGTCCTGCGCCTGCGCCTGTAACTGCAGATTAATAAGAAAAAAAAAATCAAATTGTTTGGTGCCTTGTCTCTTGATGTTTCATTAGCGTTTTACTTACTTCTATAATTCCGAATTGCCTCTTGAGTCTTGACGAGAAAACATATGGTACATGTCTCTATCTGTAGACATCATTTTTCATCATCAACCTATTTTTGAACTCCGACTATAGATTAACAGCGTATCTTTTCCGAAACTTATTAATTTGAAAAGGCCAGTTATAAAGTTTGAAGCAGTATTCAGTATTAGTATCCACTATCCCGTATCCTAGATATCAGGTCATTTCGAGTTCCAGATTGAACAGGTTACTGCTCGAGATTTTCGGGTTATTATGGGTAAAGTGCGGGTCAACAATTATTATCTAACGCCTTTTATAGTCGAAAAATATTTTTTTAAAAACTAAAGTATATTTAATATTAATATCTTAATCATACTCAATGTTTAGTTTTTTAATTATTTTTTCAAATATATTATATAATAAATATTAATATTTTGATAAAAATTATTTTAATTTATCTTCGAGTCAACGTGTTCGTGTAGGGGTTTCAATTAAATTAACAGGTCATTTCGAGTTCCAGATTGAACAGGTTACTGCTCGAGATTTTCGAGTTTTAACCCTGAAAAAAATGGACGAGATCGGGTCGGGTCGAAATTTAACAGGTCTATATCTTAGTCATGTATTAAACTCATAACTTATCATTTAGCTAAAATAATATGGATACGAATTGTACAAATAACCAACTCTAATTTTATGTGTTTTACATTTATATAATATCAATTTTCGTATGATTTTAAGTTTACTAACAATATATAAAGTATTAGTTTAAAAAGGTAATCATCTAACCACGGAGTATAAAACAGCTTGTGAATTTCACGGGTTTAAAACTAGTAACTTTTTAATCCTCAACGCATATTTGGAAATCACTCCACTTTTAGACTAACTAGAGGTCTTGAGTTCGAGTCCTAGAGATGCAACAATGTTAAAACTCATGAGGGGGAGCTTTACGTCCTAATAATCCTACTCGGCTCGAAAAAAAACCATATTATAAACATTTTAACAAAGTAGTTATATCCAATACTCAACATTCAACACTCTTATCATATCCGCCGCTTGCAACCGAATACGATTATCGTCAGTCTTTTCTTAACTACTCGACTCATCACATATTCACATGGCAGTGGAACCGAAATATTGACAAGATATAGAGAGGTGCCTCTCTTGGAAGAGGCATCATACCAACATTGACATTACAACAACATTTGCATCTTCCTCTCCATCAACAGCTATTTATTAATTAATAGGAAGTCCCAACTTTCTTACACACACACACACATACTCCTCATATTCCACCTCTTTCCCTTTGTGTCTTTCTAATCTATCAAGGCTTATCAGCAAGAATATGCTAACCATGAGCAGCACCACCTCCTCGAAAGGCACAGCCGCCATTGTCGGAGTAGGGCCAAAACTCGGAAGATCCATTGCTCGTAAGTTTGCCCATGAAGGCTACACTGTTGCCATCCTGGCAAGGGATTTAGGTTAGCCACCCATACCCACCTTTATTCCTTTATTTATTGCTTTCCTTTGCCCTAATGCGGATTTATATTATTTGATTGCCTTATTTTTCTACGACAGAAAGGATATCAATGTTTGCAGAAGAGATTGCTAGGGAAGAAAAAGCCCAAGTCTTTGCAATAAGAATTGATTGTGCGGATCAGAAGAGTATCAAAGAAGCTTTTGAAGGGGTGCTCTCACTTGGGTCTGTAGATGTTTTGGTTTACAATGCGGCGTATCAACCCTTTCCTTTGCATCCATCTAGTTTCACTGAAATTCCCGTCAATTCCTTTGAGAGATCGTTTGCCATTTCTACTGTTGGAGCTTTCCAATGTGCCCAGCAGGTAATCACACCCATATCTTTTAACGTGTCTTTGATCCCTGAGGGCAAGGATCAGTTGGTTGACACTAAAGAGAAACTTAATTAATAACCAGTTTAGAGAGCTACCTCGTAAAATGAGTCCGGTTGAACATGGAGACATCCTTTTCCATGTCAAGAAAATGAGCTAATACTTGTTGCAAATGTGAGATATCGATCAGGTTCTTCCGGGCATGGTGGAGAGAGCGAGAGGGACCATACTCTTCACAGGATGCTCAGCTTCTCTAAGTGGCATGGCCGGCTTCTCTGAACTATGTAGGTTACATTACACACTTACTTACACATCTATTCTTTCTCGACGACACATATTATTTCAACAACTTATTAAAAGGTGTTTTTATTTGGTTGATGAAAGGTTGTGCGAAATTTGCATTAAGGGGACTATCACAGTGTTTGGCGAGAGAGTTTCAACCACTCGGAGTACATATTGCTCATGTGATAATTGATGGTCTGGTTGGAGCACCCAGGTTAGTTATCTAATTAGTACTCCCTCACCTATATATACATCAGTCCCCCTCTCCATCAAATAACAATATTCCGACTTAAAGAACGTATTCCACGACGGGGTTCTCATTATAGTTCATTTAGAAAGTCTATACTATTAGTTTGTATGAGTCATTCTACACATGTGAAAGGTCGCATGCATGATGCACCCAACCCAAACCTTGGGAATGATGAAGGGCCTTCGAGGCAATGTGGTAATGTTGTTTTGCATTGTTTGAGTACTTAAGATTATAAAGGGTCTTGAAACACAATGTAGGGTCGTCCCGAGCATGATGCTGAGACTGCCTGTGGGAGAGCAACAAAGTGGAGGAGGAACAGACGGTTTAATGGATCCGGATGCACTAGCTCAGACCTACTGGCACTTGCATCTCCAAGACCGCTCAGCTTGGACGCAAGAGATTGACCTTCATCCTTCGACTCCTTTTAGGTTTTTCTAGTTCCATAGTCAAGCCTTACTTGTTTGGGAGTTATGCAGTCATGCTATAAAGTACTATTCGCTACTTAATTCGCCAAGTATACTTCTCAAGTATTTAGTAGTATTTACTACAATACAATTACGAATTACGTCGGTGAGTAATTAACAAACTAGCTATTCCACAGATTATGGAAGCAGTACTCCCGACTTATGTTTTTAAGCTAAGGCACAAGATTTATGGAATACGCGGTTAGAAAAGGCTTTAAATATATAATGTGCCTGTTTTCACGCACCTTATATTTCTACAAATATTATTTGGATATTGGTTGTTTGTTTATTTACATTGCAAATTTTGAAAATGCAACCAATTTAATTGAAATGATACTATAAGGTAAGGGTAGCCTTTATGAAAAGGCGGATGAAGATGAAGGAGTAGGTGGGCCTAAAGAGAGAAAATGCAGTTCCCACAAATGGGGACGGGGATTTACATGGAAGAAAATGAAACTTCGTGTTTCAATGCAAGACACAGATATATAAGTTGTAGCTTAAACAGACCACCCTTTTCCCGGGTATTTTGCGTCGATTTGACACTCGAATATCTATCCAAAGTTTCTAAGTGCTATACTGCTATGAACTGGAAACAAAAGTGACACAAGTTATTAATTAAGGTACTATTCCCAAGTCTCCGTCAATAAATAAAAGCTTAGGACATAATAATAGGCAGATGAAATATTTCTATGAATGTCCCATAGCCGTCATTCATTAAGGGACCTACTTCAACATGTGCTTATGCCTTGCATCTAGATTCATCTTTCCTTTGTTCACCCATGGAATCTCTCGTAAATGGTTCGGATTTTCGGACGGGACACAACATTCTGTGTTGTCTGGCTGCTAATCACTCATTAATGTAATAGAATGTACACAACTTCTCATTTAAGACGGGCACCACCGTCTTTAAGTTGAAGACTTATTGTATAATGTATTATGGCAAGACGCAATTCCTACTTCCTAAAGCTAACTGAAGACTACAAGATGGGCGATGAGAATTTGGATCCATCCCCTAATTAAAGGCCTTAGTAGCTTTATTCGGAGATAAGTGCCTAGGGGTGCAAGCAACTCGAGATTAACTCGGCTAAAGCTCGATCAAAGCTCAGGTCATGTGACCACGACTTGGGTCCCGAGCCGACCACGGCCAAGTTTGTGACTTGGGACCGTATGTTTTTTAAAGGGTTTTAGTTTTCACACAAACGAGTTTTAAGTTTTAATTTTTTAATATTTCAATCGACTTATTTACTACCGTGTATGTTTTAATACGTGTTTTAATATTCACATAGACTACGTGAATATTAAAACACGTTTGTCCTTTATAGTAGTTCTTTTTAGTTTTTGGAGAAGCCTTTTAATTGGCACAACTATTTATTTTAATCAAAATAAGTAGCAAGACTTGTATTGTGGTATTTAACCCTTAAAAATTTGTAGCTTGATTTTTCTCTTCCCACATACTAATACTCCGTAATGTGTTAATTTACTTTACATTAATTCGTGGAAATAAAATAATCGAAACAAGAACTAGAATCGAGCTCAACTCAAGCCGCAAGCCTATGAGCCCCATAATTCTCGAGCTTGAGTTGAGCTCGAGCTCAAGCTAAGCAGTCAAGAGCTCGAGCTCGAGCTGAAGCCCGGCTCGTTATCGCCCTTACGGGTGGTCAACCATTCAGGTCGGGCAGGCTTGGCTAGACGGACACGGTACTGGCCCGGGATTGGAGGGGTCATCACCGGCGGGGCCTGGTGGAGGTGGACCCGAAACCGGCCCGAGGTAGGGTTAAGGGATGGGTCGACGCCGGGTCTAGGTCGGGCCCGGTTTGAGGACGGGTGCAGGGCAGGCAGGGTTTGATTTGCTAGACCCGGGCCCGGTCCTAGTTTTTGGCAAGTCAGTCAGGCAAACCAGGTACAAATTGACCCATGAACTGGTCAACCCGGCCTGCCAGGTCGGCCCTTATGGTTGACTAGCCCTAATCACCCCTATGGATGTTTAAAGTATTGGTGTGGAACCTCTATTCATGATAGAGAGGTAGAAAGTGGTTAGAGGGATCAATAGGCCACATGACCCATACTTTGAGATAGTATATTAGATTTCAGCCACTCTCCTAAAAAACTGTCATATATTATATGAATGACTCAATAGGAGAATAGCCCACACTCAATATTTAATTTTATTTACATTTTAATTTTATTTTGATAACTCGACATTTTAAGATGAATACGGACATGTTAAAATGTGTAAGTTATCAAGTTATAATATTATGTTATTAAAATAAAAAAAATGTACAACTATATTAACTATTTTAATTGGGTTTTGGGTTATTGGACTGATCTTATTGATAAATTAGTCCTATAGAACAATTTGTGATTAGATTTTACTCTTGAAATCCATATTTTTAAAATTACTTCCTTTTAAAAAAAATTCCTAAAATTACTCTTTAATTTGCATTTTTTTCCTGAAATGGCTTCAAAACTCCAATTTAAGTGATTTATTTTGTCTGTTTTTTAACTTATTTCGTTTGTACCTTAGCCAATTAATACTTTAAAAAGTACAACTATGTAGACAAATAGAGGGAGAGTTCAAAAACAGACGAAATAAGTCACTTAAATTAGAGTTTTTGAGCAATTTTAGGAAAAAAAAATGCAAAGTCAAGGGAGTAATTTTAGGAAAAAGATTCAAAAAAGAGTAATTTAAAAAACGTGGATTTCAAAATCTAATTAACTCTAGTATCAAATTTCTTTCAATTTTAGATATTAACTTTACAATAACTAATAAGTACAAAGTTCTAGACTTCTTGTGGCTTTGGTAGTTTACATAGTTATCTAAATCAAATGGGCCAACGAAAAAATAAGGGAGAAGGTAAAGGCCCAACACTCTAGCAGAAGTGATTAAAAAAGAAGACCTATTGAGAATTGAACCCATGACCTATCAATAAATAGGTAGCTTCTTAACCACTAGACTCCATGCCTATACCTGTAATATTTGCATACTAATTTTTATTTGACGGAACAACTCGGGCTATAGCCCATATAGCGAACCTCTGGATCCGCCCCTGAACACGGATGTACATATAGTGCTCAAAGTGGAAAATAATTGTCAGCCCAAATTATGAGGAGATAAACTTAACTATTCCTCTGGGATGATAAACTTATTCCTGGGGGCTTTCAGACGTAAAATACCTTAGTTTAAGGCACAAGGCGCACTTAGCGACGAGGCCTCGTGACAACAAGACAAAGGGATAAGTTAACGGCTGCGGTTTCAATCGTCATCTAAAAAATATAACATAAAAGTAAAAAAAACTTTGACTAAAAAGACAATGGGCACAACAAAAGTGGGACACTGTGGTAAATATTTAAGTGAAGAGACGAATAAACTTCAACGCAGTAAACAAGAGCAACATCATAGATGACTAGACACTAAACGCCTCAATTTTTAATATTGAAGCCTCACACTATCAGTCACCTTCGACAAAACTACAAGCTTTACCACGACTCCACGAGTATAAGCTTAAACCCACAAATCTGTGATAGCGAAATGATTGAAGTATACTTCCTTCTTTTTTGTATTTACTATTTAGCATGTTATACACACAATTTAAACAACATACCTTCAATGAAAACGGGTCAAATACGAGATGGATAAGTACAAAACTTACAGATATTACTGCGGATTGGCAAACGGTAAACACCACAAGCTCAATGAAAAGGCAAGTCTGACAATTGCTCATTCAGCAACTTGGCGGATCGGCAACTTTACAACTTTACCTGCATATTACACATCATAATGTCCCTGGATTTAACTTTTTTTCCATAAGATAGAGAGTGTAACTAGACTCGGCACACCCACCATGAAAGGCATTTAAGCCCAATTCTGAATCAAACTAGGACATCTATAGCATACTTGGTTGGTTGTGTAACCAACTAGCACTCAATTGAGGCGTCATAGCTTCTAGTATGAATATTCCCTGGCAGGAAAACATGTCGTACTTTCTTAGGGAAGTAATATCTCAGAGTAGATGGTAGATGGTAACAGCAGGCAGTAAAAAGGATCATGAGTGGTAATGTCTGAATTCAAGAAGGCACTAAGCAAAACTTTCTTTGGTAATGTTTAAACTGAAATCAGTAAACCCGTCAAACACAACAAAAAAATATTACCCCAGTGTTTCAAGAGCTCCCGCAAATGATAGAATAAGGGGTGTGAATGTACACAGCCTTATGCCTAATTAACGGCACGGAGAAGCTGGATAACCCATCGAATACCAAGGTTAAATATTCGAATGTAAGATTAAGATGGTATCATGTACCAACCAACGGATACAAATTTGCTGAAAGTATATGGACAAAGTAGTAAATATCCCAAATGCTAATTCTCAATTATGAACATTGCATCTCAATCCTTCCCTTCTACAACATCTCCAACATGCAGCAATGACACACCTATCAGATCCAGGACCTACACATCCTAGAACGGAACACCTGAATGAACCATATTGTTGCCGCCCGCTAGCAATTTCTGAAGGAAAGTACTGAAAATAGTTCTCATGAGCCATCCTTGGCGACTGAATATAACAAATATCATGATAGGAACCTGTATATTGTGCCGCAGGTCTCAACAAGGGATCATGAAAGGAGAAATTATGCTTAAAATCTGTCATTCTCGATCCATTAGGCATGCTACCATAATGAAATTCACCCGACGGCTTTGAATTTTTCCTAGATGCATTACCGTTTGTCCACAATGTGGGATTTTGATGTTTTATAGCTACATGTTTCCGAGTGTTTCGTTGATCACTACTGTTAGTTGTAGAATGTTTTGACGCTGAAACCCCTTGGCCTCTACCAAAATCCTCGCCTTCCCTAGAACAACTCATCATCTTAGATGATCTCGAACCATGACAGACCTTCTGAGACTTTGAACCTAACAAACAAAGAACGTTAGGCTTAAGTATGAAAGGCTACACATTTGACTTCAGAAACGTATTGCAAATCAATCCTTTGTACCTTCGCGAGAATTACCACTGGACCCAGCTTTCTTCCTCTTTTCCCTCTTGAACCTAGCAGCTGCTCCTCGTCTATGCTTTTCAGCAAGAACATTTCTTCTCTCCCTCTCATTCTTCCAGGGCTTCAAGTTGTTACAAACTTAAATAGTTGGGGTAAAGTGAAAGATTGAAAGGGTTAAATAATGTGCAAGTACTAGTTAGTAGATTGTTCACCTGTCTGTAGGTCTCCAATCTATAGAGATTCCGGCCTTTGACAAGCAAAGG